>NC_056677.1:20755000-21955000 GCF_018350195.1 Panthera tigris
TGCAGTATCATTAATAGCTGTTTCTCTTTTACCCCTAAGGACCTTTCCTTAAAGGCATTGTGAGTTGAAAGAATTAAGTACTGATTCTCTGATGAGTACAGTGTGTGTTTCTATCTGGTTGGTTACCTCTTTCTGGGTATTACTGTGTTAGAACTTGTTCCCCCTTTACTTCTATCTGAATCTAGCCATTTCAGATTGTTCCCTAGATGTTCTTAGACTCCAAAGGGATGGGGCTGAAATAGTCTTTCATGATAAGCAGTTTTCAAAAGTCTGTTGGCTCTTAGAGATATGTAGGAGTGATGTGGAAAGTCACTGGAGACTTACTCTGGCTTTTTAGAGAACGTCAAGGAGTGGTACATTGCTCTTCCAGAAAAATAAGGAGTAGAATAGCTGCTTAGAAGCTTCTTGCTTGGCAAAAGGGGAGAGGTGTTGACAGAATCTGTACCGTCACACAATTTACTGCAGTTCTATTTCACAAGTTTAAGAGTTGGGACACTTTTTTTTGTCATTTGCTTCTAATAAGTACACTATCCAGGAGGTCAAGGTCAAAACGGCACTAAGTGTGAGTTATGGGTTCTTGTACATGTCAGATGGCTAACGAAAATAAGATAAGGATTTTAAGTCTGTGTGTCACAGGAGGAACTTTGTGAAATGTTCCTAGAACCTTTTGTTTTACTTACAGAATTTTAATTATGAAACTATTTTTCCTTTTAGCTTCCTTCTTGTTTATTATTCATAAATTGTGCTTTAGGAATGAGTGGATGAGCTGAAATGTACCTGCTCAGGGCATTTTCAGATCCCTCAGTAATGTTAAGAGGTATTAGGGTGTTTGTCAGTAGGGGGTATAAACTAAGACGCTGAGTCATGCTCATCTGTATTCCAAGATCACACGTTTCCTGGTAAGTCATGTTTGATAAGCTCTCTCTGAAGAGTCACCTAGGGGCTTCACCCAGAGATTCTGATTCAGAAGGTGGGGGGCAGAGTTTAGGAAGCTCCATATTTTAGAACGTCCCCCCCCCCAAACAATTCTCACGTGCAGCCACGTTTGAAAACCTCTGTCGTGGTCACTCTGAAAACATCATCTGGATGGTTTCTAAATAAGAGAATTTGAATCCAAGTTGTAGTCCATAGGGAACAAGTGGAGAAGGAGTCATACAATCCATAGGCTAATAATTAGAGGAAACGTTTGTAAGTGTACGTTAATGTGACCTATAAAAAATTCACTTCTCACTGTATCAGTAGTGTGAAATACTCTGTTCTGATTTGCTGTTCAAGGGAGACTTGCTATAAAAACGAATTGGCAATCTGTGGGACCCAGAGGGCAAACATATTGACTCAGTTTGGACCAAGGCCAGAACTGCGGTAGATGTTAACATCAAAAGTCTTGTGAAAAGTGACAGTCACTACACATAGTTGTGTTGAGAATGGAGTCTAAGTATTGTCTGTCCGCACACAACCCTGGAACTAGCGTGTGAAATCTGTACTGTAGACTCTTCTTTGCACCGTTTCCTTCTCTAAGATTGTTTTACCATTTCCATTTGTAAAGCCCACAGGTCTTAAGGGTTGTAACTGGATGGTGGTTCTAATTTTTGTTTGAAACTTGGCCATTTGACTTGGAAAAGTCACAAAGTATTTGAGTTTATTTTTATGGTGAAAAGTGGCTCTTGTCAAAGCTTTTTCCTGTACTTTGCTTTCAAACAAAGGTTTACGGGCCATTAGTCCATAATGTGAATTAACCCCATTTGGTACTTTTCCTTACCTTTAAAATGCTAAAGGACTGTTATTCACTTTGGTGAAGTGTTTACTGCCTATTCACTGTAACTACATGACATTTTTAAAAATCTTATTTCTGTAGGACTTTGCCGTTATTATTGTAACTGCTCCAGAATGTACACAGATGGCATAATAGATCCAGAGAAAGTTTTAGAGGAACATAGTGGCAATAGATGAGGTAAAACTCCCATTTCCACCATGGCATCACTAAATGGTCCCATTTGACTGCCTCATCCCATGGGGCCTTGACCTGAGTGGGGATAAGTGGAACCGTTTGGGGGAGACGTGAATTCATTCACATCTTGTCCCAATTGTCTAAATTAAGTTTGCTTAAAAATGCGAGAACATGGGGCACCCGGGTGGCTCAGTTGGTTAAGTGTCCAACTTTGGCTCAGGTCATGATCTCACAGTTCGTGGGTTCAAGCCCCGCATCGGGCTCTGTGCTGACAGCTCGGAGCCTGGAGCCTGCTTCGGATTCTGTGTCTCCCTCTCTATCTGCCCCTCCCCCACTCGCACTCTGCCTCTGTCTCAAAAATAAATAAACATTTTAAAAAATTAAAAACAAAATGCGAGAACAGAGAGAGTCTCTTAGTTTTCTCACCTGAGCTTTTTTATTTCGTTTATTCAGCAATGGTAAAAACAGTACGTACATATTTTCCTTTATGTGTTGAGGGCCATCCCCGATGTCAAAGGAACTAAGATGGCCAATGTTCCCTGCCCTGGAGGAGCTTAGAGTCCATTGTAGACAGATTCAGCAGCAAAGTATGATAAACTCCCAATCTGGCCAGAGTAGGATTATTACAGAAGCAAAGGACGGGAGCCACTACTTGGCCTTTGTTTTTGGTAGATTCATTGTTAAGGGAGTTTTAGCTTCACAGCAAAATTGAACGGAAGGTACAGAGATTTCCCATGTATGTACCCACTGCTCCCACACATGCACAGCCTCCCTCATCGTCAACATCCCCCACCAAAGTGGCACATTTGTTACAACTGATGAAGCTGCACCGACACAGCATTATCGTCTACCTTAGGGTTCACTCATGGTGTTGGACATTGGTTGGACAAATCTGTGATGTGTGTCCGCCATTATAGTATCCTAGTGTAGTTTCGCTGCTCCTCAATCCTCTGTGCTCACCCTCATCGTCCCTCCCTCCCCACTAACCCCTGGCAAGCACTGATCTTTTTGCTGTCTTTATAGTTTTCACTTTCCAGAACGTCATGTATTTGCAATCATAGAGTATGTAGCCTTTTCGGATTGACTTCTTCCACTTAGTAAGATGCATTTTAAGTTTCCTCTGTGTCTTTTCATGACTTGATAGTTCATTTTTTAGTGCTGGATAATACTCCTTTATTTGGATGTACCACATTTTACATATCGATGCACCTACTGAGGGACACTTTGGTTTCCAAGTTTTGGCAGTTCTGAGTAAAACTGTTATAAACATTCGTATGCAGGTTTTTATGTAGACATAAGTTTTCAATTCCTTTGGATAAATCCTAAATGCCAGGGAGCATGATTGCCGGCTTATATGGTAAGAGCATGTTTAGTTTTGTAAGAAACTGACTTCCAGAGTGGCTCTACCATTTTGCATTCCCACTACCAGTAAATGAGGGTTCCTGCTGCTCCACATCTTCACCAACATTTGGTATTGTCAGTGTTCTGGGTTTTGGCCAAGCTAATAGATGTGTAGTGGTATCTCATTGTTGCAAGTTGCATTTCCCTGATGACATATGATATGGGGCGTCTTTTCATATGCTTATTTGCCATTTGTGTATCTTCTTTGATGAGGTGTCTTTGGCTCACTTTTTAATTAAGTTGCTTGTTTTTTATTGTTGTGTTTTAAGGGTTCTTTGTATATTTCAGATAATGGTCCTTTATCAGATATGTCTTTTGCAAATATTTGCTCCCATCGTGTGACTTTTCGTTTCATTCTCTTGAGCACTAATTGCCTTTTCACGTTAGTGTTTGAAGAGCAAAATAAAACTTTTTTTCTGTTTCTCTGCTCTTGCGGGATGCTTATCTTCTCTCACTCTCTGTCAGCTATTTGTAATAGGATGCTGTATTAGTCTGCAACGCCTGCCGTAACAAGGTACCACAGACTGGGTGGCATAAACACAAATGTATTTCCTGCCAGTCCTGGAGGCTAGAATCCTGAAATCAAGGTGTCAGCAGGCTTGTTTTTTTCTGAGGCCTCTCTCTCTGGTTTGTAGATGGCCATCTTCTCCCTGTCTTCGCGTGGTCTTCCCTCTGTATGTATCTGTGTCCTAATCTCCTTTTCTTAAACGGCCAGTCCTCTTGGCTTAGGGCCCACCCGGGTGACTTCATTTTAACATAATTGCCTCGTTTAAAGGCCCTGTCTCCAAATATAGTCATATTTTCAGGTACTGGGTGTTAGGATTTTGAACTCCCCCTCCCAGTTTATTTGGCGGGGGGGGGGGGGGGGCAGAGCACAATTCAGCCAGTAATGGATGACCTTCTTGGTGAATTTTTCCATAAATCCCTTTCAATCTGTTGGGTTTGTCTCTGTCAGAATTGAAACACCAGGATTTAGGACTCTGTTGAAGAAAGGAATTGGAGCTAAGTATAAAGGGTTAGCGCCAAGAAGCCGCTGTGACCGTAACCTTATGAAAAGGCTTCTTTAGGGAAGCCCAGTTTCTCAGTGGAGTCTCTTTAGGCCTAGAAGGACCGTTCTTCAGGTCACCCCTGTTTCTTGCCAAGGGATGTGGGCGGCCACAGCCTGTCAGGGTTGCTTTTCTCCTCTCTCCTGTCAGCCAGGTGAAATCTCACATGCATTTACCCTCTCATGGTCCTCTCATGACAGCCCTGTGAGGTGACCGTGGGTCGTCCTCCATTACATTGATGAAGAAACTGAGTTCTGTAAAGCAAGCTTCGTTCCTTCACATTCCCACAGCACCCTTTAAGTGCCCTTCTCACAGGACTTGCCCTGAATTGTTTTGCCTTTCTCTTTCGCTGAGTTCATTGAGGCAGGAGGTCGTCTCTTGCTTACCTCACTTTGCACACTGGAGCCAGCTCACTAAATTTATGTTGAATGAATTCTTAGTAGAAAATAAGACCACACAAGGAGTTTCAAGGATTTTGGAGCAGTTAGTCCTCGGAAGCAATTCTGTCCATAAATAGAGGGTAGTTAGTGTGCATTAAAAATTCTAGATCCTCCTATAGTGCTTGGCTTGACTCAGGTGTGCCATAAATTAATGTAACTGAAGTTCCTTGACATTTCCAGATTTCATATCTGTCGTTCAGCTCTTTGCAAGTGTTGCTGAAGACAAGTGACACTGTAGCTCTCGTTTTGCTGATGACAAAAGAATTTTGATGACAAAATCAAAAGAATATCAAGTCACTTAACTAGTGAGTGAGCCAGACTGACTGTTCCGTCGCCCACACTGCCACAGGGTCCTGTTCTTTGCTCACCCTCAACTAAATAGTTAGATTTATGAAGTGTAGTAATAATTGTATTACTTCACAGAGAATGGACACCCAAAAGAGAGACAACAGCTAGTACTGAAAAGTGAAGGAATCTAAAGAAGTGATGTAGGTTTTTTTAGTGAGAAAATTAGAGTTTTATGGAAGAAATTACATGCTTTGCTGTCTTTGGGAGTTTGGAGATTTCTCAGGGTCCCCTTTCAGTGTTAAGAACTTCCCTTATTTTCCCAAACTTTGAAAGCAGAAGAGTTTTATCATTGCTGGAAGTACAGAAATAAAAGTAGCAAAGAGCCCCTGGAGTCTTCTCTAAGCCATTCGTGGTTCGAGAATTTACTTTGTTAAATCCTAGCAAGGCATTGAAAAGAAGCCTGTGTCAGAGAGACTGGTCCAGTTCTTCTTATATCACTTTTTAAATTTATTTTTTATTATTTTTTATTGTTTTATTTACTTTTGAGAGAGAGAGCATGAGCAGGGGAGGGGCAGAGAGAGAGGGAGAGAGAGAACCTGTAGTGGGCTCTGTGCTGACAGCAGAGAGCCCGATGCAGGGCTTGAACCCATGAACTGTGAGATCATGACCTGAGGTGAAGTCAGACGCTCAAGCAACTGAGCCACCCAGGTGCCCCTTTTGTCACTTTTTTAAGTCCGTGGGTTATCCTCCTGAAAAAATTCTTGTCACATTTTAGAAATGAGCCTTTCTGGGGCACCTGGGTGGCTCAGTCAGTTGAGCATCTGACTTTGGCTCAGGTCATAATCTCATGGTCTGTGAGTTTGAGCCCCGCATCGGGCTCTGTGCTGATAGCGCAGAGCCTGGAGCCTGCTTCAGATCCCGTGTCTCCCTCTCTCTCTTCCCTTCCCCCGTTCATGCTCTGTCTCTATCTCTCTCTCTCTCTCTCAAAAATCAATAAGCTTTAAAAAAAAAAAAAAAAAAGAAATGAGCCTTTTCTCTGTTTTTAACAGGTGAAGCACACAGAACAATTCACTCCTACCAGGTACATGCAAAAGTAAAGGTAGAAGTTTGTTTAAGCTCCCATTCACCCTCTTTTAAATTATATTTTTTGTAATTGTGAAAAACAATTTTTTATAAAAATAGATTTTGAAATGGGTAACTTACAAACTCCATTTTCCTTTTGTTTCATTTTCTTACAAATAAAAAATGACCTGGGGCACCCGGGTGGATCAATCAGTTAAGTGTCCAACTTTGGCTCAGCTCATGATCTCATGGCTTGTGAGTTCGAGCCCTGCATTGGGCTCTCTGCTGTCAGCACAGAGCTCGCTTCAGATCCTCTGTCCCCCTCTCTTTCTGCCCCTCCCCCACTCACAGTCTCTTCCTCTCTCTCAAAAATAAACATTAAAAAAAAACAAAAAATGAGCCACGTTTTGTTTTGTTTTTTAAACTATTCTTTTAATTAATTTAAGTGAACTTTTATCTTAGGAAACTAATGTGGCAATTCACAACATAGTTAGCTATCTGTTTATGAGTAGGGGGTGATTGTAGAAGCACTTAAAAATTTTGATAATAGAAAAAGTGGTCCATAGAACCCTGACTTTCTGAGGGGGGTTGTTGCTGATGTTACTAGACATTACATAGTTTTAATCTTTAATGATTTAGGGAAACACTAACAATATCATGTTTAAGTCCAACAGTATGTAGCCATTATGATACTAATTTGTTGTTTGTATGCAAGGTGGAAAAATTACTAAGAAACACTGGAGTTGTTTACAGTTGTCATCTCTACGTGGATTGTAGGTAATGTTTATTTTCTCCTTTATACTTGTATATACGTTCTAAATTATATCATCTGAGCATGTACTGCTTTTATAGCAAGAAACAAAATTATAAAGTCTGAAATTTTACAAATATTTTACAGAACTTGAAATAATTATTGCACTGATTTAGCAGTTGAGGGAGAAAATAACCTACAGAAGAACCCAAATCAGCTTGTTCTCTGTTCATTTTTTTCCCAAGTCAAACCGAAGACCCTGTTACTCAAAATGTGATCAGTATACCAGCAGCATAGGCATCACCTGGAACCTTGTTAGAAATGCAAAATATCAGGTCCTCCGCAGACCTTCTGCTACAGCATCTGCATTTTAACAAGATTCCCAGGTGATTCCTAGGCATATTAAACTTTGAGAAGCACTGATTCAAGTCACTCGGAACAACTAAAGCCTACTTCCTTTTTATTCATCCATTGATTAGGGCCATCCTTTTGGCAAAATTTTCAAATGACAAGTATGCAAACTTCCTTCCAAGAAGGCCTACCCAGGTTTCAGGTAGAATTGGTATGACAGCCTGGTCTTTTGAAATACATTTTATAATTAAGCTTCAAAATGTAGCGCCCCCCCCCCCCCCGCCCCAGGGCAAGGAGCGGGGGGGGGGGGGGGGTAAGAAAGCATGAGTTCTTCCACTTTGTTTCTTACCTAAGTGAGAAGAAAAGTAAAGGAGAAGTAAACCAAGGTTTTGAAAATGGCTTGCTTGCAGCTTCTCAAGATCAGTGGCTTACAAGGAAAGAACTAGAATGCAGTCCTACCCCCACTTCGTGTAAGCGCCGCTCTGTATGTGCCCGAAGTTTTACCCAGTCACCGCATTCTTGGCCTCATTACAACATTGATCTAGCACCTTTGGAAAGACTTCAGGGCATTGAACTAGAATTTTTTTGACTTGAAAAACAAGATTCCATTTCTTATATTTTGCGACTAAAAGGTTTACTTGGGAATTTGCTTTTCCTTATGTTGCTGACTTTTCTATTTTTTATGCTCACTGCGAGAATGACAACATTGTTATTTTCCAATGGCAGCATGGAGCTTCAGACTGCTTTGTTTTTTCTCTCACAGTACTGCCTATTTTGTTTTTGCTTTGCTTTTTAACTAAAGATGACTTTGCAACGTGACAGAAAAGAAACTCCATTTCCCAGTGAATTGTCACCATAGTTGCTTTGCCCGTAAGTGGAGGTGTCTTGTCTCTGTACATTTTCTGTCATCCTCTTCAGGATAGCTCAAGTACTATATGAATGTTGCCATATATTTGAGCAGCAAACTTCCGGATTCTAATAACGTTCCTTTTCTTTGAACGCATTTCTGTAAATATGCACTCCACTTTCACACGTTTATGTCCATATGGACTTACAGGCATGCTATGATAACAGATATGTTATTAGTTTTATAAAATCCTTTCCTTTTACATCTTTTCAATGGGCAGGCTTCTGGTCCCTTTTGTAGTCAAAGTACTGCAAAAATGAGGGGCGCCGTTGTTGCATCTCTGTGACAGTTCTGTTGTTGATGGTTCTCATTTGCAAAACGTATTGTCCTTTTTCTAAGTGCTGAGAGTAGGGAAAACCTGGTAAGATTTTTTCATGTACTTTTAAAATATATACTTCTATCAGCAATGAGAGAAAAAATATTAAACGATTTTCAGGCAGTTAGACCATAATATGAGCTAATCACTTTATTTTGAAGAAAAGTATTTTTAAACAGTTGAGCTAGCGAATTTACTTTTAAAATGTATTGTGCTTACACAGTAGATGGTTTTATTTCCATGATGTTTTTTACTACATAATTATACATCTTAATTACGTAATTACTATCATAATTATTATGTAATTGCATGTACTTCCACTAATTACAAAATCAGGAAGTGTAATTATCTAGTAAAAACTTTATGAAATTTCATGCACTAAAAATTATTTACAAGGCTACTGCAGTGGTCTCCCGGAAGGCTTCCCATGCTTAGTCTTAGTCCTGAGTTTAGAACTTGAACACACAGGCCAGGACAAGAAAGACAATTACAGACAGACCCAACACGAAACTGAGTATTGTGATAGAGGTAAGATGGCCTTTGTTTCTTAGGAGTTAAAGCCAGGGAACATTTTAATTTCCTTGTAATGATGCAGGTATAAAAATAGCATCTTATGTTTGAGGTCGGTATCACAAAAACTGTCACCGGTAAGGACAGGCTTTTTCCTTAGGAAAGAATTGATTAATAGAACTGAGAATCAGGGAATTCAGATTACCGAACAGCCAGGCCTTCTATGATTCTATAATGTGAATGGCGTGTTTAGCTGTCCTTCAAAGAAAAATAGTAATAGTACCGTTGTTATTATTTAAAATTATTTCTTTAGTTTGAAGAGGGCTTTTTTTTTTCCTAGTTGGTGTTTATATTTACTGAAATAGGAGAAAACATATCAAAAGAGCATAATCTTTTTCTACCACTGCTTGATGTCAAAAGCAGCTTATGAGACGTAAACACATACGCACAAACATGTAACATCAGACCCTAAATAAAGACAGAAGGTTTAATTCAATAAAGCTATGATGGCTTTACCATTCAAAACGACATATAAATTGCACAGTGAAACAATAGTCATGACAGCAAATTAGATATGACATCTAAATTACACTACAAAGAGAAATCCCAGAACCATTTTTGGTCTGTAGGAGTCTATTTTAGCCCAGGTTTAAAACCCAGTCTAGAGACTGCTTTATTGTCTTAAGTAGGATAATGTTGTAGAAGACTAATTGGAGGTTGGTTGAATTAATTGCAGATTAATTAGGAGGAAGGACTTAGAATACTCATGGCAGAGAAGAGAGTAGATCCTTTAAGTGTCAAGATAGGATGTACTATAAGTTTCGGGAGTATTAAATTATCAGTATTTGTGTAACATCTCTAAACTATTATAACATGACTTAAAGCACTTAGGGTTAGATATAGTTATACTAAACGTTCCCCTCAAAATTAGCGCTTTTCACTGGAAATGTATTGCAACAGCTACTTACAGTATAACAGTTTACTTCTTCTTAAAAGAAGACTTCAACATTACATAAAAGGTCTCTAGTCTTAGAAGCAGATGACATTTTTTTTTCTTAAATCTTTCTAAAGAAGCACTCTGTGTTTTATCAGTTATTGACTTTGTGACCTTTTTATACCAGCTCAAATTTGTGATGAATGTGAGTTAAAAAAAAAAGTGAAGAGATCAGAAAACAGCAGCCCCACTTACTTCAAATAAATTAGAGGATATATAGTCATCCAGAATTGCTTCATGCTCTCAGAGAAATTTGGGACTTAAGTAGATTTGGTCTGACTTGTGTTATTTTTAAATTGCATGCTCTTTTCCTCTTGGACATCTTCTTTGCTTATTTACCTAGCCCTGAATCTAATGCCTTCATCATTTCTTCCTTGCCTTAACTCGGTTGTGGTAACATTTCTTCTCAGAAGGGCTCACACTCCCTCCAGTGGGACAGGAATGGCCTCTGAGAGCATCTTCTTAGTCTCTTATTTGGGTTTTGGTTTTTACCAATTGCGTGTGCCATACCAGAACAGTCTTTAACAGTTAAAAGTTAAGTGTTTTTGCTTAGTCCTTACCTTTCTGACCACAGTGAAGATTTAATTTTTAAATCAACTTAATGCTTAAATTGACTGGGTGGTTTTGTTATGCTTTGCTTCCCTAAAATTGGCATATGTTTTCGTGACCCTCTGTCGTTCTTTAAAATTTTCCTAATTGTCTAAAGGAAGCAACCCTAACTTTGGAAATTTAACTGTGCCCTTGTGATGGCTTTAGTTACCCAGTAGCCCCACGCCCAGATCTGGTGTTGATTTGCACATGATTAGTCAGTGCTCATGTATTATTTTATGCTGTACTATCATGTCCATATAATAGGTGCTACCCCTCAAATACAGGGAAAACCAATCATCACTTTGACTCATTCTTAGACAAGTCCTTCCTGTAGTTGTTACACATTTATTCACATCCATCAGCATTCTCTTACCTTGTGGCTGATAGGACAGTGGCTAGACAGAATTAATAGCTGGTCACTAAGCCCAATTGAATTAACACCGATTTCATTCTCCTTAGGTCAAGGCCCTGGGAAATCTTTTTCCCCCTTGGTCTGTGAGCCCTGCTAGTCTTAGCACCATCCCTTAGAGCTTAAGGCTTAAACCAGCTGCGCTCACAAAAAGATTGGTTTGCTGGCTACTTTTAGACACTGGTGTGCTTTGCTTGTTTTAAGAAATTATTGTAAAAACCGGACTCACAAATAAGATCATAAACCCAGGTCTGTGTATAAGTCTGGTTTTCTCGGTTTCTCTCTTCTTCGCACCCCCCCCCCCCGCAAAATTCATTCAGTAAATGTTGGGTCTCTACCTTGTGTGATATGTAAAGGGCACAAGTGTAAGACCAGGGTCCTGCTTTAGAGGTAATAATACTTGTGATCCTTTTCTTATTCATGTATTCGCCCTCTAAACATCTACTTTTTGTAGAGCTTTACTTGTTATGGAGAACTTTCACATCCCTTATTTTTACCTTTCCCATTAGATGGGATAGTTGACAATTTTTCCAATGAGAAAACAACCTCAAATTAATGACATGACCCTCCTGAGGTAGCAAAGCTGAGGAGTGTGAGAGCCCACTGTTCTTTCTGCTGGGTCACAGCTGCCCTATTCTCAGTCTAGGTGAGAAACTTCAGCCTGAAGGCAAATGACTACTCCATGGGAGTGGTCAGGAAAGGTTCCGGGAGGAGATGGAACGTGACCTCAGCCTCAAAGAGTGGGTGACAGTAACACCCACAGATGTAGGCATGTATTTGGAGACTAAGTTTTGTATTTCTTGCTTTTCTTTAAATACTCTATTGCTTACCCTGCTTTTATATATTAAAGAATACCGTTTGACAAATGCATGATGATTTTAAAACATATCTACTTTGGAGATTTGGTCAAAAAGTGTTGATTAAGGGGCGCCTGGGTGGCTCAGTCGGTTGAGTGTCCGACTCTTGATTTCGGCCCAGGTCATGATCTCACAGTTCATGAGATCGAGCCCCACAGCAGGCTCCACTCTATCAGCGGATATCTCTCCCCCCACCTCCAAGTTCGTTCTCTCTCTCCTTCTCAAAATAACGAAACTTTTTTTAAAAAGCACTTATTAAGAGGCTGGTTTATGTGAAGCTTTAAGCTCAAGGCTGAAAGCTGGGAGGCTCTTGTCTCTTCACTCCCCACTATAACCACTGGTGGTGCTCTGAAAGAAGCTGACTCCATCCTGTAGGATACATCTGTCAGAAGTGTATCAAAATGTTTTCCTGTCTTAAATAATTTAACTCAGAATATAATAATGTAAGTATTTTGACATGAAAATGTTACATACTGTGATATATCCACTTATCTTAAAACAGACATCTTTAACTTTGAAAGAAAGAGGTATGGTAAGACAAAACAAAATAGAAATAGGCATTAAAAGAGATGAATGACAAACTGAACTAGTTTTATTTAGAAGAGAAAACTAAAGTCCTATTAACATTATGACCATAGAATATAAAAATGTTTTACTTGAAGCGTGATTATTATTTTTTTTTTTTTACTATCATCATGATGCACGTTTAGACACGTGCAGGACCTGTTCGTAAAGGACGTGTTTGCTGCTGAAATTCCTATTTTATTGGTGTATTATATATTGTCTTACAAAAAATTTGTAGATGCTAATAAGTCAGTGAAATCCAAGATGAAAGAGAGGGTCTGCACCTGAGCCTGTGTTCAGAAAATTATTCAGCAGAGCATGCTTTGGTCTCTTAGTGAAAGCTTTATCACATTTAACAAATGTGCCACAGTAAATTTATTAGTATGCTACAAAGAAATTTTCAAAATAATTAAGACTAAACTACACTTGTCAAAATAAATGAATGAAATACAATTTTTGAATCATCTTTCTTCACTTATTGCTCATTTGCATAATTCAGTAACTTACACGGGAGTCTTTCAGTCATTGGTGTGAATTAGCAAGGTTCCGCTATTCCTTGTTGTACGGATGGGAATTATGCTACCACGTAATTAGCTATTCCAGACATGGACTAACGGGAAATACCAAAGGGCATAGCAAAATCTAAAGAGACAAGGCAGGGAATCTAAAGACAAGAGACAATCAAAGACACCCAACAAACTCAAGCTGGTAGACCACAGGGAATTTTGAATGAAGCCTCTTAATTTATTTTGAGAATAAGAAATCAGTAGTATGAGAGAAATCTCAACAAGATTAGCTGACTAAGCCTACTTAAAAAAAATCTCTCTATAGTGCATGGTGCGCCAGGTTAACCACTCCTGTTTGTTAGTCTGTATACAGCTCAACAAATAGCCGGCAGAGCCTTTCATGGGTATATAGTGGCTTTCCATTGAGGTTTTCACTCTTTGAAGGAGGTCGTTTATACCAATGAGATCTGTAGATGCAAATTGCTTTCTCTATATGTGAGGGGTCAGTCCTTTCACAGCCGACTTGCTCATCTCTTTTATGGAGGTTTTCTTATTTTTCTACTGCTCCTAAAGGAATGATGTTAATCACACACCCCACCATTCCGGCCCCCACCCCCACCCCCGACACACAACACAACTTAGCATCCAAATCTTTTCCCTCCAGCTCTGTGAAACTTTGTGTGCTGATCTTTAGGAACAAAACAAGCTGTTGGCAGTGGTATTTACCCCTGAATTAGGAAGCTTTTTCCTTCTTTCTACCTGGAATATTATTTTTTTAGGTTTGCCTCTCTTTTTCACCTGATTCTAAGGAAATACCTTTCTCATTGCAGCAGAGTATCACTGTAACATGCTGGGGCGCGTGGGAAATCTTGAAAGCAGTGTCCTAGAGTGTGGTTTTCACTTTGGCTCCCAAATGATACAAGCTCATAGGAACTAGAGGAGCAGAGAAGTGAAGAGATCAATTGAAGGGTTAGCTGGGACAACCTAGCTTCTGATCCTGTTACTGAAGGGGAGGGAAAGATACAATGTTTGTCTTTTGCCTAGGCTTTTAAAGAATCATACAAACACTCATAGGTTTTAGCCTATAATGTTCCGGAACATTAGGAAGAAGGGGTTTCAGGCACACTGTATGAGCACTCTGTGAATATTTGTTCTTTCCTTCTTTGCTCCGGTCTTTCCATCTTGCCTCCCATCCTTCCTTCTTTCTGCCGGCATTTTTTGAGCACCAAGGGCACTGGCCTGGGCTCCTGAAAGGCAGTATATGGTAGTAGTTAGAAGCCTGTGCTCTGGAGCCAGAATGGCCCCTTCAAGTTTGGATTTTCCACTTCTTGTTAAATAAGTAACCTTGGGGTATGTGACTTACCCCTGTGCTGCCTCATATGTACAGCCTTCAGTAGAATAACACCTGCCACGTAGGGTTCAAAGTTAAACAGGATAATATCGAGACAGGGTGATATGTAAAATGCCTAGAACAGTGCCTGGTGCACGGTAAACATGCAGTAAACATCAGTTGGTTTTATTACTTCTGAGAATAACACTTGATCCAAACCACTGTTATAGTACTTAATATTACAGTTACTGTATCTGAATGGGTTTCTGCAGCATCTCATCGACCGTGTTTTGTTCCTGTTTGTATCCCCAGCATTCAGCACAACACCCGGCATGTTTTAAATGACGGACTCTTACTGAATGGTGAAAGTATGAAAAAGACATGGTGGAGCTTAAAATTGATTTTGATAACTCCTTTTTTAGTTTCTTTACATGAAGTACGTTAGAAGAGATGAGTGTAATTCTCATCATTAGTCCTTATGAAAGAGATAGAAACACAAATAATCTGCAAATCATTTCCATTTTGTTAAGCTATGTCCCTTTGGCATGTAGTCCATTAATATTAGGCAATCAGTACTAACTATTGGCTCTTTTCTAGGGAGGGTAAAAAATAGTTGTGTTTGTGTGCTGGAAGACAGCCAAAACCAAGTTCCCTTTAACAAATTTCTTCTTAACAACCAGGGTGTTGTTTTTTTTAATTTCTAAAAACGACAGGTGCCCAGATGCTACCATCAGATATCTGATTCTGTAGGTCTGGGGTGGGACCCCAGTGGCTGTGTATTTTAAAAAGCTCCATGGTGACTTCACTGCACACCCACAGGGTTGAAAATCTTGGAGTTAGTAAAACTCTTCAAACTTTCATATTGCTTCATGTCAAATATGCATTAATTTTGACTTTGATATAGAAGGGGAGATTGGGTGGCATCGAGATAACAATTTAAATAGACAGTAGAAGGGAAAATGAAGTCAAATACATGAATTATTTCCTAGATAAAGGAATCATTTATGGTACTCTATGAGCTAATACAGCATTTGAGAATAAAGTGAAGGAAAAAAATGGGCTGGGGGAAAAGTAAGTAAGAAGAACTGTTTTCTGGTAATGAGCAAATGGAAGATGAAATAAATGCATTTCAACATGATTGGCTATAAAGAACATGTTATTTTCCCCATTAGCTTACATCATAAAAGTAGGAAAGGGCTGCTGTGGAAGGTGGGGAATCCTCGAGAAGACTGGATAGGTAATTGGGAAGACACTGAGTTAGACACTAACCCAACCCTGGTAGTTAGGTGTCTCCACAGTTGGATTTCTGAGACCTTTCCCACCTCCTGTCATTTTCTCCTTATCTCTGGGCCTAGCCAAGTGGGTCTTGGTACATCAGCCTTCTGCAGTTTCATATTGTTGCCTGTCCCCAAAAGGTCTGGGACAGGATGGTAGTCCTGGACATGTTAGAAGGACACCTCTGGGTGCCATGGTCATATCTTGGGCTTACCTTGGATATCCAAGTAGGAGGGATAGCTTGGCTGGCTCCATTTCCCAGCACTGGGGTCTTAGAGCTAGAAAAGAGTCACTATTGGCACGTCTGGATGGTTCATTTGGTTAAGTGTCCCACTTCAGCTCAGGTCATGATCTCACGGCTCGTGGGTTCTAGCCCCGCGTCGGGCTCTGTGCTGACAGCTCATAGCCTAGAGTCTGCTTTGGATTCTGTGTCTCCCTCTCAGTCTGCCTCTTCCCCCACTCGTGTTCGTTCTCTCTCTCTCTCTCTCTCTCTCTCTGTCTGTCTGTCTCTGTCTCAAAAATAAAATAAATACTTTAAAAATTATAATAAAAACAAAAGAGTCACTGTTGGCCTCCCCATCACTCCCTTTTGCCTGGGAGGATTGAGATAGCACCCCCGTGGCACTCACAGATAAGTACCCTCACCAGTCCCTGAGCAGGCCTTGTCTCTACCGTGGCTAACTCCCCCAGCTCCTGGGTTTCCCCTGCCTACATCGCCCACATCATCCCAGTCTCTCCCTGTTGGTATTTTGTTCATACTTTAAGGCTTCCCATCCAGAGGGGATCTCTTTGTCCTCCAAACTCCTGCAGCTCTTAAGCACCGCCCCTCAGGCATTATAACTTTGAGGATGGTGCCGTGCTTGCTGTGTTACTATATGTCTGAGGGCAACTTGCACACGATAAGAGCCTTATAAATGGTATGTGAAATGAATGTCTTCCCAGATACTTCATAGTAGAAACAGAATTTGTTTTCTTATAGAATATTTTGATGTTACAGAATACTTTTCTGACTCCGTCCTGTTTTCTGTTTATCATCACACCCTCCAACTGCATGAAAAAGTGTTTTCCATCCATATATACCCGTACATTCATCCAACATTTAGCCCATGCCCTCACAACACATTGACTTAATTTCCCACCTTAATTTACCTCCTTTCTGGCAATTCCTAATAGAGTTGGTCTGTGATAGGATGCACCTCCAGGACATTATATAAATTCTACCCTGGAAATTTCTTTGTTCAGTCAAACCTTTAGGTCATATAAATCAAGCTGATACTCTGCTTTATTAGTGGAATAAACTGAGAAAATCTACAAGTTTCCCCTGTCCAGGCCCACTCCTTGCCCTCCAGAACGTATATACCTGCCAAAGCAGTCGGCCGTTTTGCATGCAGGTTTTTCTAGTGATGTAGAGTTCGAGCTCTTTGATGACCTTGCTATCTTTCAGTTTCTCCTAGCACTCCAAATGAGTTGCTTGGTTTACAGGTCTTTATGATAACTCAGAATGTCTAGAGGCCATCTCCAGATAAGTGTCTGGAGGCGGGGAGTTGAGGGACCGCTGCAAGGCTTGTACACTGCTCTTCCGTGGTCTCCCCGCCGGACCCTCAGTTGAGCAGCGACGCATACTGTTGGCAGCATCCGTTTGTAAAGACAACTGTTATTAATAAGCTGGGGCCAGGAAGAAAAATAGTAAAAGCCCCTTTGGTACCTGTGTCTTGGGTATAACCTGCAAGACAGACTCTAACAGAGTAATCATTGCGCAGCGTAATTGCAGGCGACTGAACAAGTTAGAAAATCTATTTCTGGTTTGCCGCTGACTCACTTTGTGGAATGGGCAAACCATTATTACTCTTTGATTTAGTTGTCTTATTTGTTCAAAAAGAGAAAAATGATAGGTGTTTAAAAAGCACTCCGAAAATCCTCTGAAAGCAGGTCTGTAAGTGCAAAGTACTACTGTTGTTGTTGTTATTATTATTATTATTATTATTATTAGTGTTCCGATATGATTTAGTTTTATGCCATGTAGTTCACAGATATTTCCATTCTCACTGATGAATTGCAAAACACTTCCGTGTCACTTTTGCATCGCATTGGTAATAGTTTAGCACGTCTTTGTTTTAACCCCTGTTGAAGTATATATCCAAGATAGATACCATTAATAAAATACAATTATCAAATTAAATGTATCTATACTGCTTTCCATTGTTTTTTAGACCTCCTTAAAAACATGGTTACCAACAACTACTAAATAAGACCTTTAATTACTGCCAATCTTCTCTTGAAAGTAACAGTGCTTATCTTGAGTAGTTTGAACTATAAGTGGTATTCAGTACACAGTGGGGTTATAATGTTGTTATGAAGTATACCAAGTCAGTGATAAATATGTGTGATAAACCATATATTTGTATTAGAAACAATATTTCAATTACCAACTGAATAAAAAGGCTACAACTGCTGGTTACTTCGGGTGGGTATGTCATAAAAGTAAAATGTAGTTAAGTGTGCTTGCAATAAAACATTACGTATGCTTCCCTGTACAGTCCAGAAACCTAAATTTAATGGGCTTTTGAGTGTACAGCATTTAAATTACTAGGAGAATTAAAAGGTAGTGCTTTGCGTTCTGGCATTAAGCTTTCCAAAAACTTAAGATTTTTTTTTTTTAGTATCTCAACTCATTCATCAGAGGAGACCTGTGGCTTTTATTTATATAAAATATTATAGTTCTCCCCCAGATTTTTAGTAATTTTCCAGTGGAGTAACAATGAAACAAGAAAATAATTTCTTTCAGGGCGCCTGGGTGGCTCAATTGGTTGAGTGTCCAACTTTGGCTCGGGTCATGATCTCACAGCTCGCGAGTTTGAGCCCCACGTCGGGCTCTGTGCTGACAGCTCAGACCCTGGAGCCTGCTTCCGATTCTGTGTCTCCCTCTCTGTCTGCCCCAACCCACTCGCATTCTGTCTCTGTCTCTCAAAAATAAATAAACATTAAAGAAAATAATTTCTTTAATTGCAGTAAAATCTGGGCATAAATTCACGTTAAGAATAATAATACAGGGGCACCTGGGTGGCTCGGTCGGTTAAGCGGCCGACTTCGGCTCAGGTCATGATCTCACGGTCCGTGAGTTCGAGCCCCGCATCAGGCTCTGTGCTGACAGCTCAGAGCCTGGAGCCTGTTTCAGATTCTGTGTCTCCCTCTCTCTGACCCTCCCCTGTTCATGCTCTGTCTCTCCCTGTCTCAAAAATAAATAAAACGTTAAAAAAAAAAAGAATAATAATACATTTTTCTTTCTCCTTTTCTGGGAATTTGGTTCAAGAGGACATAAACTTCTTTTCTAAATCTGGGTTATTTGTTCTCTTAAAGTATTTATAAAGTCCATGTATTTTTAAGTGTTGTGTTTTAGTAACCTTACAAATAACTCTGATACTGGGGAGTGGTAATCTGTGTAAAATCAATAACACTATGGATTTCATTTCCATTTTACTATGAGGTGCAATGAAGAGTAAATTGTATGCATTTATTTCTAAGAGTGTCTTTAAGGCGTGGAACCAAGAAGAAGGAAATCTAGCTGTCGTGGAGTCTTAGAAACCAACGGTCACTTAGTGGCAGACTCGGGCCACATATGACCTCTAAATGTGTTTCAATTGCCATTCAATTAACATTTTTAATTAGTTGCTGGTATTTTGAAGACTGGTCTTTCTGTATAAAAAGCCAGATTTCTGGCTGTCTTTTCAAATTTGTACTTGGCTACTCTGAGTCAGTGTTCCCGCATGGTGGCGTCAGCCGGAGCTGAGTAGCCAGTAGTTCAGAGGGAACGTGGGCTGGGGGCTCTCTGTTCGCCACAGCCCCGTCCAAGCCCACCTCACTCATTTGCTCTTATCTTGTCGCTACCGGAGGTGCTTGTTTGCTAAAAATATCTGGAGGCCTGTTCTTCCTTTTTTTTCTTTTAACGAAGAAGAAGGAAAGAAGCCATAAACTTGAGGTTTAAACAGTAAAAAAAATATCCACTCAACATCAAAAATGCAGAAAGATGAGAGTAACCTTAATAAAGTACAAGTCGAGGTGCCTGGCTGGCTCATTTGGAAGAGCGTGTGACTCTCGATCTTGGGGTTGTGATTTCGAGCCGAATGTTGGGTGTAGAGATTACTTAAATAGAACTTTTAAAAGTAACAATAAAGTACAAGTCAATTAAAAATAAAAAACTTACTAGTGCTAACCTTTTTGTAGCACTCTGATCTTCACAGCGTCCTGGGGAGTAAGATAACAATTACATATTCGTTTCACCAAAAAGAAAACTGAATATTCGTGAGGCTTGTTAATTTGTCCAAAATCACAACTGCTAAGTGTTGAAGGTGAGGTTTGTCTCAGCTTCAGTTGTTAGTCTAGAGTAGCACTGTCCAGTAGAATTGTCTGCGGTGACAGAAATGTTCTGTATATCTATGATGTTCCATGTGGTAGCCTCCAGCCACATGTGGCTATTGAACACTTGAGTGTGGCTTGTAATTGAAGAACTGAATTTTTTAAATGTTACTTAATTTTGATTAATTTGAAATAATCACATGTGCTTAGTGACTCTTTTATTGGGCAGTACAGCACCTTGGAGGTCTTATTTTCTTCATCATACAATCTCTGTAGTGATCACTCTTATTCTGTTTAGTAAAATTCATCAAAAGATTTCTGTAAGGTTTTCTCCAGTTATCCAGTGGCTGGTCTCCATTCCATGAGGAGTTCACTGTATAGTGAATGTTTTCTGTTCAATGTATAGTATATGTTTTCTGTATCTGCAAAGATTTCCCTCCATAAAGGCTTTGATTGTACACAGTAGCTCTTTATTTTTTATTTATATTTTTTATAACAAAGTCAGGGGTCCCAGTAGACGGACCCCCTGATTCTTAGATACAGAATCTCTCAAGATTCTTAGTTCAGTGGTGCCTGGGTGGCTCAGTTGCTTAAGTGTCTGATTCTTTTTTTTTTTTTATGTTTATTTTTGAGAGAGAGAGAGAGAGAGAGAGAGAGCGCACATGTACAATCGGGGGAGGGGCAGAGAGAGAGAGGGAGACAGAGAATCGAACACAGGCTCCAGGCTCTGAGCTGTCAGCACAGAGCCCAACGGGGGCTCAAACTCACGAACCGTGAGATCATGACCTGAGTCGAAGTCAGACACTTTTAACCAACTGAGCCACCCAGGCACCCTTAGCGTCTGACTCTTGATCTCAACTCAGGTCTTGATCCTGGGGTCATGAGTTTAAGCCCCACATTGGGCTCCACACTGGACTCTGTGCTGGGTGTGAAGCCTACCCTGTAAAAAAAAAAAAAAAGATATTGAGTCCAGACAAAGAGCATAATTCAAGGTGTGTTTAGACATCAGAAACGTGTAGGTGACCAGGACGATTTCCTTTCCTGACCTTTTTTTATGGTCTAGGATACTAGTGGCTGTTAATGAATCATGGTGGAAACCGAACATCTTCTGGTGCTTAGCTGGTTTCATTTGGACCAAAGTGACTTTTAGAAGGGTGGCCATTAGCTAACCTCTCTGTCGATTAACATATATCATTAAATCTAAAATGTAATTGAATTAAGACACATCCTGGTTTCACAGGATCTTCAAACATGGGGGAGGGGATTCATCTTAGAATTGGTGAAATATGGTTTGATAATGGGCTTAATCTCTGTTTGGTCAGCCTATAACCAGGGACAGCATTGAGATACAAATGTCGACTCCTGCTTTGCCCTGTGGTTAAACTATTCACGTTGGCTATCCCCTTCCGTACTACCTTAGGTTGATTGTGACTAACAGAAGACTTTCTGGTGGTTAGGAGTAGGTTTAAACCTCTTGCCCAGTAACCATTCATTCGCCATATTCATTTTCTTTAAACATCCCCTGCCGCCATGAATGCAGACGAGGCTATTTTATTATCATACATGGTACCGGAACAAGCTTAACCAATCACCTTCTAGCACTCAGGCAACTCTGCAGAACTCCTTTTTAGAATACCACATGCTGCAATTCAAATTATCGCATTAGCTATCCAAATGCACCATTTGTTTTTAAATACTGGAGTGTTTACCTGAATTTTTCCCCTTTTCATTTTACCACCCCACTTCATCAGTACATTGTCACTGCAGTGACAGATTTATTTATATGCCTTGATATCTTCACTTTCTCTTATTTTAAAAATATATTCCTATGTCTCCATAATGGTATTCTTAAACATCTTAAAATATTAGTTGTTAGGAAGTAGGTTCACGTCTTTTTTTTTTTTTTTCTCATGATGCTCTACTGAATCTTGCCTTTATTCAGACTTTGAGATATTTCAACACTTCTAAACTCCTGCCTTAAAATTTCTGTCCCAGTCTTACTCTGGAAACTGAGCATGCCTTCTGAAATGTAACTGCCCTTGAAAGTAATTTATGAGTTGGAATATTTAAAAACGGAACTGTTTCTTGTCCACAGTGGACTCTGGCACCTAATGGTTACCATTTCAGACCCTGCTGTGTAAAGTTCCCAAATACAATACATTCAGAGTTAACACTTAAGTAAAACTCATGCATGGGTTAGTGAATATCATTTATCACATAGTAACAAGGAGTCCTAACTGCTTTGGCAAATATATCAGTTTGAAGCATATAAAATTGCTGACATTTGACCGTTTTGACTTCCCCAAAATAGTGACTTCACACGATCTATCCTAACATTGTAGGTTTGGGTCAGTCCAAGCTTATATAAACCACTTTATCTACTTTTGCTGTTTTCTCTTATTTTTTTACTCAAATAGTACTTTTAATCCAACAACCTTCTCCTTGACACTACCCTTTTGTATTCCTCAGTTTGTAACATTTTTTCTAGTGCTCTTCTCTTTTTAGCTAATTCCCCAAATCTATTTAGCTTCAGAATTAGCAGCACAAAGAAGGCTGGTTGCGTAGCACCTCCATGATGCAGTCGGTACTTAACCATTTCAAGTGTTTGACCTGTTTGGAGATTTTCATTATCCTAAAAGGTTAGTGTCATCGAATACATTCCCTGCCCAATAAATAAGCCACCATAGTCCCCTACTTCTCAAATGAAAAAGGCAGATAGAAAAAGTGCTACCTTTTTATTCAGTACTGATAGAGGCCATGCTATGTGGTGTCTTTGTTATGACATGATTTGGCCCAAGCACCTCTGGAGAATAAAATTAACTAATAAACACCCTTTGGTATATTCACCTTTTATTCAACTGAACGTAAATTAATAAAACCCTGCAGGGTTTTTTTTTAAGTTCATTTATTTATTTTGAGAGACAGCATGTGCAGGAAGGGCAGAGAGGGAGGGAGACAGAGAATTCCAAGCAGGCTGCCCACTGTCAGTTCGAGGAGCCCGATGCAGGGCTCGAACTCACAAATCCATGAGATCATGACCTGAGCCAAAATCAAGAGTCAGACACTTGGCCGACTAAGCCACCCAGGTGTGCTGATCCCTGCAGTTGTTTAAACATTTCACTGTCTTTGTCATGAAAAAGAAATAGGATACATTACATTTTGTTAGAAGCAATAGAGATATCAACCGTCACTTGGTTTGAAACTGGAAAGTGTACCGTTTATATCTCTGTCCATTTGTATATGTAATTTTTCCTATTCCAGGGGTATGTAATGACTGTTCATGTATTTAAACTCATCCATATTTTGTCCTGACGAATTGCTGTTTTTATTTGAAGAGGATTTGTCAGTAGTAGTTGGTACTGGCAAGTAAATTAAAAAAATACTTAAATCCCTTATTACTGAACTCTTCAACTCCTTACATGTGTAATGCTACTCTTCACAATAATCTGCTAAGTAAATGTTTTCCCCCATTTTACAGATGTGAAACTGAGGTCAGTTTAAGTTGTTTCCTAGGATGGTAATCTAAATCTAGTACAGACCCATAATTGAAACCAGGGGCCATTTGCCTCCAAAGACTTTGGCCCCGCCCCCCGACTCCACCCTTCTCCTATGGCATATTCCCTCGCTATTTAAAAAAGAAATCCTCAGGGCGCCTGGGTGGCTCAGTCGGTTAAGCGTCCGACTTCAGCTCAGGTCATGATCTCACAGTTCGTGAGTTCGAGCCCCGCGTCGGGCTCTGTGCTCACAGCTCAGAGCCTGGAGCCTGCTTCGGATTCTGTGTCTCCCTCTCTCTCTGCCCCTCCCCTGCTTATGCTCTGTCTCTCTCTGTCTCAAAAATAAATAAAAACATTAAAAAAAAATTAAAAAAAAAAAAGAAATCCTCAAACATCTATCTCACTGTGGCACCTCTCGTACTATGTATTATTGTCCTGTATTTTATTATAAGTTTGTTTTAATTTAGTAAATATTCACTGATCCGTCCGGGAAATATGAATCAAAACTACAATGATGTATCCCGTCACACCTGTCAGAATGGCTAAAATCAACAACACAAGCAACAACAGCTGTTGGCGAGGATGCGGAGAAACGGGAACCCTCTTGCACTGTTGGTGAGAGTGCAAACTGGTGCAGCCACTGTGGAAAACAGTATGGAGGCTCCTCACAAAGTTCAGAATAGAACTACCCTACGATCCAGTAATGGCACTACTAGGTATTTACACAACGAATATAAAAACACTAATTCAAAGGGATACGTGCACCCCGATGTTTACAGTAGCATTATCTACGATAGCCAAATTACAGAAACAGCCCGAGTGTCCACTGTCAGTTGAATGGATAAAAAAGGTGCGGATGGGGCACCTGGGTGACTCCGTCGGTTAAGTGTCTGACTGGATTTCAGCTCCGGTCGTGACCCCCAGGTTGGGCTCCACACTAGCGTGGAGCCTTCTTGAGATTCTCTTCTCTCCCTCTCCCCCTCCCCTGCTTGTGTGCATGTGCTCTCCCTCTCTTTCTCTGGAAAAAAAAAAAAAAAAGATGTGGTGTGTACGTATACAGTGGAATATTACTCAGCCGTAAAAAAGAATGAAATCTTGCCATTTGCAATGACACGAATGGAGGTAGAGAGTGTAATGCTAAAGGAAATAAGTCAGTTGGAGACAGACAAACAGCATATGATTTCACTCGCATGTGGAATTTAAGAGGCAAAACAAATGAACAAAGGGGAAAAAAGGTGGGAGGCAAACCACAAACAGACTCTGAACTATAGAGAATAAACTGATAGTGTTACTGTGGGTGCAAAAATCTTCAACCTGGTGTTTTTTTTTTTTTACATTTATTTATTTTTGAGAGACAGAGAGAGACAGAGCACAAGTGGGGGTGGAGTAGAGAGAGAAGGAGACACAGAATCCGAAGCAGGCTCCAGGCTCCAAGCTGTCAGCACAGAGCCCAACACGGGGCTTGAACTCACAATCACGAGATCATGACCTGAGCTGGTCAGACCCTTAACCGACTGAGCCACCCAGGCGCCCCTGCAACCTGGTTTTCTTAATCCACACTGTAACGTTTCCTTATACACACGATCCATTTCTGGAAAAGAGGTTTTTCTTTTTTTAAGTTTATTTTTGTGTATTTTGAGAGAGAGTGTGGGTGCAGGATGGGCAGAGAGAGAGGGAGAGAGAGAATCCCAAGCAGGCTCCACACTTGGAGCATGGAGCCTGATGTGGAGCTCGAACTCACCAACCATGAGATCATGACCTGAGTTGAAACCAAGAGTCATACGCTTAACTGACTGAGCCACCCAGGTGCCCCACAGGAAAAGAGAGTTTTAGTGGTTGTGCAATATTCTATGATACAGGAGAGGCACGAATTTCCGGATTATAGTCATGGAGAGCTTAACATTTCTATACATGAAGTGTGACTTACATTTTTCATTATCTAAGAGGAAATAAAATTTTAAGAGTAGGAAACAACTTGGGGAGGGAAGTCAATGGAAACATAATGACTGGAAAGATTCCACCAGGTTTGGAATGAGGAAGTCCCCAGGGACCCTGGTGTGAGCAAGAGAGCTGTTGCTCGAACTAAAATGACGGAAGTGAAGAGCCGATGAATAGCCCTCTTGCAAGAATCTCAGAAGTCAAGGAGAAGCCAGAGCAGGGAATAAGCGAGAGTGGAATAGAAGATTCAGGACAAGATCGGTTTTACGTCCTGAAACAGTCCAGATTAGCATGTCTGGGACGTGTGCATGTGTTCCCCCTGCTTGCGGTGACCATCTAAAATGTCACCCCCTGCACACAATCTCCCAACTAACTCAGGCTCGGTCTGGCCTCCTCCTGTTATACATGGATTGGAAATTTATACTCGGAACCTCACAATAATACACTGCTTAGACTAATGGTTCTCAACTGAGACTTTTGGTAACGTTTTTGGTTGTCACAACTCAGGGGGTGAGGGGTGCTTGGGTGGAGGCCAGGGATGCTGCTATGCTGACTACAGTGCACAGGACAGTGCTTACATCAAAGAATCGTCCAGCCCCAAATGCCCACAGTGCCGAGGATGAGAAACCCAGGCTTAGAGGTACACTTACACTGTTTGGAATTCAAGCTACCTCTCTCTCACTTTAATACCTCCTACTTGCTTTCCGTGTTTCCCCTCTTGTTCCCCTACAATACATTGTCCACTGTGGTCACAGTGACCTCTTTAAAAAAGACATGTCGTATCTCTTCTTTGCTTAAAATCTTCAATGCCTTCCCAGTACACCTGGCTTCCCCACCCCCATTTCCTGTAGGTAACATCTATCCTGCAGGTGATGCGTCTCCTTGGTAACTGTGTGTTATACCTTTACTATAGATCCGTATGAGCATGAACAGTACATGGATGTTGTTCTAATGTTGTTGATAAAATTCATAGAGATCATGTCATATGCACTTTTCTATTTGCGGCTTGCTTACCTGGGGGACTGTTTGAAACAATGCCAAGATACTCATCCTACAAGTCTCTGGGAGCATGGTGTGTGAGGGTCTCTAGAGCATTAAGGACAGATGCAATTGATGGGTCATCTTTGTACATCTACAACTTTACTAGACACCACCAAATTTCTTATACCAATCTAATCCTGTTGGCAAATGTAAGAGAGTTCACACATTCTCACCCAGCATCCCCCGTGTTTATCAAACAAAATCAAAAAACTGGAGCCAAAGCTTAAAAATCAGATAATTTCAGAAACACCATTGTTTCTGGCTCCCCTTGAAGAATCACAGTGTGTGGCAAAGCAGAACCCATGTTTTCTGTATGAAAACACACACTCTACAATGGTCCCCACCACTCCGATTTTTCCTCCACATGGTCTGCTCCAGTAGCTTTCTGGCACAGTCCCCAAAGCCATATGAGTCTGTGATCCCTGCATTAGGAGGCCATGGCGCGCTACGAAAACACTGAACTATCTCAACGGACAGCCTTATGCGTGGCATGCTGATGCCTGTGATTCCTATGGTCTGCGAGCTGGCTGGAGACGTGACGACACATGTGCAGTTGCTGTCTGCTCCCGCCCAACCAGAAGCTGCCCTCTTCTTTGCCAGTTGTCCTCCTTGTCTCCATTCCAATATTACTATTAATTCTACTTCATGGCCACTATATGTATCTCTCCTCCTTGCCTTCTTTCTCTGCCCATGTGCATACTTCCATACTTTGTTGGCTTTTTATCAACATTTCCAGGCAACCAAAACTCTGGACTTCAGAGCTGTTTGGATGCTTCTGCTGCTGCCCAAGGCACTTTTCTACACGGCTTTGTGCTGTTTTGTGGTCAAAGGCTGAGTCCGCCAGTATTCAGTCAGGGCCACAGTGACCACTTATTTTCTACCTCTCACAATGACTAGCACAGAAGATGTGTTCAACAAAAGTTGTGTAAGGTTTTAAGTGCGCCTGGGTGGCTCAGTCGGTTGGCCACCCAACTTCAGCTCAGATCATGATCTCTCAGTTCATGGGTTTGAACCCTACGTAGGGCTCTGTGCTGACACTTGAGGCCCGGAGCCTGCTTTGGATTCTGTGTCTCCCTCTCTCTCTGCCCCTCTCCTGATCATGCTCTGTCTGTCTCTCTTTCTCTCCCTCAAAAATAAATATTAAAAAAATTTAAAAAACTGTGTAAGGTAGGTCAGGAGACTGTTGGGACTTGAATTTGTGCTATTTATTCATGAGAGGTAAAAGAAAATGAAGAATTGCTAAAATACAATCCTGGTATTTCTCAAACTATTCCTGTAACCAGATAAATGCACAGAGAGAGCTGGCTTAAAACAAAACCATACAGATTTCTCTACTGAAGGACATCTGTTGAGTCTTAAATATACCAATATACATTTAAAACAACAAAAGGGCAAAGTATATTGAATGTAGCACTTTCTAAACTTCTTTGGTTCAGGGGACCAGGAATACTAGCAGAAGTAGAATTACATAGAATGCAGACTAGGAACACAGTTCTGTGTCGATCTCCCTTCAAGTTTTAGTTCTTTCCCTACACTAGCCTATAAAGCCTATTTTCTTTCTTTCTTTCTTTCCTTTTTTTTAATGTTTACTTATTTAGAGAGAGAGTAAGCAGGGAAAAGGCAGAGAGACAGAATCCAAAGCAGGCTCCATGCTCAGTGCAGAGCCCTATGCAGGGGCTCAATCTCACAACAGTGAGATTATGACCTGAGCTGAAATCAAGAGTCAGAGGCTCAACCAACTGAGCCACCCAGGCGCCTCTATTCTGTAATAATGGAATTGCTTTCCTAGGAAATTGTGAGTTATATTTTAAAGAGTTTTCATTATTCACAATAGCCAAGACATGGAAACAACCTAAGTGTCCATCAAGGGATGAATGGATAAAGATGCGGTGTATCTATTATTCAGCCACGAGAGAAGAAGGAACTCTGCCAGGTGTGACAAGGATGGACCTTGAGGGTATTATGCTAAATGAAATAAGCCAGAAAGACAAATGCTGCATGGTATCACTTATACGTGGAATCCAAACAAAACAGGGGTGCCTGGGTGGCTCAATCGGTTAAACGTCTGACTGTTGATTTTGATGCAGGTCATGGTCTCATGGGTTCATGAGTTTGAGCCTCAAATCGCAGTTCCGGGCTGACAGCGCTGAGCCTGCTTGGGGATTTTGTCCCTCTCTCCCTCCCTCACTCCCTGTCTCTCTCTTCCTCCCTCTCCCTCCCCACCTCTGAAAATAAACTTCAAAACAAAACAAAACAAACAAACAAACAAAAAAAAAAACCACAGTCAAATTAATAGGAGAAAAGTGGAGGAAATAGGAAGAGGTTGGTAAAAGGGTTCAAACTTGCAGCTGGCAAGATGAATAAGGCGTGAGGATCTAATTCACAGCATGGTGATCATAGTTGGTGACACTGTATTGGATACCTGAAATTCACTAAGAGAGACAAACTTAAATGTTCTCATAAACACAAAAAGATAAATATGTGAGGTGCAAAAAAAAACTTTAAAAATTAACTCCTTCCACTTGAATTGGGTAAAATATTTGTTTTATCCCCTCCCCCATCCAGCAATTTCAATAATAGTGCTTTTAAGAATGGTTTAGGTACCTTTTGTAATTGAAAGCTGAAAAATAACAAATAGGCTGATCAAAGCCCACAAAAACAAATCCACACATCTGGACAAATCTTCAAACTACAAGTAACATCAAGTTAAAATGAACAAGTCCCTACTATCATAAACAAAATAAAAGGCAACACTTCAGGCAAGTTCTCAAAACGCACCTAACAGCTTTCTCCCAGACCCCAGGGCTCACTCCATGTGATCAAGTTTGGAACAAGGGAGGCTGGCTAAAGTGAGCCGTGCACCTGAGGCACTAACAGCATCCAAGCCATTTCATGTCTTAATAACTGCACAGTGGGACAAATGGCTGTATCTGATCGTCCTCTACTTGAGGGCAGAGGCTGTCCTAAACGTGCTCTGGATCTCTGCCCCCCCCCCCCCCCCCCCCCGCCCCGGCCCATGGATGCCCGTCGCACTGAAAGGCACAGAGTCAATTAAGGTAGAACTCACCGATAGGAGGAAAAACAAAAAATGGAGCAAACTCACAAATGTTCTTGCTCTCATGAAACCAAAAAAGTCCTCTTACAGATGTTTTGGGACTAAGGCTCACGTAGCTGTGAGCAAGTGCTGTTAGCTGAGCTGGTAATACTCTTATCACCTTAACCTGGGACAGCCTGCCCTCTTAAGAAGAATAGCTCATTTAACCCCTGTGCAATAGGGGCGCAGCACTAGCATTTTCTCGATTTGAGGATGACAGCTATTCTGTGATTTACTGTGGTCTACTGACCAATGAAGAATAAGACAATACCACCAAATGTGACAGGCTGAACTTCTTACAGATGTGACTTTTGATGCTCACCATATTTACTGCTAGGACAAATCAGGCTCAGGAACACCTACTATAAATCAGATATCTAACACTAACAAATTATGCACCCATTACAGATGACCTTTGGAGTTGCTCAAGGTACAGTCACAATCATGCATTAAAAAAAGCCGCCTTTCACTGTAATGTGTGAATGTATGAAATTAAATGAGGCTTGCAATGTAATCAGTGTGGTTGGCTGCTTTAATATATTCCATTTCAATTTCAAATCACCACAAGCCAAGAGTGACGAATCTAATTTGATCAGTTGTTCACAAAAACACAGAAAAGCAAATGTGGATCTAGCAACACAGCCAGATTTTTAAAGGAATTAATATTTTCTCCCACCGGAAGTATTTTTTTAAATTAAAAACAAACGCAAACAGTTATTTCCTCACCAAAAAATTCAACCCTCACACTCTAAAGTTCAAAAGATATAAAAGACATAATATTTAAGTAAAAGGTATATTTAATTTTTTAAAAAGCCAACGACCTATTACAAATGTATCAAAAAAAGAAAATCAAAAGGTCGTTTTTGTGATACTTACAAACAATAGGGCACTTGGAACCAACATGGAAGGTTCTCCAACACTGATTGTTACTATCTAGCAAGAATTTGTACATAAACACAATTCTCTTTTTTAATGTATTTTTTAAGAGTTTATTTATTTTAAGAGAGAGCGTGTGAGTGGGGAAGGCGTAGAGAGACAGGAAGACAAAGAATCCCAAGCAGGCTCCGGCTGTTAGGGCAGAGCCCGAAGTGGGGCTTGAACCCAAGAAGTGCAAGACCATGACCTGAGCTGAAACCGTGAGCCAGACGCTTAACCAACTGAACCACCCAGGTGCCCCTATGAACACAATTCTTGATCTCCAGCTCTACTCTAAGTATGGGGCAATGGGGCAAAACATTTTACAAATGCAGTCACTGTCACACTCTAGGTCTTTACATCTCTAGCTGCTGATGAGCAGGGCCTGCAACAAATACCACACGGGAGAGGGGAATGAGGTCACTTATCCCCATCACCTTTTGAAATTGTGGTGCTCTTTAGACTCTCCCTAGTTAATATACAATTTGCAAGGCTTCAGCATTTTTCTCTGGGTCTGTGTGCATCACTTCCACAGGGAAAACATGGGATGTTTCCTGAAGTTGGACATTTACTACAGGGAGTCTTCCAAAAGTGGTAGAAATACACACAATTCAGTCTCACTCACTGAACAGTCGCCAGAGATTTTTTTTTAAAATTTTTTTAACATTTATTTATTTTCGAGACAGAGAGAAACAGAGCATGAACGGGGGAGGGTCAGAGAGAGAGGGAGACACAGAATCTGAAACAGGGTCCAGGCTCTGAGCCATCAGCACAGAGCCTGACGCGGGGCTTGAACTCACGAACCGCGAGATCATGACCTGAGCCGAAGTCGGACGCTTAACCAACTGAGCCACCCAGGCGCCCCCGCCAGAGATTTTTAAGTCATAAATAGGATTATGCCACCCACTCCTCCTTTTTAAAAGCCTCAAAGAGCTTCCTGCTGTACTGAGAATACTATTCATACCCGACTTAGCATATCCATATAGCTCCTGCCTAACTCTCCGGCATCACCTATATTCCTCTCGCTGTCCTCTAGCCACACATGCCCCTTGCTACTGCAAGATGCTCCCGCCCCAGGCTCTTTCACCTTGCCCTTGGTCTAGAATATCCTGCCTGCAGACTTTCCCATGGCTGCTTTCTTCTTGTCATTCAGGTCTCAGCTCAAACGTCACCTCCTTGCAAAGAACTTCCTATCCATTAAACCACCCCCCTTTTTATTGCCCTAGTAGGGGTTATTGTCTGAAATTACCTTGTCTCTCTCCTGTAGAATATGCCAGGAGGTGCCTGATACGGGGTAGGCCATCAGTAAATACACTTTCATTTTTTAAAATTTTTATTTAAATTCTAGTTAACATACAGCATAATATTAGTTTCAGGTATATGATATAGTTTAACACTTGATACATAACCTGGTGCTCATAAAGACAAGTGGCCTCCTTAATCCCCATCCTCTATTTAACCTACCCCCCCCCCCCACCCCTTTCCCGTCTGGTAACTATCAGTGTATTCTCTATAGTTCAGAGTCTGTTTGTGGTTTGCCTCCCACCTTTTTTTCCCCTTTGTTCATTTGTTTTGCCTCTTAAATTCCACATGCGAGTGAAATCATATGCTGTTTGTCTGTCTCCAACTGACTTATTTCCTTTAGCATTACACTCTCTACCTCCATTCGTGTCATTGCAAATGGCAAGATTTCATTCTTTTTTACGGCTGAGTAATATTCCACTGTATACGTACACACCACATCTTTTTTTTTTTTTTTCCAGAGAAAGAGAGGGAGAGCACATGCACACAAGCAGGGGAGGGGGAGAGGGAGAGAAGAGAATCTCAAGAAGGCTCCACGCTAGTGTGGAGCCCAACCTGGGGGTCACGACCGGAGCTGAAATCCAGTCAGACACTTAACCGACGGAGTCACCCAGGTGCCCCATCCGCACCTTTTTTATCCATTCAACTGACAGTGGACACTCGGGCTGTTTCTGTAATTTGGCTATCGTAGATAATGCTACTGTAAACATCGGGGTGCACGTATCCCTTTGAATTAGTGTTTTTATATTCGTTGTGTAAATACCTAGTAGTGCCATTACTGGATCGTAGGGTAGTTCTATTCTGAACTTTGTGAGGAGCCTCCATACTGTTTTCCACAGTGGCTGCACCAGTTTGCACTCTCACCAACAGTGCAAGAGGGTTCCCGTTTCTCCGCATCCTCGCCAACAGCTGTTGTTGCTTGTGTTGTTGATTTTAGCCATTCTGACAGGTGTGACGGGATACATCATTGTAGTTTTGATTCGTATTTCCCGGACGGATCAGTGAATATTTACTAAATTAAAACAAACTTATAATAAAATACAGGACAATAATACATAGTACGAGAGGCGCCACAGTGAGATAGACGTTTGAGGATTTCTTTTTTAAATAGCGAGGGAGTATGCCATAGGAGAAAGGTGGAGTCGGGGGTGGGGCCAAAGTCTTTGGAGCCAAATGGCCCCTGGTTTCAATTATGGGTCTGGCAGGAAGTGCACTGAAATGTTAGCAGGCATTTCCTGACAGGCAGTGTGTTAGTTTTCTAATCAGTCAGCGAGGAGGGAGGTGTACTGAAACACTGGCTTCTCCACTTTCCCTCCATTCTCTTCCCTCTGTGCGCAGTTTTCACGGATGCTCTCATCTGTACCCTTTGCACCAAGGACTCCCAAAGCTGCCTCTCCAACCCTTCCAGTCCTGTTTCAGATTGACTTAAGACTCTCGTACCTAATGATGTTTGGATATGTCCACTTAGATGTCCCAGGACCATCTCTCAAAAATCAGCCTGTGCCCACACTGAGGCTGAACCATTCCTCTTTCCCTACAAGCATTTCTTTTTGCCTTCCCTATCCTGGTCATTGGCATTTGTCCTGTCACCCAAGTCAGAGGCATCCTACCCTTGTTTGCTCCTCCCTCCACATCCAGCCTACCCCAAGAGTTTTAGCTGATTCTGCCTCTGAGCCCATCCCACAGCTCTCTCCCTCCCCTCATTTTTGCTTGCTACCCACTAGAGAAGGTGGCCCTCTAAATAGGATTCCTAGACAAATCTTACTGGTCTTTCTGCTTCTAGCCCTGTTCTGTCCAACGAGCACTTCACATGCGGCCAGTTTTACTTGAGATGTGTTGTGTCAAATACACTTCATTAATATTCTTATATTGACTACATGCTGAAATGATAATATTTTAGGTGTATTGGATTAAATGAAACATATTTTTGAAATCTTCTTGGCCCGTTTTATTTTAGTTTTTTTTTAATGTGGCTAGTCGAAAATTTTAAATATCATACCTGGCTTGCATTCTCTCTAGTGGACCATGCTGCGTCTAACTGCCTCCACCACTTTGACTTGTTCTTTTCACCTGCTGCCACAATATCTTGCTGAAAAGCAAACTCCCTGAGCTAAAAAAAAAAAAAAACAAACCATTTGAAGTCCTTTAGGATACAGTGTAAGGTTAGTTTAGCACACACTGCCTTCCCTGAAGTCATTCAGTTTCAGAAACTTTTGAAACACTGTTGTCCAAACAGAGTATCCAGCTAGGTTGAGCTGGTAGCTTGGCAGCTTTCAGCACCTAATCTAATGACTGTCATCTGTGCGGCACCTGTACCTTCAGATATTCAATAGCTGGGAGACAGTCGCTACACTGTGAATAGATTTAAGTATCAATTCTGCATTAGTGCTCAACAAAATTTTTTTTAATTTTCTTAATGTTTGTTTACTTTTGAGAGATCTAGAGACAGAGCACGAGTGGGGGAGGGGCAGAGAGAGGGAGACACAGAGTCCGAAGCAGGCTCCAGGCTCTGAGCTGCCATCAGAGTCCCACATGGGGCTTGAAGTCACAAACCACAAGATCATGGCTTGAGCCGAAGTTGGACACTTAACCGACTGAGCCACCCATGCCCCCCCCCCCCGAACATGAAATTTTAATACAAACCCTTAAAGGACAACTACCTTCTTAAGTAACTACTGTTGAAAATTCTCTGCTGAGCTCTGTACCTTGCCCTGTTGGACCATATGTTTGAGTGAGTGCTCTGAAGAACGGGAAGTGGCTGTGAGGACCTGCCTCCACTGCAGGAGATGATGGTGGGCGAACCAAGTGGGAAGAGAAACCCTAGCGTGTTGATCATGCCAGACAGATTAAATGAAAAGCTACAAAATCAGAGATTTTGATGCTTATGAGATGATGTATCTTTGGGGGGAAAAAAACCATAGACAGGAGGATGTTGGGACAAAATGGCCGAACAAAAAATGGGTCCTGAAACAATAAATAAATTTAAAATTAAAACAGCTATATCCAGGGGCGCCCGGGTGGCTCAGTCAGTTACGTCCAACTTTGACTCGGGTCATGATGTTTCTTGGCTTGTGGGTTCAAGCCCCACGTCGGGCTCTGTGATGACAGCTCAGAGCCTGGAGACTGCTTCAGATTCTGTGTCTCCTTCTTTCTCTGCCTCTCCCCTGCACATACTCTGTCTCTCTCTCTTAAAAATAAACAAACATTAAAAACATTAAAAGAAAAGAGCTGCATCTGAACAGTATTTTGGCTATCTGGAATACGTCTTGTTTGTCCATCAGGTGTGTCTAGGGTGGCTGAGGAACTAAGAGAACCATAGCTGAGGACATTTACCAGTGGGGAGGTTGCTAGGTTGTGTTGTCATCGGTGTGATTTGATACATATAAAATGCTGTGACAGCCACCTAGACAGAACTAAAATTGTTTTCAGATAATGAAATACTACGTTTATTTTGGCTCTGATGTTGAACCACTGTTAAAGGTTTGATTTTTCTGTCACTGTGTTGCTTTCACTTCCTTGGGTGACTGTAGTGTGTGTTTAGAGAAGGACAGCTTCTCCTTCCTCATGGTGTAGCAGCACTGCGTTTTTAGGGGGGACGCACTTGCCAGAAGTTTGCCACTCATTATCTCTTCCATAAGCTTGTGACCGGGGCTTCCATCAAGATGCCTCCTGCACAGCCCTTTTCCTCCAAGAGCACAACTGTAACCTCAGGAATATTAATCTGCAGTTTGCTCGGTCCCATTTCCACACTCCTCTCCCATCTTGTTTTGGAGGTGTGCCCAGAACCCTCCTGCTCCCGCTGCCCTCCTGACCTCTAAAATAAGGATAGACCCTCCATTTGCATTTTTCAGAATTCTTTGTGATTTCATTTGTGGTGTGATTGTATTCTTCCTTCCGAGGTTATTTGTATTGTCAGGCTTCACTGTTTTATGTTGAAGGAACATGAGGCACCACCAGGTAAGTGCTGGGTTACATTTGTAGCAGGGATACTTCCCTGCTGTTCCTCACATCACATATACACAGGGGCGCCTGGGTGGCTCAGTCAGTTAAGTGTCCGACTCTTGATTTCAGCTCAGATCATGATCTCAGGGTCATGAGATCAAGCCCCACATTGGGCTCTGCACTGAGTATGGGGCCTGCTTAGGATTGTCTCGCTCTCTCTGCCCCTCTCCTGCTCACTTTCTCCCTCTCAAATAAATAAATAAATAAATAAACAAATAATTTTTTTTAATGTTTAAAAATCACATATACAGAAAAGCGCCTTTAAGGCCAACCCTTCAAGCACACCAGACTCACTTCGTCTTAGGGTCCCTGGGAGTGGTGAGAGGGGACCTTTCCTCTACTTCTTCTCCTCTCCAAATAGGCAAGACTCTTCATTCCTCACTAGGGCTCTTCCTGGCCCTCCCTAGAACCAAAAACAAGTTTTACTTGAGCACAACCGACCATCCAGCAGAGGTTCTGTGCCTCAGTTTCCCAGTAAGTCCTAAGCTGGAAGCTTAAAAAAAAATCCACTTGCCCACGTCATGCCCCAGACCCTTAGATCCGACCCTCTGGCTGGGACCCAGGCATCGGTATACTTCCATGCCGGTTTGTGGCCATGGTTGAAAACTACTGCTCGAAAGGTCTTTGTCACCTTCACGCCTCTCAAAGCTTGTTCCGACTTAAAGTTTGGGAGGATATGGCCATCAGGTTCCATGGTGAAGAGCATCATATTGTTTGTCATGACCACCCGCTGACAGCTGTCATTTATTGATCAGTTATATGTCAGGCACTCTGTTGTGTCTCTATGTATGTTGTCTTTACATTTTTACTGCATCTTTATATATATTATATTTACTTTTTGTACTTTATTCTTTTTTACTATGTTTAATCTTAACAACGAAATGGGTCTTATTATTACCATTTCACAGAGAGCAAAAGGAAGTGTTACAAAGGACAGATGATGTTGTCAGTATCACACAACCAGTAAATGAGGGGGAACATGATAATATGGATCACATGTTAGATCAAGAACAAAGAAAGAAAAAAACTATTAAAAAAATAGTTTGTGCACCAATTACAGTTACACCAACAGTTTACCATTTGTGCCTAATTACAATATATCACAATAATGATTTTGATTATAAATACTGTTAGATAACATTAACTTGGGCACATTTCTTTTGATTGTAGCACAGTTCAAATCTTTAATGAATAGCTAATAATCACAGCTAATAAATATTAGTTGAGTATTTACTATACACTAGGCATCAGAGTAAGTACTTGATGTATATTTAATTTAACCTTATTAAAAACAAAACTGAGAGGCACCTGGGTGGCACAGTCGGTTGAGCATCCTACTCTTGATTTCAGCTCAGGTCATGATCTCCTGGTTTGTGGGTTCGACCCTCGCATTGGGCTTTCCGCTGACAGCATGGAACCTGCTCAGGATTTTCTCTCTCTCTCTCTCTCTCTCTCTCTCTCTCTCTCTCTCTCTCTCTCTCTCTGCCCCCCCCCCAAAAAAAAGAAACAAACTTAAAAAAAATAAAAACAAAACTGAGATCTGTACTATGATTTTCCCAGTTTTGAGATATTTGACATATGTAACATCGTATAAGTTTAAAGTATATAATGTAATGATTTTATATATATGTGTGTCAAAATGCTCATCATAATAAGTTTAGTTAACATTCATCAGCACATAGTTACAATTTTGTTTTCTTGTGATGAGAGCTTTTAAATTTTTTTTAAACATTTATTTATTATTGAGAGACAGTGAGAGAGAGAGCATGATCATGGGAGGGGCAGAGAGAGGAGGAGACATAGATTCCGAAGCAGGCTCCAGGCTCTGAGCCGTCAGCACAGAGCCCGACGTGGGGCTAGAACCCACAAACCGCGAGACCATGGCCTGAGCCGAAATGGGATGCTTAACCAACTGAGCCACCCAGGCGCCCCGTGATGAGAGCTCTTAAGGTCTACTCTCTTGGCTATTTTCACATACACAACACACAGTATTATTACTAGAGTAGAGGGAACTGGGGTTAGGAGAAGTTAAGTAGCTTACCTGGTAAATGGCACAGGGAGATCTTGAGCCCAGGTCTGTGGGGCTCGAGCCGTATTGTTTAATGTGCTGTAAGTGAACACAGTGCTTCAGTATGCTCAGCCTTCGCATTTATTACTAACGTGCACTGGTTATCTATTCAAACCTTGTAATGTGGCTTGGGAGATAGGTATAATTATTTTAAAACTCTATGCTATTAATAGTTTTCATTTTGAATATATATAATGATAACCTTAAGAAATCTCACTGCTATATAAGAACAACTCCTATTTATTTATTTTCTCATTTCAATCACATGAAACCAACCTGTCTAACTAGATTAAAAAACAATAATTTCCAGAATCATCTTAGTTCTTGAATTGTGTGTTTCATTAGGGAATGGTAGAATGTGTATATATTTAAAATAATCATTTTGTGTTAAAAATTGACCCCACACATGCACATTGAAAGGCTTGATTAATAATAAATATTTTTAGGAAATGTTTGAGGTAGGAGGCATTCAGTTCAGAAGATTATCTATTAAATAACAAAACCTGAACCTAGAGGGCCGTCAAATACCAGCATATTAATAGAACAAAGAAGGAACTGGCATGTGTGATTCCAATTTACGGTGATGGAAGAAAAAGCCACCTTGTCCCAGCCCTACTTCAGTCATACAGGATTGTAGGGGACCTTCTAGAAAGACTCCTGGCTCATCTTTGTCCAACTCCTCTTCCAGGGGCTACAGCCAGTGGAGAACCCAGACGCTTAGGGTTTGGAAAACCTGGATTCCTCTTGTATCTCTGTTAACTCTCTAATACATTGCTATGCTGTGAGTTTTCCAACATTCCTCAAATAGATGTGGCAGAATCAGGAATAACTTAGTAACACTTAAGTGATGCCTGTCTTTCATAGTGTTAGTTTGTAGACTAAGTAACATAGGGTATGTGCATAGTTTAAAGCCAGCAAATGCCACTTACTTGATATCTAGTGATAAGTCCACAATAATGCAGAATTCTTCTTGGTAATCATCTATGCAATCTGTACAACCTTTCAAACATCAGTTGAAAAGAAAGCTGGTTTATTGTGTCAGCAAAGTCCCATATGGAACCATTTAGAAATTTAGAACTAAGTTGTATCTAATTTATCTTCCAAAGTAGTAACTCACTTCCAGGTTGATTTTTTTTTTTTTTTTTTTGGCAGCTTAAAACTCATTTTCAAGTCACTAAAACTCTCATGAAATAAAAGGTTTGCTCTTTGAAGGCATTTGTGCTCCCGTTACTCTTGGGGACATGTCCCCTGTGCTAATTGAATCAAGTTCCTTCTGCTTTATCCATTGGAGGGGTTGTAAACGTAAGCCCCTTCAAGGATCAAATGTCAGGGTGTCATGTCATGGGAGGTGTTGGTTTCGGGGAACAGGGGGGTGCATGCCCTACCCACAAGCATTCAGATTTCTTTGAAACATTGAATACCATTAGCGAGACAGAACACATCTTCTAGCTAAATTGCACTGAAGGCCTACCAATTCACAGACCTTCAGCTCCTAAGCATCTTATGGTAATTAATCCTACCCCCCAAAATGGAAATATATTCCACTTCATATTTGTTAATAAATTGACTACATGTGAAGATTTGAATATATCAGGAAGTTCACAGAGTCTGTGATAGTAAATAGGACTCAAATTTAAAATTGTTTTAGTAACAAACAACCGAAGAACTATTTTCTGCCTAGATTTTGATGTTCTTATATTTATCCTAGAATTCATGGATTTGATAAAATGTCACCGTGGCATTTGTATGTCTTAGTTTTACTGCCTTGCACATAATAAGTGTTGAAATTAGGTGGGTCACAGCAAATACTTAGGATTTTGTACTACATGGTATTATGAAATCTGTAGCTTTAATTTATGGGCACTATTAACACTGTGCATTTTGAAAAGTACTTTATGCCGGTCATGTTCCCCTTGAGTAATTCCAAGTAGTTCCTTAGAGATTCCAAGGGGGAAAGGGCTATGGTTCAAGTCTCATAGTAGCCTAGGCAGTTAATACATCAATAAAAGAGCATAACATTGTGGCCACCCTAAACCACACCTCTGCCCCGTGCCAGACACAGTACAGGCCCTTGGCATGCATTAGATCTCAATTTACTCCTGACACTGCTTCTGTGAGGTATTCCTGCTGTTTCACCCACTGCAGATATGGAGCCTCGGAGATTCTCATGTGAATGGTATCAGACCTTTCCACTTCTAAATCCTATGCTGGAAACATCTGTTACCACCCCCAACCCCAGAATTGTCAGTTGGGTCGTCAGTAAAGTGATTAGAGCAATTGAATGGACCTGGCTAACCTTGTAATGTGTTCCCCCATATCACGTTGCTCAAGGAGGGAAGGGTTCAAGTCCTTCAAATTCCCTATAGAGAGGGTATGTGCCCCCATCGACCAATCTGCCTGGATATCAGACACTTGGATGTCAGTGTATGCTGTGTACAGAGGCAAGTTGTACTCGAATCGTAAACCACAAAAGTGCGTAAACCTTTTAAGCCTGCCCATTATGGGAAAACATTAACATATGTTGATATGGAGGCAAGCTTGGTAAATGAAGGATCGGTATGTTTTCTTTCAAAAATTAAACTTCAGGTTTTTCTTCACAGTCTCCACTCCGGCTCTACCCGTGCTTCCCCAGCTCAAATGTGGCTCCTTCTGTGGAATCTTCCTCTGGCTCTCTGGGTAGAGGTGGGCACGCACTCCTGCATGTAGCCCTTGGGAGAGTTGGTCACGTCTGCTTCTTCCCATGCACTTCTCTGCCACTAAACTGCAAGTTCCTTGGAGCTAGGGCTGCCGACTCAGGTTGACACCCTCACGTTGCTAAGCACTGAGCCCACCTGTGTCTGACGGCAGATGCTGTCTCATGTCTGACAAGTGAACGAATGAATAAAACCCATACAGGTGCCTGACCTCAGCACCATTGGTCCTTCCTAGCATCTAGTTCTTGACAGGTCAGGAGGTCAAGTTCTGTTGGTGACCTTGCAAAAGTTCATCTGCGTTATGGAAATTAGTACCCTTACTTTGACAGTTTGCAGGGGAAAGAAAAGGTGAACCACCAACCAGACCCCTTCGTTAATAGCAAGAAAACTGGTTCCAGGTAAGTGTGCCTTTCCCCTGTATGTTTTGGCAACTTTTTTCATAGTTTCCAAGTCGAATCTGGAATCCTCTCCTTAAGAGTCCCTGGTTCTTAGGAAACAAAAGTATCAAAGAAAAGTTCTCTTTCCTCAATAGTCTCACCTCCAGTTGACCGTTCAGAGAACAAAAACTGGTACTATCTCACAGAGCTTGAAAGATGGCAAAAACCCTATATTTAGTAATGTCTAACCGAAGTTTGTCTTAATAGTTTAGGTAATGTCCTAGAATTTATTATTGGATTTATTCCACATCGTTCTCATTTGAAAAACTAGTAACTCAGCTTAAAAACTGCAGGACTAGGGCGTCCCAGTGGCTCAGTTGGTTGAACGTCCAGCTCTTGACTTCGGCTCAGGTCATGATCGCGATTCATGAGTTCAAGCCCTTGCATCAGGCTCCACGCTGACAAGCATGCAGTTTGCTTGGGATTCTGCCTCCCTCCTCTCTCTCTCTCTCTCTCTCTCTCTGCCCCTCTCATGCACATGCGCGCGCGCTCTCTCTCTCTCTCTCTCTCTCTCAGAATAAGTAAACTTAAGAAAACAACAGGCAGGACTGCATCTTTTTTTTTTTTTTGAAAACATTCTGGTGCAACCTATTGGACTTTGAACCTTGCTTGAATGCTAACCTTGCTTAGTAAAAGCAGTTTGTTTCCACTGCCTGTTCATGGAAAATCTTTTCACATTCCTCAGCAGACAACTACTCTAAATGTACCTGAGTCATATCTTTATTTTCTAGAGAGGAAAATAGGAAACATACCAGTGCTGCCCCCCACCCCATCACCTAACAGCAGTTTTATCAGGCAGCTCCCAGTGGACCTGCTAACCTGCTAACACTCCTCTCTGGCCTGTTGTACTTTTTTTTACCCTTCAGATGTATTAAGTCCTTTCTCTTTTTTTTTTTTTTTTTTTTTTTTTTTTTTTTTTTACATTTATGAAGAATGCTTAATGTTATAAAAGCTACTTGGATGGTTTTGACGTCAGAGTTACAAAACACGTTTTAAAGGGACAGCAATAATCGAAGTGAATGTTTGTAATAGTGAGATAACGGGGCAGAGCCATCATTCCTTCACTCCTGCCCCATTTCTCCTAAGCACATACGTTTAGGGTGCTCCTCAGCGGTAGTGTATATAAAGGATGGTCTCCAGAATGAGATTGGCAGCTTTAATTTGTTTGATGTGTGCAATCATAGTCCGTGTTAAATTCAAAATGCTTGTCCAATCAAGGATTCAATATAGAAAAGAGGCAGTAACAAGCATGCTGCATGCTGTAATAAAGAAATCTGTTGATTGAAAACAGTTTGTATATTTTGGAAATGATAGGGAATGTAATTGGTAAGAAAGAAAAGGATAGAGCTTCATAAATAATGGGAAATAGAGCATATTTTTTACTGATAACACTAACTCAATTTAATAACATTTTGGTGTGGAATCTTTGTGCACCAGAAAATAAGAAAGATGGGTCCGTCCTTGTTACTCTACATGTCATGATTAATGGGATGACCTTTTTTTTTAATTTTTGTTTTCACAGAGAGCAGCTTTCAAGGGTTGAATCTTAGGCAACAGTGGGTGATGGGCTCTGTTCTTTGAGAACTTTCAGAGAACATCTTCCCTTTGTGTCCTCATCTGAAAAGACTAGCTGTATATTTCACTTTTTTTTAGTTACAAAGTGCTACATGAATGTATTTTTGTAGTAAAAGAGTTCAGCAACAGAGAAGTGTTCAGGGCAAAAGCATAATGGTCCTCCAGCCCCTGCTTCACTCCTCCCTGAGGCTACCCTGGTTTAGTGGGCTTCCTTCCAGCAGTTTTAGACATGTATATCTGGATAGAGATTCACATGCAAATCACCTGAGGGGCTATAGTATTAAGAAACTAGATTTTGAGGGGCACCTGGGTGGCTCGATCGGTTAAGCGTCCGACTTCGGCTCAGGTCACGATCTCGCGGTCCGTGAGTTTGAGCCCCACATCTGGCTCTGTGCTGACAGCTCAGAGCCTGGAGCCTGCTTCGGATTCTGTGTCTCCTTCTCTCTCTTCCCCGCCTCCACTTGTGCTCTGTTCGTTCTCTCTCTCTCCCTCTCTCTCTCTCTGTCTCAAAAATAAGTTTAAAAACATTTTAAAAATTAAAAAAAAAAAAAGAAACTGGATCATGTCATTCTAAAGCCCACTTTCTGTACAGATATAAAAGTATACATAGATACAAAGTCACACCCTGGAGGGCTGATAATAGCAGCTTTGCGCCAGAAACATGTGGACACCAGCAGTTGTGTCTCGGGTGTGTTAGCAAAGACCCACTTCAGCAAGCTCCACCCGAAGGCACAAGGCTCCCTCTGGGGCTCTTCCACTCAGTTAGCCAGTTTCCTGCATTTCTGTCTAAAGAATAAATTCTAAAAAAATAAATAAATAAATAAATAAATAAATAAAATAAAATAAAATAAAATAAAATAAAATAAAGAATAAATTCTTCAACAACCGCAACTTTCCCTCAGGTAAATACCCTTGATAGTACCTTTACCTGTCTCCTCTGACATTTACCTTTTCTCCTTTTTTTTAGTTCCTTTCCCCATTAGTTTAAAATCCTGCATTTAGGGGCATCTCACTGGCTCTTGATCTCCGGGTCATGAGTTCGAGCCCCATGTCAGGTATAGTTTACTTAAAAAAAAAATAAAGTTCTACATTTAGACTTGCACTACTAATCTTATTTTATACAAAAATCGAGCTATTCAGAAAGTTCTGACTATAAATTTTCACTATGCCAAATTGGTGGGTGTTCAAAAGGATAGAATACTATCCGACTCATAGAAGAGACTTAGAATATAAGTTACTGATATATGCTATTGCATCACCATTTTAAAAATTGGTAAACAGGGGCGCCTGGGTGGTTCAGTCGGTTAAGCGGCCGACTTCGGCTCAGGTCACGATCTCGCGGTCCGTGAGTTCGAGCCCCGCGTCGGGCTCTGTGCTGACAGCTCAGAGCCTGGAGCCTGTTTCAGATTCTGTGTCTCCCTCTCGCTGACCCTCCCCTGTTCATGCTCTGTCTCTCCCTGTCTCAAAAATAAATAAACGTTAAAAAAAAAAAAATTAAAAAAAAAATTGGTAAACAATCTTTCATTACCTTTCCATTAACCATCATGTTGAGGTAGCCAGAATACCCAATTCCTTGCATCCATTCTAAATAAACTGGACTTTACTACATAAAGAATGAAATTACTAACCAACATTAAAGTGCCACATTTAGCATATATTATCAAATTAAGCATTTGCTGTAAGCAGAATCCATTTTCTTGGTAAGCTCTGTTTGTGTGGGATTTTATTTCTCCCTTGCCAAACATCTAGCAATGTATCCATTTTCTGAATATATTTCTTAAGTTTTTATTTATTTAATCTCTACCCCCATTGTAGGGCTCAAACTCATGACCCCAAAATCAAGAGTCACATGCTCCTCTGACTGAGCCAGCCGGGCACCCCTGTAGCACTTTGATTCCAAGTTCACCAAACTTGCCCCTCTGTCCCAGTTCATCAAACATGTAGTAAACATGTTCTCTCTGCCAGGCCTTCCTTGTTCTAAGAAACAAACACATAGTGTCCTCATTCTCTGAGAATCCATAATCTAATGATGGAGAGGGAGCCTGTGTCCGAGAGGGGTTCTTAATTCTGCCGGAGTGGCGGAATGATTTCTGTTCTGCTCGTTGTGAAACCTTTCCATGATGAAGAAAGCAAGGCTAGAACATTCTCCAGTCAGGAATGAGAAAACAAGCAGCCACCTGCACCCCAAGCAAGATTCTAATGACACAGTTCACCCCTGCAGGAAGAAGGTGAACCAAAATGCCCTTCTAGTCTACACCGGAAACAGGACTTTCTGAACTTGTTTTGATTTCAGACTCCAGCATTAGGTTTTTTGTTTTGTTTTGTTTTGTTTTTTTACCAAATTCTCATACTTGTATATTTAATCGTCCGTATATAGGTAATTTGAAAGCGCACCAATGTATTCTTCCTGTATAACATGTCCTGTGGAACATATACAAAAGGTCAATTCTTAAGTGGATAAGGGTGAGAAACATTATTTTTAAAGTATTTATACGTTACCTTTAATCCAGGCTTTTTCCCAAGAATCTTGTAAAAAACCATTTGAAGGGGCTCCTGGGTGGCTCATTCGGTGAACCGTCCAATTCTTGATTTTGGCTCAGGTCATGATCTCATGGTTTGTGAGTCTGAGCCCCATGTCGGGCTCTGTACTGACAGAGTGGAGCCTGCTTGGGATTGTCTCTCCTTCTGTCTCTCTGCCCCTCCCTGCCCACGTGCTCGCTCGCTCTCTCTCTCTGTCTCTCTCTCTCTCTGTCTCTCTCTCTCTCTCTCTCTCTCTCTCTCTCTCTCTCTCTCTCTCAAAATAAATAAACATTTGAGAGGTTTAGTTCAAACTAGTTTAACTTAGCTAACGCCACTTCCGTCCCATTGTGGTGAGAGTTGACCAGCCCAGGAGGGTTCCCTGTCAAAGCCTTGCCCACAGGACAGGATTGAGAAGATGGAAAAAAGAGGGTACCTTGAAATCCAAGTTGCTTATGTAGCATCTGAAACTCAGGCCAAGCAAGTGCATCCAGTGTCCGCCCAATAATAAATATTAGTAAGTCTTAGAGTCTTTATTTTAGATTTTTGAAAATAAAAATACATAGAAGTGTTAGTCATTCTTCCCATAGCTGATAGAAGACACACATTTGGGGGTGCCATCAGCACACAGAGCCATGTGTGCATAAATTAGTCCCAAAAGATTTCAGATCATCGGTAGCCATCTTGTGAGCTCAAAACATCCTCTCCGATCAGAAGAGCTCAGTGTTGAGCCCTGTGCACTGTGTGATGCCCCACCGCTGGGAGGGTCTCCGTGTGCCCTGAACTCTGTGAAGCAGCAGATAACGTGTGATGCGCCTGATGCTGTCTCAGTGCTCAACTGTCAGGCGTGTGGGCCTTGGGGAATTGAAACCAGGGCATCCGTTCTCGTACCTGCTGCTCATCAAAACTGCAAAAGGGTTGTGGCTTGTTATGGTGAACACATGTGCTCAGCCTCTACCCGAGTGTATTCAGGTTGGGTCCAGTCAGATGAGTAGTGAGTGTCGTGCAGCTATTGCCAAGCAACCAGTCATAGCCTGGGCAGGTTTTTAGAGGGCTCTTGCCTCACACTGTCCCCTGGCGCCTTTGTCCATCTCTTGAAGTGTCCCTGGCAGTGCTTGCCAGCCTCACTGCCAGTTCCCTGGAAGTCCACCCCCTCAACCGGACCTACATCCTTGCAGACGTGCATTTTAGCTGCGTGAGGGCAGACTGGCTGTGTTTACGTTTACGAAATCATGTAAATGCTATCAGTGTAAGTAAATCAATATTTTTATTGCCTTAGACTTTGAATATTATGGCTTAAAGAGTGAAAGAGAATGTAAGAATGGGTTTATCTCCTCCAAGTATTACTTCACATCTCTAATAGGTGGACCAAGGTATTATTCAGGATTTGAAAGGTAAGAAGAGGAAGGATTTCCTGAGAAAAAGAAATCTTTCATGAAAGCCACTTTTAAAGTTGGTAGAATCCAAAAGTATGCTTAAGACAAAATATTCGGAAGAACCTAGGGGGAATTATGAGCTGGTGTTGTATCTACAGCAAGACTTCTGACGGTGATGAGTTTTCTGACTTGGCAAAGTACTGTTCCAAGCCCGTCGCCTGCGGTTCCCTCCATCGCCCTGCCCAGGTGTTTTCCTTTCCTCACCTCTTTCCCCCAGCCCTCCTGCCTCTTTGTGAGCACCTGCTCTTGTTGGACCACCTCCATACCTGGAGTTTTTGTTTAGGTCTCTTAGATGTATCAGAAAGCATCCTGAGCTGAAAGAGGATCCAGAGACTCTCAGAGACGAGGGCCAGGAAGGCGACTGATCCAGAGCCTGGCCTCGTCCCCGCCTCCCATCTGCACATCAGCTCGTTCCCTTCCCTCTCCCGAGTTAGAGGGTCTTTCTCTGCTCCGGGCACACTGGACAGAGTTTGCTCACTGTGGTTCCCAAACCTGAACTGAAATAGGACCTATTCCTCATTTTCTGTCTCAATTCTGAGTCCCTGGGAAAGGCGCTCTGACCCAGCCGGCAGCTTTACCTTGTACAGAATAATTACTAGGGGCTTACCGTGGCCGCAGAAGGAGACCAACATCCCAGGGGTGGTTTTCCACAGACCTGGCTGCCACAGCTTTACAGATTACTGTGCCTGTCTCACCAAGGTCTGCATAAAGCCTGTGCCCACCTTTCTCTGACAAGACGAGAGAGCTTTTTAAATAACTTTTCCTGAGAAGGCAAGGAGTCTATTAAAGGAAGCAGGCTCACAGGGTGAGCCCTGCTTTCATCCACATCTAGCTTGCCTTTTGACAGTTAGCCAGCATAGTTGACGGGACGTGCGGTTCCTCATCCTTTTTCCTTCCATCACCCACTTCTGGCTGGGATATCAGAGAAGCGACCCTAGACAAAGACACTTAGACTTGGCCCAAGGAAGATGTGGGTAAGACAAAGAAACTTAGACTTGGCCTGAGGAAAATGTGGGTAAGGGGTACTTAGGGGGCTGGTGAAGGCTGTGATCACATTAAGAAACTTCTTCTAGATTTTATGTCTGCATCTGACCCTTCCAGGCTGACGCTGCTGGCCTCAGGCTGTGTCCACTGTACAACAGCTCCTCAGTGTTGTATCTTGCCTTTGCCATGGCACGACTGGAGGGTCCTCCGTTTTCTCAGGCTTCGAGTACAGAGCATACAGTCACCTGTTCCCTCTCCAGTTTCTTCCATTTACTTGAGAAATAGTCATTCACCAAATACAAACGTGTGCTTTCCCCTCCGGTTATTCTGAATTGGCTTCTCCATGATCTCCCCACGGTTGGGAATCCTCCCTGGGAACCACCTTCTTTCTTTGGTGACATCTGCACTGTGTTGGCTACTGTCACTGACCCAAAGCAAACCCACATATTCAGTTTTCCTCCTCAGACCTGCCCACCCATTGTGCCCTCCCAACTAGATTACCGTTCCTTCTTCTTGGGGATGCCTCCAGTTGCCGGCCCATTTTTGGATCAGGGGTGTCATGTATTTGATGTCTGAACTTCCTGGCCCTATATTCCCTTGAGTAGCTTACTGTTGATCATCATTCAGGTTTTCTTTTTTCCCCATGAAATCCCCATCCACCCAAGAGAGTATTTCACTCTTTTAAAAACTAGTCACTTAATTGAATGACAGGAGAAATTCTCACCCCAAGAAGGAGTTCTGCTCTTCACTGGGCACATGTGAAGATTGAGCCTCAGACAGTGGTTCCAAACCAGGGGTAATTTTTCCCTCCCAGGGAACATTAGGCAAAATCTGGAGACATACTTGATTGTCACACCCGGGGGGGCATGTTACTGGCATCTAGTGGGCAGAGGTCAGGGATGCTGGTGAACACAGGACAGCCTCGCAACAAAGAATTACTGGCCCGCTGTGTCAGTACGTTAAGAAACCCTAACTGGGGGCTAGTGAAGCCGATGTGGGAGGGTAAGGTGGTGAGGGGGAGGGCCTGGGGGCACTGTGCTAAATACTGACGAAACTCTAGATGGTATTTTGTCAGCTCAAGGGTCACTAGGAGAAGCAAATGTGATGATGATTTTCTGGCCCTGAGGAAAGCGGCCCCAGTCTTAGGGTCACTAATTTTCTAGAAAGGCAGCTGTGTCATTTGCTATGGAACAGTGGTTTTCATGCTTCTGCTCTGGGGATTCCTTACTTTACATTCTTAAAGTACTGAGGGCCCTAAATTCATTTTAAAGTAACAATAACAAACTCATTACATATTAACACAGAAACCCATTTTATGAAAATAACTGCATTTTCAAAAAAAAGATTATGAGGAGAGCATGTTAAGTGTTTGCACATCGTTTTATTTATTTTCTTTACTTTTTAATGTTTATTTATTTTTGAGAGAGCACGAGCGGGGGAGGGGCAGAGAGCGAGGGAGACACACAATCCCAAGTAGGCTCCAGGCTCTGAACTGTCAGCACAAAGCCCCGCGCAGGGCTCAAATTCATGGACCAGACTTCAAGATCATGACCTGAGCCGAAGTTGGACGCCCAGCTGAGTGAGCCACCGAGGCACCCCTGCACTTCGTTTTAATGGCTGCCTTAATAGAAGGCAGCTGATTTTGCATATCTGCTTCTGCATTTAGTCTGTGTCGACATCACACGTCACGTAGCCTCTGGAAACCCTGCTGAAGACTCGGGGAGAGTTAGAGTGAAAAAGACAAATTATGTAAATTACATCTTTATAAAAGTTTCAGAAAGTTTTGATTTTGGGGGCCCCTGAAAGAGGCTCAAGTTCCCACTCAGGGCACCCTGACTCACGGTTTTAAAGAACAGCTGCTCTATAACTCGGGCGTCAGTGAACCTGAATGGGAAGAAAGTTAGGCATCTTTATTTTGCCCCACCTCTAACTGGAAGTTAGCGCCCCCTTCACTTATGGACAGAGGCCTCAAACTACAGTGGTACTAGTTAGTATCTCTGATTTTGTCACCAATAGAAGTCAGAGGTATTTTCTGGTCACATTACAGTTCTTGCAGATATCTCAGATATTACTTTTCATCAGTGCTTGGAAATTGCGGTCGCTACAGTGCCAGACCTGGTCATTTAGCGCCCTCAAAGGAAAGCACATGTAGTACTATACCACAAATATGTCCTTTGAGTATTTTCATAAATGTATTTCACTCTAATTGCTTTCCTTTGTAATCCTGTGTATTTTATTTTACCTATTTAAAAACATTCTGAAAAAAAATAACAATTAAAATTAAAACCTTCTGAGAAGGGGCCCATGGGCTTCAGTAGAGTGCCAAAGAGGTCGTCCGTACAAAAATCTTTCAGAGGCCCCGCTCTAGAAAGTTACAGAGCCAGAACAGTGTCACTCGGCCATTTGGGGGGATCATTCTGGCCCCAAAGCAAGCCAAAATGGGGAAGAGTTCCAAGAAAGCAAGTTCCTGTGCCATGTCGTTGGCCTGTATCCTGCCCACAGCCACAGCTCCGGGTCATCACAGTACACAGTGCTCAAAGTGCACACTGTCCCGTTTTCCAGAGAGTTCAGCACCTTGTAATGTATATTTGAGAAAGGTTGCCATAATTCACATGATAAACTCTGGTCTTCTCAGCAAACTCAGCTGCCCCAAGAGTTCTAGATAGCCAAGGCTTTCCTCATTACAAGTTAATAAAGCTTCCTCAGTATTCCTAGGCGGGCACAGAAACAAGCTAAAATGATTGCTTCTGAGAAGGGACACGGAGTGGATGGGAGACTTTTTGTTGATTGGTTAACTCTTTAATTTTAGCGGTTATATGTGCACATAATTTGATGTATCTAAAGTTCAATATAGCTGGTTAGAAAAAGCTGTCCCCTTTCCCGTCCTGCTCCCATCCCGCAGACCTCAAAAGCACCCACTTGTAACTCGTTCCACGACTATTTCTAGTATCATGTCCTTATCTCTGAACAGCAGGCACAGAGTGCATTATCTGCTTATTTTCTACAGTGGACACTGAGGGCCTGGCGCCCTGCTCCCGCCACCACACGCGCACCGTTTCCGCCCCCCCCCCCCCCCCCCACGAGGCAGTTAGGTCATGCCTCTGGCTGGCCGGCGGTCAATATTTATATATACCATCCCTTCCCCTGGTTATCTAAACCTGCTCTTCCTCCAGTTCAAACATACCTGGTATTCTGGGCTCAGGGCCCTCATGGCCCGGCGCACAGTTGTTATGCTGGGGGGCTCCCCTTGTCTCCCCCCAGAGTCCTCGTGTCCTGGATTCTCCGGCTTTGTTTATTGTTCCTCTCTTGGGGAGAGGTAGAGTACCTCTCTTCCAAGTGGCTTCCTGGAAAAGGTTCTGTGGCAGATGAAGTGTCGGAGACCTTGCTCCTCTTAAAATGTCCTTAATCTACCCTCAGACCCAAGCACTAGTTACAGCATTCTAGACTGAAACTCCCATCTTTCATATTTTGGAAACATTGTTCTGTCTTTTTTGAAAGCTTATCTGATTCATAACCCTTTCTATTTGTGACCTTCTTCAGTGGCTTGTTCCTTTTCCCAAACTTAAAGGCTCTCTTTTGCACCTGCCACGTACACATTCACAGTAGAGCCATCTTTTCCAGTCGAGCCCTCCAGTTCCGAGAAGTATTTCTTGAACACTAAGCACGAACTGAGAAATTTTTTTTTTGTTGAGAAATAGTTTTTGAACACTAAATACCATATGCTGTCGTAAGCATGTTCTGTGTTTTAATTATTTAATTCTTACAACAACCTTATAAAGTAAGTGCTATTGTTATCCGTATGTTACAGATGAGATGGAGGTACAGAGAGGTTAAGAAACCTGGGCAGGGTAACACAGCAAGTTGACGGCAGCTAGGATTCTAATCCAAATAGTAGCTCTAAAGCACATTGTAAAACTAACTACCTTGGGCACAATGCCAGTGGTTTGTAAATTGTGTATAGAACTGAGTCTCCATCTTTGTTACAGATGTCCCCAAATTCTTTAATGGACCATTTGTCTTAATTTCACCAACTTCTATTATAGCTCTTTTTTTCCATATAAATGTCATTAGATTATGTAGGAATTTTTTTTTTTTTTTTTTTTTTTACTGTTTACATCAAATGTCATTAGCAAAGAACTGGTTGGTATTAAGATAATTGCCTAAAACTTGATTTTCATTACATGGAAAGAATGTAAATCGGCCACGCACCCTAAGATAGTATTCGAGAATGAAAGTGATAAAGCATCAGTATTCCTCTTTGCCCCTTCGGTAATAATGGGAGAGTTTTGAAATCGTGGAAGTTTACGTAAGCGTTTTAGAGGAATTTGATTTTCTTTACAGGGCAATCATCTTCATTTTTATAAAACTGACATCACTGTAAAACTGTTTTTACCTCAGGTTAAAATTTGCCTAACCTATTCTGTTGCCGACTTGAGTCATACCAGGTCACTGAAACCCAAAATAAGTATGTTCTAAGTATTGGGTAACCATTATAACCTATTTAGAGTCAAGATCCACGTAAGCCACGTTGACTTCTTTCCTCCATCACCGAGATAGCGGACATGTTCATCAATAATGTCCTGATGTGCTCATTAGATCTCCACAGAAGGAGGGGTGCCAGCAAGAGGTACAGAAGTAAATTCAGTGGAATCTCAACGGTCAAGAGTTAGGACTATTGTTCTATATGTCAGCCCCTGCACTGGTAACATTATTTTTTCCACTAATGTATTTTGTGATTTGATTTGGCCCGCGGTTTGCCTGAATGCAGGCAATTACACTTGTATTAAGGGTTCTGCTGTCTAGTTTTTCTCCATGCTGAGGGATGTCAGAAGGCGAGTATTCTGCGTCTAAAGGAAACATGAAAAATAAAAATGGAAACACCTGAAGAATGCCTTTACTTACATTAATCAAGGGGCAGCTGCTGCTCTCGGTGATGACGGCCTGTTCTGTGCTTAGCTGAGCAGGGCCCCGTGGGCCTCAGAGCAGGAATTAAGTCAGGCTGTGAGGGATGCTGCCTGTGTTCAGAGGGAAAGACCGTGTCACGAGTACAACGTACCGGCTCGGGTTAAATCAGAAGGGAGATTTTGTCCCTTCAGTTTGGGGTGGTGGAAATTACCTATATATCGCTAGTATCTGTGCAGTATGGAAGAGATTTGGACCCTGTATTTTCCCCTATCTTCCCCTTGTAGGATGGTGATTTTCCTTTAAGGACTTGGGTTTCTCTGTGTATCCACTAATAAATGGCCAGAGAAAGAGTCACCAATTAAAATCATTTTATGGTAAGTGTCTGTGTCTTTTCAACCAGATGCTTCTCTTTGTAGAACTAAGTCAGGAAAATGATTCAGGTGAAGTCTATGCATTTTGATGTTAACCGATTCCACTCTTACGGAGAGACAACCAGTTAACAACATGAAACGAGGGTGGCGATGGTTTTCGAAATGAAATAATGTTTGATGTAACTTCGAGCTTTCTCTGAACTTTGGCCAGACTGTAGGAAAGGTAGGAGGCGGGGAGCAGCTCTGTCAAGCACAGAATTACACACGGGGGAAAAAATTAATCTAAATACTGAGGGAGAAGCCTGTGTTCTCTTGCATGATATTTAGCAGCAAGAGCAAGGAGAGGGATGTTTCTTTCTTTGTGTAATGTGCTGTAGTTACAATAAACACAAGATTTCCAAATCTCAGAGGACTCTCTTGACAGTTGCTTGATAACAGCTTTTTTCATTCCATAGTTTTGACAGTTCGTGTGTGTTGCCATATCTAGTGTAAACTAAAACATCACTGTCATTCTGTTTTTCTTTTGTATGTGGCTTCTCTTTTTTTTCATCTTTAGGATAATGAAAAAGATGGGCTTTTCACTCGTAGACTAGAGGAAGGCAAGTTGTGTGTGGAGATTAGCATGTGTTTATGAGTTTTGAAAGATTCAAGTTGACAGCCGAACACTGCTTTAAATAATTTTCTTCTCCATATTGCTTCAGGAAAAGTATAAGTGGGATGTGTAAGTTTTCTCTTAATCTTTTGATAAATAGCAAATCTGAGGCATCTGTGTGGGTACCTATATTATTTGTGGTTATTGAAAAGCACCGAATACAATGAACATCCCTAGCGCTCCAGGCTGTGCAGCCTTTGAGAAATGGGAAGCGTCCCGTTCCTCGTCATTAACACCGTGGTGCCCTGTTTCCCCCTGGTGCTTTTCGGTCCCCAAGGATGCTTCCCATCATCTGCTGGATCGCCGTCCCACCCGCTTCTGCCAAGTTCATAGCTAAGTGACGTCATCGGACTGTTTTAGAAACAACAGGGTACCGCCGCCGTCATTTATTCATCTGGTCTTTGTTTTTCTAGAGTCACTCTAGAAACTGAATTGCACCGGCAGGCACTGTTTTTGAGGCTGCAGGGGAGACGACAGGCCGGGAGCACAGGGCAGGGTCACGGCAGTCTTGACTCCTCAGGTGGAAACTCTCAACTTTTGCACATGCCAGAAGGGGTCCCGTGGAATTTATCCTGGGAGACCTTCCCTCCTCCAGTCCCCATCACCTTTGATTTACAGAAATCTCAGTGAGGTTATTTTGCCCTCAAACCAAATTTGCTGTCGCGTAGCACAGCTCCCAATGCCGTCATCTGGCATGTTACAGACAAATTCCAATTACTTTTCTACTTTGAGCTATTGTTAAACACTACAAGCTAGCTGACAGTAAAATTATAAATACAGGTGTTGTCACACTACACTATAATCAGAATTTTAATTTGAATTTTCATTTGGAAAGCCTTTTTTTTTTTTTACATGAAAATGGGAATAGAATTAGTTTTATTGACAGTAAAAAGACATTTTGAAAGCTTCCTAAATCATTACCTGTATTTAGCAGGAGGAAAAATTGTATATGTCCATGTAAAAAGAAGAGTTTTATTATCACATATTTACTCATTATATTTGGTGGTAAATAAAACGGGGAAGACGTGTTTGACAAATGATTGACGGAACTCGCTGGGGTTTTGCTTCATCAGAACAATAGACAGACATAAATATATATTTTGCTTTTGTTTTGCTCTGCTATTACCGATGCAGACCTGTAGACGAAATCTTCTTCTAGCAAATTAAGTACAGCCTGTTGGGAGTCTGCATGCAATGCTCAACTTTTTTATTTGGCAATTTTCTCTTCTTATCCAGATTCATCATCCATGGTGCTTCCCCCACCCCCCCACCCCCCCGCTTGCGCGGTGGTTGGAGTGGGTTCCCTTCTCAAGTCCCTTTTTTTCCCTTGAGGCATTTAGTGTCGTGTCTGCCAGATTTCAGTGATGAGCAGCGAATTGCTTTTAAAGTGGGCATTATGCCAGTTCAGCAGCACAATGGAAAACCAATCTTCCCCCATTCTACTTTTGATGCTGTTATTGTAGCATTTTCCATAACTGCTGCCACAAAAAAAAGGGGGGGGGGAGAGATGTGCTCAATTGCTACCAGTTAGTCAAGTTAAATCCAGAGTAGCATTAAAATTACTCTGAAAACTGTTTGTCAGAGGTCATGTGCCGTCTGTGGCTGCTGCACGTAGGAGACATGTTCTGTTCTGGTGGCTTTTTTCCCTTTATTATTACCGTCACTGACCAGCTCTCTAAATAGCCCTTCACTACCTGTTTACTTATTGTCTTCACCTGCCTGTTGAAAAAATGTGTCAAACAGAAATGTTGAAAAGTTTCTTTAAAGTGCTGGAAATAGCAGGAGAGTGAGTTGTTCAGGGTGCTAGAGTTTGTACAGTGTGAAAGCACAAGAAAGTGGGGGAGCGCGAGAACATAATTCTCTGGTTTCTATAGCAAGATTACTGTTTTCTTCTTTTTAGCTTCACGTTTCAACCGCTGGGTTCACTGTTCTACTTTTTTTAATAGCACAAATGGAATTTATCCTCTCTCCATCTCAAGTCCCCCCTCCCCTGGCTTTGCTCGTGAATGAAAGCGACTCCTACTATGGCTGCAGGCCAGATGGCAGCTGTATATGTTGGATTGGATGCTTTTGGAGTGCGCCATATTTTTAAAATCAGGGCCAATAGATGGACTATTTTGAGAGTGGCAGTAACACTGCAAGCCTGCCCCATTTCCTAAGAATTTATTTGCACTTTTAAAATGACATAAATATCCTATAATCTGTGCTTAAAATAATCGAGTTGTGATCTCTTAGGTGTATTGCGCTAATAATAAAAGCAAGTCGGATTTCTGGGATGCCTTTCTTCTAAAGACTGTGGGTTTATTTAACCGTGTGCTATCTCTACGGGATTTTTTCTCTTTCCGTTAATCCTATCCATAATTTCACTGGACTCTCAGCCTTATGAAGGCAGGCATTTTTGTCCATCTTGTTCACTCCTGTAGCCCCAGGGCTTAGAACATTATCTGGCACGTAGTAGGCACTTGGTAAATATTTTGTGGAATGAGTTAATAAATGATTTGTGCTTCTCTTGTGGTTTCATGGAGTTGTACCCTGTTTACTTATTTATATATTTTTTAATCCAGCTGGAATGCCAAACTGTGGTCCTAAAGCACAGCCATCATAGTAATTTATCTGTTGATCCTTTAATTCACCCCACCCTATCGCAAGTTGTACCTGACACCCGGTGGGTACTCAGTAGATGTTTGTTGGATGAACAAGTGGAAGAAGTCTGCACAAAGGTTATTTGCCAATAAGGGATGTAGCCATTTGGTGGTAGATAAGGGGGTAGTTTAGTGTGTCCCACCATGAGTATTCATAAAGAGTCTACGAATTCTCAGTCTTAGGTTGGTCCAGAGGTCTTTCCCAAAGATTACGTTGGTTTTCTGGGCTTACGTTCACGCATATTTCGGATCTATGTTCTCCTTCAGTTTCTAGTTTGAGAGCATTTGAATTTCTCCTAAAGCAGGAGAGGAAAGACTCCAGTAAGGCTGCAGTCAGTATTCATAACCAGCCCACTCGCCAGTGCCGTCTCCATGAATCCATTGCACGCTCTCCAGAGTGAGTGGTCCTGTCTTAACGTGGGAAGGAGGCCGCCACCCATGGTGGGAGGTATGCATGATAGCAGGTAGACCTCCCTCGGCACCGTTCGCCTGTCACGTGGAATCGTGGTAAGGCATTCTGTTATTCTGCTCTGTCCTTCACTACCTGCCTCCCCCAGAACGCTCTGCTTCCATCTGCGAAGTGAGGGAAATGCAGGCCCAGAGGCTGCTTACCAAGGTCAGAGGCTTCAGAGAATTCAGTGACTTAATCAAGAACTGTACCACGTAAGAGACATACTGCTTTCCCTTTTAATCATTGAGTTGTAAATGTGACATAGCTTTAAATGGATAGCAACAATTTGCAAATCAGTAAGACCCATTTTGTAATTAACTTTGGACTAAGCATTAAAAAGTATACATTGAGGATTATCATAGTAAAAATGCAGAGCAGTGTGGGGATTCTTTCTTGGCGGCTAAAAGTGTGCATATTAAACATACAGAAATGGAGGTAGTGGGTTTCTCTGGCTACTGACAGATTCTCTCAAACGAATGCCTTGTTAGAAACCTTTTTTTTTTAAGAGATTTTATTTCGTAAGTAATCTCTCCACCAAATGTGGAGTTCGAATTCACAACTGCTAGATCAAGAGTCACACACTCTTCCAACTGAGCCAGCCAGATGCCCCAGAAGCCTTTTTTGTTTTAAGTAGCAGATAAAAGAATATTCCTAAGTTATACCATAAGGATTATGAGTTTATTTGAGAGGAATCTGGAATGTACAATAAGATGTTCTCTGATGTGCTCATTCCATCTCTTCTCCAATACTATTTGACCTTCATCCAAGAAAAGCCAAAGAACATACTGAAAGAAGGATTCTGATTTTAATTAGAGCAAATTTAAACATCTATAAAGTAGAACATTTTGCCTTACATGTCCTAGCATCAACATATTACACAGGGGGAAAAACGAGGATGTTCACTGTAGCATCCTGCATCAGCATTTGTTAAAGTTCCAAGGATACTGAGTTGCCCGGGCCAACTGTGGAAAATCTTATATAAGAGTACTGTGAGGAGAACTTGTGCCTTTATTATTTTTTTAAATGTTTATTTATTTTTGAGAGAGACAGAGACAGAGCACAAGTAGGGGAGGGGCAGACAGAGAGAGACAGAGACAGAGAGAGGGAGACACAGAATCCGAAAAAGGCTCCAGGCTCTGAGCTGTCTGCACACAGCCCGACGCAGGGCTCGAACTCCCCAACCGTGAGAACATGGCCTGAGCCGAAGTCGGACGCTCAACCAACTCAGCCACTCAAGCGCACCCCCCTTTTCTTTTTTTTTTTTTTTTTTTAATGTTTGAATTTGTGCCTTTAAAAACAAAAAATAACTCATGCAGGCTGGGGAGTAGTAGAATAAGAGTTTCTCTTCGTGTCCCTCCACCAAGAGCATTTAGAGGAAAGAACATGAAGTAGATGTGTGACCTTGCAAAAAGCCTCCTGGTCTGTTTTCCTCGTGGGTATAGTGTCTCTTCTGTTTAACTTACAGGGTTATTGTTAGGATGAAACAATAGGATGTGTACCTTTGTAACCCTCTCTATAATAGGAATTGGCTAATGTTTTCCTATCAGGGGTCAGATCACGAATATTTTCAGCTTTGAGCCCAAGATGGGCTCCACTGCCACTGTGCACCTTCCCCATTGTAGCTAGAGACGATGCAGTAACAAATGGGCATGGCTGTGTTCCAGTAAAACTTTATTGACTCAAACAAAGGGCATCGGGGGTTTGGCCTAAGGTCCTAGTTTGCTAACCTTTGACCTGTAATAATGAAAGGTATAAAACATATAAAATACCAAATATTTGCTTGTTGTTCTGAGTAAATAGCCCACCATCTCGGAATCAGCCTGTGAGGTCACTGTTTGCCTGTCATCGTAAGGAGAAAGGCTAAAGGGACAATCTGTTTCAAGAGAAAGTCACCTTCGGTAGGTTTTGGTCCAGGCTTCTGAAAGTTTTATAGATTCTGCAGAGAGAATTTCATTCCGTTCAGCTTATATTTATCGATGACTTCATTTAGGCCACCTAGTCTCACAAGCCTCCAGCCTTTTCTTTAAGAAAGTGTACCTTCCTTAGGACAGTTGGTTTCTACCGAGCCTTGATGTTACTTGTGGTAGGAAAAAGATTCCGGTATTAAAATAGCTAAGTAGGGGGTGCCTGGGGGGCTCAGTCAGTTAAGCATCTGACTCTTGGTTTCAGCTCAGGTCATAATCTCAGGGTTTGTGAAATTGAGCCCCATGTCGGGCTCTGCTCTGACTGCACGGAGCCTGCTTGGGATTCATTCATTCATATTCTCTCTCTCTCTCTCTCTCTCTCTCTCAAAATAAGTAAACGTTAAAATATATATATGTATATGTATATATAGATATACATGTCTATATAGACATATATATACATATATATGTATATAGACATGTATGTCTATATAGACATATATATCTACATATATATACATATCTATATATACATGTATATATACATATCTATATATACATGTGTATATATATATACATGTGTATATATAGATAGATGTGTATATATATATATATATATAGATAGATATATATAGATATATATAGATATATATATATAAAGGAGCTAAGTAGGGTGGAGAGCTGTCACCTCTTACCTCCCCTGGACAGTCCTGGAGTCTTTGGAAGAGTTGACAAAGAGGGACAGTGGCTATCTTGGTGATTAACCAGGTAAGGTTTCAAGGTATATGGTCAGTTCTTTTGAAACTGCTGGAGAATCCTACTTAAAGAGTGTCACTGATACATTCTGGAATTAGGAATGCCCCACAGTCTTCGAGTTTCCAAGAGACAAAAATCACATTAGCTTAATGGAAGAACTCATCCCAGAAGGAGTACAGGGTATCAGTTCATAGAAGTTAAGAAGGTAAAGGTTATTAATCCTGATATCCTTAAAACACTGGTTTATTTCAGACTTCATAGTTGGTTTGTAGGTGGCTGGACTTCTTTAATATTTATACTGTATCTGATGAGTCAGAAATACAAAACCACATCCATTTTACATAAACATTAAATCTGGAGCAGCTGAAAAATGTATCTGGTACAGAATTAGCCTTCGTGTATTTTCCTTGGGTGTAATGAGTTTGATGGTAAGCAGTCATTTAAGTCTGCCTTTGACTCTCTCTGCTTTCTCTCAGATTTCTTAAGGTCTTAGATTTCTCCCATCTCTTAGACCTTCCACACTGAATCTGTGAGCTTTTTGTAATATATATCCCAATCAGTTGACAATTAACCAATTTATTCATGTTTTCCTGTATTCCTGCCGTTTATCCAGGGCAGTGGCCCTCTGCTAGGCAGTTTCTAAGATGGCACCCAGTGCTCCCTGCCTGTTGGCACTCACTCTTGTGCAGTATTCCTCTTCCCTTGAGTGTGGGCTGGATTGAGTGACAAAAGGGGTAGGATGTTATTTCCGAGATTAGGTTACAAAGGATTGCAACTTCTGTTTTGAGTGCATTCGCTTGCTTTCTTGCTCAGTCACTCTGCTGGAAACCAGCTGCCATGTTATGAACTGTCCTGGAGGCAGTCTGCATGGTGAAGAATCGAGGCCTCAGTCCAACAACCTGAGAGGAATGTATAGTCACATATTATATAAATATGTTGCCAGAATACCTGTTTCGTTTGGATTAATCAAAAATGCTCACGTTTTTCCCTCCTCAAAGGATGTAACTAACCGTCTTGGGTAGGACATCTGTAGATGCCTACAAGTTGAGAGGGAATGGACACTACCCATGAACAAAGATGGAACCCAGGAAATGCCAAGAACTCTTGGAGTAGTCGTAGGTAGCTGCATCCATCCCCATTGTGCAGAAGGGAAAGAGTGTTAGAGGCAGCTTGCTTTAATGTCAGGATCTAGGAGGGCATGGCCTGTTTTCTGTCCTCTGTCCAGAAAGTGGCAGTGGCCTAGATGCTCATCATAGCATGGCTGTTACTTTCATGTCCCACTGTGGCCTATCCATCTTTCCACCTGTTTACGTGGATCAGAACTGTCCCTGCTACAATAGCTTGGGCTGTGAGAACAGGAGGCTGGTGAGAACATCAAGATTAGAAATGATATGTGAGGGGTGCCCAGTTGGCTCAGTCAGTTGAGCATCCAACTCTTGATTTTGGCTCAGGTCATGATCCCAGGATCGTGTGATCAAGCCCCACATTGGGCTCTCTGTCTGCCCCTCTCTCTACCTCATGCGCGCTCTCGAAAGAAAGAAAGAAAGAAAGAAAGAAAGAAAGAAAGAAAGAAAGAAAGAAAGAAAGAAAGAAAAGAAAGAAATTGTATGTGAACCATAAAGACGCAGTGTACCCTTCTTAGATATTTTTGGTGACATGCGCCTTTGTAAGACTGAGGTCTTCAAGAAGAGTGGGGGTGGGTGGTGGAGAATGTTATTTCAGTACTATAAGGCTGTTGAGTCCATTGCAATTGGATATACCTGGGAATCTGTAGTTCTCGTCCTCAGTGGAGGAGGTGTAAACTTAGCAGGATCTGGGAATCTTTAAAAAGCCAACAAACACATTTTTCACCTCCCTTTTCTCCACAAGAACCTATGAGAAATGGGGTCAGGTGATGGCACTGGATGGATATGTTGAAAAAACAAACTTCCCAAGTGATTCTACTTCCTCCCCTCCTTGAGCAACACTGACCTGGGGCGACTCATCTTTGTTCTGGTCTGTCACAGAGCATTAATTAGACATGAAGCAGCTTAGAATATTCCCATTTGCTCATGATTTCATGTGTATTGGAAAATAGCGCTCACATCAAATTCCACTGTTCTTGGGGCGCCTGGGTGGCTCAGTCAGTTGAGCGACCGACTTCGGCTCAGGTCACGATCTCATGGTTTGTGAGTTCGAGCCCCACGTCGGGCTCTGTGCTGACAGCTCAGAGTCTGGAGCCTGCGTCTGATTCTGTGTCTCCCTCTCTCTGTCTGCCCCTCCCCCACTCCAATATAAATATCCAATATAAATATCCAATATCAATGCTCTCTGTCTCCGAAATAAACATTAAAAAAAAAAAATTAAAAAAACTCCACTGTTCTTGCCATCTCTCCCATTGGCTTTGATGAAATTGCAAGCTTGTAACTTGTTGCGATGGTGACCGGATGGATGATGCATGCAAATGTTAAATCACTGTATCGTACACCCGAAACAAATACTACGCTGTATGTTAACTACCTGGAATTTAAATAAAAACTTGAAAAATTAAAATTTTTTTGAAAATTAAAAATAAGTTACAGGCCTGTAGTAGTAGCCCTGCCTGGAGACTTGGGGTCAACTAACATGTTGTCTGCTGGGTCAGTTAACCCTGGTCTTTGATAGAGCGTGTCTTTGATCAGACTTCCTTTCATGTTGGAAACCTGCTTGTTGTTTGAGGTCAACATTTTGTTGCTACTTTTTCCGCCCAAATATAGAGCCATTTGGAGAATAGAATTTTTTTTGCCGGTTGTTCAGTGTATCCAGGACAGAGTTCTGATAGTTAAAGTGTACAATACGCTTGTATACCACAATGATGGCTCTTTTTAAACATTAGGGTAATTTTGAAAAATTGCAATAAAGTCATTGTAATTCATAGAGCATGCTATAATGCAGAGATACGTGTAAAATACAATCTGTGTACCTGATTGCAGGTAACAGAGTTAAATGTGCCAGCAATTTCAAACACAGTTTGATATTTCCTATAATAAAATATAATGCAAAAAAATTAAATATCCAATATCAATGGATTCTAAATGGTTCTGATATTTCTTTTTGTCCTTTCCCATGAAGAGTAATTTATTTCCCTTTTTAAAGTGTGGGCAGAGTGATTACTAGCGCACTGTAATGTAATTGTGTTGCATTGATAAAATAAAAATTGTCCTTTATCTGTGTCCTGATAATGTTCAATTTACAGGCTGGCTTCTCTGCCACCTCTTCAGTGCTTTGAGTATTCCAGCTCTCCTCCCTTCCTGCTCTGAGAGCGCACAGAACTGTTTGAAATCCACTGGTACAATTGTCAAATCAATTATTCATTCTCTGCAATTATGCTCGCACAAAGAACATTTTGCTGGTCTGAATGATGATTAAATTAACAGCTATTCCAGCTGCCTGATAACATCTAATAGAATATTCATAAGCCCAAAATGGAATGAATTATCTCCATTAACTTCATCATGCTCACTTAATTACATGCTTGTTATTGTATTTACACCTTGTTAGATACCGCTGAAGCTGATCCAGTGGCTGGCCGGGAATTGGAAGCGTCTGTCATGGGGCAGTTGGAGCGCGTTTTGTAGGAAATGCTATTTATTTTAAATGCTCCACCTGCTGGGAGCCGAGGTTAGTCAGCAGCACTGAGATGAATTGGGAAACGGGGTGTAAAAAGAAATAATGTGCTTCTGACAGGCTCCGTGGCTTTTAAGTTGCTCTCATTCAGCCACTTCACAAAAAATTATTTTATTCCATCTCTCAGTGATGATGACATGATTGCTTTTGGGTAATCATTTACCATTCTGATTTTATTTTTTGAAGTAAATTGTCTGAAGTAATAGGTTCTTGGAATTACAGCATGCCTTGCTTTTTTCTTAGAACTTTATTTAAGCTTGTCTTCCAGCATTTAACCCGAGTCCCCTCTTTCGTTTGATCTTCTAACTTTATTTATACAACAGTGCTTAATGACCCTGCACAATGTGTTTTTTTTTTCCCTTCTCTGCACCCCCCCAAAAAAATTCTGTCCAGTGTGGTTGACAGTACTTTTTATAACCTCAGCAAGGGGGCTGCATGGGCAATTTTCTTCCGACATGACAAATACAAACACCCCAAACCCAGCCCTGATAGAATCACTTCATCCAGTTGAAAGGAAATTTTTGATCTCTTTCAAGGTGACTCTTTCTCCACTGAAATATGGTAAGGGGTACCACTCTCCCCTTCTATTTTTCGCTGTAGAAGTGGCATTCTTTACATTGGCTTGCCCTGGCTCCTCCCTTCTCCCATCACCCTCTGCTCTTTCCCACACTTGCACTGACCAGCCCTTCCTGGTGGGGGGCCCTGCAGCACCTCAGTCCTTTTGGAGTGTGAAGGGTCACTGTTCACCACCACCAGGCTGTAGCAAGTCTGTGTTTATTGAACATGAACCAGACCAGTGGTGGAGAGAATTATAATCACACTTCTAAATACTTGTCAGATCGGCCTAGTAGAGTACTTGAGCTAAACCATGGATATTTTATTCTGTTTAAAGGCTGTATTTTGGTATCAACAAAAAAGAAGAGAAAAGGAAAACTGGAGATAATTACTTAGAAGTAGGAATGGAGCTGGATAGGGGACTAACAGACTCTTCAGCCCTGAGAAATGCGTTCGCGTCTAACATGTGATTTAACGGGCGAGAATGGACCTCTAGGCGTTGGTTAGTCAGTAAATGCCTCATACACTGAGTGTGCCTGGCATTGTGCCCTGTAAAGTTGTTTCTAAAGAACTGAATGGAAGATGGTATTTTTTATTTCTCGTTTTGAGAAGTGTTTCTATACTTGTTATTTGGTTTGGGGCCCTGAATGTGTCTGTCTTTGAAACATGGCTATCTCCTGAGATCTTTCAGATACCGTGCGTTGCCCAGACTCAGATATCGATTGATATTCAGGAGAGAGCTGGCCAGGCCAGAGGCTCCAACAGTTCTCTATAGGTTGGGTGGTTTTAAATCATGAAGTGGCTTTCTTTCAGACTTCCTAAAGCTTCCGGGGCGGCCTTCCACCCCCCAAGGCAAAGCTCACGGTGCACTGAGGGAGGGAGGGAGGCTATGGATTAGAACCGGTTGGGAAAGCTGAGAACTGTATAGTGGGAAGCCATGCAATTAAAAAACTGACTGAAATTATTACCTGATTTCATAATTGACAGAATATTTAATTCAGATATAGTAAATTGACACACCTCTACACAGAGACAATTATGACTGACTGTATAACACCTGACAGAATCAATTATAACTGACTGTTGTTTGATACCTTTGCACGGAAATAAATGAAACAGACATTCAGAACAGAGACGGCTGCTGCCTGTGTGCCTAAGCCTGCTTTAATTAAAATAAAATAATCAGGAGGCGATGTTAAAATGTCTTTGCCTTGTGGTTTCTGGTTGAGTGTGTTTCCTTAAGTGCAGAAGGGGTTTTACAAAGAGTACAGCCGAAAAGAGATGTTTGGTTTACTGACAGGGAAACAAAATATCCGAAGTAGACACGGTTTCCTTAGATGGGAGAATACTCCCATTTTTTCAGACAGTTCTAACATGTGACTGGATCAGTTAACTTGCAAATAAAATATCTAAAGACAGGTTCGACTGGCAGGTGATGATCTAGGTCATCCCAGATAGAAAATACTATAACTTGCCTGGTTTTGAGGTTTTAGATTCTAATCAGTAGAAACCAACTTTTAAATTAGCAATTCATGTCAGTGTCTGATAAAATATTGTGTGAATAATATCTGGGCTAACTTGTTTTTCATTGTTTTCTTAGGAGTGGGGGCAGGAGGTTTTTGGTAATCAGCATATAACCCTAAGGAATCAGCATGTAGAAAGGACCTACAGTAAGCGTTATTCCCCAGGAAAAGGGGATTCGCTTTGCGGGTGCATTCGGATGAGTGATTTCCGGTGACAGCGCAGCCCTCTGGAGCATATTTTGCTGATGCCCTTGTGTCTAGGGAGAGCATTTCCTTCTTTAGTCAACGAAGGTTGGATTTTTTTGTGCTGGTTGTTGAGACAGCAACAGCCACGGCCCCTGGCATCTCTGTGGACTGGGATGAGATGATCTTCTCTGCCTCTTGCCTGATGGCCTCTTGGAATCTTTTAATAGTTGTCGTCACCGCATGCCTGATGTGCAGTGACTCTGCCCGTGGCCTCTTTGCCGACTCCCAAAACCAGAGCACGGAGAAGGAATCCAATTTTGCTGGCCACATTAACTTGTTTCCACCATTTAACACCGGTATTTCCCCTTGAGTTCTACAGTGGTGGGGGTAGCAGTACAGGAAACAGGATAGTGGTTTCAGGTGAAGCCTAATGCGGGGGGCCTAGGTGCCTGAAGGGGGCTGAGAAAAACCACAAAGAAGGGGCGAGCCCTTTTCCCCCCTCCGCACCCCCGTCTGACGCGCCTGTGCCAGCTCGTGCAGTTCTGTTTCCTAGAAGACCTTCCATGTGTTATTGATTAAATTCTCTTTGGGGAAGCAAGCGGGAGCTTTTATCTGCATGTCTAACTGGCGTGCAATGGTGCCTTGGCCGTATTGACCGGCTATGGGATATGCTGGCGGTCACACTTGTCTTTCACGAAGAAGAGCACCGAGTGACGCTGGTTGTCATTCTAACTCTGCTGTGTGGCAGCGTAAATAGTCCCCTATCTAACCAACCTGGTGGGAAAAGTCAATATCCCATCAGCAGAGGAGGTAAACACATCAGGAGCGATGCCCTCTCCCTTCCTCCCCTGCTCCTTATTCCGGCAGCTCTTTAAATGTGCTCCCCAGTCAGCACCTGCGTTCGTGTCATTCACATGCGCCGGGTGCCGGCCTGCTGCTCTGGCCTGCAGGGAGGCGGCCGCCGCTCCGGGCCATTGTTGTGTATTCCCAGACTCTCATAATTAGAACTTTCAAAGTGTCTTTCTGTAGTCGGTAGTCGGCTACTAATGCCTCCCCTCTCTCTCCTCTCGCCTCTCTTTTTCCACCCCCTTTGGGCATTTAAATCCTCTCCACCAAACTTTTTGCTGTTGTTTCTTAAAAGGCACTTGACGTAATTTAGAAAAGGTTGTGGAGGACGAATGTGAATGTGGAGCTAAGGAACAAAAATCTTGAGCCCCAGCTTTAATCTTGCGGGTGTTCGGTAGATTGCAGTGTTGCTCTGTTGTTTCGGTGGGGTTTTTCTCCCGGTGGTTGACGAGTACTCCCTTCCTCGATGCCTGATGCCATGCTCACCTGTGCCTGTGCCTGTTCCGGGGGCACCGGGGAGGGGTGACGGTAGGGAGAGGGGGCGCACTAGGGTGCCTGACCTTCGAGTAGGGGCTCAGGGTTCTGGCCCCCCCCGGACTCGCATGTCCCTGTCACACATTTCCGGCTCTGTGACCTCGGGTGAGTGGCTGGACCTCCCAGTCTCTTCAGCCAGCAAACGGGGGTTAAAAAAAACAACGTGGACTTCGCCAAACACATCACAGGGTTCCTGAGCAGCTGTGAACCAAAACTGTGTCGCCTTAAGCATCCTGGGCAGGGCTGCCTCCCCTAGGGATCAATCACCCTTGTCCTCAAAAGATCACACCTCAGTGTCTTGGCCCTGCTGCTCCTTGAACCAAGTGTGCAAGTAGCAGGCTGTGGGGCAGGAAAGGAAGGACCTTCTGTGCGGCTGGCAGTGCCCGTCTCCGAGTGGGCAGGCCAGGCATGAATGGGTAGAAGAAGCAGGAAGCGGAGGAACGGCTGCCGCATGCCCGGAGTCCACAGGTACACGGTGTGGATGGAGAAGAAAAAGCAACCTCGCCACCGGACAGGTGCCCTCCAGACAGCCTACCCCTCACCTCTTCCAACACAGGAGTCTTGAGTAGCAGAGGGACACAGACCGGAGGGCCTCAAAGAAGCCGACTAGGCCCAGCTGCTCCTGGGAGTTGACTCCGGGAGGCCCTGGCTTCTTTTGAGACAGTGTTTCCTGCCGCATCCATACTTTGCATTCAGTTGCACGCATATGCTCGACAGCGCTGCGAGAGTGGTGGCTGCAGGTGGAGTTCACCTTGGCTGCTGCACGTGCATGCGCACCTGCAGTTCGCATCCGTGGAGCGTGGCCCTGTCCCCCGCCCCCGGAGTCAGCTAGGTGCTGGGAAGCGGCGCGCAGGGTAGAAGAACCAAGGCTTCCAGAGAGGAACCTAGGGAACTCACCCGCACCCCTGGCGTGGGACTGGCCCCTGGTGTAGACCAGCAACGGGGCACCAGGAGGACATCTGAGACATGGAAGTGCAGACAGGATCTGCGCCCTCTTCTCTGGTGCTTGAGGGATACTGAATGGTCTCTAAAGACGCTACCTCTGAGACTTGTAATCCTTTTATTTTTATTTCTTTTTAGATAAATGGAAGAAGCAGTTTTTTACCCCCAAAGTTCGTCAGGACTACCAAAAACTCAAGAACACGGCAGAGCAGTTCTTGTCCCGAAGTGGCTACTCCGAAGTGAACCTCAGCAAGCTCTTCGCAGATTGTGCCGTGAGGCCCTGAGGGAGCCTGCGATGCAGGCAGCAGGGTGGGCGACCCCACCGCCTCCACCCCTCCACCGGGGTCCTGACGGTTCCCTCTGGCATCGCTTTTCCTTTAGGACTGCGTGCGTGCGTGCGTGCGTGTGTGGCTTGGGAGGGGAATTACTGAGGTGGGGGCGAGTGCAACAGTATTTCATCTACCAAATATCAGAGCATCATAAGAGCCTTCCTATTACAACGTATCATCTACTGCGGAAACACAGCCTAGAGCCAGCTGCGCATCTGGGACTCGATTTCTAGGGGAGAGGTCCGTGAAAGACAAGAAATTAATTGAGAGTGGCTGGAACGCAAGGGACCCCACGCTTTGCCCCAGGGCCTTCAGCAGAGGTGCCCCCAGAAAGAGTTATGAAGGCTGGTAGGAGTGCTAACATTTTATTTTGCCTTTTCACATGCCAGTTAAACCCAGTCTGAACCCCACTATTGCCCCAGTCGCTGGCTCCAAGAGTGGCTGTCCTTTTTAGTCCGGTCTTTTATATAGGTAGCCGAGGGGTGGGGTAGAGAAGCCTTGCGTCTCCTAAATAGGTGAAACAGAGCCTACTTGTTTATTGAATTGCTCCCGCATTGCACGCGCACACGTATACTGGGCAGGTGTTTTATACTCGCATTCCTTTTTGTCCCCTTAAGTAGAAAATCCAGGTAAAGGTTTCTGCAGACAGAAGCACATTGAAAATAATTTGATATCCTATAACATATCCTTTCAACTGTGTAGAGTTTGGGGCAAGGGTCATTGTGTTGTATTCAGAAGAAATTGGGAGGAGGTTTGGTTAATTGGCCCTGGTGCGGTTGTGTGCGTGTGTGTGTTTTCATTTCTTCGGAATGGTGCCCTCTTTGCCAGAAGCCACATCTATTTCAGTATAGCAGCCTTTCCATTCTTACATTATATGTAAGGTTATACTAACAAGATATATTTCCCCTGTACACTATGCTATATTTTTTTAAAAAGTCTACCTGTCTGTTTTTCTAAGAGAAAAATATGCCATGTGTGGTTTTTTTTTTTTTTTTTTCCTGCTTAAATAAAGATTTCTGAAAGGAAAGCAGTTCCACTAAATCTCCATCAGGTGTGAAGAGCTGGCTAGAGGTGGCAGCCCGGAGTAAGGGGTGACCGGAGGCCATCCCCTTCCCAGCCCTCAGCCTGGCTGGAAACCAGCTCCTGGAGGCCCCAGTGGTGTATGTCCCAGTGCCCTGAGCAGCATTCCGGAGACTTCCTGTGGACTTAGGGTCCTTTACAAGATGAAGTATGGTTTCTCATGTGCTTTGCTGACTTGGACAGCCCGAGAGCTAAGCCAAGAGCCCAGTGGTGTCTGTTTTTGGAGAGACTAAGACCGATGGCTCCTGGGAGAAAGGCCCCCCATCAGACCAAGGTCACCCAGCATGGACCCTAGTGAAGGCCGCTTGTTAAAGCAATGCAAATGAACCGTCTTCCATCTTGCTCTGCTTTTTTCTTTTCTCTCCCCCACTTTCTCCTTTGTCTCTTGTATTCAGGTTCTAAGTGGAGACACTTTGGGTGTGGGGCCCTGGGGGTTAATTAATGAATGCCTTGGTACCTCAGGCTCCACCACCTGTCAGAAGTGGAGCAGCCATGTCGCTTCAGGGAACTAAGGGGGTTGTGTGGTTTTCAACGTTTTTATCACATAAGGTTTTAGAGATAGTTCTCTAGTGTGTGCTTCCGGAGCCCGCACCCCCACGTTGCTTTCCAAAGAGAAGGCGTGTTTTATTTGGTTTCTGGAACCTGGGGTTATGGTAAATACAGAGAATTATCCTTAACTTAGTCATCAGGAAACCACGGGAGACTCAGATCACTTCTGACTGCTCTGTTTCTCGTCTCTGCGTCGAGCTAGTAAGCACTGTGAGGGCAGGAACTGTTTCTGTAGATAGAAAGTCCAGCGTTTCATGGTCCAGCCCCCCAAAAAGAGCTCATGCAGCAGTTGATGTGGTCTTACTCAGATTTGTCACTCCAGGTTACTGAAGGGGCTTTTCTGGGAGGCACATAGAGTCCAGAATTTCATACAAAATTGAAACTGCAACTTTCATGAAGAATTCCCATGGGTCTCTCTGTCAGAACGTTGGCACATAGCATACTCCCATTTCTCTGAGAAAGGTTTCGACTCCTTGAGTTTTGTCAGTTGATGGGGCATTGGTTGGGAGGGGTGCAGAAACGCCACCCACCTCTCTCTCAAGGGGAGCCTACCCGAGTGTCTCCGCAGGCTCCCGGGCATGGATCCGAAGTTCAAGTGCTAAAAGTGAACGGCTGAAACAAGCCAGGTTCACACTGAAGAGTGGCAGGGACTGTCCAAAGAGGGAAGAGGCTGCCGAGGGCTGCTGGGAGGGATGGGGCCCAGGGTGGCCACACAATCTGGTTATCAAGAGAAGCCAGGAATCCAGATACTCCATAAAGCGTCTCCATTTCTCAACTTGGCAGTGAATTTTTTAGCATAAAATTTTGAGCACTGGGCCAGACTGACTAAACCTCCGGGCTAAGTTTTATCTGGGCCAGTTGGGAAATGGGGCCCCGGGAGAACCCGGCTCTCTCACGGCCCCGTGCCTCTGCAAAGGGCACCTTTCCTGTTGAATGTAAGCAGGATCTGCCTCTAACAAGGTGCCCATTGATCTCGGACACCACTTGCTAACCCTCCACTCTCTTTCATATAAAGGGGCATAGGGGAGGTCAGAAGTTGAAAATCCTACACAGACCATGTTCAAGATTTTAATTTATCCGGGAAACGGACAGAGTTAATCTTCTGACTCTTGCCCAAGACATGGGGGGCTAACCAGAGTTCACAGATTGGAGTTTGGGAGAGGATGTTGAAAGAGGATGAATCCACTGCCCTTCACCACCACCCCCCTCCTCTTCTCTCCAGCACACAAAACACACACACACACCTCAACACGCTTTTTCGAACGTGTCCTACAATTAGTTTGGTAGGAGGTGCAAACATAAGGAAACTCGAAAAACAGATTTCCCTATCTTGTTTTAAGAAAAACACACCAAGCCCCAGATCCTCTTGTCAGAACCCCCCAGCCCCTCAATTCAGTGCTCCCATCCCAGACTTCAAGCCACCTTGCCTTTCCCTCCCTTCTCTCTCTCAATCCCTCTCTCTCTCTCTCTCTCTCTCTCTCTCTGTCTCTCCTCACCTAAATATTTCTTAATTGAACGGTTTGCTGTGGAGCTTCCTTATAGCAGTTTAATAGATTAACTCATCTGAGCCAGCCTCAAATTTCAGATTAAAATTCCTTCATCCCGAAGGCAGCATTATCAGGTTGTTGGAGGCTGTTTTCAAACCTTGGTTTTGAATAGCAGCGGCTCTGCATTAATTTAACCACTAAGCTAATAAGTAGGTTTCGTTTTGTTATGCTAAGCTTTATTGCTTTTCTTTTGATCAGAATGGTGTTGTTGAGCAAAGCAGCAGACAAGGCATTCTTTGATGAGGGAATTAGCGCTCCATTCTTCCTCTATTATTCATAGCACAGTGGAATATGTAAGTACCTGAGGGTGTCAAAGGAGTGCAGGTTCTATTGCAAAGTGCTCGCCTTGTTTCTCTCAATAGCTGACTATGAGATGATAAACCGCTTAATACACTGTGCTAATTGGATGAGAGCAAAAAGAGATGGGAATTAAGGCGAGGCAAAAGCAGAAAGTGCAACCAGCCTTCAATTCAGTCTTTCACCACTTTACCAGCACCAAAGGAGGCACAAGCTTTCTATAAGCAGACTAGAGGTTTTGTGCGGAGATAAAATGAACGTGTTAGTGGATTCAAGTAATACACTAATTATTGCACAGTATAAATACCACTACTGGTTTTATAACAGGGAGGTAAACTTCTTTTGAGAGGGTTATAGGATTGCTTGGCAGTGGTGTAGAACCTAATAAGGGCCCAGAGTAATAACCCCCTGGATTAACAAAATTGCTGCTTGTAGAAGTATGATTCAGGCTTTTACGAAGATTTCCGGAGAATGAATAAAAATGACTGAATGACATTTCTTAATGTATAACTGGTAATCGCTCTCTTTTCTTTAAAGGGAAAAAAATGTATGCTTCAAACTGGACAGTTAACAACGTCCAGAGACAACACAACTTTTTCCTCTGAAAAATGCTTTTTCCCCTTGTCAGGCTGGCAGCCCCCCCCCCACCCCCGCTCCACCCCCCAGCCAGCCTGCCACTGGCTGTGAAATAACACAGTTGCTCCGCAGAACTCGAGTGTCTAGAATCCCCTCTCCGACCCCGTTGAAGATGCCCTTCATCCAGCCACACTCGCCGTTGTGTATACACGCGCACACGTGCTCACATACACATTATTTCCTCCAAGCGCAAGTTCACCTAACCCGTGTGTGATTTCCTTCCCTCTAACATCAGCCCCCACTTCCCTTCCAGCAAGATCTCCTCACTCAAAACGACACGAAAAAGAGAACTGCGGGTGCCTTGTCCCTCTGGGTTTTACAAATCCAAAACAATAATAATCAATGTTTGCCCCCATTACGGAGGGCGAGGGGGCTACTAGAAGACGACAGTGGGAAACTGACCGGTGCCACTACCCGTGACTTGACGTAAAGTCTCAGTTTCAAGTCCCGAGTCATCCCAAACCTTCTCCGGTAGTCCCTCTCTCTAGCTCATGGACCTCCTGGCTGCCCCACCGCAAACCTACGATGCCCGCCCTGAGTGTCCGCAGTCCAACCCTGAGTCGTTGGTGACAACACAGGGACGTTAGTAGGCCAACTGCTCCCTTCTTGCGTTTCCTTCCAGGGCCTCATCCAGATCTGGCTAGCCTGTCTGAAACGGAGCAAATTCACTTTCCCCTTCCCCTCATCCTTCCCACGGAGGCTCCCAATCACTCCTCATCCCAAGACACTGTAGGGGTGGCCCTGGGAAAGCAGGTGGTGGGGCATTGTGCCCTCAGTGTGCAGGGGACAGCTATGTCCCCATCACAGGGGCTCTCCTGAACTCCCCTGGGCTCCGCACGTCCTCCTCCCGGTGGAAGAGGTTTGCTTAAGGTTGGGGGGGGGGGGTCAGCCGCTCCCAGCATTGTGACCTCGTTCCCAGATATTGGGGCCAAATTGGGTTGCCCATTCATTAATAATGCTCACAATAAGATTAAATCATTCTGGAAAATCTCATAAAATCCCCCTAAGTACGCTCCAGTGGCTCTTTCCAATCCCCATCATTCAGCACTTGGGGAGGTTTGGAAGGAGAAGAAAATTGGTTTCTTTGCTTTTAATGCTGCTTTGAAAAGATACTCAGAGTTTGTCATGCGTGACATGTCACATGTTTAATGTGGACTTGCTGGAAGTCAGGGGTCTTTAGCGTGTGATATTTATGGGGAATATTAAGTGCAGAATGAGGTCCCTCCAGCTGGGGAAAGTTGAAAGAATAGGAGGCCCAGGACCGGGCTTGTTTGCGGCATCAGAATGACATAGGATTAAGAGTTTGTAAAACAAGGCGAGGGGTTCTCATTGGCCGGTAATAAATGTAATCCTTGGAGGTAATTTCACGCAATTTGCTTCTGCTCCATGGAAGGGTCAAATGAGAAAAAATGACTTAAAAAAGAGTTCATTAACAGGAAGAATGGTACTGTTTCTCGTATACCGTCCAACCGGCAGCCTGGAGGGGGAAAAAAGCCGTACCTAAACAAAAAGCCAAAATCGACGGAAAATTGATATTGACCACCAAAAAGAAGAAGAAGAAGAAGAGAAAGCCTCTCCCTCACGCTCTTCCTGCATTCCCCCATCCTCACTTCCCAACTCCAGTGTAACCCTGCCCACCCCCAGGAAAGGGCCTTTCGCCACAGGAGATCCTGTGGAGCCTGGAGGTTTGAGACACTCAGATCTTGGGGCTGTCCTCCAAAGTTCCCGCCGGGCCCGCTGAAGTCCAGGAAGGAGTATGTGACCACGACGGTCGACGAAAGGTGTTTGGCAGCCTGCTCCCCACGCCCCAGGCAAGGAGGGCTCCTGCTTGCCAGCGCCCCCCCCGCGCGAGTCCAGAGCCGGAGCAGGGTGGCGGTGAGCCACCCGACGGCCAAGGGCCGGAGAGCAGCCTCGGCCCGTGAAGCCCGTGAAGCCCGTGAAGCCCGTGGGCGCGCTTCCCAAAGTTCCCGGCAGGCGGGGTCTCCGGCTTTCCCGGCCGCGTCGGCGAGCGGAGGACGCCAGGGCCTGCGCGCGGCAGCTGCCGACCGGGTTACCCACCCCGGAGTTGCCGCCGACCTCTACCCGACCCCGCACCTGCCCCTCGGCCGCGCACACTTGCGCTCCCGAGCCGCACGGGGACCGGCCCCCCCCTCCCCTTCTGCGGGGCGCGGCCCGGGAGCGCGCGCGGAGCCCGACGGCCGGACCGGAGACGCGCCCCCGCCCCCCGCGGCGCCCGACCGGCCCACGGCCTGGCGGGGCGGCGGGCACCCGCTCTGCGAGCCCGGTAGTCACGCCGCGGCAGCACCCCTCCCCCTCGCCTGCCCCTCTCCCCAAAGGTCCGGCGAGCTAATTACTACAAATTGAAACTAATTAAGCTTCTCTTCCCTTTCCCATCACCCTGGGAGCGTCGGCGAGACCCAGCCCCCGCGGGCGGGCTTACCCCGCGGTCGCCGGGAGTGGCGCGCGAAGGGTCGGGGGGGGGGGGCGTCGGGGGGGGGGGGAGAAGCTACGGTTCCCCGCGCGGGGAGGAGTGCGCCAAGGGGGTTACAGATTGCAAATCTGTTCTGGTCTCCTCCGGAAACCTGAGTTGTTTAGATTTTTTTCAAATGTATACATTTCCCAGTGTCTGGATAAGTGATGTAATGACATTTGTCGAGTTAAGATCTGCCACTTGGATACCCCCTTGCTGCCTTTCCATCACTGTTTCTGCGTTCTTCTCCTCCTTTCTCTCTCTCTCTCTCCTCTCTCTCTCTCTCTCTCTCTCTCACACACACACACACACACACACACACATACACCCTCCTCCCCGAGGGTATACCTTGTATACCTTGGAGCCCGCCCCCCTCGGAAGCCAGCGCCTCGGCTTCTTGCTCTCGCCATTACCTGTCATCTCGGACCGCGCACTTCCTTGCTACGTGGCACTTTCCACGAACAATTTCCTTCGCCTTCCTAGCTAAGACTCCCGCTCGCTTCAAATTTCTGTCTCCACGATCAACAACGCCTACGGTACGGCCACCCACCCTCGAGTCCACCCTACGTCCGTAGCCCGGGACCCTCGGCTCCCGCTGCGGAACGACCCGTGGGAGCCGAGACGCGGGAGGAAACTGCGGCGGCGGCGTCCTTAACTTTTGCAGGAAACCCGAATCCCTTTGAGGATCACATTCAAACCAAGGGCCTCTGCCAGGAAAACGCGCATGCAAATAAACCGAGGAGGTGCCGGAGCGCCAGAGCACCCACCCCCCCACCCCCCCCCCCCGCCCCCGGCCTCTGCGGGGACCTGTCCGCTGTCCCCTCAGCGCTTGCATAGAGCATTCACACTTCCTTTTGTTAAACATATAATTTTTTTTTATTTTGAGCGTGACACTTCTCCACTAGATAGCAAGGAAAAGTGATAACAATTACACATTACACAAAAGTACTGTACCATTGCCTTTATCTTGAAGGTTTCGGAAGCCTCTACAGTTAATAAGTTAAATAAAGGGCTTGAGTACATAAATATTTGTCTAGGAACCCTACCGTATCTACAACACAGTAAGAATCTACAGGAGGACAAACTTTTACCATACCACGCTGAGTGCAATTGCGTTATAACATTTCAAATATACAAAGCTCTGTTCTTTTTTTTTTTTAATAACAATGGTATGTACAGAATCAATAATCACAGTTTGGTGACTTCAACAGTCCATATTCTAGCAGAGTATTTCCCTTTGGTTTGATATAAAAACCTTGGTTGGTGTATGATAAAGAAGAGAACAAGAACAAGACGCCCCTTTCCGTTAAGTGCACTGTTAGCTATCTTACAGATTCGCATTCGCTTCCCTGGCCCTGGCTTCACACCGGGGCCCACGCTGGGGGGATCAACTTAGAGCGCCAAAATGCTATTTAAGAAAAAAAAAAAAGCTAAGTGGGGTGTCAGGAGGAAGAGAGGTTGGGTTTCTTAATTTTTTAACTTCAATACCAGGCGTCTTGGAGAGAAAACCTCCCCGATATTTTCAGTAAAGTAAGAGCGAGAGAGAGTGGATGTTCAGAGTCGGAGCGAGGTTGGCAGGGGCAGGGGCAGGGGCAGGGGCGGGTGGACAGCCAGCCGAGGAGGTGCCACGTCCGGTAGCGCCAGGGGCTGCCTTGCCCGCATCCGGGCTGCTGCGAAGGCGGCCGCGCTCTCTCAGTGCCGTCTCGGGAGTGTGCTGGTCCTCTGTTTCCATTTGGTCTTGAGTGGTGCTGAGTGAGGTGACCTTTCGGGGTGCGCCCGGGGCGCGAGGGTGGAGGGCAGCCTTTAGCACACCTCCTTGCCCGTGCTGGTGCCCGGCAGGATGTTGAGCTGCGTGAGCTGCGCGGCGTGCTCCTTGGCCTTGAGCCTCAGCGCCGCTATGCTAGAGGCGCGTCTGTCTGCGGCCGCGGTGGCCGGGTCGGCCAGCGCGCCCGACGCCACCGCGCCCTCCACGGCCGGCGTGGGCTGTCTCAGGAGCGCGGCCGCGGTCGACGCGCTGGTCAGGGGGGCCATGGTGGAAAAGAGCCTGCAGGGAGAGCAAACAGCGCGGTCACGGCCTCGGGAGCTGAGCGCGGCGCCGGGGACGGCGTTTCCCGCCGCCTCTCACCGGGGGAGCGGAGGGCCACAGAAGGACGCAGACGGGCGCCGCCGCAGAAGCCCGGAGTCGCAGGGCTAGGGTGGGCCACGGGCTGGGGAGCATGGGCGCTAGGCTGGGGTGCTCTGAGAGGCCTTTACTAGAGCAGGGAACCGACGGAGGGAAAAAAACAAACAAAAAAAGGCCATGGGGCCAGAGAGCCTGAAGGGAGCAGAGCCGGGGCGGAGGCAGGTCCTGCGACCCAAACCCTCACGGCCCAGTTGCTTGGATTCTGTGGTTTCGCCTAAGAAAGGGTTGTATTCCCAGACCCGGAGCTCCACTTGCCAGAAGAGAGAAGAGAGACAAAGAGAAAAAGAAGAGGAGAGATGGAGGAGTAAAAAAGAGAAAGAAGCGAGAAGGTGGCATTAAAACTGAGCAAGACCTAGGCTGCAGACCTTGTACTCTTCCTAGGGCGCCTTCCGGCCGGGGACTCCTTTTGCCCTGGGAGAGCTGGCCTTCTTTGTCGGCCTTCCCGCCGACAAGGCCGCCCTCCCGCGCCAGACCGAGCTGCCCGTGCCCGGCCAATGACCGCGAGGTGGGGGTGTGGGGCGCCCGCCTGTTGATTTCCGCTCGGTAGGCCGCTCGGACCCGCCCGCCGCCCCGCGTCCGGGTGCAACGACACCCCTTCCCCATCGCCCTCCCTGTGTCCTGCAGCCTCTCGCCCCAGAGAGCCCCCCGAACCCGTGACCCCCGCGGGCGGTGCACGGCGACGCCCAAGCCCGGGACCCTAGTCCGTGCCACCGCCTCCAGTCGGCGCCGGGATTGCTTCTCGCGGCGCCTCCCTCCACCTCCTTCGCACGGCACAGCGGTCCTGCAGCCGAGACCAGAGCCGTCCCCGGCCACCCCACCCCAACTACCACCCCAACCCTACCTGCCCCCCCTCCTCCGCCCCCCCCCCTCCGCCCCACGCCCATGGTTTTGGCTCTGGGCTCCTGCAGGGCTAATTCTCAGTTTCCGTCATTAGAAATGAGCCCACCAGGATTCGAGGAGAGCCTCCCGCTTCTCCCAGGCCACCTTCTACCCCTCATGCCACCCCCACCGCACTCCTCTTCCAGCCTCTCCAAATCTCTCAGGTGCTCCAGCCGGGGTCTGCCGGCTTTTATGAGCCACTTGTCAGAAGGGAAAGGTGGGGGACGCGAGGTACACAGGACTTAAAATTGTTTGCTGAGAAAAAATAAAGGGTGTCCTGGAGGGGGCGTAAGATGCTCTGGTTCCACTAGGTAAACTGAGTCACTAACTACACACTTCGGTGCACTTGCTGTTTATTTTATCGGTTTGTTACGTGAAACTACTTCTCCTTCGTGTCTTTTTTAAAAAATTTTCTCTAAGATGATTTTTTGTTAAGTGGCTGCGCCGTTGGATGAATCTATTATTTCTTTGTTCTCGCAAAGAGAGATCATTGAAGCTGCATTCAGTTTTATTTTCACTGCACTTTCCAACTTAATACATCCCTCCTTTGTTTCTTTGTCTGTGTGATTATACAGACTTTTTATTTCATCATTCGATGTTCATTTAAAGAAAGGGAATTATAATATACGATGAACGGTTTCTTTTATTTCGTTGTCTTGTGCCGCAGTGAGGGTCGGGGCTTGCACATATGGGGGATGGCTGGCAGCGGGTCACTTGAGTGACAGGGAAGTTAGAGTCTGGGGAAGAAAAAAGAGTTCTTTGCACCCAGAGGGCCCCTGGCTCCAGGATTCCTGTAGAAGCCAGGGCTGTGTTGCTCTGCCAGGCCCTGAAGCATGGGGAAGGGTTTTGGCCAAATTGGAAGAGTCATCCCAGCTCTGTAGCCTACACGTGTACACGTTTACACACACACCACCTATGGCCTGAGCTGGTGCTTCCTTCAAATGGTACTTTCACAGCTTCCACTGGACACTCCTGGTTGTCATGGTTGTTGTCACTGCCACCGCCCTCCCCTATGCCACTCGGCCCCAAGTCATTCCCTTCAAGATCCACATTGAGGCAAAATTAGAGAGTATTTTCTTGGACTAAATCTCTAAGAGTTGGCCAGAGAGCAAAGATGTGGTGTAGCCACTACCTGTCTCCTGTCTCCGGCTCCTCCCTGACCCCAGGCTCTCTGTGTGTATTAGAGAGACAGACAAGACAGACTCCCCGAGGCCGCGCGTTACCTGCCGAACGCAGGGCTGATGAAGGCCGGGTGTCGGAACACAGCGGCTCCGAGGAAAGTGCTCAGGCCCAGCGGCGCCCCGCTGGGCGGCAGGCTGGCCGAGCCAGGAGGCGGAGGTAGGCTCGGGAAGGCGGCGGCGGCGGCGGCAGCGGCGGCCGTCCAGGCCGAGTCGAGCGCAGGGTGGTGCGGGGGGAAGGGGCTGGCGTCCAGGTAGGGGCTCAGAGGGTGGGTGGCCGACAGCGGCCCGGGGAAGGGCAGCCCCGGAGGATGGGTCTGAGCGCCCGCCTTCTCCCGCTTGCGCCACTTCGCCCGACGGTTCTGGAACCAAACCTGCAAGGCGGAGAGAGCCGGGGTCGGCGGGGCTCCGGACGCGCGCCCCCTCCCCACCCCCCCCCCGCCCCCCACCCCCACCGCTGGGAACCTTTCCTCCTTTCCACTGAGGCCGGCGCCCACTCGCTCCTCTCTGGCCTCGGGTGATTCAAAGACACCTCTAGGGCCAAACAAGAGGCGAAAAGGAGCCCAAACTTAAGGCCAGCAGGAAATACAGGACAAGCAAACCCTTTCCAGTGCGTATTTCAAATAGCCTCGTTCCTTTCCCAGTTGGAAGAAAATGGTCCCGTGTGTTTAGAGATGGGGACACCGAGGTTTAAACGTCTCCGCTGCCATTTGCTTGCTGTGCGTCTTTAGGCACGTCACTTAAACCTCTCTCAACCTTGGTTTTCTAATCTGTAAAATGGTGATGATAAAACTTCACTCATAAGGCTGTTATGTGCGACGAGTAGCACAAAGCATGTGAAAGCTCGGTTGGATAGGGACTCTTGGCTATGGGCAGCCACCCAGAGATGAGTAGGTATCAGCCTGTCGCTGCCCATCAGCTATTCTCGCGGATTTCAGGTTTACCCAAGAGCTGGCAAAATCTCTGCTGTGCTGAAGAGGGGACCTCAGGAAGGCTGTTCATTTATTCTTTCCAGAAATATTTACTGAACACCTAAGAGCACTAAGCTGGGTTCTGAGGCTTGGGGGAAGCTGGGAGGGAGGGAAGGAACACCCAAGCAAACAAGCCCGCATTGTGGGCGCCAGTCCTCCGTGAAAGGAAAGACGGGTTAGGCGGCCTGCTACGGGCAGGGGCCCTGTGTAGGGCCCGGCTCCACCCAGGAAGGCACTGACTGCGTGGACCAGGTATGCAGCAACCTGGACAAATCGAAATGAGAGTGCAGGACGGCTGTAGACGTTACACGTCTTCAGAGCTAACAGGTCTTTCTTTCTTTGCAGGATGTGGTTTAAATAGGCTATTTAAATAAGATAGTTCTAGGTTTGGGGGAGATTTTTAGTACAAGGTATCTTCCTAATTGTTAATAGAAAGCAGTTTTAGTAGAGACCTTTACCTGAAATGTGGCAGCTACCATAGTCTAAAAATAACTCCCAGGCGCATGAAATTATTTTTACGTGACCTGTTCGTCACACCCACAGCTAAGAAGATATGCTCCTTCTCCCCTGAAGGCATTAATATTTTTAGGTTGGGGTTTATGCCTGCACACAAGTCTAAAAATTAAGAATGAACTCCGGGGCTATACAGAGTTATATTAAAAACATAATGTAAATGATCCTGGAGGAATTTGTTTGGGTTTTTTTTTTTTTTATTTTAAAGACATCCACGCCTTTCATATAGACACATTGGAGGCTGTCTTTACTAGCACTAGTATCTAAGCTTGGCTTGACTTCTAGACAGCCACATATGGCAAGAAAAATCGAGAATCCAAATCGTTTGATTATTTAAAATCCTGCTGCACAGGAGCCCATCCATAACATTCCACAGCCCTGGAACAATCTATTTGTGAATTGGAGAAACACTCTAGTGTGGAAATTCAGAGGCTTGAAAAAGTAAGACTAGATGGGACCAGGCTGGGTGGGCAGCTTTTGTGTATCCAAATCTGTCTAGACGAGAATATCCGCCACTCTTCGATGGCAGTGAAAGGAGTAAAGGAGGGGAGGGGGGCAGGGGAGGCAGAATGCCCTCAAAGAACGTGGAAACCTTTTACAGACAGATCATCTCTCCCGGCTCCACTGCAATTATCAAGATGTCCCCCTGCAATTCCTCATTATTGAATTAATACCTCTGAGGCCCCCCAAAGGTAAACGAAAGGACTCTAATAATTCATATTCACTTAATTACATCTTCTCCAGTGAATAGGGAGAGAGGAGAAGGGGAGGGGGCGCTCTCTTTCTTTTTAAAAGTTATTTAACTTTCCCACGACTCGTTCCCCTGAGCTGAAAACACGGAGTTGCTGTCACATCTCTGTTTGACAATGGAGAAATGTGTCAACAGAAGGGAGGGGAACAGGCCTCATCATTAGCCCTCTAATGCAAGAAGCTGTTGTGTATTAAATGAGCCATATGGAATTTATTGTGCTTTATCAGCGCTTGATTTTGACTGTAAAGTGATTCACTCAGCTCCTAACCCAGGGACATCTGTTTTCTGTTGGCCGTCGGGGCTGCCCAGTGTTGATCGTCTCTCTGGTTATGAGGCCTGGGTTCGGAAATGCACTCTGGTATGGGGCTGCAAACACCTTTAATAGCATTGCACTCACTCCCTATTAGATCAATGTGGGCTCATTGCTATAAAAAATGGGAAATCAAATAGCATTAGCCAGCTCCTTGTGCGGGCGGAGGGGAAATCAAACAGCATTTTGCCTTCAAATGGCCCTGTTTGTTCTAGCACTAAGTGGGCTTTTATGAAGCCCGATTGGAGACTTAATCGCAGCCAAATACCTGCTTGGAGCTGAGCGGATTTGTCTAACAACCAAATCCATGCTCCATCCCATTATTTCAATCAGGAGAAGTCACTCCTCCGATTGTTTCCTACAGGGGCTGTGGAACCAGGGGGCTCCTGACTGCATTTCAGGGACCCTGAAACCCCTCTTCTGATCCCGGACTCCTCCCTCAAGGCTCCCAAACCCAGAAACCTTCCCCTCCAACCTCCCAGGTCTCCATATTTTAATCTTTTGGGGCATGTGTGTTTGGATCTGCTTTTCTGATTCTGCTCCTCTTCATTTTACAAAGGGGGTCTCAACCCACACCAGTTCATCAACTCCCCTCTCTCCCACTCTCCCCCCACCCCTGCCTCCCCGCTCTCTGCAGCGCAGCTCACCTGGACTCGGGCCTCAGTCAAATCCAGCCTCATGGCCAATTCCTCCCTATAAGAAAGTAACACACAGACAGGAGGTCACAGCAGGCTCCAGCAAACCTTCCCAGCCACCTTCCCCTTTCTGGCAGGCTTCCTCCACCAGGGCCTCTCCTGGCTGCCTGCCTGCCCTCACCCCCAAACATATGGGCATCGTGATCCCTTCACCACTCGAGTGCCTACTATTTGATTGAAAACAAAAACACACGACACGTTGCTTGATGTAAGATATTGTAGTGTATCATCCTATATTCAAGAGTGACAAGCGTGGCTTCTTGAGTCTCTAAGTCGAACTGGGCACTCGGATTCGCCCCCACTCTCCCTTAAGCCAGAGTTAGACAAGAAACACACAGGCACACGACGCGCATACCCTGTTTTTGTCCTCATATTACATGCGAGAAGAACTCAGCACTCAACCACAAATTTTTTTTCGTGCCCTTGGTTTCTTTCTGCCTTAAAATTTTTTTTTCTGCCCCCTCTTTTCTCTCTCTCCCTCTCTTTCCAGCTCTCCGCCTTTCCCTTCATCTCTCTCTCTCTCCCCCGCCTCCCTCCCTCCCTCCCTCTTCCCTTAGGTCATACTCCCCATTACCCTCTGGAGATATGTTAAGCTTGTTAAGAGTTCAGTGGGGTAATTTTTTGATTAAACAAAATTCTGCGCACCTCCTGACTCCAGTGCCCACTGCAAACCCTGCCCATCTCAGGGGAAGTCGATTTAACTGAAACCCTACCCCGTCATTGCAGTTATTACTGCGACAATTAAGGCAAATAGGAAACCATTAAGATGCTGTAAAATGCCTTGCGTACGACCTGTTTACCGAAAATCTGAGCTTGAGAGAATAATTGGCTGTACCCCCGCTAATATGGAAGGTCGGGGCTGCCCTAGCCTGGGACCTGGGTCCGCACTGCCGGCAGGCCCCCCAGTCCACACTTGAAACTTCAGGACCAGGAGGAAACCGGCTCACCAAGCAGCACAGCGCTTTCGGCCGCCCCCCTGCTGCAGTGAGCACCAGCAAATCTAAAACCTCACTGTTGGCTGGCTCCCTGCCCGAACTAAGGAGCTCTAAGTAACCCCCAGTTGGAAAGGGGTGGGCACGGGGCGGTGAAGAGGAGCTGCCCCCTTTCACGTACTATGGTTCCCCCAGGAGAAGGTAAAAAAGGGCGGACCTGGGTGCCAATGGACACCACATCATTTTCTTCTTTTGAAACACACATGTGTGATAAATGCAAAAAGCAGGTCGGCCAGTTACCTATTGGACAGCACACACAGATTTTAAATTTTGTATTCTTTTTTAAAGAAAATGAAGGGACTGGATGATATAGGGAGGACCAACTTTAGCTCAAGGGATGACCTAGTTTAGTGTATGCCAGCACCAGATCAACTCTTTTCCATTACTGGTTAGGAGAGAGTCTGGCCATTACTTGCCAGATCAACAACACTTTAGAGCTGGCTCGGGCCTCGTCAGCTCTGAGCAGCAATGTCTCCTGCGGTTCAAAAGGGTGGGCAGCTTTCCGCTTCTAAAATGCATATTGAAAAGCTGCACACGTCTTGAGTGAACAAGCTGCCGGAGCTTGACAAGCCCTGCGCCAGGCAGACACCCAGCCCTCTCTCCCGACCTACTGTAGGAAGTTTGCCCAGACGCTGGCTCCTCGCCTGAGCCCAGATCTTGGCTGTAGGGTGGGAGAGGAAGGCCCCCAGGCAGCCAGCGCTCCAGGTTGGATGGATAAGCTGGGGCCCAGGGGCTCAGTCGTCTCACCTCTTTCCCCAAAACACTCGGGCAAGAGGGAACTGGAGCGTGATCAGGCGGAACACCCTGGCCGGACAGCCGTCCGAAGAGAAAAATCCCCCCAGCTGTTTGGTCCACTGTCTGACTGGCTGCCAGCATTCATGTCCCACCCCTGTAAACCCGTGTGCATGAAATGAACGCTGGGCTTAATGTGGGGGGGGGGGGGGAGAGGACAGCAATGAGAGGGGAAGATTCTGGCTGCTGCCCCCCAGATGTACAGATACCAAATCCTGTCCAGTTCTGACTTCCTGCCGTTATTTTAGGAGTCCTCAAACGACAGAACTTGATTGAGTCTTTTTTAAAGGCCTTCTCCGCAGGCACGGGCTCCAGCTCTACTGTGAACAGCGAACAGCGTAACTGATACCCACCAGTCTCCTGGGGCATCAGGCGGGGGTGGCGAGCGCACCACACAGTGGCCAAAAATAGCCCCTGTTTTTGCCTTGGCCGCGAGGGCCCCGCGGCGCTTCCTGCGCCTCGCCGGGGACCCGGCCGGGACCGAAGCGCCCGGGGTCCTGAGTATGTGCGCTGGGGTACGCGTGCCTCCAAGGTGGTGCGTTCAGGCACCCTTTGGAGAGGCCGTTCTTCTCTAACTAAAACTCGTAATTTGAAAAAATTAAACTGGAGAGACTTTGGGAAGGAAAGAAATCATCCCAGTCCAAACTTAAAGCCCGGAGTAGGGGTGGGGCTGGGTGTGGGTAGTTTTTGGTGAGCAGGGGTGGGTGCACTGGGAGGGCACACCTGGGTAGAGTCCAGGAGCCAAGCCCCTGCCTCGAACCCGGGGCCCCTGCCCACCCGCCTTCCCTCTCTGGGGCCCGCGTGAGCTCTCCACTAGCTACCGCCGTGAAAGCCGCGACCGCCCCCCTCGCGTACCTGGTGAAGACGTCTGGATAGTGCGTCTTCTGGAAGGCCCGCTCCAGTTCCTCCAGCTGGTAGCTGGTGAACGTGGTGCGGTAGCGCCGCTGTTTGCGCTTCAACAGCCCCTCCTCCGAATCGCTGCCCGCTGACAGGCACACGCTGTCCTCGCCGTCCTTGCCCTCAGCGTCCTCTGGGTGCAGCAGCAGCTCCTCCTTGGGCGATAGCTCCCCGCCCTCGGTGGCCACGGCGGCGGCGGCGGCGGCGGCGGCTACCGCGCCAGTGGCGGCCACGGCACAGCGCCGGGGCTCCTTGAGCAGCGCGCGGGCGTCGTCCTCCAGCAGCTCCTCCTCGTCGTCCTCCAGCAGCTCCTCTTCCTCGTCCTCGTCCTCTTCATCCTCCAGCAGCTCCTCCTCGTCGTCCTCGGCGCCCGTACCGCCACCCGCCGCCGGGGCGCCACCGGGGCCGCTGGCCGCGCCGAGGCGCTCGTCCGGGTGCGCGGCGCCCCCCGGGCCACCCAGCTCGTCCAGCGCGGGCGGCGGCGGCACGAAGGGCGCCCCGTTCTCGCGGTACGACTTGCTGCGGCTGATGCTCACCTGCGGTGCCTGACTGATCTTGAGCGTGTCCCAGGCCGCGGCGGCGGCGGCCGCGGCGGCCGCGGCGGCCCCCGCGCCGTCCGGCCGCTCCCCGGGCCGCGCGTTTGGCGGAGGCGGCGGAGGGGCCTCCCCGCGCGGACCCGCGGTGGCCGTGGCCGCCGCCGCGGCCGCCGCCGCCGCAGCCGCCGCCGCCGCCGCGGCGCCCTGGAGGAGGCGGCCCCCGCCAGGGCCGTACAGGCGCCGCAGCTTGGGCGGCAGGTGCAGCTCAGCCTCGAACGGGGCGCCGCTGCCCTTGGGGGAGCCTGCGGGCAAGGGAGAGCGGTCAGCGCGCTGGTCAGCCGGGCGTCCCCGCCAGAGCCGCCGCCCGAGGCCGGCCCGCCACTGCTCTCTCGGCGCCTAGGCCCCGGCCCCCCCTCCCGCGTGCTACCGGACTTGGACCCCCTTCTCTTTCCCACTTTTCTTGCTTTTTCTTTTTCTCTCTTTCTCTTGTTTCTTTCTCTTTTTTCTTCGGTCCTCCTCCGCCCCTCGCCTCTCTCCTTGCCCTCTCCCACTCTTCCCTTTATTTCCTTTCTTCCTTCCTTTTACCTCTTTCTCTCCCTCTTTTTCTTCCTTTCGTTTTTACTTTCCTTCTCTTTTTCTTTCTCTACCGTCCCCCCTTTCTTTCCTCGTCTTTCTCTTCTCCCCCTTCCTTCCTTTTTGTGCGCTTTCCGCGCTCTCTCTCTCCTCGTCCTTTCTTCATTTCTTTTTTCTTTCCCTTTGCGCTCTCTCTCACTTTTTGCCCTCCTCATTTCGGGGCATGGGAGAACCTGAAAACATTCAACAACTTGGGAAAAAAAATCACTGCCACCCTGAAAACTCTGAGCACGACCTCTGCCGCTGCTCCGCCACGCAGGCCCAGGCTGGCGAGAGGGGCGCTGCCCTGTGAGCGACCCCTGGGGGGGCTGAGGAAGCGGCCCAGTGGCCCTGAGCGCGGGCCGTGCCCCAACCGCCCGCAGCTGGAGGGGGCGACGGCTCCTTGCACAGAAAGGCAAAGAAAAATCGTCCTGGAGAAAATTGGCTCCGAAAGGCCTGGGAGGGGGCATAAGGGGGGTACAACAGGCACAGGCCGCTCTTTCCCTTCGAGGAAGCGCCTGGCATAGGTGCCACTGCAGGCTAAAAAAAGAAAAGGAAAAAGTCAGTTTTATTTTAAACGGCCCCTTCTCTGCCATCTGCTCCTGTCTTCCAAGTGGCGCTGCGGCTGGACCGCTGGATTTGGGATTTTGAAAGAAATCAACAATTCTTTCCCTGTGATACCTCTGCAGTCAGCTCAAGGCGAAACTTGAGCGTAACAGGTTCGGGGCAAAACGACGGTTCTTTTGGAATTTTTAATTAAAAAAAAATAAAACCTTTTAAATATTTCAACTCTATTTTTAAAAATAACACAGCAGAGAAAAAATAGTACCCAGAAGCCTCACATTTCATACATTTCAAATACAATAAGGAGCATTTGGGTAATCCCAGCGAGATGTTTTCTGCGAAGCTTGGGTTTAAAAGGTCACAAGTAATCTACAATTAAAAAAAGAAAGAAAGGGCGGGGGGAGGGGTGGGGAGAACACCGCATATAAAGAAATCCTCCAGGGAGGAAAGACCAAGGCTCAGTCTGTCTGGAGACCCCTATTCACAGCTTTAGGGGTTCTTGTCTTCAAGTTGTTGTTACAAGGGTCCACCAGGCACCTGCTGTTTCTGACCTGTCGCCCCTCTTCAGAGCACTCCCAAGGCCACCAAAGCGGGTATTTAAACGACCTCAATACCGAGAATTTAAGCCCCCACCCCCTCCAAAGCGATGCTTGGCCTCTGTTTCTGGAAGCAAAGAGGAAGAGGCAGCCCCTGGCGAGATGTTTGCCGCTCTTTGAGACACCAGGCCTCAGAGTTGTTCTCTGTCTTTCCTCCATGTCCACCTTGACAACCCCAGGCCCCTGGCCCCCGAACATCAAACATCCAAACCAGTGCCCAGCGCTCTGTGTAGGTGCCTGGTGAGCGCAACCTTACCTTGCACGGCCTTTTCCTGGTCGGCGCGGCTGGCCAGTGGGGCGGGCAAGCTCTGCGCGGCTCCCAGCAGCCGCATTTTGCAAGGGCTCCTTCGGCCCAGGATGCTGTCGATGCAGTAGGAGGAGAGCAAAGTTGGAGATTTACTTTTGCACTCGGGCCTCTCCGAGCAGCCCTCCTCCTGGTACTGATTGCTCATGGCTGGGGCTTTTTTCCTGGGCGCAGAGAGCGGGGCCGCTGGCTGCCTCTCCTGAAGGGTGGGATAATGGGTGTGTGTTGGGGGGGTGGGGTTAGATGGCTGGTTATAGTGGATATTACTGCGGTCTCTGCGCCTCTCTGTCTCCCTCGGTTGCCGGCTGTTGCCTCCCGCCCTGCCCGCGGCCGGAGCTCGCCCTCTCCGCGCTCAGGACAGGCAGTAACAAGTGTAGTGAGCAGCGAGCGCGGAGCTCTGGAGTCTCTCTCCTCCACGTGCTGAGAGGCGCACTGTGATTGGCTCTCGCCAGAGGCCGGGCTGCGCCGGGCTGCGGGCTCAGCGCAAAGCCTGGACTGGAGTCCGGAAAGGCCGGCGAGGGGTTGGGGGGGGCGGTGCGGAGGCTGAGGGGACAGCAGGCTGTCACCCAAACCATTTTTTTCTTTTTTTGTTTTTAACTAACAACTTTCTAACTTATCCATCTTCGTCCCGCAGCTTCCCCTTTAACCCTTCAAGACTGGCCCAAAGCTCTAGCTTATTCTGATGTCAGGCCTGTGGGTGCCACTTGGGCGCCGTGCGCCCCTTCCACCAACCAGGGGACCTTGCTTCCTGGAGGCGAGGCCTGGAGGCTCGCGTTCAGACTGACTTGGTACTTTTCAAAGCCAGGATTGCGGTCCCAGGACAGCGCCTCGACCTCAGTGGCGCCCAGTCGCCGTCCTCTTTAGGCCGGACGAGCCTCCGAGGTGTCAGGGGGATGGCCGCCAGCAAACAAACGCTGTTTGAGCGCTCACTTTTGTCTTGTGGCCCAACGCCTTGAGCAGTTAGTCTTCACCCTGAGCCGGGAGGCTGCTCTCTGGTTTGCAGCGTCCCCCGACTTCTCTTACCTCCGTCTTTAACTCTGGGAAAAGTCCGCTTTAAGACAAAGCTCGGCCAGTGGAGCGCGGCCTTCACTAGAGCAGTTACGGGGCAAAAAGGGACAGGCGAGTGTCGACTGCGGGGTCTGGGAGTCTCCCTCTTCTCCCCAGACTCGCTTCTCTCTTCTTTCCGCAAGTTCGCTTCCACTAGTTAGGCTGTCACCCCGAGGTCGGACGCTCCCAAATCTCATGCAAGGAGCGGAACTGTGGGGGCCCTGAGTGCTCCAGGGTGGGAAAGACCCAGGTTCTGCTGCTACCAAGTGTGAGCGCCTACATTTCTGAATTCTTAGGGCCCGGCTCCCATTAGCAAAGGTAAGAGAGTGAGCCTATGATTGAACGAACGCGTTTCTTCCCAAACAACTTACTGCGCGTCCAGCACTGAGAATCGAGACCAATTGGGACTGAAGTTGGGCCAAGCCAGTGCGAGGGTTTGGCACGAACGCCCACTTTTTCTGGGTGCTGGGCTCAAGGGACTGCCAGGGGCCCCGACGCTGGCAGGGTGGGGGCAAGGGTGGTGGGTGGGACAGGGACCGGCGAGGGGGAATCCACGCCGGGTTTTCCTCTCTCAACCCCCTTCAATATGTCAAAGAGAAAAGCGTTTTACAAAGGATTATACTTGAATCACTTACAGTCAGTATTTAAAAATACAAGAATGCATAACTGGGATTTTTTTTTGCAGCCATAAACATCTGCATAACTCTTGGATGCGGGTGGGTGGGCGGCCGACAGATTGAGCTGGCTTGGCTGGAGCATTCAGGATACGACTTGAGGAGGATGAAGGGTTGGGAATGGGTATATTAATATTGTTAATACTAATGCTGATATTACTACTACTATTAAAGGCAAGAGGAAGAATATGTCTCTCTGTGTCCTTCTCTCTTTCTGTCTTTTAGCTTGATTCTCACCAGTTTTTCTGACACTTGGATGTTCGGACCCGGGAACGGAGGAGTCCCTGAGCTATCTCTGACATTTGATTTTCTTTTAAGCCCTGCCTGCTGGTCCAAGGCACCTGGGATATTCTGCCTTTCCTGCATTCCTCCTTTTTCCATCCTCATCAACAGTTCGGCGTTTTGATACCGTCCCATTCAGCTTTCGATTAACATTCGGCACGCCGATTTCTTCCCCAGCCGCGAGAGCCCACTCCTGGGAAGCGGGTCTGGACGCAGCTGTAAAGACGCGTCGGTTTCCTCCAAGCCTCCAGCCGCGGACCCTCGCGGGCGTCCCAGCGGCTGGTCGCTGGGAGAAACAGAGGCACTTTTCCCTCACGGGAGGGCCCTGCGTCGGAAATCCACAAGACCCGGCTGCTGGGTGGCTCCGTGACTTCAGAGTCGGCTCCGCGCACGCAAGGAGTGGGCTGAAAATGAGTCCAAAAAAGATCGTGTTAAACAAAAAGAGACACAAATGTACAAATCATTTCTGAGAGCCTAACAGTGTTTCAACTCTCTCGGTGGAAGATTTCTTTGCTTCCGTCTCTCTCCTCCCCCTTCTGCAGCTGTTCTCCTTTTTTTAAAAAAGAAGTCGGACTTTCTGCTGGGGTGTATTCTAATTTTAATCATCCACTGTAAAAGGGGAGGTTAACATAGACTTTCTGATTCTGACTTAATGACCCCTGGAATTTAATTCTATTAATAGAATATAAATGTGTTTGTTTGGGAAACCTGTTTGGAAACACTAGATTTGTTATTTTATTTTGTTTATTTTTGGTATTTCTAATCAATCTTCCCCAGTGAGGCCGCTATTGGGAAGGCACATCCATTCACTTTGGGGAGAAGGGCCTGACCCAGTTCACTTTACACCCAGCAGCCCTGAGATAATCTTTGTCACAATTCAATACCAACTTCAAAATCTACAATTGACTCTTGCTATTCCCAAAAGATTAAATTAAACAACAACAGAAAACTTTTCTAGCATACCCCCTGGAAGACAGAATCTGCTGTCATCCCCAGAGTGTCTAACCAGAATATGGGTTTAAGGTGTACATGTTATCCTATTTGTTATTTAAATTTTTTTTAGATAAGCTTTACACCCAACATGGGGCTTGAACTCACAACCCTGAGATCAAGAGTCTCATGCTCCACCAACCGAGCCAGCCAGGCACCCTTCCTATTTGTTATTTTAGAAAACAAAAATGATACTTCTCATATCTAGGAAGAATTTAGCTGATTTGTTGAGTAGGTAAACGTGTAAGAATTGGGCTATAGGATGTGTATAAAAACTTTTAGTTCAGCCAATTTCATATTTACTGTCATCTCTCTTTTACCCACGAATCAAAGTAATTTCATTTTACTGGCAACATTTTTCACATTTGTACTTTGAAATTCACAACTCCTGGTTCCTCTTGTATTTGAGGTCTGTAACTGTTGGTCACCACCACCACCACCACCCCCCCCCCCCGGGGCTGCCTAGAAAACAATAGTTTGCAGTTCATTTGCCTTTAAAATCAATCACTAAAATAAAAATGACAGTTATGGTCAGAAGTGAGGGTCAGAAGTGTTTAAAACTGTTGTTTATGGTGAAAGACGAGGCTTGTCCCCATGACTGGAAATAATAATTACCTAGAAGAGGCAGATGGAAGAAACTCCTTTCTTTTCCGTGGTGAGAACTAATTCTACACTGCAGTTTCAAAATTATATTTGCAAGAAATGCAGGCTAAGGGGCTGGCAGTTTGATGTCATTATCCAGGGGGAAAATGTTTGCAGGAGAGTTAACCTTGCACACTTCTCATTTCAGATGTTTTAATTTACTGTGCAATATATGCATAGATAAATAAAGCAGTGATGGGCTTTCAGCCTCACCGGACACTCAGGTCCCCTTAAATTATGCTCAACCTCTTCAAAACATATATTTAAACAATAGAAATAAACTTCGTTGGACTCTGGCGACCAATTTGGAAGCCATTGGAAGGGAAGACAATAAGTCCTGATTACACTCGAGGATTCTCTGTGATGTGATATCCCCTTTGCCAAGTCATTTTGCTGTTTTATTTATTTAATTTTTTTTAACAAACTTTCATTCATTTATGGTCTTCCGCAACCTGCTAATTTAACACTGGAGCGCGTTATTGCAGTGTTAGGAGGAGAGAAAGAGGGAGAGAAAACAACAATACTGCAATGATCCAAATGATACAGTAGAATTATAGCAATTATAGTTCTACTTGTGGAAGAAAACCTTGCTGAGATCAGGCAAACAAACTGAAGCCTTGTGAGGATAACAAGCGTCGGGATTGACAGCCGGTGCTGGGAAGAGCCGGAGGGCATAAACAGAAATATTTGCCTCCCCCCCCACCCCCCCTTAACTCCAACCAGTTAAGGTTAACCTCCTCAAATGCTGCCTTCAGAGTCTTATCCATTTCAGGGTATGCATTTTATATACAAATCGAGGTCTCTCCTTCTGGAAGTCTGGTAATAGGCGGAAAATACAACATAATCCGCTTGCCTAGCTCTTGGTCCTCGCCTTCTCTGCCCCCTGCTTGCCCTCCACTCCCTACCCCTGCCTCAGTTCTCCCCAAGGCTGCTGGGATCTGTCTGCGGACGGTGTTTGTTTGTTGATGTGTTTTCAAAGAATCAGCCTGCGGAAAGGTCCAAAGGCACTGGTAACTTGGATTTCCAAGGAAGACTCCTTGGTGTTTGCTGATCCCCCCCCCCCCTTCTACGCGCCCTGTCGTCCGCCTGAACCCTGGGTTCCACCAACAGGGCTCAGCTGTGAGAGGTTTGTGGGGAAGCAGTGCTTTTGGAAGCGCCCCGAAAACCATGGCCAAGCTCTAAGGTACCGACGTGTGGGTGTGATCACTGCGTTAGGACAGCTCCCCTTATTTGCAAACCTCGCCACTTTTGGTTACCCATCAGCAGGCAAGGATGGGGGTGGGGAGGGAGAACTAGAGAGAAAACAGACCCACCCCCATCCCAATCATCCACCCAGGCGGCCAACCGAGGCATTTTTCAGCCTTGCTCTAAGCACAAAGCCAGGCGAGATGGTCGCAGGCTCACATCTGCCCTCGGAAGGCGGGGGTGGCTGGGGGTGAGCAGAGGAGCGGGAGGTCCCCCCCTTCCCACCGGCGAGAAGCAAGCGGTGGGGCTCTCACCCTGAGTCCCTCGGCGGGAGCCCCTCCCATCTCCTGCCGCACCATTCCCCAGGTTTCCAGACCAGAGAGGGAAACTTCTCGGCGCCCTGTAATCATCACCATCAGGTTTCTCCTCTCCAATGCCGCCGGACTGCGGGACCCTGAGTGCGTCCAGGGTCGAGGCGTCCCGGGTGCAGCCAGCGTTACTCTGTAGCTGTTCCTGGCGTCCCCGGACGTGGGGGGCGGGTGAGCGGAGGGCATGGGTGGGAGTTCACGTAAAGGAGCAGCGAGGGACCCAATGCCGGCGTCAGTCCGGAGGCCCAGCCGACCCCGGCAGTCGGCGTACTCTCAGGGGAGTCCCCCTGTCGGGCTCGGCTCGGCTCGGCGCCACGGCCAGAGCGCGCCCCCTAGCGGGGTCTCCGGGTGGGCCGGGCCCTTCAGCCGCAGCCTCTGGGCACTGAAGTTGGCAGATCCTAGTGATACGGCAGGAATGAATGGGGGAAGAAAACAAAAGCCTTGGAAACATTTCCAAGTGTGCAATAAAAGACCCATCTGTACCTTTCTTCTCCAGCGCGTTCGTGGTTAATGTCCCCCCATGCGCGCGAGAGGGGAGATAATTGCTGGGTGGATTCTTGCTGGCGAACCTCAGGAAACACTGGCCCGAGAAGTGGAATGATTGGGGGTGGGGGGAAGGCAAGCATGCGGAGGCTGCAACACCAGCCTGAGATCTGAATCTGCCCGCTGGGGTGTTCATGGGGTCTTGGCCGCCTGTGCCCTCAGGTTCCTCAGTCCCTGGTAAGGGGTCATCTGAAGGTAGCTACTCTAATATTTCTGTAACGCCACATTCTGGCTCTGCGACCCCCTCCCACCTTCTGACTCTAGCATACTCCACCTTCGGATTATAGGATTCTCCAGTTTTTGCCTCCGTGATTATCACCCTCCCTTCTGTCTTCATGATTCCTCCACCCTTCTGACTCGGTCCCACACCCGTGACTTGACGGCCCCCTATTTTCTGACTCTCAGGGAATCTGACCACCGCCCTGCTCCCCTTCCCCAGGCACCACTTCCCGCCGGCAGCATCTGCATCGGGAGATCCTCAACCCCAGATTCCACCACTCTCCGCTACTCCCAAATCACCTACTCCCACTTGGTCTGGCCAGAAATGCAGAAAAGAGAAATGCAGGGTTCATGTCCATCCCCTTTGGATCAATCTGAAAATGTTGAGTTTTCTCGAAGCTCTTAGAACCTCTGGTGAAAAGTTACTAATGAAGACTTTACAAAGATGAAAAATTATTCTAATCAATCCATAACTTGGTATTTCTTTTGCACTAGTGTGTTAAGCCTCACCCATCAATCAGAAAAACACAAATCGAGCTTCTCAAGATGTGGAGTGTCTACATGCATACGTCCTCAGCCCTGCAGGATTTTAAAGTCATGCTAAGGCCACCAAAACATTTAATGGGTAAGGCCTAGAAAGGAGGGTCCAAAAATAGGAGTGATGATGGCTCTTTACAGTCTCTTTTTTTGCGTTGTGTCTCGCTAATTGGGAAGTTCAACACCAGGTTTTCCCTGCCTAGAAAAGGCTGGTATTTCAGAGTGGGGGGAGCAGATGGAAGGGGTCCTATGGGAAGGGAGGTGTGGGTGTCCCCGTGTTTAATTAAGAGTTGCATTGTGTTGAAGGGAGGAGGGAAGATGCCAAGGCCGAGCAGCGTTCTGTTCCCTTCGTCACAAAATAACCTGCAAGAAAGAAAGAAAGAAAGAAAGAAAGAAAGAAAGAAAGAAAGAAAAAGAAAGAAAAGCCCGCGAGTAAGACAGAGCCGGCTCTCTGCAATAGATACCATTAGAACCACACTGCCTCTGGAATAAAGCTATCTAATTTCCTGCCGCAAATCACTTACCCGATCAGAAAACACAAATAGCTGAACAGAAGGGGGAAAAAAATAGAGGAGGAGGACGAGGACGAGGAAGAAAGGCCCCCGGAATAAAAATAACTGCGCAAAAGGGCTTGCATTCCACGCGTTGACAGGCGTCTCCTCCAAATCTGGGGCAGTCGCGTCCTCCCCCAACGGTCCCCCTTCTGCCCCCGGATTTGCCAGCCCACCCGGGATCCGTTTCGGGGACACTCAGCATCTTTGGGGGGAAAAGGGCGGCTCCCCAGCCGCGAGGAGGGCGATGGTGGGGCAGAGAGCTGGGACCCTCCCGGCCTAGGGGCCTCTAGGGGCGGCGGAGGCCGGGTTCACCGGCCGCGACTTTGCGTTCAGGCGCCCTCCGGCACCGCTCGGCCCGGGCGGTCTCGGTTTCCCCGTCGGGAAGGAGGCGCCCCCACGTCGTGTCGCCTCCGGGCTCTCGGGGACCGGGGGAGCTGAGCCCCATGGCGCTGACAATTGACGGGGGGGGGGGGGGGGGGGGAGAGGGGGGAGGGTGTGGGCGGTCAGCGCCCGGAGCGGGAAGGGCGCCCACGAGAGGGCGCGGGCGGGGGGTGGCCTGCGGGGAGAGGCGCCGGGACCTCGGGTCCCCGACACCGCCCGGCCCTCGAAAACGTCAGCGGTGGTGGATGCGAGCGGAGAGTCGGGGCAGGAAATGGGGGACAAGAGCAAAACAATCTGCCCAGAAGCAAATGCACACCGAAAGATAGCCTTGGCAGTTTTTCTTTGGGGATCCAATGAGCTGATCTCAGATTTTTTTTGAGTGGGAAATCGCAGATTTCTCACAATCGCCTGAAATGTTGTGTTGCATGCCTCTGAACATCACATTCTTCCCTCTGAACATCACATTCTTTCCCGCACTTTAGACTTTGCGGTCTTAGCACATTTTCTGGCACCCGGGAGCAGCTTGGTATAGCCTTTCTGTCCCGAGAACTGCATGATGGCTGTGGGCGGATACAGGATATTTGATTTGAGCAAATGGCAATTGATTTTTCATTCTCGTGAGGGTGGGGGCTGATTGATCTCACCTCCCTCCCCCCTCTCCCCTCCTTTTTTTTTTTTTTTTTTTTTTTTAATCTGGGCCTCATTTTCTTTCCTCAATTCCCCTGTTACTGCTATTGCGGCCATTTCATTGTTTATGATTCGCCCAACTTAACGCTCGCAAAAGACGAAGAAGAAATTAAAACCAATGTATTCTGCTCAGAGAATCCCAAAAAGGCTGCAAAGATTGAAACCCACAGTTCAAGTGAATTTGAGACCTAGGAGTGATTTGTACTTATTTCTTTTCATGGATAATAGAGAGTTGGTGTTATCTGTCACTGTATGTTCTCTCTAATAGCTCCAAGACTATAATCTAACAGGTGTAAAATTTCCCTTTTGTGAGAAGGGAAGAGACCACCAACACTATCTTTTAAATAGTACAAATAGAAAATGCAGTTGTAGACAGTCTTCCACCCAGGAGAATCAATTCCCAGCCCAACTTGCTTTCTCTCTTTCTTTCCTATCCAGGCCTGGTTTGGGGAGTAGGGTGGTGTGTACCCCACACAGAGGGTTGTAAACAAAGAATGGCTGATTGGAATTCTAGGGCCCCAGGCAAAAATATCCAGAAAGGGCTTTTCAACTCTCTGCCAACTGCAAAAGGGACTGCTCATCAAAGAAAATGCCTGTCGTTTATTTCACCCACTTCCCTTCATCTCCTCCAAAAATACGGCCCACTTAGGTATTAGGCATCACAGGATAGGGAGGGAAGAGGCCGAGACTTGTTCCGGGACTCTTCTTTCCCCACGAGGGCCTCTCTGCAGCGGGCGTCTGGTGAGCGCCTGTTTTCTTCCGGGATGGGCCTCGTTCGCAGAGGCTCATGGGCATCCTTCGTTCTCAGGCACCCCTTCTACAAGTTCCCCTACCTTCCAAGCACCCCATCAACCAGGCCTGGCTCCCCCAGCGTAGAACGCAAAAGGATCTCAGCCAGAATGTTTTGTGGAAGATGGGAGGGAAACTGGCCCAGGAGACGGCTGCCCCTTGATCTCCTCGTGGACCAGCTCCCGCCTGCTTCTGCTAACCCTCCTCATATCTTCATCAGCTTTGGGGCGGGAGCATTTTGATGTTATTTATGTAAAAGAAACGACATCAGAGTAACCTTTTTAATGCACTACACTAAAGGGAGATTGAACTATAACTTTGAAAATTGTGACATTCCAATGAGAGCTATATTAAATTGCTTGAAAACATTTTGAAGGCATCATTGGTCTTGTCTGTAGTGGTAAGTGAAACAAAGGATTTCACAGCATGTCGGGTTTAATACTAACTATGCTCCTAGTTAAGACTTTCAGCTATTAAACAGAAGAGAGGAGAAAGGGAGATGGTGACACAGTAAATGAGGGGGGTGGAATAGAGAAGGTGGAAGACACCTTGGAGAGGACAATCCTGAGTATTGACTGTGTGTGTCAGCCATCATCCTAAGTGCTTTTCACATGGACTGACTGTTTTCCTGACAACCCGATGAGGAAGGTTCTGTCATAATCCCTCTTTTACAGATGAGGAAACTGAGGCATGGAACGTGTGACCAGATGGTCCCGGTTTTCCGGAGGTTTGTCTGGTCTTCACACAGAAAGTCCTATGTCCTAGCCAGTCCCTCAATCCTGGACAAACTGGGGTGGTCGACCACCCTAGGCACGGGAAGGATTAGTTTGCCCAGAGACACAGAACTGGAGCGAGGATGTGAACCCAGGCGATCTGACGCAAGTCAGCAGCCCTTCCCTCTGTAAATCTTGTCCATTTTGCAGATGAGTAACTTGAGGGTCGGAGAGAAATTAACTGACTTGTCCACAGTCACAGCTAGCTAGTGACAGGCGGGATGCTACAGTTTGGGACTTGGGAATCCACCCCCTTTCTACTTCTATAAAAAAGAGTTTTTGTGGGGGTGCCTGGGTGGCTCCGTCAAGAGTCTGACTTCCGGCTCAGGTCACGATCTCGCGGTTCGGGAGTTGGAGCCCCGCGTCGGGCTCTGTGCTGACAGCTCAGAGCCTGGAGCCTGCTTTGGATTCTGCGTCTCCCTCTCTCTCTCCCCCTCCCCTACTTGTGCTCTCTCTCTCTTTCTCACAAATAAATAAACATTAAAATCATTTAAAAAAAACGAGTTCTTGTGGAAAACAAGGTGACTTTTTAACAATCTTGAAGATAAAATTAAGGGGGCAAAAAGAGATAATATCCAAGATAAAAATGTATACCATATTCAGACACGCATATCATCACTACCTGGAAGTAAGAGAACATGGAGAAAAAGGAGGTCACCTATATTGTAAACACAATTTATAATGAAAGACAATTTAAAAATTGCAATAACCAAAGAAAATAATTATATGGAACATGTGGCCATTAGGCAGGGAACATTTTAACTCTCAAAAGCATTTGGGGTATTGTTCTGATACCATAATTGTTCAATCATGACGATCATTGTTCTACCTCACACCCTCCTCAAAACTGGCAGCCCCCTGCAGTGTTCAGTGTTTCCAAACAGCTTCTCATGGGCCCTTCACAGAAAAGTTTGAGAATGGATTCGACTCCGCGCGTACAGTTTGTAAGCAGCTTCAGCTGGGCCCTGGCCAGGAAAGAATGCTCTCTCGGAACACAGCTCATTGTAGAGATGCAGCTTGACATCAATGAAAATAATCACTATTTGAAGTATTTCTTATAATTATAGGTCATCTCTCGGCAGGGCTTTGCGGTTAGCAAAGTTGTGATTTGGCCTCTGTCACGCTGGTGCGGGCGAGAGGGAGGCCCCAGTGGCTGTCAGAGTCCTGGCGGGCATCCTGAATGCCATCAGCTTATGCACAACTTCAGAGAAGAAAACATTTTGGAAATGACGAGAAAACTGTGAAGGAGTTGCAACCGTAAACAGCAAATGTGCTAAAGAGTGGGGACTTATGCAGAGCGAAAAGAGGGCAGGTGGAGCTCGTTCTCAGTTTTTTTTAATGTGAAGAAAACATTGGGCTGACTTCATTCTGGTTCTGCAGAGCTAAAATGTGCCTTACTGATTGCTCTTGTTGTTTTATTTAACACAAGCACCCGGGGCAGTGTGAGGATGGGGGCTTGAAGAGCCACAGGATTCTGAGATAAAAGGTGAACAGCTGTGGTTCTTGTCAAACGCAAAGCCTTAATCATCGTTGAATCATGCCCCCATATTGGACATTCCGGTTAGTTTAGGTGTCTTTGCTGTGATGAATAACAGTAGAATGAGAACCTCTGTGCACCTTACTCTTTTGCATTCTTTCCCTTAACTACTTTCCTAAGAATGGCATTAATGGTTAAAGAACGTGAACATTTTAATGTGTGTTTTGAAATAGTGCCAAAAATTTCTCTAACTGATTGAATCAATTTACACCACCACTAGCAAGATATGAATGTACCAGTTTTGGTGTAATCTTGCCAACATTAGGTATTATAGCTGCCCCCCACCCCAATTTGTTAATTTAAATAACTGTGTACTTGAGTTTAGTTCTTCTAACTCCACACTGGGTAACGTGCCGCCCTCGACCCAGCAGTTCTATCTCTTGACCTTGGGAGTGCCTTGAAATACCATTAAGATGGCAAAGATATGGGGCGCCTGGGTGGCTCAGTCGGTTAAGCGGCCGACTTCGGCTCAGGTCATGATCTCGAGGTCCGTGAGTTCCAGCCCCGCGTCGGGCTCTGGGCGGACAGCTCAGAGCCTGGAGCCTGTTTCCGATTCTGTGTCTCCCTCTCTCTGACCCTCCCCCGTTCATGCTCTGTCTCTCTCTGTCTCAAAAATAAATAAACCTTAAAAAAAAAATTAAAAAAAAAAAGATGGCAAAGATAAATGGGAAAAAAAGGTAATCCTAAACCAGGGCATATCAAGCCACACTGGGGAAGGCTTTGGAAGACATCTGTGGCAGAAGGTAGTGTCTAAGACCTTCTGCTCTGGAATCGGTGAGGCCTGGCTTGGATTCCATTCCTTCTACTACTTCCTGGCTGTTTGGCCTTGGGCAATGAAATGAACCTCTTCAAACTCAGTTTCCTTGAGATAGCACCTAATAGCCATTCAGAATGGCTCAAGTCAAAAAGACAAGAAACAAGCGTTGGCCAGAATGTGGAGAAAAAGGAACCCTTGGGCATTGTTGGTGGGAACGCAAACTGGTGCAGCCCTTGTGGAGAACCGTATGGAGTATTTCCCAGGGAGTTAAAAATAGACCTCCCCTTTGATCCAGTAATTTCACTCCTAGGTATTTACCTAAAGAATACAAAAACACTAATTTGAAAGGATATATGCACTCTGAGGTTTATTGCAGCACTATTTACAACAGCCAAATTAGGGAAGCAGCCCAAGTGTCCATCCATAGATGAATGGGTAAAGAAGATGTGAGATAGATATAGATATAGATATATATAATGGAATATTATTTAGCCATAAATAGAATGAAATCTTGCCATTTGCAACAACATGGATGGATCTAGAGGGCATAATGTTAAGCAAAAGAAGCCAGTCAGAGGAAGATAAATACCATATGATTTCACTCATGCGGAATTTAACAAACAAAACAAATGAACAAAGGAAAAAAGGGGAAGACAAACCAAGAAACAGATTCTTACCTACAGAGAGCAAACTGATGGTTGCCGGAGGGGAGGGGCGGTGGGGGGGGGGAATGGATGAAACAGGTGATGCTGATTAAGGACAGCACTAGTCGTGATGAGCCCTGGGTGTTGTATGGAAGCGTTGAATCACTATATTGTACCTGAAACTGACATTATACTGTATGTTAACCATACTGGAGTGAAAATTAAAAACTTAAAGAAATTTAAATTATGAACACACACACACACACACACACACACACACACACACAAGACTCAGTTTCCTCACCTGAAAGGGGGGAATTAGAGAAGGACCTGCAGGCACACTATAAATGCTAAGTAAAAGTTGGCTTACTTCATGTGATGTATGAGTACTAAAATGCACATTACTTTATACACATTTTTGAATACTCATACAATTATGGAATACAGACTTGGGACTGGAATTGCCCCCATTAAAAGGTGTGTACAATTTAGGAGTGCCTGGGTGGCTCAGTGGTTAAGCGTCTGACTCTTGATTTTGGCTCCGGTCATGATCTCACAGTTGGTGAGTTCAAGCCCCACATCGAGCCCCACCTCGGGCTACACACTGACAGTGTGGAGCCTGCTTGGGATTCTCTCTGTCTCCCTCTTCCTCTCTCTCTCTCTCTCTCTCTCTCTCTCTCTCTCTCTCTCTCTCTCTCTCTCTGTCCCTCCCCCACTCATGTGCTTTTTCTCTCTCAAAGTAAGTAAACTTTGAAAAAAAAGAAAAGGTATGTACAGTTTCAACCTCATAGGTATTGACAAAATGCCCCTTAAAAAGATCGTTCAGGAGGCACCTGGCTGGCTTAGTCAGTGGAGCATGTGACTCTGGATCTCAGGGTTGTGAGTCCAAGCCCCATGTTGGGTGTAGAGATCACTTCAAGATAAAATCTTTAAAAAGATCATTCCGCTTTATACTCCTACAAACAACAGTGAGAACACTGGACGTTTTCTTTCCTTCTTTAAGACATTTTTTGAGTATAGTTGACACAATGTTACATTAGTTTCAGGTGTACAACACAGCGATTCAACAAGTCTCTAGGTTATGCTCTGCTCACCACAAGCACAGCCACCAACTGTCCTGACACATCGCTGTTAGGATGCCACTGATTGTATCCCTTACCTCCTACCTTCCATCCCTGTGACTTACTTATTCCGCAACTGGAAGCCAGTATCTCCCACTCGCCTTCATCCATTTTGCCCCACCTCCACCCCCCTCCCTTCCGGCCACCATCAGTTTGTTCTCCGTATTCCCAGGTCCAATTCTGCTTTTTGCTTGTTTATTCATTAGTTTAGTTCTGTTTTGTTTTTAGATTTGACATAGGAGTGAAATCGAATGGCGTCTGTCTTTCTCAGTCTGACTGATTTCGCTTGGCACAATACACTCTTGGTCTGTCCATATTATTCCAAATGGCAAGATCTCATCTTTTTTGTTATGGCCGAGTATATTCCATTGTGTGCGTACCACAACTTTACTCATTCATCTCTCGATGGACACTTGGGCTGCTTCCGTATCTTGGTTCTTGTAAATAATACTGCAATAAACATAGGGGTGCCTGTATCTTTTTGAGTTAGTGTTTACGTTTTGTTTGCATCAATACCCAGTAGTGGAATTCTATTTTTAACGTTTTGAGGAACCTCCATACTGCTTTCCACAGCGGCTGCACCAATTTGCACTCTCACCAATAACACCGGGTATTTTCAATCTTATAAAACCTTGTTAGTCTGATGAGCAAAACCTAATAGCTTATTATTGTTTTATGTGCATTTCTTTCATTATTAGTGAGATCGAGTACTTTTTCATGAGACAATAGGCAATTGCATTTCCTCTCCTACGAGTGATGTTCTCAATTGCTTGTTAATGTTGTACCCAGATTATTTTACCCACAGTTAATGTTTTAAAAGTTTGCTAGGGCTTTATGAATAGCTGGCATGAGGGTGACTATGAGGATGGCCACTAGTCTTACTCCCTTTTCCTTTACATTCTAAGCCAGTGTTTCTTGCCATGCATTTTATGTAGCAGTGGTCCTCTCTTATTCTGGTAGATGGTTCGCCTTGAAGGGACACGAGAGGAAGACTGCTAATCGCCTCCAAGTAGCTACCTTCCTAGTGGTGGGTTGAAGAGGGCTGCGAATTCTGTGTCATTGCCCTCACGGAGAAGTTTCTTTCTCTTCCTCTTGGATTTGGACTTGGCCCTGTGACTGCTTTGACCAGTGGAAGGTGGTGAAATGACACTATGCCCAAGCTGTGAGGCTCTGAGCTTCTGCTCTGTGTTTTTGGCTCCCCCGCGGGAGAGTGATCATTCAGGAGGAGAGGCTGTGAGGCCACAGTGGGAGGGAGAGAGGCTTGAGCGCCCAGCATCTTCGTTGACTGCGGTGAGACCGGCGGAGGAACTGCCCAGCTGAGCCCACTTAACCCCCAGACCCATGAGAAATAACTAAATGCTTATTGTTGTTTTATGGTTCTTTTTAAGTTTTTTTTTTTTTTTTTCCTGAGCGAGAGACAGCGGGGAAAGGGCAGAGAGAGAGGGAGAATCCCAAGCTGGCTCCGCACTGTCAGCACAGAGCCTGATGTGGGGCTCAATCCCACGAACCACAAGGTCACAACTTGAGCCAAAATCAAGAGTCAGAGGCTTAACCCACTGAGCCATCCAGGCGCCCTCATGTGTGTTTTGTAAGTAGGCTCCGTGCCCAATGCAAGCCCAATGTAAGGCTCGTATTCATGACCCTGAGATCAAGACCAGAGCTGAGATCAAGATCAAGAGTCAAATGCTCAACTGACTGAGCCACCGACCAAGCCCCTGGTTTTATGTAGTTTTTAATTGTTATTTCAAGCCACTAAGTTTTAGGGTGCTTCTTTGGCCTTTAATAACCAAATCCTGATTCGTACCTGGGCACACTGTAGTGCAATTGAAAGGCCCCATCTCTTGGCTTGTCCTTCAGGGAAGACTGGCCAATCTGAGTAAATTCTGGATGAGGACATGTGTGGTGTTTCCAGGAAGTCACTTTAAAAGAGACAGGGCGGGGTGGGGGGGCATGGGGCACCTGGGTGGCTCAGTCGGGTGGGCGATTGACTTCAGCTCAGGTCATGATCTCGCAGTCTGTGAGTTCGAGCCCCGCATCAGGCTCTGTGCTGACAGCTCGGAGCCTGGAGCCTGCTTTGGATTCTGTGTCTCCCTCTCTCTCTGCCCCTCCCCTGCTCAAGCTCTGTCTCTATCTGTCTCAAAAAATAAATAAAAACATTTGAAAACAATTAAAAAAAAAAGAGAGAGAGACGGGGCAGGCCCTTTACTCCATTCGTCAAATTTGTTGCCTGGAGCGGATGGGATGGCTGGAGCTCTAGTGGCCAGATTGAACGATAAAGACACGAATCACATCCTAGAGTGGCAGAGTGGCAGGCCAGAAGGTACCTGGATCACTGGCAACTTTATAGAGCTGTTATACTCCAGCCATGAACCTCCTACTTTCACGTGTGTTTTATATAAAAGGAAAGTACACCTTTTATCTAATTTAAGCCATGGTCTTTTTCCTATTCTGTGCAGCTGACCCTAAACGTATGTGACATAGGGCAAGACTGAAGTCCATTATGAAGCCTGTTACCTGCCTTTGCAATAGGAGCCTGTGTCCCAGGGATTCGCTGACCTACTTTTTGGGAATTCCTGTATCAGGATACAATTATGAGCAAAATCAGACAGCTCCCTATGCCCACACACCTTACGGCCAATCAAATAGTCACAAAGCACGTGGAAAACAATAACTATGACCAGCCCTTGCCAGACAGCCTCACGATGCCGGGAGAGCCCAGAGTGCGGCCTTTGCCAAATCAAGGAGTCAGGGTCTGGAAGTGATGGTTGAGCTAAGGTCTGAAAAGCAGGTGCGAGTGAACTCAGCGATGAGGGTACAGAAGACCATTCTGGGCAGAGGTCACAGCACGTAGGGAAGCACGGCAAGTAAAATGGGAGGAAAGATGATGTGAGTGGAGCCAGAAGGAAGTGAGTTAGGTGTGAACGAGGCTGGAGGGGGCAGCACGTGACAGAATGAGCAGCTCACATTTGTGAGTCTTGTCTGTTTTCAAAGCCCTGGGAGCCACTGAAGCTTTTGTTTGTTTGTTTGTTTGTTTGTTTACCTTTCCCCCCATTTTTTAGAGAGAGAGAGCACAGGGAAGAGGGGCAGAGGGACACAGAGAGAGAAGCTTGAGCAGGCTCCACGTTCAGTGCCCCCGGACGCGGGGCTCAATCCCACGACCCTGGGATCATGACCTGAGCCAACATCAACAGTCAGATGCTCAACTGCCTGAGCCACTCATGCGCGCCCCCACCAGTGAAGTTTTTAAGCTGCCAAGTGGCAGTGATCTGAAGAGAAGATGGTAGCAGAGAAGTGAGACAGAAGTGCTACTTCTCACTCTCACTCTTGGGCTGGGTCCTTGACTTTGTTTTTTATTTGTCACTGAGAGGTTGAATTGAAGTAACTCCTTAATGTTTGGTGAAATCAGGCACATTTGTTAGGATGTGTATTGGAGTGCATGGGACTCAGTGACAATAGTGGTTTGAACAAGTTGGAAGCTTATTTCTCTTTGAAACAAAAATTGGAGGGTGTTGTATGTAAGCCAATGTGACAGTAAATTATGTTTAAAAAATTGGAGGTGATATAGTAGATCTACTCTAGGAAATCATCAAGGTCCCAGTCTCCTTGTATCCTGTTGCTTTTCTGTCCCTAGGATGTTGCCTTTATCTGTATGGCCCAAGACGGCTCTCAACCTTCCAGGCAGTGGGAAGGAAGGAAGGGGAAGAAGAGGTCACATCTCTTCCCTTTTGGGGCATGGGTTAGTGGTTGCCCATACTGCTTCTTTTTATATCTCAGTGACCAGAACTTAGACACATTGTCACACCTAGCTCCTGTGAGCCAAGTCTAGCTATGCCCATTCCTCTACATGTGGTCAATGGCTGTTTTTGCACTAGTAAGAGCCCTTGGTTCCTCAGAAAGTATACAGTCGGATGGCCAAAAGGACCCCCGGTACCTTAGTGTGTGGTCTGGCTGGTGGCCTTAGCTTCCCCCACATCACCCAAACAAAAGGCTGACTGAGGGACTGATGGTGGCCCTGGAGAGACAGCAGGAGGAAAGCTGCTTCCCTATAGGGCTCGAGATTCCACAGCAAGTGGGCTGGCCCCCGCCCCAAGGGCTCCCATTCACCTGTGATTCCAAAACATGTGCAGGTGGTAAGGGGCCCCTGAGCACCATCTTGCTGGTAGGTTTGGGGCTGGTAGGTGGGAAGGCCCTCCCATGGCTGAAAAGGACCTTCATTCCTTAGAATACATGTGCTGACAGCCAGAAGGATCCTTGGGTCTCCAGCACACGTGCAGGTAGGCGCCTGGACAGGTGGAATCCAGGAATGTGGGCAGGCCGGTGACCCAGAGGACCCAATGGCCCCAGCGCAAGGCCAGACAGTGACTGGAAGGGCCCCTGGGTGACCAGTGCACAGTAGGGATGGTGGTTGAAAGAGCTGTTGACTCAATAGGTCACGGGCAGGTTAACAGCCAGAGAGGCCCTGGGTTTCCCAGTGCCGAACACCTGTGCAGTTGCCAAAGTGCTCACCAACAGCACATGGGCAGACTGATGGCCGGATGACCCTCTGTTGCCCAGCACACGGCAGGCACGTGCGTGTGTGTGTGTGTGTGTGTGTGTGTGCACGTCAGGGGGTGGAATGGAACCAAGTGATGCATGGAACCCTCGTGGGTGGCCAGGTTTCTCATGGAAAGACTGCTTAAGCACATGAGTGGAATAGTAGCCAAAAGGGCTCTTGCTGCCTCAAAACAGAGTTGGTGTAAAGGCACAAAGGGCCCTCGACTCTACTGCATGTGAGGCTAGTATGGTGGCCAAAAGGGCAGCAGAATTACTGGAATAGCCCATGGTTCCCCATCATGCAGAAAGGCTGTGTGCAGGGTCGACCCGCAGAACCCACACAGGAAGCCAAGTTGGTGACCAGAAGGCCCTCTGGAACACCTAGAAAGAGGGTCACCAAAAGGCATTCGTCTTCCACAACACTCTGAAGCCTGAGGCAGGAAAGTGTTTTGTTCTGTCCACTGCAGGCTGGGGTCCTGAAGCATCCAAGAATATTGGGATTTCAGGCTGGGTGTGGTCAGAAGGGCTTCAAGTCTTGTTCTCTGGTGATGGCAAGTGGGGAGTAGGAAGGGAACGGGATGCACCAGCAAGATGTAAAGATGGTGGCCAAGAGAGCTCTCACTCCCTCAGTATACTGGCAGTTTGCTAGCAAAAAAGTTGATGGCTCCACACTGTGCCGGGCCTGTAAGGTGTCCAAGAGGGATCTCATTTCCCCAGCGCGTGGGCAGACTGAAGGTCGGTTAGCTCTCTGTTCCCCAGCACACAGGCCGGTTGGGGGACCAAATGACCAATGGAACCCTGGTGGGTGGGTCCGTTTGTGACCGTAAGAGTCCTTGCAACCAACGCAGAAGGATGGTGGCCCAAAGGATTCTGTCACAGTGAACATGTGGCCTGGGGCTACAAGGCCTTTCGGCTCTGTAGCTTGTGAGGCCCATATGACAGGCAAAAGGGCTCCCACTTTCAGAGCTAGTAGTCCCCCGATGGCTGGTTTGCTCTATGTTTCCCAGGACAATGGGGTCAGAATGACTGGCGGAAGCCCAATGGGTGGCCAGGTTTCAGACGGGAAGGTCACGTGGGACACCTTGCGAGGACGGTGGTCGAAAGGTCTCGTTTTTTCCTCAAAACGCAGCAGTTGTCATGGCACGTTGGGCCATCGGCTCGGTAGCACTCAAAGCCGAATTGGTGGCCAGAAGGGCTTTCAGTTGCACAGTCACGTGGAGGAGAATTGCTGGTATGACCCATGGTTCCCCAGTACAGACGGAGGCCGGGGGCCTGAAACGACCTGCAGAACCCTGGTCGGGAGTCAGGTTGGTGACCGGAAGGTCCTGTAAGACACCAGAGGGCCGGAAAGACCATCACTATAAAAGGTATTAGTTTTTCATAGCTCTCTAGAGGCCTGAGGGCGAAAGGCCTTTTAGTTTCCAGTTCCGCTGCAGGCTGGGATCCTGAAGAATCCGCAGGTAGGTGGCTTATGGGCCGGCTCGTGGCTGAGAGGGCCTCCAATCGAGTTGCGCCCATGAGGAGCATCGGGTAGCCGGAAAGGTAGTGGATGCACCAGCAGGCTGGAAGGATGGTGGCCGCGAGGGCTCACACTACCTCATCGCATGGGCGGGTTATCAGCGCCGAGAGTTCCTTCCCCGCTATGCCAGGCCAGGCCTGTAATACCGCCCGACGGGATCTCATTTTCACAGCGTGCGGGCAGGCCGAAGGCGGGTTAGCTCTTGGTTTCCCAGCAGACGGGCGGGCTGGGGCACCAAATGACCCGCGGAACCCTATCAAGTGGGCATGTTTGTGACCGGAGGAGTATCTGCAAGAAGTGCAGGAAAAGGATGGTGGCCCAAAGGTGCCCATGGGGCCTGGCGCGGGAAGTGCCCTGGGTTTCCCCCTGTGCCAGGCCCTTAACGTAACGTGACCGAAGGGACCGTGCATTTCCATAGCATGCAGGCCGGCCGACGTGGTGGAGCCTCTGTTCCCCTGCACGCAGCAAGCCACATCACACTGCTGTGTCTCCGCCGCTAGCCTCAGTTGGTGATTTCAGCTTTGGTGAGTCGCTCCTTTGAGCTGTACTTTCTGTGCACTCAGTGTAAAATAAGACTTTGGGCTTAAGCTGCCATCGGCCTAGGCGGAGAGCATGCCTAGACCGATATTTTAAAAGCCTTGAGGGATTGTCAAAAGGAGAGTGTTTCCTTGTTCTTGTTAGTCTCCCCCGCTCTATTTCTGCATTTCTCCATGCATTGTGGATCAAAGGACATAAGACCAAATTGGTCTTTGGCGTCCAAGAGATTACCATGTGTCGTGGAGACCTGAACCAGATGACGACACAAATAATTAGGTAGTAGTTAGCATACCTGTTGTGCAGGGGAAATAAACACCAGGGGGATCTGACCTATTGTGAGGGTCACAGAAGACTTCCTTGATGAAATGAGAGACTTGAGAGCTGAACAGGAGTTATCTACAATGCTATCTAGGCCAGTGGTTCTTAAAGTTGGGTGTGAATCAGAATCACCCAGAGCACCTGTAAAACACGGATGGCTGGGCTTCCCTCCAGAGTTTCTCAGTCAGTAGATCTGCGGTGGAACTGATGAGCTGCATTTCTAACCTGTTCCCGGGTGATGCTGATGCTGCCTGCCATTGGGGAACCACACTTTGGGAACCCCTTATCTGGGCCATATCTCCCAACAGGTGTGGCAGGGCACGGTGCTGAAGGTGGGTTATAGGTCAGCTGAGGACTGGTTCTCTTCAGCTCTCAGGGGCAGTTAAAATTGGGGGCCGAGGCGGAACCCACGGATGCTCATCTCTAGCGGTGGATAGCCTTGTCCGTTCCCCCAGCATGCTCTGCAGACATTATGCTGACTGACTGTGATGGGGAAACAGTTGGGAAGGACTGGCCTGGTCAAATGGGGAGGGGCAGGTGGTTAGCGTCAGGTCAAGAGAAGAGTTTATCTGAGGACTCTGCAGCAGGGAAGATGGCTGCGTGTTCGGAGAACTGGAGAGAAGGCCAGCGAAGGTGTACAGGAGAGGGCCTGAGTAAGATGGTACTAAGAGAATGTAGAGGTTCAGCTGGTGAAGGATTTGGAAGACCTCATTAAGTATCCAAAGCAGTGAGAAACCAGTGAAAAATGTTCATCAAGGGAATGGCTTGGCAGCGTGTAAATACGCGTGTGGGAAGACCAACTAGGCAATGACTGAATGGTCTATAGGATGGAACTGATGGTGGTATGGTCCAGGGTGGATAAAGTGAACATGGAAGCACTGGAAAGATGCTTTGAAGGCAAATCAATAAACCTGGGTGATTATTGAATGTAGAGGTTGAATGATCAGGAGGTGTCTGGTAGGATTCTCAGCTGATTCTCCGCTTGAAATCATTATTTTTATTCTCAGATAAACCATCCTGGTGGTCAGATTCGGGAGGAAGTGGTTTTGAAGATGCTGAATATGAGGTGCTCTTGTTTTTTATTGTTCAGTTGGAGGTTTTTGGAAGGCAGCTGGCTATGTCCCTGGATTACAGAGGACATACGTGAGTAAAGTTAACTGCAGGGGCCATGTGGTGTGTGGCCTGGACTTTAGAGGACATGCAGATAAGTGATCTGGACCTCAGGACGTGCAGATGTGTGGAGCTGGACTTCAGAAAATGTCCAAATGGATTCTGTTAGTGTGTGGAGAGATGGTCCCTGAAGCCACGCTAGGTACATGGAACAGAGATGGCAAGCTCCATTGCCCATAGGGGCCAGGCAGGTAACATATGAGAATGCAGGCCAGATGTATATTTTCTTTGACTCAATGATTGAGACTGCCTTCTCTTTTCCAGACGTACAATGTCATGTGGTTATCGCGTGGATTTTCAGCTGAAGTCCGGGTCTGGCTTTTACTACAAAATGTCTCGGTTTTAAATGTTGGCTTAATTTTAAGAATTGACCTGGGTCAAAGAGAACACAAATGTACTGTAAGTGGCTCCCATGCTGCCAGTTGATAGCTTTTGTCGATGGGTGGGAAGGGAAGAGTGTGTCCGATCAAGCCTCTGAGGAATCCAGCGGAATGAAATTCAAGGTCTGGTAGAGAAGGATGTGGAGTGACCAGAGAGGTCAGAGCAGGGGAGCATGGTGTCCGGAAAACCAAGACAAGAGGTCGTTCAGGCTTCAGAGTTGGGTGGTTTACCAGGACCCGGTGCTTCTAGAATGGACGTAAAGCAAATACTATTAGGTAGATAATGTTTTTGGAAATGCCCATGGTGGAAAATGTTTGCGCTGTGGTCCCTTTCTCTTTAGAGGACAGAGCTTCAAGACTTTAAAGACTTGTTTGCATTCTAATGGAAAGCCTTATAAACTCTGTCATAAATTCCTTTCCTTCCACTGTCCCAACCTCATTGACTTTATAATTAAAAATATCTTGTTTTAGGGGTACCTGGCTGGCTCAGTCAGTAGAGCATACAACTCTTGATTTCTGGGTCGTGATTTCAAGCCCCATGTTGGGTGTAGAGATTACTTTAAAAAAATTAAAAAAAAATCTTGTTTTAATATTTTTAAATGTTTGTTTATTTTGGAGAAAGAGAGAGAGAGACAGAGCACGTGTGTGTGTGGGGGGGCAGGTAGAGAGGGAGACACAGTGTCTGAGCTGTCAGCACAGAACCCTATGCAGGGCTCGAAGTCGCAAACTGCGAGATCATGACCCGAGCCAGACGCTCAATTGACTGAGCCACCCAGGCGGCCCCCAAAAATATCTTGTTTTAATCTTGGATTGTAATTTGATTTCATCCAGAGATACAGGAAATTCAGTCCCTCTTGTGGAGGAATTATTGTCAGTGCACAAAACACTGTAGGAATTGTTTCCAAGGCCTCCTTTTGCTAGGAAAGTAAGCTTGAGTTAAAACTTAGAATAATAAACCGAATGGTGTAACAAATAGCGTCCCATCTCGATTCTATAGGTTTCTATTAGGGTTTAATAGAAAGAGTACTTCCAGAATAGGAATAAGGAAGCCTTATGTATGGTCTCAGGCAAATCATTCATCTTTTGTCTTAGCTGTAAATGAGGATACTAATATATCTATTCACACTATATGGCTTGTTTGTACAGATCCAAAAAAAAAAAAAATGAAAGTATTTGAAAGTGATATAAAAATGTCAAAGTGTCAATATGAAATATGGATATGAAATAATTGGTATAGTAAAGCCTGTCAATATAAAGTTGAATTGCTGCTGTAAAAGTTGAGAAGGACCCTCACCGCGGATATCCACAAATTAGGTTACTCAGTACTTGCTTCCATATGCTAATGATGAGAAAACCGCTTAATTAATTTATCATCCAAGCCCGGACACTTTTTCGTGTGAAACGGGGCACTATTAACAGTTCTTTGGGACAACAGGCCAAACCCAGGACTGTCCTGGGTGCAGTGGAACCCGTGATCCTCCAGGCACAGGTAAAATGTCACTAGATATATCATGGATTCGTTAGATGGTGTGGTGACATCAAATCTATGTATGCAAAATGCTTTCTTCTCCTAAAAACTCGTTCACTTGGCTATGTTCTAAGGACATAGCAGTTTCACAAACAGGAATCCTGGCCTCAGTGAGAAGCAAGAGAATAATAAACACACAAGGGACCATCTCTAGCTCCCATTCTTGCTTCTAAAGGGCATTTAGAAAATCATCAGAAGGATGTGCTTTGAGCTAGTGTTCTCAACTCTAATGAAGCAATTTGGCTTTTGACTCTTAGAGGAGACTGTGGCAGGTGCAAAGATTGGATAAGTCTTCCCCGACAGGAGGGGAAAATATTAAATAATGGAATTAGCACGCAAAAGATGGTAGGTTCAGTGGTGCTGTAGCCCCGGCAGACTAATGTACGGTGCGTTCATATCCTCAGGCAAGTAGGTGAGGTACAATGGTATGCACAGAATTTGAATGTCTCGGGGACTCATTTGGAGCCTGGCCGCGGCTCTAGCTGGCCCCTTTGGGCTGTAGCGATTTGGGGATAGGTGGGTGAGATTAACAGAACAATAATTCACACATGTTTTCATTTGGTGAGTTTTTATGTTCTCAAGTGCGAGTTGGGTTTCGTACCTTTGTGAGAAGTCTTGCCGGAATGTGATTGCGTCGCGGTGGCGGCTGATGTACCATTAGAAGACACTGCTAAAGGTGGACCTTTCTCAGTAATCAGGTAAGTAGGCAAGCCGGCCTTTGTTCTCTGCATAATCTGAAGCGCTCTGGGATCTGCAGCATAGCACATGAAAAGCAGCACGTCTGAGTTGACAAAGAGATCTTTATTTCTCTTCCACAATGTACAGAGAAAAAAGGTAGAAAGAGAAGTGGAGTGTGAATTTATTTCTTCGGGAGTGTGTGCTATCAGTTTGAGCAAAGGAAATGCTAATGGAAGTGGTGTTCCTGCCTGGCGACAGCCAGCGTTTCCTGTCTCTCCTGTCTCGCGTTGCTGTATTCTGTGTTTGTGCTGGGTCTGGGTCCAGACCGCAGCCTCCCACTCCGCCGAGGGGTGGAGCAGCCTGGGAGGGAGGAGGGTTCCCTGCTGGCTGCGGCTCTGCCCGGCTAAAAGGAATATGCCCCTAGGCAGGCTGGGCCGGAGTTGACCCATTTTGAAAAGCCACATACAGAGAGAGATAATTGAGAACATAATAATATGATTTACGTGCTAAGCCTTTGAGTTTGTTGAAAGAAAGTTGTCAGCTAAATATTTCCTTTGGATAAGCTATTAGTATAGCATTTATTTATTTTCAGGACCAAAGTTCTATCTTCTTTTTAAAAAAAATTTTTTTAATTTTTTTAATTTTTGAGAGAGACAGAACGTGAGTGAGGGGGAGAGAGAGAGAGAGAGAGGGAGACACAGAATCCAAAATGGGCTCCAGGCTCTGAGCTGTCAGCACAGAGCCCTGTGAGGGGCTCGAACCCACTGACCCACTGACCCACTGACCGTGAGATCATGACCTGAGCCAAAGTCAGATGCCCAACCCGCTGAGCCACCCATGCGCCCCAGCCATCTTCTTCTTTTATGTTAGGTGACCCTGCTGAAGTCAGCGGAAGCATCTTAGGCACATTCAGATACTGACTTTGGCTTGGCAAAATAGCAGTGACTAGAGACACTTATCACCATTTTATGTCAGTTTAGTAACTGAGACGTAAAAGCAATTAATTCTTGTTTCATTGTGATATTTTGAAATTTTTCTAACTACCCTAATTTGGCATCGTGATAATGGCTCTGTTCAGAGCAGTAGCATTTTTTCGTTCTTTTGTTCTGGGTCCTGTATGGTGGTTCTTATACCAAGCGGCAGAGAGTTTTTTGCTACTATTTGTTGAGTTTGAAATCGATTTGAAGGGTTATGTTGGGAAAATCAAAATTCGTTGGAACTCCTTTGTTCACTTTGACGAGCATCACGTTCTATTAGCCTTCCAGTCTTAAAGATGGTTCCCCTCAAATACTTGTAGCAGTTTCAGGCAGCTCCTAGAACACTTGATCAGATAAAGATGATGGTCATGTATTGGCGAAGCCACATCTGGGGTGGGGAGCGGGGCAGGGCATCTCAGGGCCAGCGTTTCCTGCACAGCGTTCAGTCATTTGACAAGTGGGCATTGAACTCATTCATCTATTGAATCAGGTATTTTGTAGGCTCTGCAAGGCCACGGGGGAAAGCTGGTGAGTCCTGGTCCATACAGGCTTGTTAGGTAAAAGGCACCTCCTTTCTAACCTGGTCCTTGGTAGTGCTTTGGAGCTCTGTGAAGGGAGCATCCGCTCTTGGGAAGCACGGGAAGGTTTAGAGCCTTTTGTCCTTCAGCAGCGAAGTGTTCTGCTCTTTGACTCGAAGCGCAGAACACTCAGCACGACACCAGCACAAATCTGACCGGATATTGACGTGTCCAAATTTCTACCAGGTGGCTCTTCATTTGATACTATGTGTGGAAGGGTCAGAGTTAACCCCGGTGGTGTTCAGTTCAATTCCTGGGGCTTCCACTTTCTCTTGCCTTCTTTAGAAACCATTTCCTGGTGTTCTAATTCTGTATCTTGCCAAGGAGCGAAAGCTGGGAGGAAAACCCCGGAAGTAGCTTGTGGTGAAGTTTCAAGTTTTTTGGCTCTTATCCAAACGCTCGTGAGCTTCATTTGTGTTCACATATAAGAAAAGCCAACCCAGATCTCCTAATAATGTTTTATTTAGTGCTTAAACTTTAATTGCAGGGTATAAATGATACCATTAGGAACCGATATCAATACTAATGCCACCTATATTATTATTTACTCGGCTGAAAACTAAGCTTGTTGAAATATATTTATTAACACTGCACCCTCGAACTACACATTTAAAGCTTAATTCTGTGGCTGTTCATGAATTCTCAGCACACTACAGTGTTGGGGCTTCCCAGCTTGAGATAAATCCATTATGAAATTTGAGTGATAAAGTGTGTTAGGGTATTTCTTTTTTCAGGTAACAAATGCAAGCTGCTTTTTTCAGATGATGAGGCACCCTTTGTGGAATTCTAGCCCTTTTAGCCCACAAACAGTTAAATTTGGCATTTATGATGTATAAACTTTGCTCCTTAGCATTAAAATGTACCTTATTCATTCCTTAGACTTCTCTTTCAACCGTGGCTATTGTTTGTCACTAACAGCTAGCTTTTGTGAAGTTAATAAATGTGCATAATAAGGACATAAAGGTATGGAGAAGTAATACTGTAATCCTTTTGTTTGGATAATCAGTCTAATGTATGCAAATTAAACCTTATTAGTACTAGGGTTTTGTGTCTGCTTATCAAAATGTGCCATTTTCATGAAAATTGGAAGTCCATTATATAAAGTTATTATTAACAATCATTTAGGAATTATATACGGTATGCAAATTAAAGTTGATTACAACTAATTAAGGGCTTTCTTTGTTATTTGACCTTGTCTGCTTTTTATGTAAATATGTTTCTTTTGGTCTGGCATATTTTTAGACTCAGAAAAGTATATTAAGACAAGTTACATTATGTATTTTTTAATATATCTTTGTGTTGCCATTGTCTGTGCCCCTCATTTTACAGAGGCACACATGATATGTAGATCCACGCATCTTGCTGTTTGCAGATGGTTCTCTAGGTGAGTAGAATTTCAGAAATAGAAAACAATCAGATTTCCAAGTCTCTCCAATAAGTTTAATGGAATGTGAGCACAAATCCAGTATAACATATAAACAGTCTTCATGCCAGAATGCCCTTTTTTTCCACTATTTATTGACTTCAGTGAGTCTTGGGTTGCAGATTTCCAAATGGAGCTGAGTAATAAGTGATCATTACTTGCTTACAAGGTGCCCTGCAAACCTAATTGTTATCCATGAAGGCATTCAGCTAAAGATAAGTAACTTCACCACTGAAAGTATCATAGGTCTAGTACCAGGGGCCTTTAGGAAGAACTCTGTGCTCCCTGTGAAAATAAGGGAAGAACTTCTCTTCTCATCTGGCAAAGAGGAAACATTTGAGGTGAGGCTTTTTAACACTTATTGAATTATATTTTTCCTTCAGTGCAATTGTTCTAGTTTTCTGTGAAGAAGCTTGATACAGTGGCTGCAGCAAAGGATCCTGGGGCCCTAGGTTTAATTGTGTGATACAAAAGACGTGTTAATCAATAGCTTTCCATTTGCCTTAAAATATATGGGTAGGAAAAAGAATAGGGAAGATACACAGCCCAAGAAATGAGACCAGCGTATTGCGCAGTATCTAGATATTTAAAAGGGGCCAAGTGTTGAGAACTCTTTAAAAGAGAAACCATGAACCAAATCACCATTGAATTCCTCCAGATTTTGAACATTTTCTTTTATTTTTCTGCTTTGAAGAATAAGTTTCTTTATTTTTTTAAACAACTCTTAAATTTTTGAAAAATGTCATTCAAACTCTCAACCAAGGAATTGAAAACAAACTTGTAGTTGAACGTATGATATATAAACAGAGAAGCGCACATGGCATAAATACACAGCTTGTTAAAGTTTCACAGACTTGTCACTCTGATGCAACCAGGACCCAGATCAAGGAACGGCACCTTAACGGTACTCCAGTAGCCCCTGTGTTTTTCATAAGTCAGATGACAGTATATGTGTGGGTCTGTTTCTGGCCTGTCTTGGGGAGAATTGACATCTCTACAATACCGAGTACTTAAATCTATGAACATGGTATATCTTTTATAAAGGGAAACTTTATGACTCATTAGCCTCCCGGGAAAACACAGGAAAATCAAGAAAAGAGAGACTAAGTTCATATATTTCTCTGGAATTTTGGTGGTCCCTGCGTGGAGTAGATGTCCCCCTCCACCATACTGCCTGGGAAAGATGTGGGTGTGCTGCTGGACTTCATGGAGTGGTGAAGCTTTCACGTGGAACCTCCAGTTTTCTAGGCACTGCATGCTTTCCTCACCCTGTGTCTGCAGGTGTTCCAGGTCTTCTTGCACAGGTACTTTGGCTGTCATTTCTTGCCACTTTTGCTCCAGTTCTCGTGTGGAGAGTGTTCAGTATAACACAAAGCACAGTGCCTTTTATAGCCTTCCACTTAAGGTGCAGGGCTCTTAGCGAACGTTTTCTTCTTGTTCCAAAGGGAAGCAAAATTTGTCCTTCTCGGGGTCAAACTGTGCCCTGCTAAAAGGTACAAACCATGATTGGGTTTTTATGTTTGTAGAGACCAAGTTTTTCTAGCAGTTCCAGATATTTTTCTTTCCCCAGAGCAAGATGTAGAACCCTGGAATTCCTATCTCCATGGGGAAAAAAAGGTCCTCATTTGCACCATGGCTCAATAGGTACAAGTGGAAGAATGATCTCATGATAGTGGCCTCACAGATAATACAGGCTGTGTCTGAATTGTACCATAATAAAGGTGCTGCTGTAGGTGCAGCTTTCCGCCTTCTCAGAAGATCCTTTGCTCGCAGAGGAATTGCTGGGTGTGCCTGGAGAAGCTCCAAAAAGGTTAATAAGTGCCTGTGGTAGTAAGAGAAGGAAGATTGAAAGAGAACCCAGGAAATTCTCACAATGGTGTGCGGAAAAGGAGGCAAGCGCCAAGTCTCTAGTCTGCCTTTAGAACAATGTGGAGAAACAGGAGCACGGGGAGAGGTGTGGGTGACGCCCCCTGCTGTCAGGTGACTGGCTGTGTACTCCCTGCTTCCTTTCCCACGCACTGACTGCTTCCTAACGTGGGGATGGGAGAAAGGACACAAAACGCTCTCTCCTCTCCTGGTGTCGTGCACATGGGAACAGTGGGCTGGGCTGACTACAGCCAAGCGGTAACAGCCCCTAAGAACAGGGTCCTGGAAGTTAACCGGTTTTTTTAGGTTTATTATTTTACATTTCTCAAAATAACACAGTAAAATTACAGGCAACACAAACAAGATTCAAGCCATGTGAGTCTTTTAATTCAGGCAGAATTTAATGTGTAATTAAGATTAATTACACCATAATGGCATTGTAGACACATGATTATTGCATCATCTTCCTTGCAGACTTGTATCTTCATCTTGCTTTCGCATCATTCTGGCTTCTCCAGCCGAGCAGTGTGCTGAGAGTCAGAGCCGGGGCAATTCGGCTGCATTTTGCAGGGTGTGTTTGTTACAAGGTCATTTTGGAAGTTAATTTTTGCCAGTGCTCATTTCACAAGTGTTTAAAATATGCTCAGGTATCATGGCCTTAAAAAATACTGCCTTTTGGTTTGAGAAGAAGCTAAGCCTTAACATATCTCTGCTAGAAGCTCAAAGCATTTGTGTTCATTGAGTTTAGAACATCAGTTGAATTTGGTGTTCGTGAATTGCGTGTGAAGTGTTTGGATTGTGCGTGAAGGTAAAAAGAATTTATTTCTCAGTCATAAATTCGAAATGTGGGAGAGAGTCTGGAAATGATTTAGCATAGGCCACTTCCTGAATCAGAGGGGAAGATGGGCTAAACTTTCAAAGCAGTTTTGATTTTCCTGTTAGAAAAAGGAAAAGAAAAAGAAATTTGGGGCGCCTGGGTGGCTCAGTCAGATAGGCGTCTGATTTCAGCTCAGGTCATGATCTCGCTGTTCGTGAGTTCGAGCCCTGCGCCCGGCTCTGTGCTGACAGCTTGGAGCCTGGAGCCTGCTTCGGATTCTGTGTCTCCCTCTCTCTCTCGGCCCCTCCCCCACTGGCTCTCTCTCTCTCTCTCGCTCTCAAAAATAAATACACATTAAAAAATGAAATAAAATAAAGAAAAAGAAATTCAAAGAAGGAAATTTCATTTTATACTCTAGTATATTATTTAAATATATAACAAATACAACGATTTTCTTTTTCTTTCTTTTTCTTATTTTAGAGAGAGAGTGTACAAGTGGGGGAGAGAGAGAATTAGAGAATCTCAATCAGATTTCACGCTCAGCGTGGAGCCCGACCAGGGCTCGATCCCACAACTGTGGGATCATGACCTGAGCTGAAATCAAGAGTCGAACACTCAACCCACCGAGCCACCCAGGCACCCCAACAACACCTTTTTAAAAATAATTTTTTAAATTATTATTTTTATTTTAGAGAGCACACAAGCAGAGAAGAGGGGCAGAGGAAGTGAGAGAGAATCTGAAGCAGGCTCCATGCTGTACATCGAGTCCAGTGCGGGGCTCGATCCCATGACCCTGCGATCATGACCTGAGCCAAAATCGAGATTCAAACGCTTAACTGACTGAGCCACCCAGGTACCCCCGAACAACTACGTTCAATCAATACTTCATCCTGCATAATTAGGCCTAGACAGAGAGTTTTCTTTCCTTCAGTTTTCTTGGCTGTGGTTTCAATACTGAGAGGAAATAATTCTCAAATGTGAGTAAATTACAGTTCCTTTTGTTATATAATTAGTTATATACTTTTTATTATGGAAGCTTTCAGATATACATAGTCCTTTTTATTTTATGTTATGCTATTTTATTTTAAAGTTTTATTTATTTATGTAATCTCTATACCCAACGTGGGGCTTGAACTCAGGACCCCTAGATCAAGAGTTGCATACTCTTCCGACTAAGCCAGCCAGGTGCTCCAGTCAGACCTTTTTAAAGGAAAAAGTTATCAGGGCACCTGGGTGGCTCAGTCGGTTAAGGGTCTGACTTTTGATCTTAGTTCAGGTCTTGATTTCAAGGTCTTGATCTCAGGGTTGTGAGTTCAAGCCCTGCATTGGGCTCTATGCTGGGTGTGAAGCCTACTTAAGAAAAAAAAATATTCTCTTGGATTCTAGTGTTGACTTAAATAATTTTGGTTATATGCTATCACACTATTAGTTGTTAACTCCTGCTTTTACCTCTTATACAAGTATAAAGCAAAATAAGCAACATACATGAAACACTATCAGTTGTATTCCCATAACATTTTCCCCTATAACATTTAAAATAACAACAGTGATTTAAAGTAAAGAATGTTTTTCTTTTTTTTCCATATGAAATTTATTGTAAAATTGGTTTCCGTACAAGAATGATGTTTTTCTGAAACTACTTTTTAGGTATTCTTTATTCACTAGTTTATAATTCAGACAGTCTTATTCTGGCTGAAATGACTAGAAGTTCATCTGAAATCTAGTGTAGTTAAAAAAGAATAATAGCCTTTCCTATAAGGCAGACTGTCCAGGGCATTTGTTTGGATGATCGTCTAAATCAAGGATCAGTAAACTGTTTCTGTGAAGTATCTGACAGTAAATATTTTAAGCTTTGATGGCCAAACAATCTCTTACAACTCCTCAACTATTGCTATTGTATTGTGAAATTAGCCATAGACGTATAAGAGAATAAGTTTAGCTATGTTTCAGTAAAACTTTATTTACAAAAGTGGATGGAAGGTGGCATTTGGCCAATGGATGTAGTTTGCTAATCCCTGATCTAAATGAAAATACAGCGTGAAAAATTCTTGGGACGTCTTTGCAGACCTCCATTTGAAAAACAATTATATCCCACATTTCTGGGAGAATTTTTTCTTAAAAATTTTTTTTAAAGGCTTATTCATTTATTTTTGAGAGAGAGAGTGTGAGTAGGGGAGGGACAGATAGACACACAATCCGAAGCAGGCTCTGAGCTGTCAGAAAAGAATCTGATGCAAGGCTTGAACCCAGGAATCGTGAGATCATGACCTGAACCAAAATTGGACGCTTAACCACCTGGAGCGACTCAGGTGCCCCCTCTGGGAGATTCTTTAGGGTGCGTGTGTGTGTGTGTGTGTGTGTGGTTTTAAAAATTTATTTATTTATTTTGTGAGGTAGGGACAGAGAGGGAGAGAGAGAGAATCCCAAGCAGGCTCCCTGCTGTCAGCACAGAGCCCTATGCAGGGGCTCGATTTCACAAATGGTGAGATCATAACCTGAGCTGAAATTAAGAGTTGGACGCTTAACTGAGTCACCCAGGTGCCCCTGTGTGTGTGTATTTTAAATTAGATTGTCAAAAATTATACAAGTAAAACCTTCTTAGTTTGACAAGTGAAACAGTTCTGAGATATATAGTGACAATGTTCTTAATCTTTCCTCCACTTCCTCCATTTTAACTACCATCAGATGGACAATATTAATAGCTTAATTCTCACGAACACTTTTTTTGATGGACAGATCTATGAAAACATAAATTGTTTCTCTACTCATTGTTGAGCCTCTTCTATATATGTTTCCTAGCATTAAAAAAAAAACCCTAGATAATATATTTTCTATCCATCCAGGCCAATAGACATAGAACTGTTTTTTCCCTTCAATTTTTATTATGAGAAGGTGAAATAATAGTAATGAATACTTATCTAACCTCTGTCTAGATTCATGCATTGTTAACATTTGACTATATTTGTGTTCATGCTCCCTCCTACCCCCAGTGTTAGGTTGAGCTGTGTAAAGTTGCCAATACTTAACTGCTTTGACATACAAAAAATGGCAGTTTGATATAGTGGAACCTAATATTTATATTTTCCTATATCATCTGTGACAGAATAAATTGAACATTATGGCATTTCACCCATAAATACTTCAGTACGCACTTTCAAAAGAAAGTACCTTCTCAAATATCCCCCCACAGTCCTCTGCAGAGGACTGACCAGTGGGAAAGAGCAGCCAAAATGCAGCTGTAGAGTGCACACAGCATACACCAGAAACACTTCCTGGAATGCCAGGCCCTGGACAGTGTATGACTCCTTTCTGATATAGCATTTCTCTCAGGTGCAGGAAACATAACAGACTTTCAAAACACTCAAAAGACAGAAGATTAGCCAAAGGACAAGATGGAGGAATTCTCCCCAGAAGAAAGGTCAAGAAGAAATCACAGCCAGGGACTTGCTCAACACAGATGTAGACAATATATCTGAACAAGAATTTAGAACAGTCATAAGATGACTAGCTGGCCTTGAAAAGAGCATAGAAGACACCAGAAAAACCCTTGCTGCGGAGATCAAAGACCTAAAAACTACTCAGGATGCATTTAAAAATGCTATAACAGAGATGCAAAATAAAATAGATACAGTGACAGGGAGGATTGAAGAAGCAGAGGAAAGAATAGGAGAAATAGAAGCTAAAACTATGGAAAATAAGGAAGCTTAAAAAGGGAAAGGAAATTACTGGATCATGAGAGGAGACTTAGAGAACTAAGTGATTCCATGAAACTAAACAATATTTGTAGCATAGGACTCCCAGAAGAAGAAGAGTGAGAAAAAGGGGCTGAAGGTCTATTGCGACAAATTATGGCTGAGAACTTCCTTTATCTGGAGAAGGAAATAGGCATCGAAGTCCAAGAGGCACAGAGAACTCCCTTGAAAATCAACAAAAGCAGGTCAACACCAGGACAAATCATAGTGAAATTGGCAAAATACAAAGATAAAGAGAGAATTCTGAAAGCAGCCAGGGACAAAAGGTCCTTAACCTACAAGGGTAGACACATAAGGTTAGTAGCAGACCTGTCCACTGAAAGTTGGCAGGCCAGAAGGGAGTGGCAGGAAATATTTAATGTTTTGAATAGGAAAAGTATGTAGTTAAGAATCCTTTATCCAGCAAGGCTGTCATTTAGAATAGAAGGAGAGATAAATACTTCCGCAGACAGACAAAAACTAAAGGAATTCCTGACCACTAAAAAAGACCAAAGCAACAGAGACTGTAAAGGACCAAAGACCATCACCAGAAACACTAGATCTACAGATAACACAATGGCACTAAATCCATATCTTTCAGTAATCACTCTGAATGTAAATGGACTAAATGTTTTAATCAAAAGACATTGGGTATCAGAAAGGATAAAAAAAACAAGATCCATCTATAAGCTGCCAATAAGAGACTCATTTTAGACCTGAAGACACCTGCAGATTGAAAGTGAGGGGATGGAGGGGTACCTGGGTGGCTCAGTCAGTTAAACGTCTGACTTCAGCTCAGGTCATGATCTTGTGGTTCGGGAGTTCAAGCTCCACATCAGGCTCACTGCTGTTAGACAGAGCCCACCTTGGATCCTCTGTCCCACTCTCTCAGCCCCTTCCCTGCTCTCTCTCAAAAATAAATAAACATTAAAAATATTAAAAAAAAGAAAGGGGATGGAGAACCATTTATGATGCTAATGGAGGTCAAAAGAAAGCTAGAGTAGCCATACTTAAATCAGACAAACTAGATTTTAAAACAAAGACTGTAACAAGAGATGAAGAAGGGCATTATACCATAATTAAGGAGTCTATCCATCAAGAAGATCTAACAATTATAAATATTTATGCCCCCAACTTGGAACACCCAAATGTATAAATCAATTAATCACAAATGTAAAGAAACTCATTGATAATAATGTCATTATAGTAGGAGACTTTAATACCCCACTTACAGGGGCGCCTGGATGGCTCAGTTGGTTAAGCATCTGACTTTGGCTCAGGTCATGATCTCATGGTTTGTGAGTTCCAGCCCTGCACTGGTCTCTGTGCTAACAGCTCAGAGCCTGGAGACTTCTTTGGATGCTCTCTCTCTCTCTCTCTCTCCCCCTCCCTCCCTTGCTCACTTGCTCTCTCTCAAAAATAAATAAACATTTAAAAAATACTCTACTTACAACAATGGACATATCATCTAAGCAGAAATGTAACAACTCAACTTTGAATGATACACTGGACCAGATGGACGTAACAGATATATTCAGAACATTTTATTCTGAAGCAGAAGAATACACATATTTCTTGAGTGCACATGAAACATTCTCCAGAATAGATGACATATTGGGTCACAAATCAGCCCTCAACCTGTACAAAAATATCGAGATCATACCATGCATATTTTCAGATCACAATGTTAATGAAACTTGAAATCAACCACAAGAAAAAATTTGGAAAGCCCTCAAATACATGGAGGTTTAAGAGCATCCTACTGAAGAATGAATGGGTTAACCAGGAAATTAAAGAAGAAATAAAAAAAATATGGAAACAAATGAAAATGAAAACATGAATAGTCCAAACCCTTTGGGATGCAGCAAAGGGAGTCCTAAGAGGAAAATACACTGCAATTCAGACCTTTGTCAAGAAGCAATCAAGGTCCCAAATACACAGTCTAAGCTTCCACCTAAAGGAGCTAGAAAAGGAGCAGCAAATAAATCCCAAAGCCAACAGAAGAAGGGAAACAACAAAGATTAGAGCAGAAATAAACGATACAGAAACAAAATGAACGGTACAACAGATCAATGAAACTAAAAGCTTGTTTTTTGAAAGAATAAACCAAATTGATAAAGCCCTAGCCAGACTTCTCAAAAAGAAGAGTGAAGACCCAAATATATAGAATCACAAATGAAAGAGAAGAGATCACAACTAATGCCACAGAAATACAAACAATTATAAGAGAATACTATGAAAATTATATGCTAACAAACTGGATAATCTAGAAGAAATGGACAGGTTCCTAGACACTCACATACTACTAAAACTCAAATAGGAAGAAATACAAAATTTGAACAGGCCAAGAGAGTCCTGGGCCAGATGGCTTCCCAGAGGAATTCTACCAGAAGCTTAAAGAAGGGTTAATACCTATTCTTCTCAAACTGTTCCAAAAAATAGAAATGGAAGGAAAGCTTCCAAACTCATTCTATGAAGTCAGCATTACCTTGATTCCAAAACCAGACAATGACTCCACTAAGAAGGAGAATTACAGGCCAATATCCCTGATGAACCTGAATGCAAAAATTCTCACCAACATACTAGCAAATCAAAGTCAACAGTACATCAAAAGAATCATTCACCATGATCAAGTGGGATTTATTCCTGGGCAGCAGGGCTGGTTCAGTATTGGCAAATCAATCAATATGATTTACCTCATTAATAAAAGAAAGGAGAAGAACCATATGATCCTTTCAATAGATGCAGAAAAAGCATTTGACAAAATACAGCATCCTTTCTTGATAAAAACTGTCAAGAAAGTAGGGATAGAAGGAACATACCTCAACATCCTAAAAGTCATATATGAAAAGCCCACAGCTAATATCATCCTTAATGGGGAAAAACGGAGCTTTCCCCCTAAGATCAGGAACATGACAGGGATGTCCACGCCCACCACTGTTGTTCAACATAGTACTGGAAGTCCTAGCCTCAGCAGTCAGACAACAAAAAGAAATAAGAGGCATACAAACTGGCAAAGAAGAAGTCAAACTTTAACTCTTCACAGATGAGATTATACTCTACATGGAAAACTCAAAAGACTCCACCAAAAAACCGCTAGAACTGATACATGAGTTCAGCAAACTCGAAAGATATAAAGTTAATGTATAGAAATTGGTTGCATTTCTTTTTTTTTTAAACATTTATTTTTGATAGAGCACGAGTGGGGGAGGGACAGAGAGAGAGGAAGACAGAATCCATAGCAGGCTCCAGGCTCTGAGCTGTCAGTACAGAGCCTGACGTGGGGCTTGAACCCATGAACCGCGAGATCATGACCTGAGCCAAAGTCGGACGCTTAACTGACTGAGCCAACCGCGCGCTTCATTCGGTTGCATTTCTATACACCAATAGTGAAGCAGCAGAAAGAGAAATCAAGGAATCAATCCTATTTACAATTGCACCAAAAGCCATAAGATACCTAGGAATAATCCTAATCAAAGAGGTTAAAGATCTGTATGCTGAAAACTATAGAAAGCTTATGAAAGAAATTGAAGAAGATATAAATCAATGGAAAAAAGCATTCCATGCTCATGAATTGGAAGAATAAATATTGTTAAAATGTCTATACCACCCAAAGCGATCTACACATTCAATGCAATCCCAATCAAAATAACACCAGCGCTCTTCACAGAGTTAGAACAAACAATCCTAAAATTTGTATGGAACCAGAAAAGACCCTGAATAGCCAAAGTAATGTTGAAAAAGAAAACCAAAGTGGGAGGCACCACAATTCTGGACTTCAAGCTGTATTACAAAGCTGTATTCATCAAGACAGTGTGGCACTGGCACAAAAACAGGCACATAGATCAATGGAACAGAATAGAGAACCCAGAAATGGACCCACAAATGTATGACCAACTAATCTTTGACAAAGCAGGAAAGAATATCCAATAGAATAAAGACAGTCTCTTTAGCAAATGGTGCTGGGAGAACTGGACAGAAACATGAAGAAGAATGAAACTGGACCACTTTCTTACAACATACACAAAAATAGACTCAAAATGGATGGAAGACCTAAATGTGAGACAGGAAACCATCAAAATCCTAGAGGAGAGAACAGGCAGCAACCTCTTTGACCTTGGCTGCAGCAACTTCTTACTTGACATGTCTCCGAAGGCAAGGGAAACAAAAGCAAAAATGAACCATTGGGACCTCATCAAGGTAAAAAGCTTCTGCACAACAAAGGAAACAGTCAACAAAAGTAAAAGGCAGCCTACAGAATGGGAGAAGATATTTGCAAATGACGTATCTGATAAGGGGTTAGTATCCAAAATCCATAAAGAACTTATGAAACTCAACACCCAAAAAACAATCCGGTGAAGAAATGGGCAGAAGATACGCATAGACACTTTTCCAAAGAAGATATCCAGATGGGTAACAGACATGTGAAAAGATGCTCAATATCACTCATCATCAGGGAAATACAAATCAAAACTATAGTGAGATACCACCTCATACCTGTCAGAATGGCTAACATTAACAACACAAGAAACAACAGCTGTTGGCAAGGATGGGGAGAAAGGGGAACCCTCTTGCACTGTTGGTGGGAATGCAAACTGGTGCAGCCACTCTGGAAAACAGTGCGGAGGTTCCTCAAAAAATTAAAAATAGAACTATCCTATGACCGAGCAATTGCACTACTAGGTATTTATCCAAAGGAAACAGGAGTGCTGTTTCGAAGGGGCACATGCACCCCAATGTTTATAGCAGTGCTATCAACAACAGCCAAATTATGGAAAGAGGACAAATGCCCATCAACTAATGAATGGGTAAAGAAGATGTAATATATATACACAATGGAATACTACTTGGCCATCAAAGAGAATGAAATCTTGCCATTTGCAACAATGTAGATGGAACTAGAGTGTATCATGCTAAGTGAAATAAGTCAGGCAGAGAAAGACAGATAACATGATTTCACTCATATGTGGAATTTAAGAAACGTAACAGATTAACATAGGGGAAGAGAAGGAAAAAATAAGATAAAAACAGAGAGGGAGGCAATCCATAAGAGACTCTTAAATACAGAGAACAAACCAAGGATTGCTGGGGAGGGGAGCTGGGTCAGGTGATGAGCTAAATGGGTGATGGGCATTAAGGAGACCACTTGCTGGGATGAGTGCTGGGTGTTATATTTAAGTGATGAATCACTGGGTTCTACTCCTGAAACCAACACTACACTGTATGTTAACTAACTTGAATTTAAATAAGTAAATAAATTAAAAAATCAATTCACTATCTTCTAATATTTAGTTTATATTCACATTTCCCCAATTATGCCTAAAATCTGTTTTTTTAAATATTTTTAAAGTTTATTTATTTTGAGAGAGAGAGACAGAGCAAATGGCATAAGGGCACAGAGAGGGAGAGAAAGAGAGAGAGAGAGAGAGAGAGAGAGAGAGAGAGAGAGAGAGAGAATCCCAAACAGGCTCCACTCTGTCAGCGCAGAGTGCGGGGCTTGAACTCCCAAACTGTGAGATCATGACCTGAGCCGAAATCAAGAGTCAGATGCTTAGCCGACCGAGCCACCCAGGCGCCCCTGCCTAAAATCTCTTTATAGCTAGTTATTTTAGAACCAGATTCCAATCAAACGTCACACATTACAATTAGTTTTATGCCTCTTGAGTCTTTTTTAACTTAGAATAGTTCCCCCCCCTTTTTTTTTTAAACTTAATCCTGACCTTTGGAAAAGACTAGATCAGTTGTCTTGCAGAATATACCACATTCTGTATTTGAGTGATTTTCCTTGGAGTGTTGTGTAACTTGTTCTTCTGTTCCCTGTGTGTCTTGGAATTTGTTTTTTGGCCAAAACATTGGCCCCAAATTTGGCAATGACTGTACATAGAAAAACTCCTCCATATTTGGTAAGAATAGTTTGTAGATGATTCTGTGTGTTTCTATTGTATAACATCAGACTGACCCACTCTTAAATAATTTGATAACTTGGTTAAAGTAGTGACCACCGAATCAAAGTATGCTTTTTTCTTTGTGTTCATTTAAAAAAAGGTGTAATGTTACATTGGATAGCCTGCTTATGTGGATAAAGAACTAGGGTTTATTCAAGCATTCCTTAGTTGGTGGCGATTCAATTTGCTTCTGTTCTTTTGCCATTGAAATGTCTCAATGAGGGGCACCTGGGTGGCTCAGTTGGTTAAGCATCCGACTTCGGCTCAGGTCATGATCTCGTGGTCTGTGGGTTCGAGCCCCGCATCGGGCTCTGTGCTGACAGCCCAGAGCCTGGAGCCTGTTTCAGATTCTGTGTCTCCCTCTTTCTCTGACCCTCCCCTGTTCATGCTCTCTGTCTCTCTCTGTCTCAAAAGTAAATAAATGTTAAAAAAAATTAAAAAAAAAAGAAATGTCTCAATGAGCATTCTTGTGTTTAAGTATTCTGAAATATTGATACTTTTCTTCCTCCCTCCCTCCCTCCCTTTCTTTCTTTCTAAAGTTTATTTATTTACTTATCTAAGTCACCTCTACACCCAACACGAGGCTTCAGCTCACGACCCTGAGGTGAAGAGTCACGTGGTCTTCTGACTGAGCCAGCCAGGTGCCCCTGATGCTTTTATTTCTGACGAATAGATTGCCCGATGTAGATTGAGAAGGCTGTATATTTTTAATTTTGACATTTTTTTTTTTTACTTATTTGACATTTGGTTACTGACATTTATTTGACATTTAAAACACTTTCTTAAAGATTTTATTTTTAAATAGTCTACACTTACTGTGGGACTTGAACTTACAGCATTGATTTGAGATCAAGAGTTGCCTGCTCCACCGACTGAGCCAGCCAGGTGCCCCAAAATATTTTTTAACATTGCACGCTTTCCAAAAAATTTGTAACATGTTTCCACCAACAATATGTAAGAGTGCCTGTTTCTCCAAATCTTCAGTGGTACCAGATATAAATACTTTTTAATCTCCACCCTGCCCCCCAATCTGATGAGTAAAAACGCATTGTATTTTGCATTTCTGTGACTACTAATGAGTCTTTGCAACCTGTTATGTAATTTTTGGCTATTTAAATGTCCTATTCCTATTCTTTGCCCATTCCTCCCAATATTTCACCTTGTGTATGGTCTCATTTGCTATGTAAAAAATTAAGATTTACAGGGGCGCCTGTGTGGCTCAGTTGGTTAAGCATCCAACTTCGGCTCAGGTCATGTTCTCATGGTTCATGGGTTTGAGCCCCGTACCGGGCTTCGCGCTGGCAGTGCGTAGCTTGCTTGGGATTCTCACTGTCTCCTCTCTCTCTGCCCCTCCCCTGCTTGCGTGCACTCTCTCTCTCTCAAAATAAATAAACTTAAAACATTTAAAAAAGTAAGATTTACAAAATGTAGTTATGTCTATTTTTTTCTTTATGGATCCTGAGTTACCGATCTGCTTTAGAAGGTCTTCTCTACCTAAGATAATGTAAAACTATGTTAAATTTTCTTTTATTAGTATTCTGACTTGTGTTTATTACATGATATGAGGTAAAGGTTTAGTTTTGCTTCCTTTTGGTTAGTTAGCAGTACCATATATTAAATCCACCCTTTTGGCAAATATTTGAAATTCCATCTTTGTGGAAATTGAAGTGTGTGGAAATCTACGTTTAGGGGATTTCTGCTTGTGTGGTGAGTTCCTGTATATGTTTGGATCTATTTATGCTCCACAGACCTATATATCTATTACTGTATTCATACCAGACTATTTTTATTTTCTTGTTTTTCCAGTAATTTTTAATATTGGGTAAGATAAGTCCTTCACTAATTTTCCTCTTGAAAATGACCTGGCAATCAGTTTAGAGCCATTTATTCTTCCGTATAAACTTTAAAGTCATTTTCCAGCATTCCCAACATAGTTGCTTAGGATTCTGATTGGGATTGTATTAACTGTATATGCAAATATATGTAAAAATGTGGGGCGTGTATAATACATTTGCATGGATTTAACATTTTAATGGTTAGATAAATATATATGTGTACAGTTGACCCTTGAATGTGATGTAAGTTATAGGTGCCAACCCCCCACTCAGTCAAAAATCCCCATGCAACTTTTGGGGTTATATGCTCAGTCGGTGGAGCATGCAACTCTTTTTTTTTTTTTTTTTTTAAAGTTTTTTTTTTTAATGTTTATTTATTTTTGAGACAGAGAGAGACAGAGCATGAACGGGGGAGGGTCACAGAGAGAAGGAGACACAGAATCTGAAACAGGCTCCAGGCTCTGAGCTGTCAGCACAGAGCCTGACGCGGGGCACGAACCCATGAACCGTGAGATCATGACCTGAGCCGAAGCCGGACGCTTAACCGACTGAGCCACCCAGGCGCCCCGAGCATGCAACTCTTGATCTCAGGGATGTAAGTTTGAGACCCATGTTGAGTGTAGAGATTACTTAAAAATAAAATCTTAAAATCCCTATATAACTTTCGATTCCCCAAACGCTTAACTACACATAGCGTACTGTTGACCAGAAGCCTTACCGATAACGTGAATAGTCGATTAACACATACTTTGTAGGTTATATGTATTATATATTGTATTGTATTCTTTAAGAAAGGTTTTTTTTGATGGTTTTACTTATTTTTGAGACAGAGAAAAAGCACAACATGGGGAGTGGCAGAGAGAGAGGGAGACAGGAACCGAAGCAGATTCCGAGCTGACAGCAGCAAGCCCGATGCGGGGCTCGAACTCATGAACCATGAGATCATGACCTGAGCCTAAGCTGGATGCTCAGCTGACTGAGGCACCCAGGCACCCATATATTGTATCGTATTCTTAAAGCAAGCCAGAGAAAAGAAAATATTGAGAAAATCCCAAGGAAGAGAGAATATATTTACAACCCTGTATTTATTTAACAAAATCTCTGTATAAGTGGCCCCGTGCAGTTCAAACCCATGTTGTTCAAGGGTCAAGTGCACACATAAATGTATATTATTTAGGGGAAGGATTAGCAAGTTACTAATAAGCCACATGACATTGAAATGATAGCAAAAGAAAGACTTGATCTTGGTGAATTCTTGTCAAAAATACTTTCCCTTTACCAATGATGCCCCAAACTGGCAAAAATTTAGTTTTAGTCCAGAGGACAAAATTAAAAGATTTGGGTGTCATTGGAGTGCAGTTTTCTTTTGGATTGTAAAGTTAAAGTGTTGTTCTGTATGCTTTGGGAATAAAAGCGTGTCGGTGTATTCTCGTAATGTGTCAGTAATGTATTCCCAGGTGTGCCGGAAAACTTGTCTAGATACTATTAATGTCTCCGTAAATCCATTTCCATCTGTCACACTATCATGTACCTTTTCTGTGTCGCCCTCAGCATACCCATATTCATTCTTACTTCCGGTGGGACACTTTTAGCCCCGGTCAAGTCGCATTACAGCAAACTCTGCAGGTGTATCAGCTGCTCTCTGTACCCTTTGGTGTGCGGTTCAGAATGGCCTTCCCAGCTCACACACCCTGTTGCTCCTAGGTCAAGGGCTGGGGATATCACAGCACGGGTGCAGAACCCTCTGAGGGAGCCAGGGTTTCTGTCATCAACAGCAGAGCTTCTCTGGCTGTAGGTTTTCTAATTCCAGCTGTTTGACCAGCAGGGCCCTTGACTTTGAATAAAGCCCTCAGGAGCCTTAGGAATTTACCAAGGGTGGGTTAAGCTGGATTTGTTAGAAAGTGATATGAAATGTTTTTTTAATTGTTTAATGTTTATTTATTTTTGAGAGAGAGACAGAGCATGAGCAGGGGAGGGGCCAAGAGGGAGGGAGACACAGAATCTGAAGCAGGCTCCAGGCTCTGAGCTGTCAGCACAGAGCCCGACGTGAGGCTCGAACCCATGAACTACGAGATCATGACCTGAGCTGAAGTGGGATGATTAACCGACTGAGCCACCCAGGCACCCCTTGAATGTTTTATTTGTGAGAAATACAGGTCACCAATATGGGGGAAAACCAAGGAATTTGGGTCTGCAGTATGGGGATCTGAATCCCGACCTCACCCCTCCCTTAGCAGCACTAGCTCGGGTGTATGACTTAACCCAGTGAGTGCCTCAGTGTCCTCATCTGCAAAGTGGAGTTTAAAATGGAACTAAAATCATAGGGCTGTTGTGAAGATGAAACACCCAGTAGATAATGCATTTGAGACTTCCTGCCACACAACGAGTACTCTTTCAGTGTTACTATTACTATTAGCTCTTGGAGAAATTGAACACAAAGGCTGGGATTATAAGTTTTTTTAAAGTTTATTTTGAGAGAGTGAGAGTGAGAGAGAGAGAGAGAGAGAGGGAGGGAGGGAGAGAGAGAGAGAACACCAGTGGGGGAAGGGGACAGGGAGAGAGAAAATCTGAAGCTGGCTCTGCATTGAGAGCAGAGGGCCCAACGCGGGGCTCTAACTCAGTAACTGAGATCATGACCTGAGCCGAAGTTGGACACTTAGCCGACTGAGCCACCCGGGTGCCCCCAGAGGCTGGGATTATAAGGGAGAAGGTAGGAATGAGAAAGCGTGGGAAGGTCTCAGGTAGGTAAAGCTTTAGAATAGGCTTCTATTCCGGGAGAGAGCTAGGGTAGCAAGAAAATGAGATTACAGGTACCTCTGTATGGATGATTCTGCAGGGATTAGGGAAGGACTATCCTTAGAGCTGGGTGTGTCCAGTTATTACCAGAGTTACTCTGGATCCTGGTGTGATAGCTGCATGCATAATTCCAGGCCTTATTTCCTTAGGATCCTGATGCCCCCATAGACTTTCAGCCCCAGCCAGGATTGGCAGAGTTACTGGCTGAGTGACTCAAAGTGAAGGGCCTTATTGGGCTAACCTGGACATCGTATGGCAGAATGTGCATCAGTCTTCTCTTCCTCCTTCTCTTCTTCCTCTTTCTTTTTTTTAAATGGAAATTTTCAAGCGCATCTAAAAGTAGAGAAACTGGGGGCGCATTGCTGGCTCAGTTGGTAGAGCACGTGACTCTTGATCTCGGGGTTGTGAGTTCAAGCCCCACTTTGGGTGTAGAGGTTGCTTAAACCTAAAATCTTAAAAAAAAATGTAGAGAAACTAGAATAATACATTTTCACGAACCCATTACTTAGCTTCAAGAGTTACCAATTCTTGTTTAATCTTTACCCTCATTCTCTTCCCCACCCTGAATATTTTTAAGCAGATCACAGACATCACTATGCATCTCTATAATATAGGGATTCTTTTTTTGTTGTTTTAAAATGTTTAATGTTTATTTTTGAGAGAGAGATAGAGAGAGAGAGAGAGAATGAATCAAGGAGCAGCAGAGAGAGAGGGAGACACAGAATCTGAAGCAGGCTCCAGGCTCTGAGCTGTCAGTGCAGAGTCTGATGCGGGGCTTGAACTCAAGGACTGTGAGATCATGACCTGAGCCGAAGTCGGACGTTTAACCAACTGAGTCACACAGGTGCCCCGCAAAGATTCTTTTTAAAGCATAACCACATTACTATAATCATACCTACAAAACAGTAATTTCTTAAAATCATCAGATATTCAGTGTTTAAATTTCTCTAACTGTGCCATACACATCTTTTTTTAAACAGTCTATTTGTTAGAAACAGGATTCAAATAAGATCCATTCACTGATACATCTTATTTCTCTTTTAATCCACAAATCCGTTTATTTTTCTGAATTTCTTATTTGTTGAAGAATCTGGGTTTTTGACCTGTAGAAGTCTTCAGAGTCTAGATTTTACCAATTGCATCTCCACAGTGTCATTTAACATCTTCTATGTCCCCTGTGTTTCCTGTAAATTGGTAAATTGGTAGTTAGATATAGAGGCTTGCTGAGATTCAGGTTTGATTCTTTGGCAAGAATATTTCATAAATAGAGTTGGATCCAAGAGGCACATGATATCTGTTGGTTTCTCTTTCAGTGATGTTACCAGCAACCAATGGTCATTGTTAAGGTCCACTAATTAATAAGGGGGTATTTCTGTCATTTCTTCTTTGCTTATTAGCTGAAATACTTCCATGAAGAGAAACTTTCCCTCGTTCACTATTTGGTGACTCTGAGGTAGTCTTTGTAAAGAAAGGCAAAATAAATGCTTGTTTCTTTTGCTTTATTTACCAGTTTTCATGCAAATGAATTGTTTCTCTTGCATTCACCAAAGGTGATCATTCGGATTTAAAATTGTGTGTGTGTGTGTGTGTGTGTGTGTGTGTGTGTAGTTGACACACAATGCCACATTAATTCCAGGTGTACAACATGGTGATTCCACAAGTTTATACATTATGCTGTGCTCACCACAAGTGTAGCTACTATCTCTCCTGATACATTGCTATTATAATATCATTGACTGTATTCCTTATGCTGTACCTCTTATTCCCATGACTTATTCATTCAATAACTGGAAGCCTGTGTCTCCCACTTCCCTTCGCTTATTTTGCCCAACTACCCACCTCCTTCCCCTCTGACAACCATCTGTTTGTTCTCTGTATTTATAAGTCTGATTCTGCTTTTTGCTTGTTTATTCATTTTTTTATATTCCATTTATGAGTGAAATCATTTGGTATTTGCCTTTCTCAGCCTGACTTATTTCACTTAGCACAATACCTTTTAGGTCTGTCTATGTTGTTAGAAATGGCACGATCTCATTTTTTATGACTGTGTAATATTGTATTCTATATATATTGTATAATTTTTATTTGAGTAATTTTTTTAAATGTTTATTTATTTTTGAGACAGAGAGAGACAGAGCATGAACAGGGGAGGGGCAGAGAGAGAGGGAGACACAGAATCCGAAACAGGCTCCAAGCTCTGAGCTGTCAGCACAGAGCCCGACGCGGGACTCGAACTCACGGACCATGAGATCATGACCTGAGTCGAAGTCGGACGCTTAACCAACCAAGCCACCCAGGCGCCCCTTATTTGAGTAATTTTATGAACCAATGGATTTTCAAATATTTGATGTATGTAAATACAGTCCATTGTTAATGATTTTTAAAAAGATTTTATTTTTAAGTATTCTCTAGGCCCAATATGGGGCTTCAACTTACAACCCCAAGATCAAGAGTCACGTGCTCCACTGAGTGAGCCAGCCAGGTGCCCCTCATTGTTAGTGATTTTGAAATGATCTCCTCCTTGGTCAATAGGAGACTCTTTAAGTTGGTGCCCTAGTTTTTTTTTTTTTTTTAATGTTTATTTTTGAGAGAGAGAGAGCTTGCAAGTGAGGGGGGATAGAGAGAGTGGGGGACAGAGGATCTGAAGCAGGCTCGGTGCCCATAGCAGCAAGCCTGACCTTGGGCTCAAACTCAATAGCGAGATCATGACTTGAGCCAAAGTTGTACGCTCAACTGACTGAGCCACCCAAGTGCGCTGGTGCCCTGGTATTTTTGACACAACACCAGAATTATTATAGTTTCCTTGATTCCTGATATAAGATAATGCAGGCTCCTGTTGTACATTTTCTGACCTTGCTATTTCTTTTTTAATGGAAAATGGTATTTAGAGATTACATTCTGGTTCCTGGGATGCTCATTATTATTGGGTGTATCCATCCTTCTTAATAGTACATTCTTTTTTCCAATGAGAAAGATAATATGTTTTCATTGTATAAGTGAAGATTTTGGAAGATACCGCAAATAACATAGAGACTGTCAGTATTTATATTTTGTTGTACCATGTACACCCAAATATAAATGAGGTTTTTCTCTTAAAATTATTCCTCAGAAAGGAAGGTATCACCTTATTTGTGAGTTCTTATAAAACCTCTTCATTATGGGATGACTTCTATTTGAGGAAGATATATCAGTTTGAAATGACCTTAACTACTGATAGTCTTGGATGTGTTTAGAAGTCATCTAATAGAATTGGTATAATGGAACCAAAGAAATTGAGCACAGATTGAGTAATTAGGCCTGGGTGTATGAATTCAAATTAGCATATATTAGATGTTAAAGATCAACTTTTTTTTTTGTATAAGGCATAAGTATGCTCTCACAAGATGAATGAAAAAATTCAACATCCCTGTGTTATAGAAATGGACACTTTCTTGGGTGCCTGGGTGGCTCAGTTGGTTAAGCGCCCCACTTGGGCTCAGGTCACGATCTCATGGTTTGTGGGTTTGAGCCCCACATCACGCTCTGTGCTGACAGCTCAGAGCCTGGAGCCTGCTTCAGATTCTGTGTCTCCCTCTCTCTCTGCCCCTCCCCTGTGCGTGCTCTCTCTGTCTCTCTCAAAAATAAATAAACATAAAAAAAAAGAAATGGACACTTTCAACTGGGATAAAATTTCCAGTGCAGACATCATACAAAGGCTCAAATAATTATTTGTCTGAAACAGAATGGATTTGATGGAGATGAGGCCTCTAGAATTGTGGTCTTCAAACTTGCTTACTCGTCAAGCCTCTAAAAGAATATTGGAAACAGTATACTTCCTAATAATTTAAAATTGACATTTAAAATTTTTAATTGTAAGTCTAATTGGTTACAAAGGATGGAATTCTAGCATATTATAAATATTGACATTTTAGAATAAAACTATTTTATATCATTCCTTTAAATGCATTTAATGAAATCTCAATTCTATAGTGATTTGATAATCCCATCTTCCACTAAAAAATTATTTTAAAAATTTATATTGTTACACATTCACTATGAAGTAATAATTGCATTCAATTTTCCCCACAGAATTTTATCCTAATGTAACACATTTTATGTGTGAAAGTATTATATTGACTTCTGTCATATTTCTTGGAAATGAATTGTGTGTGTGTGTGTGTGTGTGTGTGTGTGTGTATGAGTATATTTGAAATGTTAAAAAAATGCTCTCATGACCATGAGGCTATATGTGTTAGCAGATTGATTCTAGATAGAGTTATACAATTGTCAAAATCACAGATATTTGACACATTTTGGTAAATGCTTATCAAACTTACAAGATTATATTGGAGAAGAATCTCTCGTTGAGGTAGATGAGACTTTTTCTCCTCAATTTATATATTAAAAATATTAATTTTGCAAGAATGAGACAGGGTTTGACATCAATTATATTACCAGTTTTCATTTTTTATAGGCTTAGGCTCTGAGAAAACTGGTGCATGTAAATAAAAAGGTTGGGATGGAAGCAGTTTTTGTTTGTAGCCATGCCGCTTAATTCTCCGAATTCTCTCCTACTTAGATGCTAAGAATCACATGGCATTCTGTCATCCAAACTAATTTTAAATCATCTAGTGGCTGACAGCTCCATTTGACCCTCCTTCAATTTTGTTGAAAATGAAGCTTTGGAAACCACTATACTCGCAAGAGAATTTGTTATCTAGCCACGAACGTCTTCCATTGTCTTTTTTTTTTTTAAACGTTTATTTATTTTTGAGACAGAGAGAGACAGAGCATGAATGGGGGAGGGTCAGAGAGAGAGGGAGACACAGAATCCGAAACGGGCTCCAGGCTCTGAGCTGTCAGCACAGAGCCCGACGCGGGGCTCGAACTCACGGACCGCGAGATCAGGACCTGAGCCGAAGTCGGCCGCTTAACTGACAGAACCACCCAGGCGCCCCACGTCTTCCATTGTCTTAATGCCACTGCCTGTACTGTGTTTGGAGTTGTCCATTTGTTGGGCACCTTGGAGCAATGTGCCATAGTAAATTTAGAAATAGGGGATTGTCAAAGGGGGTGTACAAACAGAAAACCTGTTCCTCTACCATAGATACGCTTGTAGGAGCTCAGTTTTCGAAGAGTGTAGAAATTTGAGGATCTGGAAATTGATTCTTTTAAAACTGTCTGTCACCATGTGCCACTTGAAGAGCTCTTAGTGTACTCCTGGGTCTATGCATAACTGAGCTTGAAGATTCAGGCTCTAGAATCTAGTATAGATTCTAACGTCTCACTGTGAGAAGATTCAAAACATGGTTCTGGTGATCACGAGCATGTGAAGAATGTCAAGAAAATTGTTTTTGTGTAACATGAAGTGGGGATAAAAGCAGTATTTCTAAATCAATATTTGGTTTATATTAAATGTGATGTTAGGTATGTATAATAAATAAGGAAATGAATATAATACTATGAATAGTTTTTGGCTATTTTCATCCATATCCATATATATATTTAAGTTTGACAAAGTCATTTTTGGGAGCAAACTCCACATTGTAAAACAGGTGGAATGCTTTTTAATTGAGCATATATAGTATATAGTTTTGATTTTTATGTATGTATGCAGATGTGAATACTATATACATATATATATACACACACATATATATAATGAAATTAGTCATTTAGTAGTTTCTGTTTTATATGTTATAATTTTAAATGTTTAAAATTTAGAGAAGTTTTTAAAAATTTATTTATTTATTTATTTAATTTTATTTTTTATTTTTTAAAATTTACATCCAAATTAGTTAGCATATAGTGAAACAATGATTTCAGGAGTAGATTCCTTAGTGCCCCTTACCCATTGAGCCCATCCCCCCTCCCACACCCCTCCAGCAACCCTCTGTTTGTTCTCCATATTTATGAGTCTCTTCTGTTTTGTCCCCCTCCCTGTTTTTATATTATTTTTGTTTCCCTTCCCTTAGGTTCATCTGTTTTGTCTCTTAAAGTCCTCATATGAGTGAAGTCATATGATTTTTGTCTTTCTCTGACTGATTTCACTTAGCATAATACCCTCCAGTTCCATCCACGTAGTTGCAAATGGCAAGATTTCATTCTTTTTGATTGCCGAGTAATACTCCATTGTATATATATACCACATCTTCTTTATCCATTCATCCCTCGATAGACATTTGGGCTCTTTCCATACTTGGCTCTTGTGAATAGTGCCGCTCTAAACATGGGGGTGCATGTGTCCCTTCGAAACAGCACCCCTGTATCCCGTGGATAAATGCCTAGTAGTGCCATTGCTGGGTTGTAGGGTAGTTCTATTTTTAGTTTTTTGAGGAACCTCCATACTGTTTTCCAGGGTGGCTGCACCAGCTTCCATTCCCACCAACGATGCAAAAGAGATCCTCTTTCTCTGCATCCTCGCCAACATCTGTTGTTGCCTGAGTTGTCGATGTTAGCCGTTCTCACAGGTGTAAGGTGGTATCTCATTGTGGTTTTGATTTGTATTTCCCTGATGATGAGTGATGTTGAGCATTTTTTCATGTGTCAGTTGGCCATCTGGATGTCTTCCTTGGAGAAGTGTCTTTTGCCCATTTCTTCACTGGATTATTTGTTTTTTGGGTGTTGAGTTTGATAAGTTCTTTATATATTTTGGATACTAACCCTTTATCTGATATGTCATTTGCAAATATTTTCTCCCATTCTGTCGGTCGTCTTTTAGTTTTGATGATTGTTTCCTTCACTGTGCAGAAGCTTTTTATTTTGGTGAGGTCCCAGTAGTTCATTTTTGCTTTTGTTTCCCTTGCCTCCGGAGACGTGTTGAGTAAGAAGTTGCTGCGGCCAAGATCAAAGAAGTTTTTGCCTGCTTTCTCCTAGAGGATTTTGATGGCTTCCTGTCTTACATTGAGGTCTTTCACCCATTTTGAGTTTATTTTTGTGTATGGTGTAAGAAAGTGGTCCAGGTTCATTTTTTTCTGTATGTTGCTGTCCAGTTTTCCCAGCACCACTTGCTGAAGAGACTGTCTTTATTTCATTGGATATTCTTTCCTGCTTTGTCAAAGATTAGTTGGCCAAACGTTTGTGGGTCCATTTCTGGGTTCTCTATTCTTTTCCATTGATCTGAGTGTCTGTTCTTGTGCCAGTACCATACTGTCTTGATGATTATAGCTTTGTACTATAGCTTGAAGTCTGGGATTGTGATGCCTCCTGCTTTGGTTTTCTTTTTCAAGATTTCTTTGGCTATTTGGGGTCTTTTCGGGTTCCATAAAAAAATTTAATTATTTTGAGAGAGCAAGTGCATGTGCATGTGCTCGTAAGCAGGGGAGGGGAAGAGGGAGAGGGGAAGAGAGTCCCAAGCAGGCTCCACAGTGTCAGTGCAGAGCTCCAAGCCAGACTAGATTCACGAACTGTGAGATCATGACCTGAGCTGACATCAAGAGTTGGTTGCCTCACTGACTGGGCCACCCAGGTGCCCCTAAAATTTAAAGAACTTTTAAAGCTTTGTTACAGAAAAAGGTAGACACATATTAAAGAGAATAGTATAATGAGCCCCCTTGTACCTGCCACCCATGTTCAAGAGTTATCAATTCACGGCCAACCCTTTTTTTGATATTCTACACTTGGATTTAATGAAATCTGAGGCATCATTTTTTCCATAAGCATTTCACTGTGAATGAAGAAAAGAGAAGGACTGTTAAATAAGGGTAACTATGCTACCATTGTTGCACCTAAAAAATCATAATTTCTTCATATTGTCAAATATCTAGATAAATGTCAAGTTATCATGATTGTCTTGTAAAATTTTTAAGACTTCAAATCGGGATCTAAGTCTATACGTTGAAATTAATTATGTCTCTTGCATCTCTCTCTTTTTTTCAAAGTTTACTTATTTATTTTGAGAGAGATTGCAAGTGTGGGAGGGGCGGAGGGACAGGGAGAGAGAGAGAATCCCAAGCAGGCTCCCTGCTGATAGTGTGGAGCCTGATGCAGGGCTAGAATTCACGAAGGGTGGGATCACGACTGGAGCTGAAATCAAGAGTCAGACGCTTAACTGTCTGAGCCACCCAGGTGCCCCTCTTGCATCTCTTTTAATCAGTTTTTGCGGTTAATTTGCTGAAGGAATAGAGTCATTTGTCTTGGAGCATCTCCTACAGTCTAGATTTTGCTGAACAGTGTCATTTAACATATTCTGCTGTCTCTTGCTGTTCCTGTAAATGGAGAAGTTGAGAGGCTTTATCAGATTCAGGTTTAATATGTGTTTGTTTGTTTGTTTGTTTGTTTTTGGCTAAAGTATTTTAAGGAGTGTGTAGTATTTTATCTTTTTAAAAATTTCTAGCTGCTTTATTGCACTATAACTGACATGCAATAAACTGCACATATTTAAAGTATATCATTTCCGGGGTGCCTGGGTGGCTCAGTTGGTTAAGCATCAGAGTCTTGATTTTGGCTCAAGTCATGATCCCAGGATCGTGGGATCAAGTCCTGAGTCTGGCTCCATGCTGAGCTTAGAGCCTACTTGAGATTCTCTCTCTCTCTCTCTCTCTCTCTCTCTCTCTCTCTCTCTCTCTCTCTCTCTCCCTGTCTCTCCCCCCTCCCTCCCTCTCCCTCTCTTTCTCCCTTTCTCTGTCTCTCCCTACTCGTGTGCACATGTTCTCTCTCTCTCCTCAAAAAATTAAAAAATAAAGTATATACTTTTATCATTTTGGCATATGTGTACACTTTGAGGTGATTACTTCAGTCAAGGTAATGAACATAAGCATCACTAAAAGACCCTTTTACACCAGGAGTGAGCACGGGGAGAAATAAAAGATGTAAACAAGAGGGGGAACTTGGTCCTGCCCCACATTGGATTGGAGTAGACCTTCATGATCCTGTGGTTTTCAATCATTTTTAACAATAAAATTATTTCTTTTAAATATTTAAGTATCATGTAGAACTGAAAGGCAGATGTTTTAATAGTAGAAATTTAGTTTATAAATATCTGTTTTGTAAGTATTAATACATTAAAATAACAAAGCACCTGATATAATAGTGTTGATTTAATCATTAAAGTATTGATAGCTAAGTATTAATAGGTTTATGCTTATCTTTGTACATACATAAATTGTACTCATGTCAGTATCAGTAGCCAATTTACTTATTTTTATTTTTTATTTATTAAATAAAAAAAATTTATATTGATTTTTTTTAACATTTTTTGATTTATTATTGAGAGACAGAGAGACACAGAGCGTGAGCAGGGGAGGGGTAGAGAGAGGGGGAGACACAGAATCCGAAGCAGGCTCCAGGCTCTGAGCTGTTAGCACAGAGCCCGATGCGGGGCTCGAGCTCACAAACTGTAAGATCATGACCTGAGCTGAAGTCGGTCGCCCAACCAACTGAACCACCCAGGCGCCCCTGTTTTTTATTTACTAAATTTTTTAAATGTTTATTTCGAGAGAGAGAGAGCACAAGCAGGGGAGGGGCAGAGAGAGATGGAGAGAGAGAATCTCAAGCAGGCTCTGAGCTGTCAGCCCAGAGCCCTATGTGGGTTCGAACTCACGAACCATGGGATCATGACCTGAGCCCAAATCGAGAGTTGTACACTTAACCGACTGAGATACCCAGGTGCCCCACTTATTTTTAATTTAATTTAACTTATTTGTTTTTGCTAATGTACTTATTTTTAAATTAAAAAGATTTAACTGTGGTGAAACACACATAAAACCCACCATCTTAACCATTGTTAAGTGTACAGTTCAGTAGCGTTGGGAAATTCACACTGTTGTGAAACCATTGTCTAGAACACTTTTCATCTGGCAAAACTGAAGCTCTATAGCCATTAAACACTAACTCCCCATTCTCCCCTTCCCCCAGCCCCTGGCACTCACCCTTCTCCTTTTTGTCTTTGTGGACTTCACTACTCCAGATACCCCATATAACTGGAATCATACAGTATTTGTCTTTTTTTCTTTTTGTATTCAAGTATAATTAACACCCAGTGTTATATTATTAGTTTAAGGTGTCCAGTATAACAATTCAGCAATTCTGTACATCACTCAGCGTTCATCCTGAGGCGACTCTTAATCCCCTTCACCTATTCCACCCATCCGCGACCCACAGTATTTGTCTTTTGGTGACTGGTTTATTTCACCTAACGTAATCTCCTCAAGATTTATTCATGTTGTAGCAAGTGTCAGAATTTCCTTCTTTTTAAAGCTGAATAATAATCCATTGTTTGTGTATACCACATTTGTTTATCCATTCATCCCTCGATGGATGCTTGGGTTGCTTTGCTCCTTTTGGCTGTTGTGAATAATGCTACTGTGGACGTGAGTGTACAGATATTTCTTTGAGGCCCTGTTTGCAGTAGCCAATTTACTTTTGTATTTTGCTTTGGCTATACAGTGGGAAAAAATCTTAACTCATGTCGATGAATAGTTGCAAATGGTTAAGAAGTTGGAAATGGCAATAGTTTGTAATAGCTTGCCATAATGTCTTATGACTCATCTGAATGTCAAATAGAATGATGCAGGAGATATTATGAGACATTTTAGTTTTAAAGTTAATCATTAGCGGTACCTAAAAGGCTCTTCTCTTTTTTTTCCAACTGCTAAGTGTACAATTTGGAGTTAGTGAAAGAGTTTTTAGCCGGTTAACATCTGTATTTAATGATCCAATTTATGATGTCATTGGAGGGAATCTTTGACCTCTCACTGTACTTTTTTGTAATTTATTTTCTCAAACTTTCAAAGCAGTCATATGTTTTTCATTCTTTTTGATGATTCTATACTTTGTTTCAGTGTCTTTTCTTTCTTTTTTGCAATTTTAAAACTTGGTAACAATCTCTGTATTGCTAAATTGATATTCCACAAATTTATGGGATGTCCATGCCAGGTCCATAATTCACAAATGAAGAAGAAAACAGATACGACCCTTGACTTCATGAACTCACAGTTTAGTAGGATTGCTGAATAATAAATAAGTAAACAAACAACTAGATAAATACTTACGAAAATGGTTTTTATGATGGAAAAGAGCAGTATACTGTGACAGAGAATAATGGTGACTGCTTTATTTTTAAAATTTTTTTTAATTTTTATTTTCAGATAGAGAACCTGAGTGGGGGTGAGGGGCAGAGAGAGAGAGAGAGAGAGAGAGGGAGAATCCCAAGCAGGCTCCATGCTCAGCATAGAGCCCAACGTGGGGCTCGATCCTGCGACCCTGGGATCATGATCTGAGCCAAAATCAAGAGTTGGATGCTCAAATGACTGAGCCACCCAGGTGCCCCTAATGGTGACTACTTTAGATTGGGCGGGGAAGACCTCTCTGAGAAGGTGGCATTTAGCATAAGCCCTAATTGCAAAAAGGAAACTGCCATTTAAAAATTTGGAAGAAGACAAATTATTCCAGACAATTTGAAGCAGTGGGAAAACCATGGATGGTGGTTCTGAGGCATGAAAACGCTTGGTACGTTTGAAACATTGCAAGACCCATGTGTTTGAGGCACATGTACTATATCGCTGCTGCAACAAATAACCACAAATATATTATTTTATAGTTCTGGAGGTCAGACATCTGACATGGGTCTAATGGGGCTAAAATTAAGGTGTCAGCAGAGCTGAATTCCTTCTTCAGGCTCTAAGGGAAAATCAGTGTCCTTGCCTTCTCTACCTTCTAGAGGCCACCTGCTTTCCTTTTCTCATGACCCCTTCCTCTGTCTTCCCAGTGCATTACTTGATTGGCCTTTAGTACAAAAAAGGAAATTATGATACTTGCTGCCCATATAATTACAAACATCTCTGAAAAGTCTGCAATTTAAAGTCTGCTCCTTAATAAAATTGACAGTCTACAGGGAATTTTTGGATCCTAATTTGAGACATGCTGACATCTTATTAATGCTTAGAGCTAGTCTCAATAGAATAAGAACTACTGTGGTTAAAACATTGTGGCACCAGCATTGGTTGAAGCCCGTTTCCCCAGTTTATTCAGTAAAGTGCTCCCTATTATATGGTTTTGTTAATAAACTAAAACTTTATCAGTATACTTGAAGACTTATGTTCCCGTTGAATATAAGTTGATAAGTGGTTTATGTACTCAAATCTTCTTTGTAGTGACCTGGAAGAACATATATAAAAACAGGCAAAAAGGAGAAATACACAAATCCATACTCATATGCAGGTGAATTGTGGACTTCATATACTATCAGTCCTTGAACAGATAACCATTTATTCAGTAAACATCAGTGGAGCACCTACTGTCTATTAGGCACTGTTCTTGGGTTCTCTTCTAGCTGTTTCAGATTGTGGTACAAATTTTATGTTTGGAGCAGTGTGCTTATCTACCATTCATTCTGTTGAGCACCTGTTACGTATCAGGTACTGTTCTAGGTGCTTAGGACACATTAGTGAACAAAAGAAAGAAATATGTCTTCCCTTCATGGAGCTTCCATTTGTGTTGCAAGATCAGTAGATCAGGATTTACTGAGCATTTTTTTAAAGATGTGAAATTTTTACTGAAATATGCCATATAGAGAAAAGTACACAATTCATAATGGAAAAACTTAATACATTTTTACAAGGTGAGTAAGCCGGTATAACCAGAACCCCAGATCCTGTTTGTGTAGCCTCAGTCTCTTGTCTCCCGGGAGTCACCACTATCCTGACCTCTAATGCCATAGATTAGGGTGCGTGCCTTTGAACTTTATCTAAATGGTATCATATAATATGTGCTCCTCTCCCACTGGATTCTTTTTCTCAAAGTTTTGTTCATGAGATTCATTGACTTGTTTTGTGTAGTTGTAGTTCATTTATTCTCCTTACCGTATCATATTCCATTGTATGAATATACCACAATGTGTTCTTTTCCCTTCTCCTGTTAGCGTGCATTTGGTGGTCTCCTATTTTTGGCTGTTTATGCCTAGTGCTGCTGTAAACAGTCTTGTGCCTGCTTTTCAGTAGTCATTTGTATGCATTTCAGTTGGATATATAAATAGGCATAAAATCACTGCCTCAGAGAGAGTAGTTATGTTCAACTTCAGTAGATACTGATAGTTTTCCAAAATGTTTGAACCCATTTATTCTACGCACTGCACCCCCCCCCCCCACCGCCATTGGTGGAGGGTTTTAGTTCCTCCACATCCTTGTCAACACTTGGTATTGTCTGTCTTTTCCATCTTACCTCTCCCGTGGGTGTGCAGTGATATGGCATTGCCATACCACACAGCCATAGTGTTAGGACTAAAGCGGCCCCTTTCCATGTCTTTGTAACAGCCATTTGGATATCCTCTTTGGTGAAGTGTCTAATTAAGTTTTTTGCCCATTTTTAAAAACTACATTGTCTCTTTCTTTTTAGTGAGCTTTTTCCTATGTGCACCGTGGCATTTTTCTTTGAAAGATCCTATGTGTACTTACAAAATCCGATTTAAATTTTGTTTGCATAATTTTTTCAATAACATTAAGTTGTTTAATTTATGCCGAAAGAACTGAGAGCCTTATTTTTATGCTCACCGCGTGTTGTTTCCAAATGATGTTGTAACTTGGCAAGGGCCGCAGAACTATTTTGAAAAATTTCACTGCTTCGACTCTTGCTGATGGCTTGTGCACTGTTTTAACATGATAAAAGCTTAAAGCCTGTAACACATTCAGCCACCATTTTATTTTGTCTTTAAATGACATTGTGAGAGCATTTTAGGTACATTATTTTCATTTTATGTACTGTCACTTGCTAGAGAAGGAGTCATTTGATTCCAGTATGTTATTTTGTGTTGTTTCATCTCCAGCCCAATCAATCTCATCACCCCCTCACTGACTTTTTTTGTTTCAAGTATCCTGTTGTTAATCGTAATCCATTTCTGGCTAAAGGTTATAATTTGAAACCATCAGAAAAAGTTCTAAATAATAATAGCTCACAGCCTGTTTATGATGTACCAAGTAATGTTCTGTGCTTTAAGTGTTTTAACTTGTTTGCCCTTATGAGGTAGGTGCCGTTACCAGCTTCATTTCACAGATGACGAAGTTGAGGCCTGGGAGAAGTAACTTGACAAAATCACAAAGTTGGTAAACAGGAAACTCAGGATTCAAACCTTGTACCTAGCTCTCAATTTCTCCAGCCATATTAGCTGCCTCTGTTAACTTGGTGTGACAGACTTCCCCTACCAGCATGCTCTTTGACACACTCCACATTATTTTCTTTGCCGACAGCACTCCTGGTCCATGGAAACCCTATTGCGAGCATATGTTCGACTGGTCTGGACTACCGAGGTTGGGTTGGCCAGGATGTTTCACCCATCCCAGTGTCTGGGGTCTTAGTATTCACGGGTCAGACACAAGGACGTGGCTCTTTATTCTTACTCTTCCTCCACAAAGCTGGGGCAGCACATTGGAATTCTTCTGCTTTCTCCTTATATGGGTCAGAGTCTGGCCCTCTTGTTCATGGCATTGGAGGCCACGCCATCTCTTTTTCTCCTTTTTCACATTTGGATTCAGAACAGAGAGAGACCCTTTTTGGACCTTGAGCCTCAGCACTGCTTTCCATCCTAGATATGAGAGCTCTGTATCAGTACTTTGGGCATAAACCCAACTCATGACAAAGCTGTACTGTGGCTTCCCAGTCCCTGCTCTCCCTAAACGTAACTCTCATTGGGATAGCAACAGTGTTTTGGCCAATACAAATGGTGTGCTAGGGGTTTTTAAATATTATTTCATTTAGAAAGTAGAACCCCTTTCTGCTGGGTGGCTCTCAGCTTTGTTTGGGGAAACAAATTGGCACTTCTTTAGTGTTCTGATTATTAACACAGAATTGGGTATATGGGATTCTGTCTTGGACCTCATCCAAAGGATTCTAATCATCAAGGCATGCTCACGACGAGGTAGAAAGTGGTTTTGCCTGCAAGGTGGTCCTATGGTCTGGACTCCTAAATATAATATTAGAACAAAGTTTTCATTGTTTATTTCTATCTTTTCGTGACTGTAATTTTTTTGAGAAATGGACACTTCTTTCTTCTGCTATGATCAAGTGCTGAAAAGTGGAAATATTTATGTCCTCAAAGTAGGAGAATGTAAAAGGGAAACTCAGTAGGAAAAACAGAGCTTTTTCCTTTTTTAACTTCAGAAAATTCAGGAGTGTTTTTGACTTTTTCTTTCAGTTGTTGCACTGATGGCCCTGTTCAGAACGCCACAAGTAAGAGTTTGTCTAAATTATATTTAGTGGACGTTATTAAGCAGAGATCTTGAGAGTCAGGCTCGCTGTCTGGAATTTGCTCCCTAACCTGCCATGGTTTGCTAGCATTTTTCTGAGCTTATTAGTCCCTGGGATTCACTCTTTGAGGCCCCCTTTTTTTTAATGTGTGTATGAGAGAGGCCAGTATGGTTGGACAACAAATAAAGCCAATGTGGGTGGCTTAAGTTATGAGAACAGAAATCCTTATGATGAGAAACCAGGAGTTTATCAGGAGCCATTTGCTGCCTCTGGATCTGTGAGTCATTCCAGTTCTGTGGATGGTTCATCTCTCCTGAATGGTGGGAATGTACCCAGGAATGTGATAGAATAGTGGTTTCTACCTCCCCCCTCACCAAAGATAAAACCTACCAGTGTCTGGGCCCTTCCTCCTCCAGAGCTTTGCCGTTAGTTCATCAGGGGCCCAATAAGGACTGTGTGTCAACCGAGTCTTGGTGATGAAGAGACAGAGCATTTGAGGAAACCCTGAACTTTGAACACAGGGACCACTTAATCTTCAGAAATCACCACACACATCCTGGATTTAGCATCGCCTCTTGATGTGTCTTAGAAATCTGAGAACAGCAAAGTAGCTGGGCCGGAGTTAAACTGCTGGCATCCAATTGAGCACACTTAGAACGGACCCATTTTACGAACACGAAAGTTTTCCAAATTTCATTCTCAGTATCTTATTCCTCTAGTTTTGTTTTGTTTTGTTTTGTTTTGTTTTGTTTTGTTTTCTTTCTTTTCTTTTCTTTCTTCCTTACAACTCATAAAAATGGAAGGAAGATGAGGTTGGGAACATCCATATGCACAAGAATATGACATTTTTCTTGGATTTTTGTTAGTTTAAATTGAGAATGCACCTGCAGAAATGTCAGAAATACGCCCCTTTCCAATATAGTATAAATAGGCCTTTATTATAGTTGAATCCTATGGGGTTTCCACACAAAATATGAGTAGGGATTGGAATAGGGAAAGGTGAGGCCACTGTGGGTGAAAATGCCCCTCCTAGTCCTGAGGGTATTGAGCATTTTCCTAGAATGTGAGGTCAGTACGCATGTGCAGTGTGGGCTTGGGGTGTTCAGCACTGGAGCAGCTCTGTGGCTCTTCTTGATATGTAAGTGCATATGTTGACATGACAAGAGAAAGCATCACAGCATTAACTCATATTGTGAGATAATTATGACTTATTCATAGCACTGCAGGCCTATTACAATAATGATTACATTTCTGGAACAGTTTCCTCCCATCCTCCTTCCTGTCCCCAGGAAGCCTAGAGAACTTTACTCATTTATTTTCACAATGTGCCCATAGTTCAGTTGCATTTGTTTCTTGAAACCGCCAAGGTGTGAACCAAAGGCAAAAAAAAAAAAAAAAAAAAAAAAATGTTACTCAAGTTTATGCAATGAGATGCAATTAAAGTAGACCTAAAAATCATTTGCTTTTACCTGCTTGTTTTTTATTAGGTCTTGAGAGAGCCTTAAATCTTCACCTAGCATAGGCTTCTTTGAGCTGGCCTTTGTAGTTGGAATGACAGAGAAAGACTGCGAGGGTGATATGGGGCCAGTCATGGAGGAAAAACGAGGTGTTGTTGGAGTTCTGTTTATAAGTATGGAATAGCTGAGAAGAGGTGCATCAGGGAGCATATTAGTGCCTTCCCTTGGAAACTGCACACAAACGGGGGGATAAAACAACTTTGCAAAGTGGCTCAGCAGTATTTGCTAAAGCTGAGTATATCCCTATCATCCAATCCTGAAATTCCACTTGTAGATAGATACCCCAGGGAAGTGAGTGCACATGTTTGTCAAAAGACCTGCATTGTAAGAATGTTTACAGTGGCCTTCTCATAATAGCCCTGAATTGGAAGCAACCTAAATGTTCGTCAGTAGAAGGATGGATGAGTAATTTATAATATGTGCATATGGTGAAATACTGCTCAGCCAAAACCAAACAAACAGAAAAACCCCATTGATTATCATGGACATCATGAAAGAGGCCAGTTACAAAAGAGTACGTACTATATAAATCATTGATAGAAAGTTCAAGAGCAGGCAATACTAATACATGATGATAGAAGTCAGAATAGTTGTTATTTTTGAGAGAAGGGTTATGAGAGCCTTCTGGGTGCTAGAAATATTCTAGATCTTGGTCTGGGGGTGGTGACCCAGATGTGCACATATGTCAAAATGTCTTGAGCTGAAATTACAGCACATTCTATAATGACTGTATGTATATTACACTTCAATTAAAGTAAACAAAACAAAGACAAAAACCTTAAGAAGAAACACAGGGAGAGGCATTGATGTCAAGCCATCATAATAAAAATGTCAAGAGTTTTATAACATAACTAGAAATTGTTTTCAGGTGTTGATAAATTACTAGCTCTCAAAACAATCACCTGATAGCAAAATAAATCTGTTGGTTCTTATCCTCTAGCAATAAGATGGTCATTTTATTTTGTATTTATTATAAAGATATTTGTTGCATGGTTGACTACCTAAAAGCCATTCCCAACCTCATATTCCTTGTAGATCTCTTCTTATAAATGTTGGAAAAACTAGAGTCTCATTTTCTCAGCCTCTCTTTCAAATATTGCATGGAGATCTTTCCTATCTTTCATTGGGAAAACAGAATTTGTGGGCATGTTTTACGCTGCTACAGCATCCATGACTGATAAAAATTCATATGCATTTTCAGCTTTCAATCATGTTACTTTATTTAAAAATTTTTTAGGGGCGCCTGGGTGGCTCAGTCGGTTAAGCGTCCAACTTCACTCAGGTCACGATCTCGCAGTCCGTGAGTTCGAGCCCCGCGTCGGGCTCTGGGCTGATGGCTCAGAGCCTGGAGCCTGCTTCCGATTCTGTGTCTCCCTCTCTCTCTGCCCCTCCACCGTTCATGCTCTGTCTCTCTCTGTCTCAAAAATAAATAAACGTTAAAAAAATTAAAAAAAAATTTTTTTAAAGTGGAAATTATCCATTTTTTAATTTTAATTTTTTAGCTTTTTTTAAATGTGTATTTTTGAGAGAGAGAGACAGAGTGTGAGCAGGGGAGGGGCAGAGAGAGAGGGAGACACAGAATCCAAAGCAGGCTCCAGCCTCTGAGCTGTCAGCACAGAGCCCAATACAGGGCTTGAACTCATGCACTGTGAGATTATGAGCCGAGCCAAAGTCAGATGCTTAACCTACTAAGCCACCCAGGCACCCCAACAATCATATTATTTTAACTAAGGAGAAATGGGAAGTCTAGTACAACTCACTGGGGTTCTGCCATGCCTCCAATTTAATTTCTTTTTTAAAATTTTTATTTGAGAGCGAGAGAGAGCGAGAGAGTGAGCTTGTGCACAAGCAGAGGAGTGTCAGAGAGAGAGAATCCCAAGCAGGCTCTGCACTGTCAGTGCAGAGCCCTACGCGGGGCTTGATCTCATGAGCCACAAGATCATGACCTGAGTCGAAATCAGGAGTCTGATGCTTATCCGACTGAGCCACCCAGGCGTCCCTAATTTTTGACCTGTAGATATTCTCATGGGCTGGTAAGCAAGGAAGAAAGTGGGGAAAGGCTATATGGAAGGCAAACCAACTGTGTCTGCCAGAGATTTCTCTCCTTTTGTTGATCCAAAATGGGACAATAATAAATAATGGGCCAAATAAGAACCTCTTTACAAAAAGAGGTAACAATGATAGAATTTTGAACAAAGAAGACCACACTTCTCTATGGAGAAATAATGTACTCTTGGAACACATAGCCTTAGAATTTGCCTAATTTTAAAGGATGGATAAAATATAAATAACTTATATCTCTGGGATAATTGGATCATGCCTGTTGGGCTATTAAAAGAGAAGGGGACCCACACTCCTTTTTTCATTGTCTTGGGATAGGACGGACCAGGTGGGCTTTCTGGTTCTTAACACTTTGTTAGGAAAAAGGCTTCGAACACAGAATCTGCTTATAGACTGAACAAGAAAGAAGCATTCATTGGAATATCTGACAAGATGGAAGAATTGGGGTGAAAGTAAACATTTTTCTGAAATTAGAAAGGAAACCTGAAGTTTAACACTTAAGCCAAGAAAGAGAAGAACAAATCCATAACCAGGTGTATATATTTAACTTCAAGTTGTACAGTACAGAGGCTCTGCTTATACTTAGTAATTATGCAGAATTTAAATATTTATGCCATTTACTTTTCCCCCCATCACCTATATACAGAAAAATTGAAAAGTTGTGCTGTGAACACTTACATACCCATTACGTAGATTCTACAGTGAACCTTTTGGTATATTTGTCTTATCACATAGCGATCTATTGATCCTGCCATCCATCCATGAATCCACATAACTTATTTTTTGGTGCATTTTAAAGTAAGTTGCAGGGGCGCCTGGGTGGCTCAGTTGGTTGAGCGTCTGACTTTGGCTCAGGTCATGATCTTATGGTTTGTGAGTTTGAGCCCTACAGGGGGCTTTCTGCTGTCAGCACAGAGCCTACTTCGGATCCTCTCTGCCCCTCCTCTGCTTGCATGTGTGCCTGCTCTCTGTCTCCCTGAAGTAAATAAACATTTTTTTCATGTTTACTTATTTATTCTGAGAGAGAGACAGAGCACGAGCAGGGGAGGGGCAGAGAGAGAGGGAGACAGAGAATCCCAAGCAGGCTCTGCACTGTCAGCGCGGAGCCCATTGTGGGGCTCGAACTCATAAACTGTGAGATCATGACCTGAGCCGAAACCAAGAGTTGGATGCTTAACCGACTGAGCCTCCCAGGTGCTCCAATAAATAAACATTTAAAAAAATCTTAAAAAAAATAAAGTAAGTAGCGAGCATCAGTACATTTCTCCCATGACCGCTTTGGCCATTTAAAAAAAAAAATTTGTGGAGGGGTGCCTGGGTGGCTCTGTCAGTTAAGCTATTGACTCTCGATCTCTGCTCAGGTCATGATTTCACGGTTCAGTTTTGGTTACTGAGTTTGAGCCCCGCATCGGGCTAGGATTCTCTTTCCTTCTCTCTCTCTGCCCCTCCCCTACTCACACACTCTCTCTCAAAATAAATAAATAAACTTAAAAAAATTTTTTTAATGTTTTAATTTTTTTATTTTTGAGACAGAGAGAGACAGAGCACAAGTGGGAGAGGGGCAGAGAGAGAGGGATTCACAGAATAGGAAGCAGGCTTCAGGCTCTGAGCTGTCAGCCCAGAGCCCGATGCGGGGCCCAAACTCACGGACCGTGAGATCATGACCTGAGCCTTAGTCAGACGCTTAACCGACTGAGCCACCCAGGCGCCCCTAAACTTAAAAAAATTTTATGGAGAAAGCCATTTTGGCAGAATTAAGTGTTATTTTTCTTCTCCTAGTTATTCCTGTTTTGTATATCGAAACATTACAATAGAAGTTATATAACAACATTTTTTTGACACTGCCTAGGTGCTCAAGCACATATTTCTGTGCCACAGTCTCATGAAAGTGAGTATTATTATTATCCTCATTTTACAGATGATGAGGCTTAGGTATGGTGAGTTAAATACCTGCCCAAGGTTGTATCATCAGGATGTGACTGGGCTGGTACTTGAACCCTTGCACTTTGAGTTAAGAACCTGATCCCTGAACCACCAAGAAGAGTACCCAGGATTGCAGGTCTAGTGCCCAAGAGGAAAGGGTCACTTGAAGGTTCCATAACTGGTAAGGGATGACAAGGACTGTGAGAACTGTATGGTACAGGAAGGATTTTCTGATTAGTGGACTTTTTAACTTTCTGAATTTTTTTTTTTTTTTGGCAAATTCCCCCCTTGGCTTTTGATCACTGTATAGTTAGTTCATAAGTATGTTTACCACCAATTCTCAGGAAAGAAAATGACCAAGCATTACTTTCTTACTTGTTTTTTAGAGTTTTAAAAAGCAGTTTTTTAAAATCCTTTCTCCTCTATCCTTTTTTTAAAAAATTTGTTAAATGTTTATTTTCGAGAGACAGAGAGACAGAGCATGAGTGGGGGAGGGGCAGAGAGCGAGGAAGACACAGAATCCGAAGCAGGCTCCAGGCTCCGAGCTGTCAGCACAGAGCCCGATGTGGGGCTCGAACTCACGCATGAGATCCGAAGTCAGACACTTAACCGACGAAGCCACCCAGATGCCCCAAAAGCAGTTTTTATTAAAGTATGATGTGTACACAGAAGAGTGCGCTTAGGACAAACTGAACATGCTTATGTGTGGTAGGGACAGAGCAAATAGTCGTTTCACATCCGCTGATGCCAACCGTTTATATACGGACTTTGGCAAGCCGTACCTACTTCTTTGCTATTCTTACATTTTACGTGAAGACCAAGGAAAACACTTCACCTCTTTCTGAATGTTTAGTTACCTAACCACTGGGTCTATTTATTAAATGAATAAACCCTGTAGCTATAATATATGTGGATTAACACTGCTTCAGATGAGAAATACACATTGGTATGAATTGGAAAAACTGAAAGTCTCTAGATAGAACTAAACTCATATTTTTATTCAGTTTCTATTTTTTCTTTGTCCTCATTTTTTTCTATTCTTGACATTCTCTATATTATGTAAAGCTGTTTTTACCCTTTTACTTCTATATTTTGAAGAACGTTAATAAATAAAAGATGTGAAAACCAAATTGCTATTCAAATTCAATTGTTTCCAATTATACCGGGAACTAAACAGAACCCAACAATTCACAGCTTCTTAGGGTGAAAGCAGCTCAACATTATTCAGTCTTCTATAAAAGAAATAGAGAAACAAAAAAAGGGGAGAAATTCAGAGACTGAGAAATACGATGACAGGTTAATATTATGAAGAACAGATGGGCTTAAGGGTCTGAAAAATCAGTGTCAAGACCTCGCAATCTATGCTCCATTCCTAGTGTCCTCAGTCGTCTATATTATTAGAGACTTCAGTCATTTCTTGCTTTTCATTCATTTTGTTGTTTTCTTTGGATCAGCTGGTAACATACAGTGTGCTTACAGTGTATGCTTATTTCAGTACTGACTCTAACAGCTGTAGATATTTCTCATGCACAGAGGAGGGTAAATAAAAGAATGGTAAGCCTCAGTGGTGGAGATTCTAAACTACCCCAAACAATAGAGTGTGTCAAAAGGCTTCAAGTAATAAAACTGTTGTCAGCTTTCCTTTCTATGTAGGTTTAAAGAAGAAAAATTGAGCTAACAATTCTGAAATGACTGCCAGAGATACTTCGGCAGTTAATAAAGGAGGAAGAAATAGAATGCTATCTTTTTTTAAAAAGTCTGAGTGGGGGAGGGTCAGAGAGAGAGAGGGGGGGAGAGAGAGAGAATCCCAAGCAGGCTCCACACTCTCAGTGTGGAGCCCAACGTGGGGCTTGAACTCACGATCCTAAGATCAAGATGTGAGCTGGGATCGAGAGTTGGACACTTAACCAACTGAGCCACCCAGGCGCTCCTAGGATGCTATTTTCTAATGAACTGACATGGATCTGGGTATTTTGATAAGGGTACCTCTTTTTGGTTGTTTGTATGTTAGCAACAGAAATTGACAAGTGCCCCATACCTTTATGAAGCTTTGCAAGGTACACAGCAACCTGTTGACGCATTGGATTTGAAAGATGTGTCAGTCAGCTTTAGCCACAGTAACAAACCCGGTATTTGAGTAGCTGACAAAAATCCTCCTTTATTTATTGTTCATGGGTCTGCTGGTTGGCTTGGCCTTCCTATGCTCAGCTGGCTGTGGATCCAGGACATGGGCCCAGTTCAGGTCTGCTCCACATCCATGGGACCCAGGCTAAGGAACAACAGTTATCTGAGATGTGCTGTGGGCATCGTGAATGACAGAAGGACAGAAGTTGCTGGTGCACATTTGCCACACCTGTTAAATTTTCAGCTCATTACAAACACATGTCACTTCTACCAACATTCTATTGGTCAAAACAAGTCATAAGGCCGGACCTAAAGTCGGTTGAGTGGGGATGTTTACTTTGTGAACTCCACTCTATTGCAAAGCCCAGTGGCAAAGGCTGTGGATTTTTATAATCCTTTTTACAGGGAGAGAGTGAAGAGTTGGGAATAGTAATCCAACCTACCATAGAAGGCCGCCATTAGAGAAAGGTCTTGGGGTTATTGGAATGCTATTTGTAGTTTTCCCCACAGTTTCACTAATCTGAAGTGAAATCAAAGGACTTGATGAGTTTTAATTTAAAAAGTATATTTCGGAAGACTAAGATTTAGAATAGCCTGAACGTAAGATGAATCGCTCAAAGTAATTCAGGTAGTAGACTATGTGAGTTCCTTGAGTAAGCCACATGGACTTAGTGAGCCCTTACTACTGTTCCCCACCATTCTAGGTCTGTGTGAAGATATTAAACATGTAGGCAAGTGGGGAAAATGTAGAAGGAGAGGGCATAGCAGTTTCCTCTGTGCTTTCTTAGCTGAAATTTGTGATTTCGGTCGCGAGGAGGAGTGAGCACCCGTCTTCCCACACTACCGGTATACCGTCATCATGAGCCCTGTATTTGGAAGGAATGTGTCTCCCATTTAAGCGTTTGACGGAATGATGAGTCTGAGTGGGCCTTGCTGAATCATCCTTCTGTGGGCAATACACGGGCCTACCTGTATCTCACAACTTACCCTGGCACTTCGCCAGACAAGAAAGAGAGGAGAGCTGAGCTGGTATTTGTTGAGATGTTGCTTTCTCCTCCCTGCTTTGCCCAAATAAAAACACAACAAATCCCCCTCAACCCCCGCCCCCTTTTTTTCCACAGGAAAAGGTCTAGCATTTCTCTTTCTCACTGAGATGAAGAATTTTCCCATAAGAACTTGAGTTCTTCCAACACTGTGAGTAAAAGTCTTCTAGTGAATATGGTCAGGAGAGAGCAATGACAGTGGGTGACCAGTGGATCATTCTGTAAGGAGATTGAAAAGCAAAGCAAAGCAAAACAAAACAAAACAAAAAACAGCAACAAAAAGAAAAGCAAAATCAAGCCATGGGCTCGAATGAGCCTTGGAAATTTCCCTCTAACTCCTATTTGGAAAATACTCAGTTGGCCTAATGAGTGTGTTTAACAAAAGGTATTCCTGCCAGGTTTTCAGAAATGGAATAACTGACCTAATTTCTGTTTGGATCAGAATCAGAATCTAATCCGTGTCTGTAGGCAACTAAGCCTAGAGGAGACCTACAACAGGCGTCCATTGCTACTTCTGTTTCTAAACAGGGTGGTCTCCCAGCCACTGTGCACCAAGGCTCTCGGCTCATCTGGCTGTTCTGCTGGGCAAGGCCCTGGAACCGCAAAGCAGGTTTAACATCACTCAGAAAGCCCAGCTGTGCTTTGTGTGAGGACGTTGTGTGGATAAAGAAATAGGCTCTTGGGGCACCTGGGTGGCTCAGTCAGTTGAGTGTCCAACTCTTGGTTTCCCCTCAGGTCACGATCTCATGACTCGTGGGTTCAAGCCCTGAATCAGGCTCCACACTGACAGTGCGGAGCCTGCTTGGGCTTCTCTCTCTCTCCCACTCCCTCTGCTCCTCCCCTGCATGCGTGCCACGCTCCCTCTCAAAATAAGTGAATGAATTATAAAAAAAATAGTTTAGAAGAAACGGGCTCTTATTGGATGCAGTGTTTTAGAGGCAGGTGCGGATGAACAGCCACCATCACGCATATTGGGGCGTTGCCTGCCTTGTTCTGTTAACACCCAGTGTGAACTGGGGTAGCACATTCTAGTGTGGACTTCCTTTTAATTAGGGTTTTAGTCTTATTTAGTTAGAATAAGGGACTCCTTTAAGACTAAGAAAAGCAATAAATAGCCCCCACCCCCCACCAGAGGCACATATTTATACATGCTTCAGACATTTAATTTCAGGGGTTCACAGAACCCTTGAAATCATGGCCCCAGATTAAGAGTCCCTACCTTTATACCTTTCTATTTAATAGTGTTTATTGTAGCCTGTTTGATGGGTAGAAAGACATGGGTTAGTGAAGGGACAGGTGTAGACAGTTGAGCTCCCACACTGCTGCCATTATTTAGTAGCCCCAGGACTTTGCTGAGTTTCTTCATTCGTGAAATGGGGAACGTTGTAGGACCCTTTAAGGGCTGTTGTGTGAGTAAAATGAGGCCATTTTCTTGGCTTTTGAGTAAGTGGGTGTTCAAGAAATGGCAGTAGTTACTCTTGTTATTGCTATATTGACATCGTGTTTGCATTGCACGTCCAACAAGTGGAAGGCTTATGGAACACTTTGAACACAAGTGTGAACCAAATGATACTTTTTAAAAAAATTATTTTACTTATTTTGAGAGAGAGAGAGAAAACAGGAGGGGCAGAGAGAGAAGGAGAGAGAGAGAGAGAGAGAGAGAGAGAGAGAATCCCAAGCAGGCTCCACACTGTCAGCGCAGACCCCGATGGGGCTCAAACTCACAAACTGTGAGATCTTGACCTGAGCCGAAATCAAGAGTCGGTCGCTTAACCGACTGAGCCACCCAGGTGCCCTGAACCAAATGATAATTTTAAGGTTGCTGGTTTCTTTTAAGGTATCTAGTGCACTTATATTTATGCAGAACTCTTGGTGCCCTCCTTCACTGCATCCTTCTCTAAACCCCGCTAGTTAGATATTTAGAACAAAGTGCCTAACACATAGCAGATGCTCAGTAAAAATGAATCATTGTTGTAATAATAATAATTATTGTTGTTATTACTGTTGCTGCTTCCTAAGTCATTCTTCTGTGGAGCCTTAATTTCACAGGAAAAAGGATTTCAAGATGGTCTTTTCAAGGTCAGGGAACATTTCAAAGTCATTGTGATAAGGAGAACAAAAAACTTGCTTTTTGCCCTTCCTCTTTTCTCAGTATCTTATAAAAATTCACATCTTTGCCTTCCATTCATTTCACTCACTATAGGCTGGATGCACAGCCTCCATGGGACAGATGACTAAATTGGTTTATGACAGTTTCTGGAATAGCCCTTGGTAGAACAAAGAAATGTGTCAGCCCTCTGTGACTGGGTGGGGCTGGCTCTAGGTTCTCCAGGCTAAGAAATGTGTGTGTTCAGGTCTCTTTCCCCCTTTCTTTGGCCGCATTCGTGCTCAGGTCCCGATTTCTTTGGAAGGTACAGGTGACTAACAACAGAGGAAAGTGTAAGCACTCACCATGCATGTATTAAAAACCATTTTTATCTGAGTATCATTGACATACAAACCACGCTTGTATTTTAATAAAGTTGGAATCAAAGTCCAGGACCACATCTTTGCACATCTAGAACCTGGCAAAGGCTCAATAAATATTGAATGAACAAAGGAAAGGAATTAATCAGTGGAAAAATTTATTTTTGGAGGCGAAGGGGGCTTCTTGGTGCCCTTAAAAGCTCACTGTTTTCTCTTGTTCTGAATTTTCTAGCTTTGCCAGTCGAATACCGCTCCATTACTGGTGTCCGAATACACCCAATACAGTAACTTTTATATTTCTGTAATTTTTTAACTTGAAGCTCTGTTTTTCCTCCCTGTTCTGAAGGAGCCCCAGATTTGCTAACATAGTAAGCTTTTTTCAAGGTGCTAGAGTAAGAGAGGGTCTGACTGAAGACACTGTACTGGTTAGTTATTGCTACATAACAATTGCCCCACAACATAGTGTCTTCGAACAACAGCCATGGGTTTTTGTTTGTTTGTTTTGTTTTGTTTTGTTTTCCTCAGGATTTTGTCATCTGGGCTGGGTTCAGTTGGGTGGCAGGAAATATAGATGTAGCAAGAATGAAGGAGATAGACAATCATCATTGGCAGACATCACAATAAGAAATCTTATGGGCTAGGGTTATCAGTGGATGGTTAAATCAGCAGACAGAGCATGATGAGAAGCAGGATATTGGCACGGTCTCAAAGTGTCTCCCCATGAGACGTTTACTGATTAGAAAAGAGAAAATGGTCATCTTTAGTGTGGAGAAAGTTGGCAGACATCGCCTTAACCAAGTGATCAAGGTCGACATTACTAATAATAGGACATATCGATATCATTTACACCTGACATGATGCACTGAGAAGAACACATCACTTCTGTGGTGTTTTTGCCGAAAATTTGTAACCTCGGTCTGATCGTGACAAAAAATTGACGAACCCAACTCGAGGGACATGGCACAGAATACTTGACTGGTACTTTTCAAAAGTGTCAAGAGCATGAAATGCACCCCACAGAGTGGCGGAGACTAAGGAGACATGCTGACTAAATGCAGCATGGTATCCTGGATTAGATCCTATATCAGAAAAAGGACATTAGTCAAACTAGTGAAATTCAAATATAACCTATAATTGAGTTAATATGTTAACATATATTTCTTAGCTTTGATATATGAACTATGGTTTTGCAAAATACTAACATTAGGGGAAGCTGGGTGAAAGGTATACAGTGATCCTTTGCTCTTTTTTTTTTAAATTATAATTGACATACAGTGTTATGTTAGTTTCAGGGTTACAACATACTGATTCAACAATTCTATACATTACTCAGTGCTCATCACTGTAAGTGTAGTCACCACCTGTCACAACACAATGTTATTACAATATTATTGACTGTATTCCCTATGCTGTACTTTTCATTCCTGTGGCTTATTTATTTTATAACTGGAAGTTTGTACCTCTTATTCCCCTTTATTTATTTTGCCTGTTCCCCCACCCACCTCCCCTCTAGGAACCATCAGTTCTCTGTATTTAAGAGTCTATTTTTTTTTTGTCTTTTGGTTTTTTTTTTTTTTTTAATTAATATTTATTTATTTTGAGAGAGAGAGACAGAGTGAGAGCTGGGAAGGGGCAGAGAGAGAGGAAGACACAGTATCTGAAGCAGGCTCCAGGCTCTGAGCTGTCAGCACAGAGCCCGACGTGGGGCTCAAACAAACTCACAAACTGCGAGATCATGACCTGAGCCCAAGTCAGATGCTTAACTGACTGAGCCACCTAGGTGCCTCATTTGTTTTGTTTTTTAGATTACACGTATAAGTGAAATTCTCTGTCCTGTTTTTGCAACATTACTGCAAGTATAAAACTATTTTAAAATAAAACATTAAAGAGTGAGTTACATGTGGAACACAGACTGTGTGCATAGGTGTAGCGTGGGGCAAGGGCTGAAGGAGGAACCCATTCGGATTTTATTACACATGGTCCAGGCAAGAAATGATGGTGGTTTGTAACAGGGTATTGCAACAGAGAGATGAGATACTGGATTGTGGATATATTTGGAATGTATAGGCAACAGATTTGCTGACGGATTGGTTGTAAGGGGAAAAGAAAGAGGAGTTGAGGCCATATTGAGATGTCTTAGATGGTACTTCCTTGCCTCTCTTTGAGGACTAGGCGTCTTAAAAAAATTCAAAGACTGACTTGAGAAATAGGGCACCTGTAAGTCAAGTGACTGGAGTAAAGGTCTGGGAAATAAGGAACTCGCAGGCTGAAGACAGAGAGGGAACTGGCCTTGGTGGAAAGGAGATACCCAGAAGCCAGGGTATTGGCTATCACCTAAATCCACTTTTCATCTCTGACCGACATTGATTTCCTCCCTCTTACAAAGACAAAGGACACAACACAGTAGTATGAGGAAAACATGAGTTGAGAAAATAACGGCTAGTCAAACAGAGAGGGAAGGCCTGAGGAACCATGGTGTCATCATTGGCCTGCAAAGAAAAAAAAAAAAGAAAAAAAGGTAGGTTTGGCAGCCCCTGGCCTAGGCAGTGAAGGTTAGTCATCTCTGTGTGAGTGTGTTATGTATGCTGCCCAACATGTTGTAGGTCAAGTAAAACATTAAGCTAGAAGATGGAGAAAGCTAACCCTGAAAGACCACTTTAATCCACAGTTCACTTTCATGTACAGCCTCATTCTGATAGACAGAACCCCTCCACTCCGCTGGTGTCACTTTGAAGTGTATGTCCTTATTTCTAGGATAATCTCTCTGTGATGGAATGGAGACATCCATCCCACTGTTGAACCTATCACACTGTATTTATTTTCTCCTTATGCCTATTTTTGACCCCCTTCTTATTTCTTTTCCGTAATTGCCCCCCCTCCCTTGTTCATTCTTTGTCTTTCTCCCTTAGATACTCACCCGACTTTGACAGCGTGATTACTTAATACTTACCTGCCAAATTAAGTGACTTATTTTACCAACTGGGTGGATATACAATACCTTGACACTTGCTATTTGAGTATTTTATTGCATTTTTTGTGTGTCCATGATGAATAAATAATGGTGCCAGCATTCAAATATTGGTACAGTATTGGTAATTGGCTTGTTTTGAATTAAAGTATGCATCACAGCATATTGTGTCTCTTTTGCTGTTTGACTTTAGTTCAATGAAGATTAATAAATTAATATTAAAATGAATAATATCCTCCATTCCTGTTCACTTTCTAGACTCCCTTTTCATTTCTCCAAGTTGAGATATTTACAATGAAAGAGGAAAGAGCATTTAGTCAAATGAGCAATGAGAACAGCAGAACAGTCCAATTATTTGAAAATAGACCATATTACCGTAGTTGCCCAAAATTTAGTTTCGCAATGGCCCCAAGTTCGCCCGGGTGGCTCAGTCAGTTGAGTGTCCAACTCTTAATTTTGGCTCAGGTCATGATCTCAGGGTCGTGGGATTGAGCCCTGCATTGGGCTTTGTGTTGGGCATGGAGCCTGCTTGAAATTCTTTCGCTACCTCTCTCTCCGCTCCTCCATCATGCATTCTCTCTCTTTCTCTCTCTCAAAACAAAAAAAAAAAAGATTAAAAAAATGAAACGACCCCAGGTTTATTGTACCAGCCGAGCGTTATTGGCAACCATCTGGTGGTGCTGTTTATTTATTATATTGGAGGGTTGAGGTATATTCCCCAATACAAAATGCAGTATTATCCTTAAAACCCACAAGACTCTCCCCTCCCTCCTTTCCTCTCTCTTTCCTTCTTTACTTTCTGTGACTCTCTCCTTCCTTCCTTCCCTTTTGCTGCCACTCTTCACTGGCAGTGATTCCAATGTGTCTAATGTGTATATGCATATTTGTATGTATCAGAATATGTAGGTTATGTAAGAATGGTCTTACAGAATATGCAGGATTATATTGTGGGTATGTTTTAGAGATTCACATTAATGGTTTTTCCAAAAAAGTCATTCTGCTTCTTAATATTTTTTTCATTTGGGACTGCATCCTTGACATCTCACCACATTGTTGTGTGTCCTTCTACTTTGTTGCTCCTAACTGCTGCATGATATGCTACAGAATGCACCGTTCACATTCTCCTTACCCATTATACCCTAGTGTCAGACACTTAGGTTACTCCAACTTCCTTTACCACAAGTAACACTCCTCATAAATATCTTCTTTGGGGCCGTATGTGAATTTCTCTTGGATATATTCCCAGGAGTAGGATTGTTGTATCATAGGCTACAAATACTATGATTCATTTCTTTCAGATTGCTCTCCATGATAGTTGCCTCTGTGTGTGTGTGCACATATTCTCAGAGCCTAAGGGTAAAATGTTACGTATCGGTCCTTATCCTTGAAAATCCATGAGGCCGGATTGGGGACCATTGCTTGGAGTGACAAGAAAGATGGAATCCTGTTAACTTTTCTTCTAGGATTGAGCCTGCATTCATATTAATGACAAAAATAACTACCATAAAGTGAGCACTTCTTATGTGCCAGGGACTATGCTAGGTGCTGTACATTCTTTGTCTTACTGACCCTTTACAATAATGCTATGAAGTACATGTTGGTATTAAAACTTCTGCTCAGGGATGTGAAAACCTATACTTAGAGACTTTTAGTGACTTGCTTCAGCTGGTAAGTTTCATATCGGGGATGGGACTGAGGTCTATCTAACCCCAAAGCCCATGCTCTTAATCACAATGCCACCATGCCTCCCCATCATCCCTTTATGAGAAAGACTTTTTGAGATGCTTGATATTCATCCCCACCATCTCTGTGTGCTGTAGGTTTTAGGACATCAGGTTAATGTTCGGGTTGGCAGGGAGAGAAGCTATGGGGTGGACCATCACAGCCTTGGGCATCAGTGTTGAATATACCATAAGAGAACGCTTTTGCATTCTGGTTTATGGCTCAGTTGCTTTATTTTTTATGGCTGTGAACCAGTTACCCCATTGCCAAAATCCTGTATTTTGAAATAGCGAAACCGAGGCCAAAACCATATGACTGACAAATGAACAATAGAAGCTCTCTTAATTGACCTAGACCTAATTATGTTGTTGGAAGAACTGACGTTCTCCATTTTATCTCTTAAGCCCTACTGACTGATGCTCACAGATTCCTGAATACTATAGTTGCTGTTCCTACCAAATGAACTCTGTCCTTAACAGAGGCTAGTTGTGTTTGTTCCCCAAACTGGTTATGCCAGTTGTAGTTAGTAGTATAAGTTACATAAATTAAATGTTAAATGAATGGATGAAATGTGAGTGTAATGTTGTTTCTATGAAAATTAGGTTGAATGTGTTTGTAAGACTTACTACATATGATTTGCTAGAAACAGTTATTGAGGAATTAGGTGTGGGGAGACATCTGTGAAAGATGGGAAAAATAATTAGATTTCTCCAGGGATTCTCCCCTCAATTGCCTGTGAGTGTCTTAGAGTTTTCAATACACCCCGAAGAAATGGAACCTGGAAATCATAGATGATCCATTATGGGTATGGTTTATGCAAAAAGACTTTTTACAACTCCCATTTAGCAGACCCGTATTCAAAGGCCTTGAACTTTCCTCAAAATATTAGCAAATATTTGAGTTTTTATATTTCCTTTTTAAGTTAAATCTAATAGTTAATGTATGATTGCATTATTTTTGTGACTCCTAGCTTTACCTGATTTGTTTTGTTAACCAGCCAACCATGTTTTCATATTGCACTGGGCACACTTCTTGCCTGAAAATCCCATTATATTTTCTTACCATATGTTAGCTGCTTTAATAGCAGGATGGATGTTTTCTAATTAATAAATATGTACGGAAGGTCACATAATTTTTAGCAGAGTTTAAAGGAATCCAAATACCCAAGTGCAATGTGGTACCATTGTCACACGGAGACTGAGAGAGAGAGAGAGAGGGGAAGAGAGAAAGGGAGAGAGAGAATCCCAAGCAGGCTCTACACTGTCAGCGCAGAGCCTGACCTGGGGCTCGATCTCATGAACCTTGAGATCATGACCTGAGCCAAAATCAAGAGTAGGTCACTTAACCAACTGAGCCACCCGGGTGCCCTACCATACAGTTTTTTTTAATCCTTATTTATTTTTGAGAGAGAGACAGAGTGTGAGCAGGGGAGGAGCAGAGAGAGAGGGAGACACAGAATCCGAAGCAGGCTCCAGGCCCTGAGCTGTCAGCACAGAGCCCGACACGAGGCGCGAACTCACGAACCGTGAGATCATGACCTGAGCCGAAGTTGGACGCTCAACTGACTGAGCCACCCAGGCGCCCCCTTACCATACAGTTTTTAATCTATCTTTACATGTTCTTATTTTGCATTAAGAGAACCTTTAGCACCTTCACACACTGGAAGGCCTAAGCTTCTACAGGTCCTGTTGTAGTGTGTTGTTTCTGCCTGCTGAAGGTCTCAGAGGAGCTTGTCATGAAAATTCTGATCTCAGCCCCTCACAACATGGGAGAAATGACATTAAATGGCTCCTTATCAGTCCCTCATGACTGTCCCTTTGAGACTGGGATTCTTAACAGTTTTGAGGGGCTTTGTAAATCATGTGACAACTTTGGACCCTCTCCCTGTCAGACACATTGCATATGGAATTTTACATACACGTTATTGGGCTGGGTTTTGGAGTTCTTAGAGCTCATCCATGGATGTGGGCTCGTTATCTCAGCTCTACAGATGATGTACTTGGGAAGGTAGGAGGTCTGGGGTACTCTTGGCTCTGTCATTAAGTAGTTAGGCCACCTTAGTTAGGCAAACCCATCAACCTCTTTGGGCCTTAGTTTCCTGATCTGTAAAGTAAGAGGTTTATCCCTTTACAGGCTCCACTATCCCTTTCAGTTCTACTGCATAATTCTACTTGAGGTCTCTGGTCTTTTTTATGAAAAAGAACTCAACGTTAGCCTTAGAAGAGGCCTGAAATCACATTATTTCTTGCAGAGCCAAGAAAATCCTAATAACTCCATGTGCATAGTTGTCTAGAGACATTATCTCTTTTTTTTGATTCCCCAAACATGTATCGAGGGCCTACTCTGTGCCCAGCTCCGCAAAGCACTGGTAAGTTTCACACATAAATAAATGTTCCGCCCCGGCCCCCCAGACAGGGTGGTTTCAGTGCACTCACAGATAAGGTTTCTGTTGTAAGAAGTGAGAAAAGACCGAGTTAGGTGAATTTCCCTGGGCTTGAATAAAATCTGCTTAAATGCCCTCTATTCAGGCTTTTCCTGATAACTATGCTTCTAATTCAGCCCCTCCTTCAGGAGAAAAGCTGCTGTGTGGACAAGTGGGCTGTGCCATTCTCCACTTCCTTGCTTGTCAGAGGCCAGCTTTTAATTCTTAAAGGGACCAGGCCTTTCTTCCCTGAAACCTTCAAAAACCCCTCGCAACAGCACAGTTCACAGGCAGGCAGGCCCCGGTTTCCTCACACCCACGTTGCTTTCCCGACTCTGGAGTAGGAGGGACAAAATCTGTAGGGTTGAACTGGTTTATGGGGGATACAATAGAGCATTGAGAAGTTCTCATTTTTATTTACTTATTTGATAATCTGCTACTTATTTTATTTTTGCTCTTTTGTTCAGTCTTTGTCTTTCTCCCTTTGATACTCACCAGATTCTGACAGCATGATTACTTAATACTTACCTGCCAAATTAACTGACTTATTTTACCAACTGGGTGGATATACAATACCTTGACACTTGCTATTTGAGTATTTTAGTGAATTTAAGAAAAAAAATGTCCCCGGTGATATCTTATCCAAAAAGGCGAAACCCCATGGCTCCTTTTATTTAAAAAAAAAAAAACCAAAAACTCTTTGTTGCTTTTGTTTTTATAAACTACGTTTGGTTATAATACATGTTCCACTATAAGATAGAACCAACCAGTTTTCTCCTTCCAGTTACAGAGGTGAAAGATACACATAGAAGCATATACTCCAGTGTAATTTTGTGGGGGCTGTTCTGCCATCTCTCAACAGGAATATGGCTTTGTTCACAGGGATTTAGTTCCTGGATTGGGTCAGTTAAGCTCTTTTTTTGTTTGGCAATTTTTTTTTTACAGTCAGCAATGGATAAGTAAAATATTTCCCAAGAGCCAAATAACTATCATTTTTTTATGAGTAGAAATGGGATTGATGATGTTGTTACTTTTCTTATCTTAATAGAAATTAATATACTGCCCATCTCCAACACACACATTTCTCCTCTAATAGGTTAGCATGAAGGGGTAAACGATAAAAATGTGTAAACTAAGTGGTCACATATGTATTTTCTTTTTTTTAATGTTTATTTATTTATTTTGAGAGAAAGAGAGCACAAGCATGTGCGAGTGGGGGAGGGGCAGAGAGCGGGAGAGAGAGAATCCTGAGCAGGTTCCACGCCATCAGCTTGGAGCCCGAGGTGGGGCTTGAACCAGTGAACAGTGAGATCATGACCTGAGCCAAAACCAAGAGTCAGAGGTTCAACCGACTGAGCCACCCAGGTGCCCCACACATATGTATTTTCTCAGATATCCAACTAAACATTGAGTCGTGAGATAATTTTTTTAAAGTTTATTTATTTAAGTAATCTCTGCACCCAGTGTGGGGCCCAAACTCATGACCCTGAGATCAAGAATTGCATGTTCTACCGACTGAGCTAGCCAGGTGCCCCTCAAAATAATTTTTCATGTCTTAGGGTCGCAGGAGAGTGGCAAGCTTTGTTCTACACTGTGATAAAGATATTTTAACATAACATTTGTAGCCTTTTGTGAGAAGACTGGAATTTGGTTTCAGGTTCAGAAAAGATCACATTATATAAATTTCCCTGGGACTGAATAAAATCTGCTTAAATGGTCTTAAGTAAAAATAAATAAAATCTTAAATAAAAAGAAATTAAATAAAAAATAAAATCTGCTTACATGGAGCCTTCCTTGCCTTGTTTGATACCTTGAAGCCATTTGTCTTGGGATTCTAGGAACAAGGAAGGAGAGAGAAACGAGAATATAATAGGCTGAAGGAAGTCTGGAAATCATGTTGTATGCCCTAAGAGGCAAGGATACTTTCTCTTTAATCCGGTGAAAACTAACTCTCAGAATGAAATGAAAACAATGCTTGAATAACACTTGGTGATTAGTGACCATCTTGTTGGCAATCCTGTTGCCTCTGAATTTGATATGATTAGCTTGGTTTAAAGCACAGGGCATTTCACAAACAGGTATAGTTTACTTTTCATGATGCCCGGACTCTAGAGGCTTTGTTCTTACTCAGTTTGGTTTCCTAGAAAGCATTTCAGTCCCTGCAACCTCTACTGATATTAAGAATCTATTTGCATTTGTAACTCTGATTTTTTGAGTGTAGAGTGGCAGTTTCTAGAAGCTATGTGATGTGCTACCACAACAGACTGCATGCAGAAACAGATATATGAAAGGTGTCTCTTACTAAGTCAGACATTAAAGAGACTTGCAAAAATAGAAAAACAATGCCATTTGCCTCACTGGTTTTTGTTTTGGCAAATAAGTCTGTTTTGCACAAAACATGTTATGTGTATAAATGTGTAACGGGTCTATTGTTATTTGCACATGAGTTAATAAATATTTAAAAATTCTCAGTTTTCATTTCTAATATGGTAAGTATCAATAGATAGAACCCACATAAACAAGAGCTCTCTGGAGTTTTCAGTAATTTTTCAGAGTATAAGGGGTCTTGATGCTAAAAAGTCTGAGACTTGCTGCTCCACAAACACACACATGGGCCACTGTTGAAAAGAACATAAGAGAAACACTGTAAGAGGCTCTGAAAATCGATTAATGTGGGGCCCAAGGACTTTCGTCATAATGCATAAATTTCAACGGGATTGCAATTGTGTGCCTTACAAAGACTTAGTGGTGTGATGTTACACATTTTCTGTCACATGCATCTGCTTGAATTTAGCAACCCAGAGCTAATTGCCATTGCTCTTTGTAATTTGGTCATTGTCATATAGGTGAGCATTTCTTCATTTGCCACTTAAATAGAATATGTAACCATTATTACACAGGTGAAGTTAGTGGCATTTACCATTTGCTCTGTTTTCCCCGTGTTTTGTTGGTTGTGTAAGATAAACAGTATTTGGTGAACTGTGTCACGCAATTATCTATGATCATCTGAAATTCATAACTACCGTGTATTCGTTAATTAACTTAAAAAGGTGGTCGTTTCAAAAAAAATAATTGTTAATGGTGTTGATGAAACTGGAAAATTTGACATTTGCCCTGGTGCTCCATAATTCTTTATAAGTTATGTTTCCTTTAACCCATTCTTGCATTTTCTTGTTCTTCCTATCCTTCAGGGAGGACCACAACCAGTCATGAACAACTGAAATGGGAATGTGGGAATGTGGAACATCGAGAAAGAGATTTTATGGAAGAAAAGCTTAAATTAATTGAGACTGTTTAGCCTGCAGAAGAGGACTTACCAGAAGTCTCTAAGCATAGAGAGCCTTATTTTGTAGAGGATAGAAAGCAGCTGTCTTTCAGCGCCAGGAGCCTGGAATATGAGGACACGGTCTTACAGTGTAATCAGAGGGGATTTAGTGAAGATACACTGAACATGTTTCCTCACAGTGGAGGCTGCTAGACTCTCGAGTGGGTTCCTGAAGGCAGCTGTGCACTTTCTTTCTCTGGAGTCGGAGGAATTCAAAACTGTTTTCATGCTGATCAGCTGTAGGCAGAAGTAAGGCGACCGCTTCCTAACTTATTGAGGCTTTGGCACCTCGACATTTAAAATTTTTCATTGGAACATCTGGATGTGGGTGGGCAGAAAGGCCTTTGTAAAATCACATCTGAATATACCCTGAAGAGGAGAAAAGAGAGGGAAGAGTCTGCAAATGCATAGAATTCGGCCCCAGGGGTGGTCCCTACCTATCTGCCTGCTTCCTCTCTTCCCCCTGATTTTCTTCTCCAAGCTCATTTTCATCTTGGGGCCTATTCCTTTGCTGGAATGCTTTTCCCCTCGATCGTTGATGGCTACTTCTTTCTCATTACTCGGTCTCAGCTCAAGCATGACTCCATTTTTATTTTCCTTACGGTACTTACAACTGCCTGGAATTACTTTATTTACCTTCACCCCTCCACACTTCCCTCCCTGGTCAGAGCCGCCATCATCTGTCACCAGGATGGCCGCGGTCGCCTCTGCGGTGGTGTCCTTGGCCCACCCTCAGTGTACTCTCACCAGCCTTTTCTTAATGCATCGGCCAGGGGAATCCTTTTAAAACGGGAGTCACATCGTGTGAGACTCCGTTACTCTCCGAGAGGAAGCCAAAGTATTTCGCAACGGCCTCTAGGGCCCTCATGATCTGGCCCACTGTGACCGTTCTGACTTGTCTCCTGCTGTTCTCCCCCTCACTTGTTTCATTCCCACAACATTGGTCTCCTGGCTGTTCATCGATCAAGCCAGACTTGCTCTTGCCACAGTTAGTGGCTGTGCCCTGGCCGGTTCCTTTTTAACATTCTACAGACTTTATTTATCTATCATATTACTGCCTCTTACCCATTTCCAGAAAATGTGGTCCACAAGGCAGGGATTTTTTTTCCCTATTTTATTCATCGCAGTATCCACATGCCTAGAACAGTGTCTGGCACATAGTAGATATTTGCTCTGGGCTGACCCTCAGTAGCTGTGAATATGACCTTGTTTGGAAATAAGGTCTTTGCAGATGTGATCAAGAGGAGGTTATAGGGTGAGCTCTAATCCAGTATGACTGGTGTCCTTATAAAAGGAGGAAAATGCCATGTGGCAACAGCAGCAGCTGTAACCACCACCAGGAACTGGGAAGAGGCGAGGAAGGATGTCAGCCAGAGTCCCACAGGGCACATGGCCCTACTGGTACTTGTAACCTTGATCTCCAACTTCTAGCCTCCAGAACCGTGGGAGAATACGTTTGTATCGTTTTAAGCCACTCACTTTGTGGTGCTTTCTTACGGCCGCTGTAGGAAATAAATACAGTGCTTGATAAGTATTTATTTGAGTGAATGTACCTGCTGTTGACCTATTTATGCCTCATCTCTTCCCCGGAAATGAAAACCCGTTGAAGGTGGAGCCTGTGTCTTACTCTCCATTGTATCTTTGGTATCTAGAGCAGCGCCTGGCACAAAGGTGTGTCCACAGTGTTGTGGGGAAGCGGTGTAGAGTGGCGGTAAAGCACAGGGCTCTGGCGTCAGGCTGTCTGGGTTCAGGTTCCAGCTTGGCCACTTCTGGCCCTGGGCCTTCGGGCGCTGCTTCTGCACTTCGCCCCCTCATTTGTGGGATGGGTCCGCACATACGGAGCGCTTAGAATGGTGCCCGAGTTGTTCGGCGCTCGGTATCCGTCATCTGTTGTTCTCATCAGCTAGCTTATATAGCACGATGCCACTAGGATTAGCTGTGAAAAGCCTCGTGAACTGCGGACTCGAGGCCAAGGACTCACCACGGGACCTTGGGCCGGTGACACGCTTCCCTAGACTTCTGTCTTCTTATCTGCAGGGGAAGGTGTTGGAGGAGCACTCCTCAGTACTCTCCAGCTACAGCCTTTGGTGGGGCCGGGTGGTAGGTCGCGGATGTAATGCCAGGCTGTTGGGCACGTCAGAGACTGAGCGCTGGTGGGCCTTCGTTGGAGGAGAGGAAACGCACAGGAAGGGAAAACCTGGCCTTCCCTCATACCCCATCCTCCCAAGCAGCCCTCACGTGCACTCTAGTGTGCCTGATGGAAACCGGGTGGCAGAGTCTGGGCTTCTCTACGAGCCCACTGAGGCCATTTTATGCTGAAGATTATCATCTTGTCGGTCCCTTCTTTTATTGATATGGAGCCAACTTGATAAAGAGCCTCATTTCTCATTATCTTGGAACAACTCGCCTTACTGCTTTAACTTGCCAACGTGCCTGGCCTGTATTATTGTTGTTATTATTATTACACTTGCAAGACAGGTGCAGTAAATAGGTGCCAACGAGATTATGAATCACACACGAGTCTTGTCAACAGTACAACAGAAGTAAAATGCAGCACCTGTCGCTTCGCTTCAAGCTGAGACTACTGACATGTCAGGCTGAAATATTAACTGAGCTGGTTAGTGATTGGTTAGTTTCCACTCATCTCATTCAAACAGTCAGATCTTTGTGTGTGTGTGCATAGACACCATCTCGGCATTCTAGACTTTAACGGATCCTCCTACTGGCCCCGGTGTCATCCCTGATTTTGTGCTGAAGACTTACGAACTAGTGCTAAGTTTTTATGTCATGAAGTCAGGGAGGGAGAGAGAGAACAAGTAACAGCCAGATCAGATCCCATTAGGGCCCCATTGCTTGTCTCAGAAGGGGGCCACGTAACTGGGAAGGGGAAGCAACGGGAAGGGGACTGGAAAGAGCATGGCCCTAGGATGTGGAGGCCTGGGTGTGAGCGTCCTGCCACTTCTGATGTGATCTTGGACAAGTCACTTGTGTTCGTCCATCTGTAAGTAGGGTAGAGAAACCTGCTTCATCCAACTCACAGAGTTGTTATAATCACAGATACAGCAGTATATGTGCAAATGCTTCACAACGTGTAACACATTATGCAAAAATTAGTTGTTATGGCTTATGGTTACTGAATGAACATAGTGCAGGAAGAAGTGTTTCTAGTGTTTTTTTTTTCTACTCGTGTAATATAAGCAAAGCATTTAAAACCAACAACGTATTTAACAATTTTGTGACTTAAAAATTTTTTTTAATGTTTATTCATTTTTGAGAGAGAGAGAGAGAGAGAGAGAGAGAGACAGAGCGTGAGTGGGGGAGGGGGAGAGAGAGAGGGAGACACAGAATCTGAAGCAGGCTGCAGGCTCTGAGCTGTCAGCACAGAGCCCCATGCAGGGCTCGAACTCATGGACCACGAGATCATGACCTGAGCCGAAGTAGGATGCTCAACCGACTGAGCCACCCAGGCTCCCCAACAATTTTGTGACTTTAATGCCATTAGTGGCTCCAGGGCAACTTCAGGTGCAATTGGGCATCTGGAAAATTTGTGAAACTCTTAGTGAAGTAAGAAACGATATCTTTGGGGACACCTGGCTGGCTTGGTCAGAAGAACATGCTACTTTTGATCTCGGGGTTATGAGTTTGAGCCCCACATTGGGTGTCGAGATTACTTAAAAATAATCTGATAACTGTTGGGGCATCCAGGTGGCTCAGTCGCTTAAGCGTCCAACTTTGGCTCAGGTCATGATCTCATGGTTCATGAGTTCGAGCCCCGCATAGGGCTTTCTGCTGTCAGCACAGAGCCTGGTTTGGATCCTCTGTCCCCCTTGCCTCTCCCCTGCATGTGCGCTCTCCCTCTCTCCCTCTCTCTCAAAAAGAAATGAACACGTAAAAAATTAAAATAAAATCTGAAAACAAGACAAAAATGATAAATGTCACCAATTCGTCCCTCTCTTGTGGACATAGAATTATGTAACTGTGCCCTTTGTCATGTGACTTTGGTTTTTTCCCACTAGAGTAGGTAGAGTGTATTCCTCTACCCTACTGATGTTGGTTTGGCCGTGGACTTGCTTTGGCCAAGGGAATGTTAGTGAAAGAGATGCCTTGATGTCCTTCAAATGCCTCTGATGCTTCAGCTTGCTCTTTTGTGCTTTTGCCATTAGAAGAACATATCTCAAATAGTCACCGGTCCAGACGGAATGCAGAGACGTGTGGGGCTGACCTGGACTCTACCTGCAGCCCAAATTCAATCTGCAGCTGCAGAAACACCCCAGTTGACCCTCAGAGCTGTGAACAAGAAAAAGAAAACTTGATTGTTGTGAGCCACTGAAATTTTGGCTTGTTATGCGGTATTTTTGCAGCAGAAACCTGACTAATACACAGTAAAATAATGTACACGCTTTGTAGCATGCATAGAGGCATCACTCTGAAGTTGCCTTCATTGGTTTCATTTTTCAGCCAGACAACCTGGACCTTTATTGTTGATTTTAATACATTCTCTCTCTCTCCCTCCCCCCATTCTCTCTCTCTCTCTCTCTCTCTCTCTCTCTCTCTCTCTGTCACCACACATTCATGGTCATGGAGGATGCTGTCACCTTGATGGATCCACTGATGACATATTGGCCTTCACGGCCACCATCTTTCTTCTTTCCTCCTTGTTCCCTTAGGAGGTCTTGTGCTCTTTCCAATTTTAGCAGGTTAAGTGCTTGCTGGCTTTGCAGGTATCATGGCTGAGCCTTGCACAGTCATAGTATCCCTATTCTGGACCCTTCCCCCATCATCCCTCAAAACAGTTTTCTTCCGAACACTATCAGACATTGATAAGTCAGTGTGTGCTCTGGCAGAAAGGGGAAAATAACTCCAGGCAGAGCTTAAAATTTGGCTCCATTTATCTCATTCAGTTTTAGACAAAGGATCATTATCATTAGGATGTGCTGGTTTTCTATTGCTGAGTAACAAATTACTCCAAATTTTAGTGGCTTGAAAAAAATCATTTTATTTTGTCCACTTTTATTTTGCGGATTAGTAGTTCAGGAAGGGTTTGGCTAGTTGGTTCATCTCTGATCCATGTGGCATTATCTGGGTGCCTGGGGTATGACAGTCCACTTCAAAGATGGCTACTTCATTCACATGCTGGGCCCCTGGGCTAGGATGGCTGGCAGTTGATGTTGACTGTCAGCTGGAAGCCGAGCTGGGGCTGTCCCCTGAAGTGCCTACACATGGTCTCCCTATGTGGTTTGGGCTTCTCACAACATGGTGGCTGTCTGTATTCCCAAGAGTGAGTATTCTGAGAGACATGAAGTAGAACCTACCAGTCTTTTTTTTTTTTTTTTCTAATGTTTATTTTTGAGGGAGAGAGACAGACAGAGTGTGAGCAGGGGAGGGGCAGAGAGAGATGGAGACATAGAATTCAAAGCAGGCTCCAAGCTCTAAGGTGTCAGCACAGAGCTTGATGCGGGGCTCGAACCCACAGACTGTGATATCATGACCTGAGCCGAAGTCAGATGCTTAAATGACTGAGCCACCCAGGTGACCCAGAGCCTACCAGACTTTTAATGCTGGAGTCAGAAAATTGGCATAATGTCACTTATACTGTATTTTGTTGGTCAAAGCAGTCACAGAGCATTCCCACATTTAAGAGAAGGGGACACAGAACTCCCCACGAGAGAGGTAGTAAAGACTTTGCAGCCGTCTTTCATCTACACATACGTGGATAGTTTTTTCTCAGGAGGCTTTAAGAAACAAACGTGCTCTAGGTTGAGGGCTTGGGACTGGCAGTGTTCTTGCACATTTTTTACACATCACTCATTTTTTGCTTTTTTTCCAATGAGAGCCTCGTGAACTGATAGTAAACGCTGGCCCTTGTCAGATAAACTCAAGCGACATGCTGATTACTTCACTACCACAGCCTCTTAGAGTGTAAATAATGGAGTGATAATGACAATAACAATAGTTTTCTGTGGGCCTCATTTAGTTCTAAATGCATTTTCTGTATTGATTCACGTGATCTTCATAACAAAGCCATGAGGTCAGTTCTTTTATCAATCCTATTTTCATAGGAGAAAACTGAGGCACAGAAAGGTTAAATAACTTCCTAGAGTCACACAGCTGGTAAACGGCAGCACAGGGATTTGAATTGCATTCTGTATAGTTCCACTACCTAAAGGGAAATCATCTGGTTGACTTTTATATTCCTCCTTTTGCACGGAGGAAAATCAGCCGGTGCGAGTTGCTGCTATTAAGTACTATTATGTGCATAAATTATACAAATATGTTTGCATTAGAGCTCAGGGGCGGAAGTGGAAAAATGGAAACGGGTTCTTTCCTCTATAGGTGATCTTTAGAGAGGCTATTTCAGGAAAACATTTCCATATTTTTGTCCTCCCAATTCTATCTCTAGTCAACTTGTTTTGTCTAAAGTTAATAATGCATTTATTGATTCCACGCTTGTTTGTATCCATTCTATCTTTCTGTCAGATGTAATTGTTTATTCTAAAAGAGTGGTGTGCGTGTGCGTGCGTGTGTGTGTGTGTGTAAAAATCCTATTGGTGTCGTGAAAAAAACTAGGAGTTACAACAGACCAATTTAATATGGTCCCTCTTCTGAAATCCCATTTTCTGGATTGTTTCTGAGGAGTCTTTAACTTACATGCTGATATAGTTACTATATAACTACATATATAGTTGTTAGTTCATTTTTGTTAACTCACACTGCAGTTTCCTATCCCCTTGCTGTTGGGAAATTTTAGCATTTCAGGACAGCTGGCCACCTTTGCTGAGGCCCCAGAGCACTTTTTCATGATTCACAAAGAAAGCTGGTGTGTGGCCAGAATGGGCAGCGACAGGTGGAAGGCTCAAAGGTTACCCTTTGTACAGGTTCCCACCATAAGTGTATACTCGCCACTCTTGTTCTGTTAACCTCTTAATTACCCACAGACGGCCACGGGTGGTGACAGAAATTAGCTAGCTTAGAAGGCTGCTGCACAGCCGTGGATAGGCTCTGTATAATTTTCTGGTCTGGGAGTAAACCTGAAAGAGACTTCGGAGGATTTCAGAAATTCTGAAATCACCCAAAGGTTGGAGGAGCATGTCTTCGGGCACAGCTGCGTGTAATGCTCATTAAGCAGACAGGTTCCCAAATGATCAAGAATAACATTTGGATTTTCCTAGTCCCTGGGTAATATGTTCTTGGTTTAAGAGTGGGATGTCCTACCGGGCATTTGTGTGTGTGTGTGTGTGTGTGTGTGTGTGTGTGTGTGTGTGTGTGGAAGGGCTGAGGTTTATTAATTAGCGAAGAATTGAGCCTGGCTGATGATCAAGTCTTGGTGTTAAGACAACATTCTGGTCGTGAGCAGTTTTTCCCCCCTTAGAGTTGGTTCTGTACTGAACTTTTTATCTGATGCAGTCTGAGATGGCCTTTATTAAAGCTGACTAGTCGCAGATATTTCCCAACGTAGACATTTTCAGAGGGCCAATTTTTTGAAATTTCTACCTTATTGAAGAGAACTGTATTCGAGTCTTTACAAATATTGTCTCTCAGTTTAAAAACGTCTTCTAAAGATCTGTCTTCATCTCACCGATGAGGAAACGAAGGTTCGGAGGGAGTTAGTAACTTGCCTAAGGTGACAAAACAAATAAAAGCCGGAGCTGACCCCATCGAATAGTGCTACTTGTTTTTCTGTCTACATTGCTCAATTGTTACTCTGGTTCATTTCAATACATTTCAGAAAAGGATTTAGCACGAGTTCATTGAACGTGTCGTCTGAGAAAACATCCCTGTACTACTTTGGGGGTGTGTTTAACTGGGCTGGTTTGCTGGAGGATTGACTCTCTTCGCACCTCCGATGTTGCTTCTGTGAACATAAATGAATGAGTGCTGATGTCTGGCAGTATATCTATTTGATTTGTAGTTTCTTCATAGAATGGTATACCAAGTAGGGAGGGTACAAAGCAAATTTTGTTCAATATCGGTTTAGTTATCTATCCAACGGCTGTCCAATATAGGTGAGGGGACAGGTTAACACAAGATCTCAGCCCTTGATGTGACCATAGACAGGTTCTGTGGCTGCCCCGATACAGTATAACAAGGACTAAGAGCTGCCAAGTCCTAAGAGGAGAGATAAGGGAGCAACTGTCTATGGAAGATTCATGGAAAGCTTCTCAAGGGAGGTGGCTTTTGAGTTGGGTCTTTAAAGATGAGGAGCTTGTTGGATGGGGAAGGAGAGCTCTTGCAAACGCAAAGTGTATCAAAGGGCACGGAGTGTTTGTGGAGCCACGAGTGGCTTGGTGTGGCTGAAGGGCAGAATATGTATGTGTGACTTGAGAGAGAAGAGCTTGGAGAGGTGAGATGAAACCACACAGTGAAGGGGTCCTCTGAGCCATGGAGGGCCATAGAAGGATAGAAAAGTATAATCGGGTTTGTGTTTCAGGAAGTTAACTCCATATTCTGGTTGGGTTTGAGGAAGGGAGGACTGGAGAGAGGGGGACGCCTGGAAGATGGGTACTGATGAGAGCAGTGGCAGGGCACGAGTAAGAGAGGGTCTATAGACCTTGAGGGGAGACTACTCGCTGTGTTTGAAAACGAATTGTTCAGTGTGGTTGAAGGAAAGTGCGGAGTAGTCCTTCAGTTTCAGGTTTCTCTTAGGCAAAGTGGTGCCATTAACTGAGATAAGGAATTTCAGAATAAGTAAATTCGGAGATGGGTATGAAAAAATTCGTTTTGGGATATTGGGTTTGAAGACTCTGTGAAATGTAGGGGTGGAATTGACCAGTGGAATGTTAGAAATTTGGGTCTGGAGCCCTGGAGAAAATAGGGGTTCGATTTGGGGTTTGTCTACATATAGGGGGCATTTAAAGCTTTAGAAGTAATAGGCTCATGTGAGGGAACAGGGAAGGAGCAGACAGAGAGGAGAAGGGAACCAAGAGAGACTCCTGCATGGAAAGCAGAGAGTCCAAAAAGACCAAATGGTTGGCAATGCCAGATGATGCCAGATGATGTTAAGGAGACCAAACATTGATAAGAAAAACCTCAGGATTTATCACTTAGGAAGTAATAAGTGACTAAGTCGGTTAACGGGCCGGTTTCCAAAACAATATGTAGAACACACATCCAAACAATCTGTACTCTCTAATACCATTTTTATAGCACAGTGCATTCAGAACTCTGAAGGGACCAATTTCTAAGAGTGTTTACCTCTGGTTGGTGGGATTAGGAGTGTTTTGTTTTGTTTTTTTTAAAGGGAGGACTCTACTTTGAACCTCATTCAGGTTGCTTTCTGAGGTCCCAGGTCTTGCTGGCTGTCAGCTGGGGTTAATTTCAGCTTCCAGATGCTGCCTACATTCCTTCCCTGTTGCCCTCCTTCCTCTATCTCAAACCAGCAATGAGAGATTGAGTCATTCTCATTCTTTAAATCTCTCTGAAGAGATAGTAGCTGAGCAGGGTACAAAAAAACTTGGCAATTCCCATCCATACAGCGGCAGCAGAGCACAGAAGAATGAACATGGACTTTGGCGTGAAAAGCCCCTTGTTGTATTTTCGTATGTGACTTTCTAGCCAGATGGTCTTTATCATGTTATTTAACTTCTTCTTTAGTTTTCTGATCTTTTCCAGCTTCTAGAGGCTGCGTGAATTTCTTGGCTCCTGGCACGCTTCTTCCCAGTCTGATCGGGGGTGATTTTTTTTTTATTGCTCTTTTTTGTGTGTTTTTGCTTATATGCATTTTCTAAATGTCCTACAGTGACCATGCACTACTCTTGTAATCTTAAAAGAATATGATAAAAATTCTTACAAGAGGACGTTACCGGTGACCTTGGTGAGCATAATTTCAGTGGTGTGATGGGAAGCAGAAGTTGGATTCCAGTGGACTGAGAAGATCATTGGAACTGAGGAAATGGAAACAGGGGATGTTAGTGGCAAAGGCAAGGAAAGAGAAAGAGAAATATCCTGAGGGGTAGCAGGACTGAGAAAATTATTATTTATAGTAGCAATTCTTAAACCCTTTGCTCCAGGACCCATTTCTAGTCTTCGAAAGTTATCGGGGACCCCAAAGATCTTGCATGTTTTATGTGGGATAATATTTACCATATTACATATTAACACAGAACTTTAAAAATAGGTATTGATTTATTTTAAAATAATAAGCTCATTATTTAACATATCGTATTTTAATGAAAAATAACTTTTTCAGAACAAAAACATTTAGTGAAAAGAGCAGCACAGCACTGTTTTTCATTTTTGCACATCTCTCTAATATCTGACTTAGTTAAAAAAAAAAACAGATTCTTCTGCATCCAATCTGTTGTAATATGTTGTCATGGTTGAAGTAAATAAGAAAAATCTGGCCTTACACAGGTGTGTAGCTGGTTAAAGGAAGACCCTTGTGGATCCCCTCAAAGGACCTCGGAAGCCTCCCACAAGGGTTCTTGGACCACATTTTGAGAGCCACACTGACTTATAGTGTGGGAGGAAATTTGAAAGTGCTATGACTGGAACAGAAGGAGCCAGGAAAGAGAAAATTCCAGAGAGGGAGGTATAATTGAAGGAATGTACCAATATGGATAGAGAGTTCACCTTCTTAAAGAGAGGAGGTAGGTAGGATAGAGCCGTCAGGATAGATGTAGCTATAAATATGTGTGGAGGAGTGGAGGCGGTTGATAGATTTCACCTCCATTACTTTCACTTTTCTCTAAAACAGGATTGAGGGGCTACAGAATGGGACGGGAATTTATGCGGTGCTGTGAAGCTTATTTCTATAGGTTGTTTATATGCCTACTGCAAAGTGAGATGCTAGCTGTGTGAAGGTTTAAGTGTTTCTGTGAGCAGGAATCTGCATTTCTAGGAAAATGCAGGGAATATCTTGAGCTGGATGCTAACCCCAGGAGCCTTTTCTTTTCTTTTTTTTTTTATTTTTTTTTTAAATGTTTGTTTATTTTTGAGACAGAGAGAGACAAAGCATGAGCAGGGATGGGGCAGAGAGAGATGGAGACACAGAATGTGAAGCAGGCTCCAGGCTCTGAGCTGTCAGCACAGAGCCCGACTGGGGGCTCGAACGCGAGGTTGTGACCCGAGCCTAAGTCGGACGCTTAAACGACTGAGCCACCCAGGCGCCCCAGCCTTTTCTTTTTAAAGTTTATTTATTTAGAGAGCATGCAGGGGAAGGCGAGGGGGCGGGGAGGGGAGGAGAGAGGATCCCAAGCAGACTCCGCACTGTCAGCACAGAGTCTGATGGGGGCTCAAACTCACGAATTGTGAGATCATGACCTGAGCTGAAATCAATTTAACCAGCTAAGCCATTCAGGCGCCTCCGACCCCAGGAGCCTTTTCTACCGCACTTTAATCCCAGTGAATCCCAATGGTTGAAAAGAGAGATCAACAAAAGAGTCCTGGGCCTGAGATGTGTGAGTACAGTAGGGGACGGACATATCTTTTTTACTTGGTTTTATAAGATGATGTTTATGAGCTAGTTGTATGTATGTGTATATATGACATATTTTTGAGTATTTAAACCTTGGGTATTTTTAGCACTAATTAGCAGGGCTACTTGGAAGAGAAGCTCTCCAAAGCCCAGTGTTTGGGATTGTGGCCCCCATTCCTATGGTGGCTATGCCTCCAAGTAGGTCTTATTGCACTAGACTTTATATATTTAGGCTGGGAGAGCTTGTGTGTATTTCCATGTGCATATGTACGTAAGAGGCTGATTCACTGCTTTGTTAGCAGCGCTTTATTTTGAATGTCTTCAGAGTTCAAGTCTTTCTTGAAACGTTGAGTAAGATTGGAACAATTAAAAGTAGAAATAAAGGAGAAAATTAAACTAGGAGTGCCTTAGGTTCAGAAGAAAATTCAGTTTGAGAAATAGAAGCATAATATTTTTTACAAGTCTTTTTTTTACTTCATGTGATTAACACAAAGGCAAGTGATTTAATGAAAACCTTTTTATGGGGAACATTTTAAAATTAAGAACTTTTCCCATCAATCTGGAACATTATAGACCTTTCTCTTTCATAAATCTCCCCTAAAGATGAGAGCTTACTTAAGTACATTCTGGCATCTTTTTTTTTTCTTTTTTCTTTTCACTTTTCCATGGAAAAGTGTAGGTCTGGGATGAGGAGTTCCTGACTCACAGGGTGATTCTTAGGATAAGCCCTTATTTAATTTATTTTTTTTAATTAAAAAATTTTTTTGAGAGAGAGAGCTGACCCACAGGCTGATTCTTAAGATATGCCCTTATTTAATTTATTTTTTTTTAATTTTAATTTTTTTTTCAGAGAGAGAGACAGAGGGAGAGAGCAAGAAGGGGAGGGGCAGAGAGAGAGGGAGAGAGAATCTGAAGAGGGCTCTGTGCTGAGAGAGGAGAGCTTGACATGGGGCTCAAACCCATGATCTGTGAGTTCATGATCTGAGTTGAAACCCAACTGGCTGAACCACCCGGGTGCCCCAAGCCCTTATTTTAGAAAAAGCCTTTACCTCACTTGCCAAATGCCAAGAAAGTTTACCATATCGTGATGAAAGCTTGGACCTGGTAGGAAACTTACTGGACATCTGGTTTGTCTTCATTTTGTAGCTTAAAAAAATGAAAACCCAAGAATTAGGGGAGCTCCTGAAGTCCACAATGGTGGCTTATTGCAGAGGTTTTTTTTTCTTCCAGTCCTGTCACCTCTTCTTTACACCAGAGATATAAACTTCTCATGGTTACAAAACTGCAGCAAGGTTTTAGAGTCTTCCGTGGCACAAAGTTAGAACTACCTCTACACATTTGAGGAGTCTCTCTCTTTAAGTCTCAGTTTAATTGGTTCATTTAGGTCTCTGTGTGTGGTTCTTGTCTCTTGTGGGAAATCTGCCGCTCACTAATGTTTTCACAGTGTGTTTTATTTTCTTTCTTTTGGGCTCTTTCTCTTTGTATCCTTTTTTCTCTGTACATGAGTGTGCATGGTTCCCTCTGTTTCTCTGTCGGTCTCCCTCTCCCTCCTTAATCTTCTTTCTTAACTAGTGCTAAAGGATTCTATAGGACAGTTCTCTGCTGTCCCTTTTTATCTTTCATCTTCTTAGCTTTTTATCTCCCATAAGAGATACTGATTTGTAGTTTTCCTTTTTTTTTTTTTTTTGTATTGTCTTTGTCTAATTTTGGTATCAGGGTGATGCTGGCCTCATATAATGAGTTGAGAGTGTCCTTCATTTCTTATTTTCTGCGTGAGATTGTGTAGAATTGGTGTTATTTCTCCTTTAAAAATTTGGCAGAATTCTCCAATAAAATCATCTGGGCATGGAGCTTTATTTTTTGAGAGTTTTACAATAATGAATTTAATTTCTTTGATAGTTATAGGACTATTTAGATTATTTCTTCCATCTTGGTTTAATTTTGGAATTTCATGGCTTTAAAAGTATCAGTCTCTTTTTCCGAAGTTTTCAAATTTATGAGTGTAAATTTGTTTGTCATATTCTCTTATTATCTTTTTAACAGCTCCAGGATCTTTACTAATGTTCCATTTCATTCCTGATTTTGGTAATGTGTTTCTCTGTTTAATTTTTTGTCAGTCTTCTGAAGATTTATTAATTTTGTTGAATTTTTTGAAGATCAGCTTTTTTAGTTTGTTTTATTTATTTTTAATTTTTTTGATATTTATTTTTAACAGAGAGAGAGAGAGAGCACGCATGAGTGAGCAGGGGAGGGGCAGAGAGAGAGACAGACAGACAGAATCTCAAGCAGGCTCCAGGCTCTGAGCTGTCAAGACAGAGCCAGACACGGGGCTTGAACTCACAGACCATGAGATCATGGCCTGAACCGAAGTCAGATGCTTAACTGACTGAGCCCACCCAGGTGCCCCAAGAATCAGCTCTGTAAAAAGTTTTATTTTTTTAAGTGATCTTTACACCCAACATGGGACTCGAACTCATGACTCCGTGATTGAGTCGTATGCTTTTCCAACTGAGCCAGCCAGGCGCCAAAAGAATCAGCTTTTTAACTTGATTTCCTCTATTGTTTTTCTGTTTTCAAGTGCATTGATTTCCTATCTCATCCTCTGCTTGCTTTGAGTTAATAAAGGAGATTATTGTTTTGAGACCTTTTCTCTTTTGTACTGTAAGTATGTGGTGCTATAAACCCCTCTCTCAGAACTTCCGTATTTCTGTATTTCTGCTTGTTTTGTCATGTTTTATTTTCATTTTCTTTTGGTGTCATGGGTAATTTATTTCATTTTTGACTTCGTCTCTGATCATTTGGAAATTAACCAATATACATCCAAGTGATTATTTTCATTCTGTTTGGAGAAGTTCCTTTAGCCATTCTTTAAGGGTAGGTTTATTAGTGACACATTCTTTTAGTTCCCCTTCATCTGAGAATGTCTTTATTCCCTCTTCATTCTGAAAGAATAGTTTCATCAGATATAGAATTCACAGTTGACATTTCTTTTCTTCCAGCACTTGGAAAACATTGGGCCACTCCCTTTTGGCCTCTGTGGATTCAAAGGAGAAATCTGTTGCCATTTGAATTGATTTTTTTCCTATAGATTGTTTCTCATTGGCTGATTTCAATATTATTTGTCTTTAGTTTTTATAAGTGTACTAATGACACATCTTGGCATAGATTTATTTGTGCCTATCTGATTTGAGGGTTGTTGAGCCTTCAGTCTGTAGATTCATGTTTTGTTTTTTCCCCCCAAATTCGGGAAGGTTTTTTTGCCATTATTTCCTTGAATATTCTTTCAGCCTCATGTTCTCCATTTGGATTTTGCTCCTCTTTTTTTGGACTTCACAGACTTCTTTTTTTGGGTCTTTGCTCATAGGTCCACAGGTGTCTGAGGCTTTGTTAAATCTTTTAGTCTATTTTCTCTCTGTTGTATAAATTGAGTGAATTCCATTGATGTATCCTCAAATTCTTTGATTCTTCTGCTCTATAAATTTTTTGGTTGAGCCCAGTGATAGAATTTTTAATTTTGGTTAGTTTGTTTTTTAGTTCTGTGATTTCCATTTGGTTCTTTTTAAAATAACTTCTATTTCTTTTGCTGAGATTTTTCTACCTTAGCATTTGTTCTACGAGAATATATAATAGCTTATTGAAGCATATTTATCATGGCTGCTTTTAAATTGTTGTCAGGTTAAGTCCGACAGCTGATTTGTCTTGGTGTTGACATCATTTGCTTGTCTTCCCTCATTCAAATTGTGAGTTTCCCGGTCCATTGTATGATGGGTGACTTTTGGTTGTATTTTGGACATTTCGGCTATTATGTTAGGGAACTCTGGGTCCTCTTCTTTTATTTTAGCAGGCAGTCTCCCCGTTTTGATTTATCATACAGTTTCTTTAGTGTAGGAGTTTCTTCTCTACTTTTAGAAACTGCCTATATATTAAGGATATATTCATTGGGAGTATTGCGTTTCAAAACTGAGACAAAATGGATAATTTTGTTAAAAGATACAAATTATTAAAATTGACTTTAAAGGAAATATTTAAACATGAATAAATCCATACTCTTTATTTTTTTGTATTTTTTTTGTATTTTTTTCCCAATATATGAAATTTATTGTCAAATTGGTTTCCATACAATACCCAGTGCTCATCCCAAAAGGTGCCCTCCTCAATACCCATCACCCACCCTCCCCTCCCTCCCACCCCCCATCAACCCTCAGTTTGTTCTCAGTTTTTAACAGTCTCTTATGCTTTGGCTCTCTCCCACCCTAACCTCTTTTTTTTTTTTTTTCCTTCCCCTCCCCCATGGGTTTCTGTTAAGTTTCTCAGGATCCACATAAGAGTGAAACCATATGGTATCTGTCTTTCTCTGTATGGCTTATTTCACTTAGCATCACACTCTCCATTTCCATCCATGTTGCTACAAAAGGCCATATTTCATTCTTTCTCATTGCCACGTAGTATTCCATTGTGTATATAAACCACAATTTCTTTATCCATTCATCAGTTGGTGGACATTTAGGCTCTTTCCATAATTTGGCTATTGTTGAGAGTGCTGCTATAAACATTGGGGTACAAGTGCCCCTATGCATCAGTACTCCTGTATCCCTTGGGTAAATTCCTAGCAGTGCTATTGCTGGGTCATAGGGTAGGTCTATTTTTAATTTTCTGAGGAACCTCCACACTGCTTTCCAGAGTGGCTGCACCAATTTGCATTCCCACCAACAGTGCAAGAGGGTTCCCGTTTCTCCACATCCTCTCCAGCATCTATAGTCTCCTGATTTGTTCATTTTGGCGACTCTGACTGGCGTGAGGTGATATCTGAGTGTGGTTTTGATTTGTATTTCCCTGATAAGGAGCAACGTTGAACATCTTTTCATGTGCCTGTTGGCCATCCGGATGTCTTCTTTAGAGAAGTGTCTATTCATGTTTTCTGCCCATTTCTTCACTGGGTTATTTGTTTTTCGGGTGTGGAGTTTGGTGAGCTCTTTATAGATTTTGGATACTAGCCCTTTGTCTGATATGTCATTTGCAAATATCTTTTCCCATTCCGTTGGTTGCCTTTTAGTTTTGTTGGTTGTTTCCTTTGCTGTGCAGAAGCTTTTTATCTTCATAAGGTCCCAGTAATTCACTTTTGCTTTTAATTCCCTTGCCTTTGGGGATGTGCCGAGTAAGAGATTGCTACGGCTGAGGTCAGAGAGGTCTTTTCCTGCTTTCTCCTCTAGGGTTTTGATGGTTTCCTGTCTCACATTCAGGTCCTTTATCCATTTTGAGTTTATTTTTGTGAATGGTGTGAGAAAGTGGTCTAGTTTCAACCTTCTGCATGTTGCTGTCCAGTTCTCCCAGCACCATTTGCTAAAGAGACTGTCTTTTTTCCATTGGATGTTCTTTCCTGCTTTGTCAAAGATTAGTTGGCCAAATCCATACTCTTTAAAAAGATTTATCTGCAGTCAAGAAGTTGCCCATAAAATCCTCCCCAAAAGCCCACCCTTAACATCAAACAAAACACAAACACCTGGGTTGGATGTTTCTACAAATGAAGTTTATGAAAATTTAGAGCAACACAAATCTTATCTTATAAAAACTTTTAAAAAATTTTATTAAAGTATAATTGACATAGAATATATTAGTTTCAAATGTAGTACATAGTAAATCAACCTTTCACAATGTATACACTGTGAAATGGTCACCTCAATAAGTCTGGTTACCATGTGTCACCTTACAAAGTTAATACAATGTAACTTGACTCTGTTCCCTATACTGTATGTTACATCCCTATGACTTATTTATTTTGTAAGTGAAAGTTTGTACCTTTTGGTTTTCTTCACCTGTTTTGTCCCTGCTAACCCCACTCCCCTCTGCCCATTTTTAATTGGATTGTTTGTGTTTTTGTTATTGAGTTGTGTGAGTTCTTCATAATTTGGGTGCTAACCCCTTTTCAGATATATGATTTGCAAATATTTTCTCCCATTCAGTAGGTTGCCTTTTTATTTTGTTGATAGTCTCTTTGCTGTGCAGAAGCTTTTTACCTTGATGTAATGTTATTTATTTTTGCTTTTGTTGTCCTTTCCTTTTGACTCAGATGCAAAAAAACATTGCTTAGAATGACATCAGAGAGCTTACCATACTAGCTTTGTAAGTGATTTATCCACTACTTTTATTATATATGCACCTTTTTCAGTGAGGTTTTTGCTTTTGTATGTTTTCTTGTTGTTAATAGTGCTATTTCTGTTCAGCTTAAAGAAATCCCTTTAACATTTCTTGTAAGGCTGCTTTGGCGGTGATGAATTCTTTTAATTTTGCTTATTTGCAAAACTCATTACCTCTTTTTCAAATCTGGGTGATAACTTAGCAAGGTATTCTTGATTGGAAGTTTTTTTTTTTTCCTTTTAACACTTCAACTATGTCATGATACTCTCTTCTAGTGTGCAAAGTTTCTACTGAAAAATTAGCTGATAATCTTACAGAGGTTCTCTTGTATGTAACAAGTTGCTTTTCTCTTCCTGCTTTTGAGCTTCTCGCTTTATCTTTAATGTTTTACATTTTAATTATAATGTGTCTTGGTGTGGATCTCTTTGGGTTCATTTTGCTTTGGAACTCTCTGGGTTTCCTGGAACTGGATGTTTCCTTCTCCAGGTTATAGAAGTTTTCAGCCACTTTTTCTTCAAATAAGTTATTTGTCCCTCCCTTGTCTCTTCTCTGGGACCTCTATAATGTGAATGCTAATCTGCTTGATGTTGTCCTGTAGATCTCTGAAGTCATCTTCCTGTTTTAAAATTCTTTTTTTGTTTTTGCTGCTCTGTCTGTGTGCCTTCCAGTGCTTTGTATTCCAGCTCACTGATCTGTTCTTCTGTTTCATTCAGTCTGCTGTTGAACTCCTTCTAGAGTATTCGTCAGTTTAGTTATTATATTCTTCGGCTCTGTGATTTTTGTGTGGTACTTTCTTTTTCTTTCTTTTTTGAGGTTCTCGCTTGTTCATCCATATTTATCCCAAGTTGGTGAGCATCTTTGTGATCACTACTTTGAATTATTTATTGGGTTGATTTCTTATTTCCGTACCTTTTGTATTGTTCTCTCTCATTTGGAACATATTTCTGTTTCCTCATTTTGCTTGACGCTCTTTGATTTTCTTCTGTGTTTTATGTGAAATAGGTATTTTGGTCTTTTTTTAATGTTTATTTGTTTTTGAGACAGAAACAGAGTGTGACTAGTGTGAGTCGGGGAGGGGCAGAGAGAGAGGGAGACACAGAATCCAAAGTAGGCTCCAGGCTCTGAGCTGCCAGCACAGAGCCGGACAGAAGCTCGAACGCTCGAACAGTGAGATCATGACCTGAGCCGAAGTCGGACACTTAACTGACTGAACCACCCAGGCTCTCCAGCGTATTTCAGTCTTGAAGGAATGGCCTTGTGAAGGTGATGAACCTTGTCATTCACCCTTGCCCAAACCTTTGTGATTGTCTAAACCACCGAATTTATTTTTGATGTGTTCCCATTGTTGAGGGTGTGCCCAGACCTGTCAGTGATGCAAGGGATGGGAATCTCATTGAGCACCTATTTTCAGGCTGATTGGAAGCCTGACGCTCCAGCAGTACCTTCTAAGGTATACAAATATATATATAGTCTTGTGGGCTTGCAGTTGTAAAACCCTCCTGGCCTCCAGAGTGGGAGACCTGGAGGTTTTCCCTGGGCAACAGTGACAAGAATTGGGGCTCTAGATGAGTGTATAAGCTCCTATTTAGGAGGTCTCCTCGAGCTGTAGTGAGGCCAAGGAGGGGTGCACAAGAATGGTGTCCCCTTACTTGCATTCCCAGGGAGTGCCTCTTTAGTCTTTAGATTTGTGGAAAACCTAAAACCTGTCTGTTGGGCTAAAGCTCTCTGATAAGTAAATTTTCCCAGAAGACTGGGGCCGTGTTACTGTTTGCTCTGTGTGCAACACCCTGTGGGTGTTGGCCTGCCGAGAAGTGTCTTTCTGGTTATTAGAGTTACTTGGAGCTCAGGAACGCCAGCCCCCTTGGACACCAGGGCCACACGAACAAGGGTCACCCCCTGTGAGGTTTGCATATACCCGCTAGTCTTAACAGGACAGCTGGAAAGTGCAGGGGGTGGGGTAGGCTCGCTGGCTTCGGAAAGGCCATGGTAAAATGCCTCACCTGCACGTGCCCATCGGCCTCAGTGAGGCTGTAGGAGCGCACTTTGGCTGTGGCTGTGCACTGGCCCCATGTGAGGGGCAGAAGGATGCCATGACCGCTCATGCTTGCCAGCCTCAGCCAGGGTGTTGAGGAGTGTTGTAACCACCCGTGCTTGCTGACCTTACCAAAGGAGCGAGAGCATGCCATGGCTGTTTGTGCCCCAGCCAGGAAGTGGGGGATCGCTGTGACTGCCCTTCCTCTCTGGCCTCAGAAAGGCAGTGAGACAGTGCTAAGACTGATTGTTCTGCCCATTCAGGTGAGGGAGAAGGAGGGCGCTGTGTCTGAGCAAGCCCGTCTGTGCTAGCAGGGTAGGTAGAGAGTAGGCAAATGATGTCTCCCAGCCCCTTCGTCTCTGCAGAGAGCCCAAAGTACTCCCTGCCTGTCTGGCAGATGCCATTGACCAGCAAATGAAACTCCTGTACAGTCAGGTGCTTTTCAAATTGGCACTTTTGTGCTGAATCCTGGGTTGAGTGAGATTCTCTTTAAAGGGAGAATCTCAGTTTCCGATAGCACTTTCAGTCCCTTGGACATTGGCCCTATTGGTTTTCTAAGCCATGTGTTGGCTTGTCTCAGCCAGACTGGGAGCTCATCTCTCCAGTGCAGATCTCAAGTTAGGATGCCCGATGTGGGCCCCCAACCCCTTGCTTCTCTGGGAAAAGTACCTGTTTGATGAAATTCCTCTCTATTGTGTGTTGCCATGCTGGGGGGTAGGGTTTTTTGCTGAGACCTTGTCTCTGCCTGTCTTACCCATCTTCATGGGGTCCTTTCACCCTCTGCTGTGGACAAACAGTTCAGCTGGTTTTCCTAATTTTTTTTAGAGGGAAGTGATTCATATGTAGCTGTAGATTTAGTGTGTCTGTGAGAGAAGGTGAGTTCTGTATCTTACTACGCTGCCATCTTGGACCCTTCCATACACATTGTTTTAGAGACTACACATAGTGAGAAAGTCCCCCAATTCATTTTGTGTGGTTAGTGAGAAAGATGGGAAGGAGTGTCTGTAGAAAGCAAAGCACAGGGTTATATAGTTTGTCCCTGTTTCTCAGGTGATACGTTAATTTCAATTCCTGTGTCTGCTTGTCCTATCAGCTGAGATTGCAATGCTGGGAAACCCGGATCTCCTCAGATGCCTGAAGTCATGCCTCTAGCCTTTTCTCTTTTGGGCATTTGGAGGTGCATCGGTGCTTGGACTGACCAGTGAATAATTCTATAGCTGCTTTTCAGTCCTACTGAAACACTAAAGCTTGCACAAACAGAGAAATTCGGTGGCTTCTTCATGACCGGGTATATATATATCTCTGTGTTTTCTTGCCGGCAGAATATTAACTTCTGTTTTCTTATATCTTCAGTTAATGCTCTGATAGTGTATTTGCTATTGTGCCATTCTGTGCATTTCATCAAAATAAACACATCTTCTCCTGAATGAGACTCGGGTGGCTTGGATTGTTATTTTTGGTTTCAACCAGTCCATTAAGAGGAAATATATTCTATAGAATATATAAAGAAGAATCAAATGGAAATTTGATCACTGAATAGTAAATTAACCAAAGGCAACCCCCCCCCAAAAAAAACAAAAAAAACCCTCAGCAGAATGGAGAGGGCAGAGGAAAAAATCAGTGAACTTAAAGATACAACCATAGAAGTACCCAGTCTGAACAACAGAGAGAAGATAGACTGAAAAAACTGAATGGAGGCTCAGAGACCTGGGGGATTATAACAAAAGCTGTAGCATTTGTGTGGTTGGAGTGTCAAAAGGAGAACAAAGAGGGTGAGGCCGACAAGATATCAAAAAAACAATGGTTGAAAATTCCAATTTGGCAAAAGACACAAACCTACAAATTCAAAAAGTTTAGAGAATCCCAAATGAGATGAGCCCAAAGCAATCTAAACCAGGACACTTCATAATCAAACTTCAAAAAGTTAAGACCAAGAAAATATCATGAAAACAGGCAGAGAGAAATGACACGTTATCTGTAGGGAAAAGATAATTTGAATGACAGTGTTTCTCAGCAGCAATCATGAGGCTAGAAAGAAATGGCACATTTTTCAAGTGCTGAAAGAAGAGAAGTGTCAACAACAAATTCTATATTTGGTGAAACTATCCTTCAGGAGTAAAAGGGAAATAAGACATTCTCAGATCATGGAAAACTGAAAGAATTTGTACCTAGCAGACCTACCCTTAAAAATGTCCGAAGGAAGTTCTTGCCTACATGGAAATGAATCTTGAAGCATCAGGACGGAAGAGAGAACAAAGGAAAGAGTAAAAATATGGGTAGTAGACTTCCTCCTCTTCAGTCTTCTAACTCACATCTGGCAGGGGAAGCATAAAATTCACGTTTTGATGTGGTTCTAATGTGTGTAGAGGAAATGTTTAAGATAATTATCAATGGAGGAGCACAAAGGTACCTCAAGGGAAGTAAGGTTTCTACATTTCCCTTGAACTGGTAAAATTTCACCACCAACATATTGTGAAAAGTTATGAACGTATGCTGTAATACTTAGAGCAACCACTAAAAATTTATGTATGGACCAAGTTTTCATGGACCTCAAGGGCATTCTGCTGAATGTAAAAAGCCAGTCTTAAAAGGTCACACAGTGTGCTGCATTTAAATAACATTTTCAAAATAGCACCCTTAAGATGATGGAGAGCAAACGAGTGGCTGTCAAGAGCTAAGGGTGGTGGTGGGGGCGGACCTGACTCTACAGGTAGCATGATGAAATCTTTGTGGTGATGGAATAGTTTTTATCTTTTAAGTGTATTTATTTTGAGAGAGAGAGCAAGCAGAGGAAGAGCAGAGATATAGGGAGAGAGAGAATCCCAAGCAGGCTCCGTGTTGTCTGCATGGAGCCTGGGGCCCGACTCGGGGCTCGAACTCACGAACCATGAGATCGTGACCTGACCTGAGCCCAAATCAAGAGTCAGATGCTTAACCGACTGACACCCAGGTGCCGTGAGTTTTGTATCTTGATTATAGTGATTGTTGTACAAATCAGCACATGATAAGAAGGCATAGGAACTCTACACATGTGTTGAACTAACGTCTCTTTCCTGGTTTAAAATTGTATTGTAGTTACATAAGATGTAGCTGTTGGGAGAAACTGGGTGTAGGGGACGTGGGATAGACAGTGCCTTACTATCTTTGCGATTGCCTGTAAAGTGTGCTTATGTCAAATTGAACACATCTGAAACAGAAAAACCTCACCATTATTTGCTGAAAAATTTTGTTTTTAACTTAATGTAAATTAAGTATATTTTCCAAAATGGAATGTTATTTTTAGGTTTCTCCGTTATTCTGAAGCTTGACTGTCACATAGAAATATTGGGTGGCACTAGCAAATTCAAGGAGGAATTTTCTCTCCTAAATGTTATTTTAGCCTTTTAGCCAGCAGGGTTTTGAGTTGGGAGTTGTTGGTGCCAGTATTTATAGAAGAAGATATGACTGTCTCAGTCACATCTTGCTCCACTGTGGCAGGAATGCTTTGTGGGGTTACTTTTCAGTAGGAATGCTAAAAATCATTCAGATTCTTCATTATGCATGCCTTTACCCAAACGCCTAGTTTTATGAGTTGCTTGGCTGCAGTGAGAGGTAGATTAGTGGCTGAGGAATGGAATTCTTACTAAAACAAGGTTAAGTAGCCTAGATCATTCCCCTCTTTGTAACCTTGACTAACTGAACTTGGATTAAGTGCAAGTTTTTGCTTTTGACTATCATATTTTCCCCCAATTAATCAAATTTTCCGGAAGCTCTCTCCCTACAACCAACTAGACTAGATCTCTGTGCAGAGGTGGGAATAGAAATTACTCTGGGAGTCTTGATTGTGTTACTGATTTGCATAGTGTTAATGATTTGTATGTTAATGGGATGGGGAGGCCGAAGGATTGCCTGTCAGTATAACCTGTTTCCTATTTTCAGTTCTGGATCCATACAGAATCCATTTCTCCCTTTTTTTTGTTGTTTTCTTTTTTTCCAGGGGCAGGGGTGGTTTCTCTTTAGTTCCTTTTTGTTTACACTTTATTTTATGGCCAGAATTTAATATCAAGTAGTATTTATTTGGAATATGACTTTGAGCTCTCTGCAGCTGTATGAGATATTTTACACATATCGTTTCATTACTCCAAACAGCAGTTCTTTATTTTAAGCAATAATTCAGCATTTCAGTATTTCCTAATGTTGGAGTTATGTTTAAATGCCAAATTAAATATTAAGAATTTGATGAATGCTGTCAAGTGCATTCTGTATGACACATGGGACACTTACATTAGTTTGATACAATAGAATTATTAGATATCCCTTAAAAGACTTAATATCATTTCAGTGCATACAATGAAGGAAATGCAGGAACCATAATCCAGAAACTCATCTGTTGAAAAAAATTATGCAAGATAGAATAAACCTGACATAGAAATTTTTTTATCCTACCATAAACTTACTTTATTCCCCCAGTGTTTATCTTTGAAGAAGTTTCCATTTCAAGTATTAGTGCAGATGTAAGAATAAATATGAGGTGAACAATAGTATATCCCAAGGCCTATGTGGTGGCTAAATGGTAATGAGACCACTACAGTTCATCATGGTAAAGCAAACACACTTGGAAGTGTATTATTGTTATTATTATCATTATGACAGTGTTGAGAGGGGCTCAATTAATCAATCAAGGGTGTAGCCATCTGATAGAAAGATGGGATTTGTAATAAGAGGTTTACTATTGGGTGGCAGATGTGGCAGACAGCCCAGACGACAAGCTTGGAATGGTGAACCACGCATCCCCCCTGGCAACATTTGTGGCACCGGAAGTAGTATCCATATGCACGTATTTACTTAGAGGAGTGGAAAAGGGGAGAAAAAGAAGAGTACATGCATGAATGGGATTGTAAAGCAGTGGATTCCCAAATTATGAGCCAGCTTTCAAAATGCACCCACGATTTGAAATCTGGTTTTGTTTCCTTACAAATGCTAATAATGTAACATGTACTGCTTGTATTGTAACATATACAATGGTAATAGCGTAAGTATAGATACATTTTTATTTAATAAATTGGCTCACACATAGTGTGGCAGGCAGCCTCCAAGATGACCCTCCATGATCTCTGCCTCCTGGTATCCACACCCTTGGGTAATTACGTCCCCTGGAGCGTGGGCTGGATTTATTGACTTGCTTATAATGAATAGAGTATGGCAGAAGTGACGGGGTGCCATTTGTGGTACTAGGTTATAAAAAGACTGTGACTTCCATCTCAGGATGCTTTCTCTTGGACTGCTTGTTCTGGGGCATATTAGTCCTCTCGGGCTGCCATAACAAAATACCACACACGTGGTGGCTTAAACAACAGAAATTTAGTTTCTCATAATCCTGGAATCTGGAAGTCCGAGGTCAAGGTGCTCCTTGATTGTGTTCTTGGTGAGGACCTGTTTCCTGGCTTATAAACGGCCGCCATCTTGAATGGGCTGGCATGTACTCTGTGTGTGTGTGAGAGGAGACAGAGAGAGAGAGCAAGCAAGCATCTGGTATCTTCTTTTATTCTTTTTTTTTTAATGTTTAATTATTTTTGAGAGAGAAAGAGACAGAGTGTGAGCGGGGGAGGGGCAGAGAGAGGGAGACACAGAATCCGAAGCAGGCTCCAGGCTCCGAGCTGTCAGCACAGAGCCCGACATGGGGCTCGAACCCACGGAGCCCGAGATCATGACCTGAGCCAAAGTAGGATGCTTAACTGACTGAGCCACCCTGGTGTCTCTTCTTCTAACAACGTTAATCCTCTTGGATATGGGCTCCACTCTTATGACCTCATGATCCTTAATTAATTCCTTAAAAGTGCCATCTTCAGTTCCAGCCACACTGGGGGTTAGGGCTTCAACTTTGTAAGGGGACACGAATGTTCAGTCTACAATGTGGGGGAAGCGGACTGCCGTGTTATGAGGCAAGCCTGTGGAGAGGCACATGTTAGTGAGCTTGGTAGGGGGTCTTCTTTGGTCTGCTACAGCCATGGGCGCTCTTTGACGTGGCTTCTCCCTCACTGAGGCTAGAGGTGACCGCAGCCCCCATCCACACTTGGTAGCATCATGAGAGGCTACATCGACATCATCCAGCTAAACTGCTACTGCATTCTTGAACCAAGGAAACTGAAATAATAAACGTTTGTAGTTTTCAGTTGCTGAGTTTGAGATGATTTGTTGTGTAGGCAATACACATAATATTATTTAATATTTGACTCTTCGATTCCTGTATCGGAAGCTTCAGAAGTAGGATCTATCAATAATAGAGTCTCATTTTCAGCAGGGAGGGAAAGAGTGGAGTATGTGAAAAGGGCCTAACAACTCTCTATTTATGGTCTTCTTCCCAGAAATGACATACATAATCTGTGAATATCCCGATGAGTGTAATGATTTTATCTGACTTGGGGAATTATGTATTTTATGCGAGCTACCTCTAGGACCTTTGATTCTGCAGATGCATCCTGAATAGAATGTACGGAGATTCTTTGTGACTACGGGATTTCACAGATGCATTTGTCATTGAGCATAATTTAAAAAAGGATCACCAAATGCTCTACAGAGTGAGCGTTTGATGGCCAGCTGGAGGTAAGAGTTGGCAAATGAACCATTTACAATTACAGTGCTGCCCAGCAACCCTCAACTTTCCCAAACGCCCGATGTAAGGATCCCTTTGCCTCTAGCCTGCTAAGACTGCGGAGTAGTCTGTGCTCTCCATTGGCATGCTGGACTAGTTACATTCGTAGCCAATTAGCAGGGTGGCGCACACTCCGCCAAGAAGCCCCAGTCTCTATAGACCCGGTATAGAGAGTGAAATTAGCTGAGACAAATACCTGTTAATCCCCCGTTCTTGGCCGGCGTGGAGCGCCTACTGTGCAGTGCTAATAGTTCTGGGAAATCCCAATTCCCAGTGTCAAGAGTTGAACAGACTAAGTCTGTTAAATGAAGAAATTTACAGCGCATTAGCTTTGATCAAGAAATTCTAGGTGCAAGTCTCTTAAACAAATGAAGGCTGCTTGGGAATACAGGTCACCCTTTCTGGGAAGCTGTTTTTCAGGGAGTTTATCTTCCCTCTCTTTCCCATGCCAGAGCCAGGGGCAGAAAAGTGGCAGTTTGAGTGGCTGGACCTGGGGGCAGGAAAAAATAGTCTTATTTGAACAAGAGAGGAGAACTTACTGACTATAGCAGAGTTTTGTCCTCGGGAGCTTGCACATGGTATTCGAAAATGCGAAATTTATGACAAAAATCGCAGGAGCCCTTACAGCTTCCAGTGAAGGCTCGTTTATACTTACATGTGTAAGCTGCGCCCTCTGCTGGTTGGATCAAGCCATGTCCCTGTTCTTCCTCCCTCCCCGCCCCCCTTCCTGGGAAAACCGCGTTGTATTTTCCCATCTAAATTATGTTTTCAGTTGCATTCTATCAGCCCGATGTTGCCTGTGCAAAGAATGAGGCAAGCGGAATTGAAATTGTGGCTTGCACCACACTGCCTGTCACTCAAAGCTCTGCATAGCAGTTCTCAGAGAAGGACGAAGGATTTAGAATTCTTGGGGACACACTATAAATATCCGATTTCTGATTCCTGGGCTAAATTTGCAGACATCCAGGTTCATTTGTCTTTGCAACATATCTTTTAATATTTGTTCCGCTGTAGAAGGCAGAGAAATCTTTCCTTAGTCCCTGGAAATGCTTTTAATTCAGACATGCTTTTAATTCTTGGTTACAGGAAATATAAGGGAGTTTGGCAGTTGCCTTCCACCCGGTAAGTCAATGGAAGAGAGGATGAATAGAATCACAGTGAAAGAGGAGGGTGGGCTGATGAGACAGTGAAGGGAAGAACAGATGATCTTATGCTCAAGTGCTGATTTGCCTTGAGCCTAGGGAGAGAGATGATTTACATTCTGACATGTCAGTGAAAGAAAACCAAAAGAAGTTGTGCACCTAACAATTTGTTGAGAGCTTCTCAGGCATAAAGCACTACCCAATCCCCCCCCCCCCCTCGAAAGGAACAAAGAAGTATCCATTCCAGGGAAGGCAGAGGAGTAAATACAGCCCAGTCCCCCTGAGATGAGTTAAACTTGCCATAAGGAGTGGAGGTGGGTAGATGGTGCTGTAGAATTTCATTTCTGGAAAGACACATTCAAAATGTACTCCAGGATGTTTGTGAAAATGAGCCTTACATCATCCTAATCCTTCTAGACATTGACGTGCATCGTTTAACCCTCTCTCCGCACCCCCTGCACAGAGGTTGGCGTTGTTTGGTGTAGTTGGGCAGGACTAAGACCCATGACAAATAACACAGGTGCTTTCATAAACTGGGATTAAGTCACAGTTAGCAGAGACGTACAGCTGAGCTGTTTGGATAACCCTCTCCCTCCTCCAGTCGGCTTTAGTTGATGAAAGCATTCCCTAATAACTGTGGTTACTGTATGCTCATTCTGTTGATCCCAATTCATAAAAGTCAAATCTACAGCAAAGAGGTTTCTATTGATGTCAGGCCTTGGAAAACTCGCTTTCAGGCCAAGTTCATGTGTGAGGGATGTTAAGCCCTTCCAACAATGGATTCCAGCTACTCATGTTTACCAAGAGCTAGGGATCAGGACCTGTGCTGTTGTTCTGCAATAGAATATTATGGCGACTGCATGGGGACACTCCACGGACATGTTTAATCTGCGATTTGTATGCAGTATAACGTTGCTGAAACCTTTTAGCTGCTCTAAGCCCTGAGTAATACACAATCGAGCATTTCACTTGCCATTTTTATTTTGAAGATTGTATCTTGGTAATTTGTCCTGTATGTGCAATCTGTTTACATTAACAGTTGTGTGATAATCCAAGCCTTATAATTTGAGAGCCGTCCTTACCATACCAAAGTGTTTACTAGTAACTCACCAGAATAATGGTTCAAAACATGGGTTTTGGAGTCAAACAGACCTGGTTTTTACTTTAATGGATGCATGATCTTAGATAAGTTATTTCACATTTCTGGACCTTAGTTTTCTTTGCTTACAAAATAGGGATAATTATAGTACCTACTCATAGAGTTGTAAGGATTTAGTTCAACTATGCATAAAAAATTTAGCCCATTTCTTGGCTCATGTAACTTATACACATATTAAGCTGTGTAACTGTACATCACATGGACGGGAATCTTGGGATGAACCCAGAAAGTGCCAGCATTTTGTTTGTTTGTTCCCCATTGTCCCTTTACATTTGTTTTGTGGAAAGCATCCTTCTCCAGCCACTGTGTAAAACCTTGTTTCAGTCCCGATATTTCCTGGGTGCTAATAGGAAAAAAGCAAGTTAACTTGTATACCCAATGTCATTTCAGTGAAAGTTGTCCAGGCCCAGATGTTCCAAGCCTGACTATAAGTGAAATTTCTCTTTGTTCCCTGCTTGCCTTCCCCAGCGCGCTTCCTAGGGTTTCTGGCCCCTTCGGAATCAGAGAATGGGAAGAGAGGAAGGGAAAGAGGAGCAGCAGTGTTCTCATTTGCTGGCCTTGTGTCAGAGTGGCTTCGCAAAACTCTGGTCAAATGTTGGAAGTTGATTGTCTTAGAGCATGTTTTTGAGTTTTGCAGAGACCCTCTGCTGCGCCTCCGTGGATTTGGGCAGTGTTCCTCCTTCAGCCAGCTGCCCTCACCCCCTCTCAATCTCTGCCTTGGTGACGCACCCCACAGCCTCACAGTCCTGTGTGCTCCGCACCCCAGCAGGATGTCCTCTTGGGCAGGATCCACATCTGGTCCCTGGGATTTATACAGCTTTGACCTATCACTGAAGGGAAGTGTAGTTACTTCCTCGATGTAGCCCTTTAGCTGATGTGTCCAGCTGCCCTGGCTTCCTAAAGTAGGAGTCAGCCATCATTTCACCCTGTGCCCTCTTCTTCTGAACACCTATTACGCTCTCCAAGTGGTGCCTGTGAGCGCATCTCAGCCGGCTGGGGGAAGGAGGTGGTGCCGCCACGCCCTCCCAGCCCCTTGGAGGGCCCAGTGGTGAGACTCAGAATCAGCCCTCTCCGGAAAGTCAAAGGTGATGCTCCTTACAAATTCTTTTAATTTCCAACAGTCTCCGTTTACATTCTTGATGTGGGTAAAATACCTAACTGGCCACTCTGTCTACTTTCATGAAATTTCCGTGTGGTGGCCTGTCTTACAAGTCATTTGGTACCGGATATCCTAGTATCCCGGTCAGAATTCCCAATTAAACATCCTCTTGTGGTTTTGTTATATATATGAAAGACATTTGATTTGATTTGTATTTTTCTCTCATCTAGTCCCCAGTGTGACCAAGTAGTGTATGTTTAAAGGTAAAACCATAACCCTTTTCTGAGAAACTTAACCATCTAATTAATTTCCCCAAATGCTATTGTTTGGCCAGTTATTTTTAATATTAACCACAGATAAAATGATGCTTAAGGAAAATGTACTGGTTTGATAAATTTTCAAGATATAGTTCAAGAGTTTTTTAAGATTTAAGTGTCTCAGAAATATGGAATTATGCAAAGATTAAATCTAAAATGGTTGTTTAGGGGTGCCTGGGTGGCTCAGTCGGTTAAGCATCTGACTCTTGATCTTGGCTCCAGTCTTGATCTCAGGGTCATAAGTTCAGGCCCTGTGTTGGGCTCCACAGTGGATGTGGAGTCTGCTCAAAAAACAAAACAAAACAAACAAAAAAAACCCCAAAACAAAAAACCCTGTTGTTTATGGTAATGAAAAGTGAAGACATTGTAAATATCTACATCTAGGTTGGGGTATTGGCTAAATTGAACAATGGAATCTGATGCTATTTTAAAATGATAGAACAAATACTTAATGCCCTCAAAAGATGTTCATTGTTCATAATGCGTTGTAAATAAAAAATTAAAGATAAAAAAGTGTGTGCAATGTAATCTTGTTTTGGTGAAAATATATGCATATCTACACATAGAAAAAAAAGACCATTAAGATAACACCAAAGTGTAAATGGTGCTATTGTGTAAATGTTTCTGTGTGTATATTATGCTTCAATAAAAACTTTTAAAAATGTACATGGACCTGATACCTTAGTAATGAGATTATAAGTAATTTTGGTATCTTCTTTCTGACTATATTTTCTACATTTTAAAAATAAGCCCATGTTTTTCCGGTATATAAAAGATAAATGTTATTTAAAATTAATTTTTGGGAAGTTCCACAATGTTCTGGTACAGGGTATCCAGGCTGATGGGGCATGGTGAACCAAGGCAGGGTCGGTACAAGGGCTGTGGTCTTTCTGTGGGCCACTCTGAGCCTGTGGGTAGACTTTAACCCTCAGGGTAGGCTCAGGTCTTTCATAATCACCATTCTAGGGTAGAATCTTCGTGTTAGTGCCTGGTCCTGAATTACACAGCTTGTGGTCAGGTTTCCACAACTGGGTGGAAAACAGAAGCTGCTCTGAGCCTGCGCAGTAGCTCATGAGTCAATTCCTCATCATTGATTTTCAGCTTCAGTGAAGCAAAGCCTGAGAGAAAGGCGATGATTTAGCCAATTCTTTCGTTACTCGCCCAAGCCTGATTCTCTGCCTCATGGATGCCAAAAATAGCATAATTCAACATCTAAAGGAGCTGGGAGGGAGAAGACTAAGAGAGATTTGGTGGAAGAGGGAATCCGGTGTGGCTCGGGCCTTTGTGCACTTTTTATGCCATGCTGCCCCAAAGCCCCATGAGCTCCCTTTTCACAGCCCCGGAAGGAGAGAGAAAGCCTCAATGGTGGTGACAAAGGGGGATTTAGGCCATACTTAGGATCTAGGGATTTATAGACTAGGGGGCCCTTTGCTTTGAGGGATTTGGAGTTGGGGAGTGACACGTTCATGTTTGCCTTTTAGGCTGTCATTCTGACTTGAGGAGAAAAAGGTGAAGCCGTGAAGAGAAGACTAGGAAGTGGTGGTAAGTCCTTGCCCAGATGTGAGTGGTAGGAGTCGAGATGGAGAGCAAGGGGCAGAGCTAGATGATACTTAGAAGATGATATTGACGGGACCTGGTGACTGCGTGTGGGACCTGAAGGAAGACGATGGATAGCGGAAGAGTTCGTGGTGAATTGTGTGGAACAGGAGCCATGTTACCTGGAGTCCTGTAAATCACGGCGTGAGTTTCATCCGAGTCTTTGAAAATAGGGAATGGCTGCCATTTAGCAGACGTTACGGAAATATTTGTTGACTCTGTGAATGAATTGCAGTCTAATAAAGAAGTGTAGCTAGGCTGTTCATATAAATGTGTTGCATAGCATAGTTGTAACTTAGCTATAAAACCGAGGGGACTATTTTTAAAAACCAGTCCCCCTTTCGTCACAGTGGATTTTGTGTGCTGTCTTAGCTGGTCCCCGTAGGAGGGTCCCTAGGAGGTGGGGGTAGTGATTCCAGTGGGTGCATGACAGGGAAACACAGTGAAGTGTTTTGTTGAAGTGACCACTTTCTTTTCTTTTTTTTTTTTTAATATATTTTTTTAATTTTTAAATGTTTATTTATTTCTGAGACAGAGAGAGACAGAGCATGAGTGGGGGAGGGGCAGAGAGAGAGAGGGAGACACAGAATCGGAAGCAGGCTCCAGGCTCTGGGCTGGCAGCACAGAGCCCGATGTGGGGCTCGAACTCACAAACGGTGAGATCATAACCTGAGTCGAAGTCGGTCGCTCAACCGACTGAGCCACCCAGGCGCCCCGAAGTGACCACTTTCTTGGCTCATGCTTAGTTTTGTTTCTTTGTAGTAACATTCTGTCCGCAGAATCACTGTGAAAATGGAAGAGTCTTGCTAAAAGTGGCTTTGTATGTGTGGGCAGTGGAATGGAGAAAAAGAACACATTTCTAGGATGCTGTTTGAACCATGTAAATGAGTACTTGCCCATGTACCCTGGAATTTAAAGAAGATTCTTCACTCCTTTCTGCTGAGTTTCGTGAGAATTCTAGCTTGCGAGGTACATGAGTGAATGGCGTGGACCCCTAGCTCCAAGTGGGAATCTGAGGTGGGAATCTGAGGTCGCTGTCACTAGGTATGTGCTTTGGAGCCAGAATGATCTAGTTTTATTGCATACATTTATCAGGATAACCAGGTCGCTATCAAATCAGCCAGAATGACGACCTTTTCTGTATATTCTGTATCATGGCAAGTGTTTGTTGGCCTGAAAGAATATGACTCCTTTTAACTAAGTGATGGTGGATTAGCTTAGAGCAGCTGGAGAAGCGTAAGGGAGTCCAGTGTTTTCACAGGGAGCTGCCTTCTACAGGGAGCTACAAACACGTGTGGGGTTCAATTAAAACATTAATCTGGCTGTAAGCTCTGTCATTGAATATAAGAGGAAACAAATTGACAAGGTGGCTCATTTTTGAACAAAGCAGCTGGCCCATGATGATATTATTTTGATGTATCTGGAATTATAATAGCGAAGTCCAACAATAAATAGAAAAATGAATGGCAGTGAGAATCCAACAGAGACCATTTTTCTAAGAATAGGAGTCAGAATATGCACCATTGTATTCACAGTATCATTAAAATATGAATAAACAGCAGCAACTTTTTATTATACAGTGAAAAAACCTCCTACAGGGCACTGAAAATTGAGTGGTATGTATTTAATAAATTAAAACCAACAAGAAATGGCTATTTACGAGGATGCTGGAAGGACTCAGAGAATAATGGGGGCTTAGCCAGGGACATAAATGAAACTGATATATTATTAGGTAGGGTTTTAAAGGTTTAAAACTGTTAATTATATGGCAAAAGTTGGGAGGGGGGGAGAGAGAATGGTGAGAGATGAAACTCTAGAGTTTAGCTGGTGCTAAATGGTGAAGGGCCACATTTTAGCAAGTGGAGGTGTTTGGGCTTTATCTTGAGGGGATCTATTCTGGGATTTTCAACAGGGGACAGAAAGGTCAGTTACCTTTGGCTGTATGACAAACTACCCCCGAACTTAGTGTGGCTAAAGATGATGGCCTTTTATTATTTATCATGAATCTGTGGATAGGCCGGGCTATTCTTTTGGTCTAGGCCCGCTCAGCTGAGGCTGGATGATGTAAGAAGACCTCATACGTCAGGGACCTCAGGTGAGATGGCTGGGATTCCTCTCTGCGTGGTCCCTCATCCTCTGCTAGGCTATCCTAGGCTTGTTCTAATGATGGCTAAAGGGTGCCCAGCAGCAAGAGAGGGCGAGCACCAATGTGTGAGCACTTTTGAAGTCTCTGCTTATTAATGTCCCAATGGCCAAAGCAAGTCACATGATCAAGCTCAGATTCAAAGGGTAGAGAAACAAATTTTCTACTTGATAGGAAGAGCTGTCCATAGTGTGGTCAGATTTTTCCTGATCTGTCATGCTTAAATTTGTATTATAGAGAATGGGTTGGAATATGGCAAGCCCTCAGCAGGAGGAGGCAGATGTCAGTTGCAATCATCTGAAAGAGTGGCAATGAGGGATAGTGGCACCAGAGATAGAGGGAAGTAGACACTTCAAAAAATATTGTAGAGACAGGATTAAGAGACCTTGGTAATTAAGGGTGTGTGTGTGTGTGTGTGTGTGTGTGTGTGTGTGTGTAGTGTGTTCAGAATCATAGATTCTATTCATGTTCTCAGCTTGAGCTTCTGAGTGAAATGAGATCCATAAAATCCTTCTGTGGGCATTCTTTATTGATATATTCATATATTTGTAGCTGAACTGGACTAGCCTAAAAAGTTTAATCTCTACATGACCCTATAGGTAAACATGAGAAAGAGAACTAGAAGTACAGACCTTACTAGGTAGAGAAGATGTGGACAGTTTTCACCTATTCACGCAAACATGGTGATTTTCAAGTCATTAATAAGAGTTCTCTGGACATCGCTTGTACATCTTCTGTGGACTGAAGGAATGGGTTATTATGTAGACAACTGGTTCAACTAGTCAGGTATTTATGGGAAACCCTCAAGTGCCAAGGTACTAGGTACTAGGTACTAGGCACAAATTTCCTTAGGGAAATTTGAAGGGACATCAACCCTGACTTGATTCCATTTGTATTGGAGAATGAGCCATATTTACAGTACCTAAAAAAAGGTTTGTCACAATTCAGAGCTGTAGGTAAGTGTTGAATCATTGAGAATGATAGTAAGGTCTTCAGAAGCCCTGAGGAGAAAGCAGGATTCAGAATTCAAGCTGTTGGAGAAGTAGTTAGATGGGTAGAATGTATACTCTGGAAGGTAGTTCAATCTTAAGTCAGTTTCTTAGAAACTTTTTGGGCTGAATTACTTTTACAACTGAGTTATGGAAAAACAGACCACAGTAGTTGTCTTTCAATGTAGGATACTTTATTTCTGGGTCTCTTGCTTTTGGCAAAACTCCTATACTATATGAAGGTCTATTTAATAGTCTTAAGATGTTTTTCCTTTTAACACTTGTTTATTATAGGGAAAATGTAGTGCCATGCACTGCCCGTTTTTTGTTTTTTGTTTTTTACAAATTTATATGAAATGATATGGAGAACTGAAACAACTATCTGGGTAATTCAGCTTTCTACAATTTAGGTAAAAAATGTAGATAAGATTTTATATAAAATATCCAAATAACCAAGGCACATATGTATTTTTTCATTTGTTTTTCTAGATCGTTGTCATAAGGTTAGCATTGGGTCAGAGCTTTTAACATGGCCTTGGTTGTCTCTCTCATCTTCCTTTGTATTAATGTAGACATTTTCCATATTGAAAAGGAGTTTGGAGTATCTCCTTTAGCCATTATAAACATGCTTTGTTATTTACATCTCATAAGTAGGGAACCTTGTGTCACTGTCTAAAGAAAAATAAAGTCTCTGTAATATTTAGATCATTCTTGCAACTGCTGATGCTGGTGATAATCAAATAATGACTGCTCATACTTTATATGAATTTCCTCGTTCACTCTTTACAACAAGCTTGTAATGTAAGCACTGTTTTATTCCCCTTTTACCAGAAGATTAAAGTGAGGAACAGAGTGGTTACACTTTTCCAAGGCTACATAGCGTAAGTGGCAAAACCAGGACAGGATTTTGTGAAAGATTGGATTATTGATCACAAATCCTCATATTCTCACCTACAACTCCAAGGGAGGCATATATTGGCCTTTCCCACTGATTTTGGGCTTGGCTATGTGACTTCCTTTGGTCTCATGGTTGATGGAGTGTAGTTTACCACTTGTTGCCTTTGAGATTGGCCATAGACTTGAACTGGCCAATGGGCTATTAGCAGAAATGATGTAAGCAGAGACTTGAAATGTGCTCATGTGATTGAGTCCGTTCTCTCGCATTTCTGCCATTGTCATGAGAAGAGCATGCCCCAGTTAACCCACTGATCTGAAGAGAAAGAGAAACATGTTGAGCAGACATATACCCAACCAACAGTGGGGAAGCCAAGCCCAGCTGATCCCAGCCTAGACAGGCAGAGCCACCCCAGCTCAGCTGTAGTGAGTGCTAGGTGAGTAGGAATAAGTGATTGTTGTTTTCAGCCACTGAGTTTGGTGCAGTTTGTTATGTAGCAATAGCTAACTGATAAAGAACCTGGCAGTTTAAATTTAAGAACCTGCACTATTAATCACTATTAATGCATCAAATTTGGAATTATTCCTAAATTGACATTTCTAAAACAACTACAGCAATAAGTTCCAGTAGGGGCCCCTGGGTGGCTCAGTCAGTTAAGCATTTGACCCTTGATTTCAGCTCAGGTCATGATCTCACAGTTTGTGGGATCGAGCTCCAAGTCGGGCTTTGTGCTGACAGCACGGAGCCTGCTTGGGATTCTCTCTCTCCCTTACTCTCTCTGCCCCTCTTCCACTTGTGCTTATGCTCTCTGTCTCTCAAAATAAATAAATGAACATTAAAAAAAAAGAAGTGCCAGTACTCTCAAAGGATTAATTCTGTAACAGCATATGATAGGTATGATTATAGAAATATTCTTAGAAGTTATGTGTCTTCGTATCTCTTTCTCTCACTTCTTTTAAAAGTCAAGAATACAGGTACTTGGTTTTACTTAATGTCCAGTTTATACCACTTACCTGTGCTTTTCTTGGTCCTCAGCTTCCAGATATAATCCACTTATGAGTTAGGGAACATGTCTGCCACTCTGAAACATTATCTGAGATGGATAAGTGAACACATTTTGAATGACACAAATGGTTCCCATCCTCAGAAAAGCAATGACAGGGAAGGAAATGGAAAACTGGATACTTACAATAAAAATAACTAACAATGTGAAGAGGTTTGTTCTGCACTGATGGTCCAGAGATGTGAAATTTAGATAGAGATGTGGACAGTAGCTATCTGAGCAATGACAGACTTTGTTTTTCACCTTTTAAGATGTTGATCTTACGCATTTAAAAAAGGGCCGAGAAAAGTGGAAAGCAGGTCAAGGTCTTGGTTTGAGCTCACCTATGTTCAATCCCTGAAGCTTTAGGGCATAAAATAGCCTGGGAGATTATATAGTTTAGAAGCACTGAGTGACTGTCAAACCTCCTCCTGCGGATCATACATTTATCCTGTGTGGTATTTTCTTCTTTTTTTTTTTTTAATTAGAAGAAATTTTTTAATGTTTATTTATTTTTGAGAGAGAGAGGGACAGAGTATGAGCCAGGGAGGGGCAGAGAGAGAGGGACACACAGAATCCAAAGCAGGCTCCAGGCTCTGAGTTGTCAGCACAGAGCCCGACACGGGGCTCGAACTCACGAGCCGTGAGATCATGACCTGAGATGAAGTCAGACACTCACCTGACTGAGCGATTCAGGCACCCCACGTGTGGTATTTTCTAAAATATATTCTGAGATTTGGGATTTTTGGGGGGTATGTAGGTTTTGCAAACGCATGACCACTCAAAAAGTTAACACTTTTTTTTTTTTTAATTTCAGGAATTCTAGACTTTAATGTACTGAGATGCGTTATGACTCTTCCAGAGAGGGGTGGAACTTGCAACATTTCCTAGGCAATTTCTCTCAAACGCTGTTCAAGGAGTAGAATGATATTGGGCTAAAATGATAATACATTGGGGAATTTTGCTCTAACATGTTTCTCTAATGAATCCTGTTCCTTCAGGGACCCTGGTCTACCATATTCTCGTAACATCCAGTGAAATAAGCAGAGGGTAAATTGGCCAGATTCTTCTAGCTGCAGAAAGGGAGCCTGCCTGTGTAAATCTGGGGTAGTAAGATGTGGGTTCTGGCACCTAACTGCCTGGCATCACATTTTTGCTTTATGACTTACTAGTGGCATAAGCTTGGGTGTCCATGCCTCAGTTTTCTCATCTGTAAACAGGAATGATAAAGTACCTGATCTCATAAATTGTTGTGAGGATTGAATGAGATAATAACTGGGGAGAAGTTAGTATAGTGCTCACCATATGGTAGATGCTCAGTAAATATTATCTTAAATTATAAATATTATGTATCTGATAAGCAACTTGTATCCAGAATAAATAAAAAAATATTGAAAGTCAATAACAAAAAGACGTAATCCAATTACCCAATTAAAAGGGCAAAGGATTTGAATAGACATTTCTCCAAAGAAAGTGTACTAGTGGCCAGTAAGCACACGACAAGATGCTCAATATCATTAATCATCAGGAAAATGCCAGTCAAAACCACAGCGAGATACCACTTCAGTCTTATTAGGATGGCTATAATAAAAAAACGACAGATAGTAACAAATGCTTGAGAGGATGTGGCGATATTGGAACCCTCATCCACTGCTGGTGGGGATGTGAAATGATGGTGCAGCTTCTTTGGGAAGCAGTTTGGCGGTTCCTAAAAATATTAAGAGTTACCTTATGAGTCAGAAATTCCACTTCTAGGCATATACCCAAGAAAAATAGACACATACATTCACACAAGAGCTTGCACATGCAATGCCATAGCAGCTTTATTCATAATAGCCAAAAGTGAAAACAACTGAAATGCCCATCAACTGATATATGGGTAAAGGGAACGTGGTCTATCCATACCATGGAATAGCGTTTGGCCGTAAGAAGAAATGTGGGACTGATACATGCTACGGCATGGATGGACCTTGAAAACACTCTAAGTGAAAGAAGCCAGTCACAAAAAAGGCCACACATTGTGTGATTCCGTTTATATGAAATACCCAAAATAGCCAGATCTAGAGACAGAAAATAGATTAGCGGTCACCTAGGATTTGGTGGGGATGGGGACTGGAGGGGAGTGACTGTTAATGGGTTTTTTTTTAGGGGATAAAGACGCTCTAAAGTTAAATTGTTGTAATAGTTGTATAGACTTGTGAATATAGCAAACACATTGAATTATACACTTTGAATGGGTGACTTGTATGGCATGTGAATTATATCTCAACAAAGCTGTTAACAATTACAGTTACTACTACTAAGCACAATGACTGGTACTTGGTTGTAGGACTTCCCAGTTTATAGAAATGTCTAGTATTAGCTGGATCACTGCCATAGCTGCTAATTGTGATGTGTGGAACTAATACTTTCCAGTGAGGTCTGAAATATGAGTTGGAATGGGTGGGAAATTGCTCCCCTGACTGTGATTTTGGTAGAGCTTTGTGCTGGGGCCTCTGTTTGATTAGGGTCTTGGTGTCTGGTTGCTAAAACAATGAGGAAAGAAGGGGATGAGGCCAAATTCACAGCCCACGGAGAGGATCGCGACCAGGTCTCTTTGTTTCCCACCCCCCGGCTAGAGAATTCCTTCTCATGTGCACGTTGGCCTCTGGGGGTTTTGTCTTGTGCAGTCCACAGCTTGGAAGTGATTCTCTCCTTCAGTTTGGTTATAAGGTCTTCTCTCCTTTATGTCTTTGGAAGTGGGCTCATTTTACCTGTTTTATAAAACAGAATGTAAAATCACTTCTTTTCAACTAGTTAGCAGCATAGCTGGGCAAAGTATGATTTTAGATTTCACATTCAGGATTAGATTGAGAATTTTTTTTTCTTAATGATTCTCTCTCCTCCTCTTGTCTCCCCCCCCCCCAACCGTTCCCCCTTTCTCCCTGTCCTGCCCCCACTCAACTGCATTATTTTACACTGAACTATTTGAGGAATTGTAGACGTCATGACATTTTACCCCTAAATACATCATCCTGAGAACAAGGGCATTCTCCTGCATAAGTACAATGTACCTATGACCTCCAGGAAGTGTAACGTTCATAAAACACTATTACTAGTATACAGACCATATTCAGATTTTCCCAGGTACATGTAGCAAACATTATCCTTTTTGTTTTGATGGCTTTTCTAGAACCTCCAAGTCTTAATTAGGTGGGCTCTCTTTGTGCTTATCACACAATATTATCGTTTTCTTTTCACTTGCTCTCACTCTACTGGCTGTGAGTTCACAGCTTTGTTCCTAGTTGAGATTCATCACAGACTTATGTACCACCCACTCCTCTGCTTTCTTTGCCACCCAGTATGCTACCTGTCATAGATGCTTAGTACATGCTTGAGGAATTGGATTGAATTGAATACTGCCAGAGTCTCTGTTTTAGAGATATACACTGGTATTTTTAAAAATAATTTTAATGCTTATTTATTTTTGAGAGAGAGACAGAGACAGAGTGTGAACCAGAGAGGGGCAGAGAGAGAGAGAGAGAGAGAGAGAGAGAGAGAGAGAGAGGGAGCCACAGAATCTGAAGCAGGCTTCAGGCTCTGAGTTGTCAGCACAGAGCCCGATGCAGGGCTCGAACCCATGAACTGTGAGATCGTGACCTGAGCTGAAGTTGGACGCTCAACCTATTGAGCCATCCAGCTGCCTGTCCGTTGGTATTTCTCAATGTCTCCTTTTATTTTTTTTATTTATTTAAAAAATTTTTTTTTTATTTTTTAATGTTTATTTAACTTTGAAGGAGAGACAGAGAGAGAGAGAGTGAGCAGAGGAGGGGTAGAGAGAGAGGGAGACACAGAATCTGAAGCAGGCTCCAGGCTCTGAGCTGTCAACACAGAGCCTGACGCGGGGCTTGAACCCACCAAGCTGTGAGATCATGACCTGAGCTGAAGTCGGACGCTCAACCGACTGAGCCACCCAGGCACCCCTCAGTGTCTCCTTTTAAAACTCACTGCGAGTTGCCACTGACTGCTCTTGGTCTTTTGCCATTACTCTTTTGTACACGGCATCTTTCTACTACACTCATATTATCTTTGGTGTAATTTTTGACAGCTCATTTAGCAGTGGAGGCAGAAAGGGAATAAGGGTGATGATTTAAGTGCAAGAGAATGAGATGCCAGCTCCACTCAGAGGAAGGTGGTACTTTTGAGCTGTCTTGGTGACAAAACCAAAAAGTCACCAGTGCTTTTGAGCAGCTCAGGTTGCAATTCCCCACCATTTCCATTTTTTTCTAATGTTAAGATACCAGAATGGTTTCGGGATCACATCAAACTAGAAGCAAAAGATCCCAGAGGCCTTAAAATTTAGTCCTGGTTGGCAGGAAGATTTGCCATGGGTTGTCAGTGCATCTGTTTTGCCTTGTTAGGAAGCCTTCAGGACTATGACATTTTAAAGGCCTGTCAAGTTTACTAGATCCAAGAGCCATAGTTATGTCATGTAAATTATGCTTTAAGGACAAAGGTGACGAAGGAATTCAAGACAAAGAAAAACTTTTCTCAGCACACATTCGGGGGCACATAAATATCTCATGTAACTCACTTTGACAGGACGCTCAAGAGTAAAGTTAAGGAAAAGAATACATGGAAGTTCAGAAGCTCTGAGGTATCAGAGTCCAGGTCAATGGAAACTAGAAACCTGTGTTTTCAAGATGTTGGCTACAGCTTGAAGTAGAGTGAGACCTATTGACTTACTTCAGTGTTTATATATGCATCAAGACCATGCTTGACACAATTTATTTGTCTTCACCAAGTGGTAATGATGTAATAGAGATTGTTTCCTATTTGTAAATGGAGAACTTCAAGTATCTGAGTTGCTAAGTAGATACTCAGTAATGAGAACTGACAAGGCCTTTTTTGATGTACTGTGGGGAAGCCACACTTTCATCAGCATTTCCTTGGCTTTTTCAAATCTTGAAGAAAGGAGCATGATGAACATACGGTCAACATCTCTGATCTCTAGGCATCCGTAGCAGAGGAGTCTGTTGACTTATGTTCAGTGTAGGTCATTTACATAAATCCTGATCACATTACTGAACAAGTGTGACGTTCCTCTTTTTCGTCCCAGGGATTTCTACAAAAATGTCTGAAAACATGGGAGATAAGAGTCTTTTGGCCTCAAGAAGGATACTTGAGCCGCCATAAATCTATCAGCAGAGGGAAGTTGCTATAAATGTGCGAAATGATGGAAATGGCACTCCTCTGTTTTCATCCTCCTTCTCTTTGGAGCTTTTTGCTTGTTCTGCAATCTTGGTGCCCAGAAACTCTACTGTGGCTGCTTGCCTAGGTCTGGGCTTGGGCAGTTCTCTTAATACTTGGGAAATTGCTTGGCTTTATTGCCACAATAACACTGGTTCATTTTTCCAGTCTAAGAGCCTGGCTTTGTGACTGGTTACACAACCCAGTGAATGGATTTGCTCTCTGGTGTAACTGACTCATTTGGTATAATGTGTTATTTTTTAGGATCATTAAAAAAAAAAAAACTCTTTAGTTTTCACCCTAGAAGTTTTAAATGGAATTTAAAAAGCATATACAGAAGCAGACATGCTGTGGTAAGGGACTCATCTTCAAGAATTATCAATACCTGGCCAATCTTATTTAATATAGAGCCCTACCTACCTTCCACCCCTGATTATTTTGATGAACATCCCAAATAACATATAGTTTTGTCTATAAACATTTTAGGGGAGAGAATTCATAAAAAATATTTAAAAATTTATTTTTGAAGGATAGAGAGTTAAAAATACCTCACCACCATACCACCATCATATCTAAAAATTGACAATAACTCCTTAATATCATCAGCTGTCTAGTCATTCACAATTATCTGATTGTCTTATAACTTTTTTGAATTTTTAAAAATTTTTTTATTAATATATGAAATTTATTGTCAAATTGGTTTCCATACAACACCCAGTGCTCATCCCAAAAGATGCCCTCTTCAATGTTGTCTTATAACTTTTAAAGATAGTTTATGTACTTCATTTGCATTTAATTGCGGTTCGATTGGCCGATATGTCTCTTAAATCTCTTTTAATCTGGTTTTCCTTTCTCTCTCTGTCTCTTCACTTGCTTCATGTACCCCCACTCATTTGTTGAAGAAGATGGTTATAGATTTGTTATTCATCTAGATTTGTTGATTGAAGCCTTGTCCAAGTGTCATTTAACATGATTTTCTGTCCTCTGAATTTCCTGTAAATTGGTAGATTTGGAGGCTCTATCAGGTTTCTATTTGATTTTGGGGGGCATGACAACTTCATGGGTGGTTTTGCATGTTTTTTCATTTTATATAGGTTTTAGCTGTATTGTACATATTTTGATATATTGTATTTTCATTGGAATTATTTTCAAGACAATTTTCCAATTTCCCTTTTCTCTAATCTCCTTATTTTTTGAGGTTTCATAGTTCTGATCTGTGTTGCTCTTTCATAGCTTCTGTCATTTTCTAAGGAGTGTTAGATTGTGTGGAAATATCACGTTACCGTTTTTAATCAGTTTTGTGGGCCTGACTTCTTGGATTGCCTTCTTTGTAGGAATGCTATTCTCTTCCTTCTTTTTGTCAAGTAACTCTGTAGAAAGTCAATTGTGAATGAATTTTCCTTTACTTTTATTTACTTATTTTTTAAAGTTTATTTCTTTTGAGAGAAAAAGTGCGAGTGGGGGAGGGGTGGAGAGAGAGAGAGAGAGAGAGAGAGGATCCCAAAAAGGATCCAAAAATGATCCCAAGCAAGCTCTGTGCTGTCAGCGCTGACCCCAACATGGGGCTCGATCTCACAAACCATGAGATCATGACCTGAGCCGAGACAGAGTTAGATGCTTGACCGGCTGAGCCACCCAGGAGCCCCTCCTTTACTCTTAGAAGGGAAGGGTGGACCAGGTAGCTTTTCTGGCCTCACCAATTTACAGAACCTTTTTCTCAGGCTTTTTCACAGTGAGAGAAAATAGGACCTCACTCTTTCTGGGATCGTCTCTTCTGGGCCCCTCCTCCACTTCTGTCTGACCTCATTATCAAAGGTGTTTATATTGTCTCAGTCTTGCTCAGTGTAGATTTTCTTCTCCGCATTTTATCCTCATTGTGGGCTTTCATTTGGGGAGGGAGACGTGTTCTGTCAGTTTTGAAGTGTATGGTGCCTAGACTGCTCCTGCCCCTTTGTAGCTTACTGCCTCACCATCACCTTGGTGAAGGCACCCTTTTCCAAATCAAATCAAGCAGGATCCCTTCCCGGTTTTGGTGGCTGTTACCACACTGGCCTGCTGTCCATACTTGCTGATTTGGGGGTTCCCTGTACTAAGGGACACCGGCAGCCCGGTCACCTTCCTTCTGCATCCTCCTACCCAGATGTTTAGCGTCCCGGGTTACGTGGCTGTTGGGGTTTGCGGCACTTCCTTGCCGGCTCCCTGCCTTTACTGCTGCGGCCTTCTCAGGCCTGCCTGCCGGGAAGTCCATCTGAAATGCAGAATGCTTTCTTTTTCTCCCTTATGTCTGGGATGCAGACCACACTGTGCAGCACAGCTCTCCTGGCCTCCTTACTTTGCTTCCTCTGCCTCATCCCTTGCCATTTTCCTTTCTTTTTAAAAAAAATTTTTAATGTTTACTTATTTTTGAGAGAGACAGAGACAGAGACAGAGACAGAGCATGAGTGTGGGAGGGGCAGAGAGAGAGGGAGACACAGAATCCAAGCAGGCTCCAGGCTCTGAGCTCTCAGCAGGGAGCCCCACATGGGACTCAAACTCACAGACCCCGAGATCATGACCCGAGCCGAAGTCAGATGCTTAACCGACTGAGCCACCCAGGTGCCCCTTTGTTTTTTAAATTTTTTCCCAGTGACCAAGGCCTTTTAATGTGTGTTAAAGAGGTCACTAAGTTTTCACATTTAAACCCACCTGTTTGTACTCTCTTTCCACTTAGGTGCCAGTCTTTGCAACATAGGGACCTTCAACTTCTTGCTTAGTCATATGAGAGAAATATTATATACATATTACATACAAGAAATACTAGATAGTCACAAAATCATCCAGGCCATTTGGGGTCTTTAAAGCAGCATCTTCACTTGCCTTTCAGGGATAAAATAAACACACTATGCTGGTAGAATGGCTTGGACTATGCGTTGTGTTGGACAGCCAGAGCAGTAGCAGATCTGTGGACAGGCTTGGACAGAAAAGAAAAAAAAAAAACAAACCCTCTACGTTGAAATTTCTATGTCATGCTGCTTCAGGGAAATGCTGTTTTTAAAGAAATGAAACACATTATTTAGGGTTTGTGGATGCAATCCAGGCCTTTGAAGATGGGAAGAAGATCTTAATTAGAAAGAAATGGGAAGATTGAATGCTTTTACGGAGAACCCGACATTAAGAGGTATGTTTATAATAGATGCAGATGATATACATCGTGTACTGGCTGCAGCCATTCTTTGACAAAACCAAAGCCTTTAAAGTTACCGAGTGCATCCGTCTACAAGTTTGTTCAACATCTAATGAGCAGGCATTAATCACGTAAAACTTGGAGGCAGTTCATAAAAGGACAATGAAGATGATTTAAGGCTCGGAAAATAAAACCTATAAGGAAAGGTTAAAACGATTCACATTATTAGCTTGGCAAAAAGGAGTGAGGATTTCCTGTCACTGCAAGGTCATGCTTGGTGGGCTGGCATGCTTAATGAGAAATGATTCCCCGGGAATTGGAAACTTTCTTCTTTTGTTGGTCTTATTAGCACAATGCATTCATAGGAGAAATTGGGAAGCGGAATGTATCCTAGAGCCTTATCACCCAGAGGGGCTTTGTCAAACCGAAACAGAGAGGATGCGCAGAACGTCTGGAGCTAGGGTTTTCTTAGATGGAAAGTACAACGTCCTGTTTTTTATAGCAGTTTTCATAACTGCACTGAAGTAATGGCTTGTATACTTAGTTGCCTCATGTCTGTTTTCCTGGCCACACTGTAAGCTGTCCAAGGGTTGCGTCAACACCACTGCACTCTCAGAGCCTGGCACGTAATAGATGCTTGATGCGCATTTTGTGTACGCACGGGGAATATATATGCATACACTCTGTTGAACAAAAATGGAATCTTCCTATCCATGCTGTTCTGTAACTCCCTTACCTTTAACAAAATATTGTAACAATCTTTTCGTGCCATTAACATTTTACATTATCACTTGAATGGCAGCAAGCTGTCCTGCCACATGCGTGTGGCCTTAGGTATCTAACTGTTCCTCTGTTGGGTGACATTTAGGTGGTCTCCAGTTTTTCTCATTTCCAACACGGTAGCGACAGTCACGGGTATCACTAAATCCTCTTCACAGGAGTTTTAAAAAGGAGACCATTACGAGAGATGGCAAGATGTTGTTCACTGAAGGTTTTGAAAACATGGCAAATATTGATTTAGCCAGTTTTGCTGCAGTCCTCTATGGAAGCAGGGAAATGGATTTAATGATCTCAGGATCAAATTGCGTTGGAAACCTTTTGTGTGTATTTATGACTGCCTTAGTCTGTTGGGGCTGTTTTAACCAAAGCACCATCCACTGGTGGCTTCAACAACATTATTTCTCACCGTTCTGGAAGCTGGGAAGTCCAAGATCAAGGCATCGGCAGCTTCAATATCTGGTGAGGGCCCACTTCCTGGTTCATACATGGCCTTCTTGCTGTGTCCTCACATGGCAGAAGGCGTGAGACAGATCTCTGCGGTCTGTTTAATCAGGGCCTGATCTCATTCATGAGGGCTCCACGCTCATGATTTAGTCACCTTCCCAAGGCCCTACATCCTAATACCATCACATTGGGGGTTAGGATGTAGCATATGAATTTTGGGGGACCACAAACATTCAGTCCATTGCACTGACTGTCTACTCTAAGCTCTTCCCATACTCCTGGTACTCATTGGAGTGGTGAGTTAGTAAAAGTTATGGAGGGGAGAAATTCTTTTGTGATTGGAGAGCAAATTCAAGTAGTTTGAACAGAAATCAAAGTATCTGTCTGCTTTTCTCATTTAAGATTTATCACCTTCAAAGTAGCTGGCAAAGTATTGACTATTTTCTTAGACTTAGCTGAGTATAGTTTTTTTTTTTTTTTACACTGAAAAACTATAGCCAAGTTCACATTTTTCTCCCAAGATGACAGTAGGGATTTTTAGAGGTGCTTCTCATGAGGTGCTGACTTATTTAATTTTAAGGAGATGAGTCATTTCTAAGGAGTGATTCATAATGAAAGTGTCTGTGTATAGAATTCTATCTCTTCAGGGACTTTCACGATCAAGTTGGAGATGTGTTCTGAAAAAATTTTAAAAACGCATTCAAACGTGACTCTTAGAATCTGTATACCAGATGCCGTTTTGTTCAACTCTCATGCTCTTTATGTAAGTGACGTGGTCCTAATTTTTTTCTCCATTGTGATCCTGGCTAGCTTTGCTGTGATTTGTCATGGGCTTTACCCGCGACGGAGAGATTGAGACTGAGCCCTTCCTATTCAAGGATGTGTTTATACTCTCGTTTTTTGAATTTTGCATTTTCTCCCATTGAACTCTATAGACTCCTGGCTGCTGCCTGGTGGTGTTGGTCACTGTCCCCCTTCTTTGCTCTCTGTAGTGTCTGTTCTGGGCATTCTCAAGTCTTCATAGGACTGTTTTTCTCAAGCCAGAAATTAAATACATTTCATGAGTTCCTAGACTCGATATGACCCCTTTAGGACCAGGGGTGGGGGTGGCATGGGAGATGCCCCCCCCCCCCCCCCCCGTGTTGGCAGTCACTGGCCTTGCTGCAAGAAGTGGTGGCATCCCAAAAGCCGGGGTTAGGCAGAACGAGTTGAGTAAGAGAGAGTCGATTTATATAGCCATCCGGGGCTAGGGCAAGGCACAGAGGAGAGTCTGGCTGAGGAAGACTGTCATTCACCTCAGGGCATTTGCCTCACCTTTCCTCGTTCATTCTCATGGATGTCATGAACTCTGAAGGGCCTGACATTTTACCTTGCTTGCAGGCTCTCTCGTTAGCTTGCCTCAGTTCCGTGGATGCTGGCAGAAGACATGACGCCTCTGGGTCAGAGACAGAGGGCTTTATTATTCACAGCAGTATCTGCAGCCAGAGTATCAGCATTTATTTTGTGCTGGCTCCCTTAGTCCCAGTTCCCCCAAGGAGATACGAAGAGGGCTGGGTGATGCCAGCACAGGCAGTGGGTTGTCTTATAGGAGAGGAATGCTGAGATTCAGGAACTGGCATCACTGAAAATGAGCAGTAAGCATGGCTGTCCTTCCCTCCCCAGGAGGCATTATCTTTATTTTACTGGATAGTAAGTGATTCTGTGATTAACTTTAGAGAGAGAAATTATCTCTGCCTTCCACGGAGGTGTGCTCTATGAACATCCTCGGAAAGCTATCCAGAGCAAAGGCAGTCAGTGCCTTTGCTCCCAAATTGTGCAAAAATGCATGAGACCCAGGGAGAATTGTCTCCCCAGTATGACTTGCTTTCTCACTTCCTTTGGGCCTCTGTTCAAATGTCACCTTGTCAGTAGAGCTCACCCTGAGCATCTTATATCAAATAACCACTTATGATCACTTATATCAAATAACTGCTTATCATCATTGGAATACTAAATTGTATATCCTTAGATTTATGTTGTTGTTGTCTATAAGCTGTAAGCTCTGTGATGGCAGAGACTTTGTATTATTCACTGCTGGGTCATCAGAGCCTAGCACAGCACCTGGTATAAACATTTAATAAATATTTGCTGAATAAATGAATGAATCCATACATCACCACCAGTCAAGATTACCAAAATGGTCTGTTTTCATGTTCCACATATAAAATTTTCTTATATATATATTAAATGTTTATTAATATTTAGAGAGAGAGGGAAAGAGAGAGTGTGTGCCAGCGTGCGCACGCAGGTGGGGGAGGGCCAGCGGGAGAGGGAGAGAGAGAATCCCAAGCAGGCTCCACACTGTCAGCCCAGAGCCTGACAGCAGGCTCGAACTCAGGACTGTGAAATCATGACCTGAGCCGAAATCAGGAGTCGGACACGTAGCTGACTCAGTCACCCAGGCACCCCTCCCTTGTGCATTTTTACCTCTCACGGCCTTATGTCCCAACACAGACTGTGGCAAAGCTTTTAAAAATCAGCTGGTGGTGTGCTGGTCAACTGGCTTTAGGAATACAAGCTCCGATGTGTAGGCTCTGCTGGTTTTGGTGGTGTCAACTCTCACACTGCGAGATACCAGCGGGGTAACAGCTGGCTTGTAAACTGCCTGAATGTTTAACACGTAGCTTTCACGAGCTGCTAGGAGCACACCATACTGCTATAATAAGGAAGTAACGACATATATGTAGTGTCTGGGTTATTTGTACGTGGCAGAATAACATAAAGGCTCAAAGAAAAATACGCTTATGGGTCAAGAGAAGTCCTTCCCTGTGCTGCTGATGTGTCTCGTTGCTTAGACCTTATGCTTACGTTCTCTACTAACAGTGTTTCTCACACTGTGGCCTGCGTCAGAGTCACCCAGAGAGCTTGTTAAAACCCAGATGGCCGGGCCCCACCCCACAGTTTCCCACAGTTTCAGGGTGCATGGGGCTTGAGGATCTGCATGTGTAACAAGTTTCCGGGTGCTGATTTGAGGGTCCTGGGACCGTACTTGGAGAACCACTGCCCCAGTGACATTGCATGCAAGAGATTTTGGCTCAAAATCTGTTTCCAGGTGCTAAGCGGAAGAGGTAAGTTTTTGTAAATCAACAGTGTGTCTGGACCAAAGGGAGGAAAAGCCACAAAATTGAAGGAGGAAGTTCGAGAGGTACTTCCAACATAACTAACAGATGGTCGTCCTATGTAACTAAGGCTCATTGCTCCAGATCTTCAAGATGGTGAAAAGTGAGTTTCCAGGTGTGTGCGAAGAAATAACGCTCTGTTTATAACGCGGCTGTAGCTAATTTTGTAGTACTGGGTTTCTGAAGGGTGAGGTCGAGCTGGAAATGGTTGTGATGAGGGTCTGAATCTTGAGGCTTGCTGAGTAACCTCTCCGTTAGATGAAACTGAGCACTAGATCACTTATTTAAGGGCCTGCATCTCAAACAACCTTGACAAAAATTATTTACCCATTACCATGTGGTACTCGTGCAAGTAAGAGGGCTTGGGCAAAGAGGGAACACTTAGCCTTGATTAGATGGGACATATTAGCTTCCTGAAATCTTCTCACCTGTTTAAGCAGCTCTCAATCACAGATCCTGACAGGATAGACACTCACTGTAGGAAGGATGAACAGGGCTCCGCTAAACCTAAGGGGTGTCACACGTACCCTAGATGTCCCAGGCGATGCGTCATTCCCCGTGGTCCTCCAGCCTTCCGGCTGCCAAGGCCTTGTGTGGTGACCTCTCCCTTTGTGATTGTGCAGACGGATGATGCTGTAAGATACTCTTCCAAGCCTGGAATCTTCGGAACTGATTTAAGCCTGGGGCTGGCTAATTCACGGACAGCAGGGCGGAACACGATAGGAATAGGATTCCACACGGGGTTGCTGGTGGAACGGGGTGGCAATAGAAGCCCAGTTCTCCCCGGTTTAGCTCTTTTGTTGTTTGCCAGGGACCAGACCTCTTCTCGGCACTCAGAGCAGGTTTGTTTTGACAAGCTCTGCTTGAAAGAGGTAGAGAGGAAAGGTAGTTCATTATCAGACACCTTCTGGGCACAGTGGTGTCTCTGCCAGAATTACTCTTTTTCACTGGGGGAAGAAGAGAGGCCAGATCTTTGTGTTGCTAGGGTTTCTCTGTGTTACTTAGAAAAATCGTCTTGATTGCTTTGGGGATTTTTAAGTAACAGCTGTAATTCAATGAGGCCGCTTTCCCCTTGGTGGCCTGCTGTAATCACCGGCCTTTATCTAGCCCGAAGACTTTCTTTACCCTTGTGGAAGGACTGAACCCCAGGGTATTGTAGGACGTTGGGCCTCCAGAAGGAAGCAACTTTTTTTTTTCTGAGTTTAGTCGGGTTTTATTGTTTTTATTTATTTATTTATTTTTAATTTTATTTTTTAAAATGTATATCCAAATTAGTTAGCATATAGTGAAACAATGATTTCGGGAGTAGATTCCTTAGTGTCCCTTACCCATTTAGCTCATCCCCCCTCCCACAACCCCTCCCGTAACCCTCAGTTTGTTCTCCATATTTATGAGTCTCTTCTGTTTTGTTCCCGTCCCTGTTTTTAAATTATTTTCGTTTCCCTTCCCTAATGTTCATCTGTTTTGTCTCTTAAAGTCCTCATATGAGTGAAGTCATATGATTTTTGTCTTTCTCTGACTCATTTCACTTAGCATAATACCCTCCGGTTCCATCCACATAGTTGCAAGGAAGCAACTTTTTATCTGACGGACCTGAAGCCTTCATGATGATGTCTCTCCTCAGGTCAAAGGATCTTCTTGTCCAGAATAGTTCTAGTCTCCTTTTAGGTTTAACTGTCAGCAGCGCTATCGGGCTGGACTGAATGCCTGCCCCAGTGGTTCTCAAAGCGTGGTCCCGGAATCACCGGCAGCCCAGCCCTTGTTAGAAATACAAGTTGTCAGGCCTCACCGCACACCTGCTGGATGGGGAACTCCGGGTGGGGCCAGCATTCTGTGTTTCCATGAGCCCTCCAGGCGATCGTGCTGCATGCCAAAGTTTGAGAACCGCAGACCTCTATGCAGGCTCTCTCCTGCAGGCATTTGTCGCAGCAGACAGTGGTAGCTTCGAGGCATCTGGGCTGAGCTGTTTCTTGGCCGCCATCCTTTACACTCTGTTTGCATTTTAAATAATACGCACTCATTTCTTTCCCGGCATCTCTGCTTAATGATAAAGTGGCACTCTGGCTGTTTAAAAGGTAAGTGAAACTGTTTCTTGGTAAGTATAGATGTAGCATGATGTAAATAAAAGGAGGCAAGCTCTTTAGTATCCATCTTTCAGCCCCTGTGATTGTGCGGCTGGCACAGGCACTCTGATTAACTCTCCTCTGCTCCAAATCAGAATCGTTCACGTCTGTCACTATGCACCCTTTCAGTTGGTTTGGAATCTCAGCCTGTCCTTTGCAGAATGTTCTGTGATTGCCACACGGTGGCGGGGCCTAGTTTTTGACATGTCCTTCGATCTGAATCGATTTAATGACCACGTGGCAGGAGCCTAGGCCTCACCGTGCCCCAGGTAGAGATGTTTTCGCCAAGGTCAGCCCAGCACTCACAGTGCGAACGTGAACACACACCAGTGAATGCCGGCCTCGGTGTTTATGACCCATCCGAGGGTACACACCCCGTTTGTTTTTCCTTAAGGGATAGAACAGGCCAGACCTGTAGTTAATGATGATGTTGAAGTAAAACTGTGGTTGGTAGGAAAACGGGTGTGACTACTAAGGAAAAGAAATGCTTTTTGCAAGAGGTGGACGGTGAACCAGGATTTGCTTAATAGCTGTGTGATTGTTTTGTTTCCTCATCTGAAAATTGGGTATAATAAAGGGAATGTATGTCTCAGGGCCCTTGTGAAAATGAAGTGGAATTACACATACAAAGTACTCAGCAGAGGGGGCGCCCGGGTGGCTCAGTCGGTTAAGCGTCTGACTCTTTTTTTTTGTTTTTTTTTTTGTTTTTTGTTTTTTGTTTTTTGTTTTTTTTTTTGTTTTGTTTTGTTTTGTTTTTTTTTTAATATATGAGATTTACTGTCAAATTGGTTTCCATACAACACCCAGTGCTCATCCCAAAAGGTGCCCTCCTCAATACCCATAAGCGTCTGACTCTTGATCTTGGCTCAGGTACGTGATTTCAGGGTTTGTGAGGTCAAGCCCGCGTCAGGCTCTGCACTGACAGTGTGGAGCCTGCTTGGGATTCTCTCTCTCTCCTCTCTCTGCCTCTCTCTTTCTCTCTCTCCCTCTCTCTCTCTAAAAATAGATAAATAAATTTAAAGAAATTAACAGAAACACAAAGTCCTTAGCAGAGGGTCTGCAGCTGTGTGTGTGCTCAGTGATCAGGAGCTGTTTAAACATTTGTAAATGTGGCTGTGACAACACACACTCACAGCCATTCACTTTCATACACACTCTTGCATGTGTGCATACCTACACACTCACGCACATATATTTGTGGGTCTACATGCATATACGTACACACTCACATATACTGATATGTGAGGGAATAATAGGCCGTTCCGTGACCAGAAATGGTCAGATCAGCGTATATCTCACACTTTTCCTTTCTTTCTCTCTGAATTTACCCTTGCCTACTCATTGTCACTTTCACCTCAAGGTGGACGGTCATCCCCATCAAAGCCCTAATGTCTTTGGGATTGGTCACTCTCTACCATCTGAGCTTCACTGAAATCTGGGGTGGGAGTGGGGGGGGACATTCAGAGCAGCAGGCCCCGGGGGCACGGTGGTTGTAGGAAAGCATCTGAGAACAGGAATGGGACACAGAAGGAGATTCAAGTTGGCGCTTGCCTCCCCCTCCGTGTGCTCAGGGCTGTGCGGAGCTGAGGGGAGGCCTTCCTGTCCTGTGGTACGTGTGCACTCTTACTGAGCTCATTTCTCTGTCCCTTAGAGTCTTGTCTCCTGGCACATGTTTGGGCATGAGTCTTCAATCATCGGGGTGGGGGAGTGCACACGGAAGGCTTCGCAGACCTCCACGATCCCGCCCCTGCCTACGTCACCCACCTTGGCAAGTTCCACCCTCCCCTTTGCTTACACTGTACATTTATGCTATATGCTCATCATGGGTCTCATTTCAAGATCTTGCATTTTCTCTAAGCCTAGGGCCCTTGCACGCGCTCTTTTTTGCCACCTGAAGTACACTTCCAGCTCTCTTGGCCCAGCTCTGTCTCACTTACCCTTCAGGCATTAGTCCGGATATTGCCTCCTAGGAGATAGTGCTGACCCCTTCCACACTAGATTTGTGTCCGTGTGCCCAGTAATACTCTGAGAAATTTTAACCCTTATACTCCCAGAGCTTAACTCAGTGCTTATTAGCACACGGGGTGTGTTAATACTTGCTGTTGAATAAGTAAGTGTGGGTTACGTGGGTGGTGAGAGCTCGGAAGAGGGATGAGGAAACTGACGCTGGGATTCCTTTCTTTGACCCTTCTCCATCCTCGTTAAAATTCGTTCCTGGACCCCTGGGATAGAAGCTGTTCAAGGAGGGAAACTGCTACAGTGGGAAAAGGGAGAAAAAAGATGTTATCACAGTTCATGTGAATTTCCTTCAGATTCTATGGCATGACAAGAATCTCTTATCCTATCAGCCCCAGGGGCTCAATTGTTAGCCTATCGCTCTGTGAATGTATCTTCCCCATAAGCCTAGTTGCAAAATGGGTACTTTATAAATCGTAGAAATAAACATGCATTTTACCTTTTCTGGCTTAGTAGGTGGGAGAACCAAGAGTTTCTGGGGATTTGAACATTTCTTTCACAACACTGTGCAGGAAGTGGTTTATCATTTTACTTTGAGTTGATGCTCTGGTAATAACATTCACATACTAGGATGGGGGCAATTGTTTAGCTGTCACCCCCAAACTTAGTCATATCATTGATCTGACATCAGAAAGTACTCATCCTATTGATCTAGTGTCAGATGAGTGGAATAAGAGTAATAATGGGCTTTGACTGACAGCTCAAGTTGACAGATTATCAAGTCACATTTTCCCACAGCCAGACTGCTGACAGGCTTGGAACTCTTTCTTGCCCACACAGATCCCTTTGACCTTTAACTTCTTCTTACATGTGCTAAATCCAGTTCTCATTTGGATTGGAATACTCCCAATTCAGCTTACTTAAAATGCACAGACGGAGAATCTAGAATTATCTAAACTCAGCTTGAGAATATTACATATATGAGGCAAACGGCAAATATTTGTTTAATGAATAAGTAGGCAACTTTAAATTTATGGGTGGTGTACCAAGAGAGGTGGTCAGGTGATAGATACCACAGCATCTCAGGCATTCAGAGGTAGACTGTTAACAGCAGCTGGGATCAGCTTGTGTCAGCCATGACAGTAGGTTAGCTGGAGCATTGATCAGGATCAGGAGGGGAGACCAGCCCTTATGTGGCTTGAAATCAAGGATGCCCGCGGGAATACAGGCCCGAGGCCACACCCTTGGCACTTTAGCTCTATGGTTTAAGGACTTACTCCGCTGTGTCTTCTCGGACCAGCAGCAGCCACAGGGAGCTGCTGAGAAATGTATAATTTCTGCCTCCCCTCAGTCCTATTGAATCAGAATCTGCATTTTAACAAGATCCCCAGGTGATTCTCATTAAATTTTGAGAAGCACTGTTTTAAGAGCTTCGTCTCCCTTAAGATGCAGATATCTTAAAATCCTTCCTAGGACTTCAGGAGTTTAGACTCCGGGTCTTTGGTCCTTAACCTCCCGGTGTGACCTTTAGAAGGTCAGTGTTCTTAGCTGTGAGCAACAAAGGTTGCTGGTCTGCTAGAACCTCAGCCAGAGCCACACCATAGAACCAGTCTGGTGAGGGCACTGACAGCTTCCACCGTCACTGAGGCCACCGCTAGTGCCACAAGGCAGTGGAGTGCTGGAGCAAATTTGTACCAGCTTTGGAGGGCCAGTTACCTGCCTTTCTTTCCATTTGGGTGTTCAGTGATGTCCAGTCCATTTGGAAGCTTGACATCAGCTGTGCCGGGAGTCTTTACGCCATGGAAGTCCACAAATGCTGCAAATCAGGGCTTTTTTGTTTGTTTGTTTGTTTCTGAGAGCTGGGCTATCAGTGCATCACTGCACTGGGTCCATTGCTAGTACCACTGTGCCTTGCTTCGCCTGAGAACTAGGTGTCGTTGCTCTAGCTGAGTCAAGATGGATATTTTCCTGTCTCCTGACCTTTTTTGTACGACTATCCTGAGGAAAATGTTATCTGATCTGGGTCTAGAGCAGTGTCTCCAATCTTGGAGCACACAGTGGAATTACCACCGGCAGGAATCCTGATCTAATTTGTTTGGGGGAGTGATGCTCCAAGTGTAGTCCCTGGGCCAGCAGCGTGAGCATCACTTGGGAACTTGTTAGAAATGCAAATTCTCAGGCTCCATCCTGGACCTACTGCCACAGAAACTCAGGAGGTGAGGCCCTGCGTTGTAATAAGTCCGCCAGATGGTTCTGATGGCGCTCATGTTTGAGGACCACTGGTCTGGGGTGAGATGTGGGCATCCGGACTTTAAAAAGAATTCCAAGATGTTTCAAAAGTGCAGCCAAGGTTGAAAACCGGTGGGTTAACAGCTTTTAAAGGGTCCCATATGTCTGCCTTTGCTTTGGAGACTGCGGATGATTCGTTCAGCGGGAAAGACCTCTTCACAGGATGGTATTGCCGGGGTTGAATAGAGTCTGAAACCCACATTTGCCATGAAGATCAGTAAATTCCAATTTGGACTCTCGGAAGTCAAACATACAGTGATGACATGTGTCTGACGACACTCTTCTTTAGGGTTGTCAGTGGAATGCTGCCATTGGAAAGTGTGTCACTTGGTAGTTTCCAAACACTGGGACTCTTACGTCAGAACCACATGGGGTCCTGGTGACGGCGCAGAGGTTTTGGCCTCACCTGGTACTGAATCAGCTTCTAGGGAGGCATGGCATTAGGTCCAGGCTGGGCACCTGTCTTTATAGCAAGCTCCCCACACCACTCTCAGCAACACCTTTTGAAACCACTGCATTAATCTGGGGAGGAGAAAGGGCTTGACATTTATGACTCAAATGCCACGAGAGGCATTTTTGGTCTGAAGCTGATTCTGTGTATACTGCTCATAAAGCCCTGACAAAAATAAAAACCAGTAGGTTCTAACAAACTACAGAGAGGATAAAAGAAAACTTGGGAATTCCAGAGGAATATTCTACATGCTCCTGGATTTGAAAACAGCAAAAGGCTATACAAACCCGGGATCTTTTGGTTCTATCTTTCCTGAGTGTATTTGACCTTGTGTTAAAATAATAGGGAATGGGGCGTCTGGGTGGCTCAGTCGGTTAAGCGTCCGACTTCAGCTCAGGTCACGATCTCGCAGTCCGTGAGTTCGAGCCCCGCGTCGGGCTCTGGGCTGATAGCTCACAGCCTGGAGCCTGCTTCCGATTCTGTGTCTCCCTCTCTCTCTGCCCCTCCCCCGTTCGTGCCCTGTCTCTCTTTGTCTCAAAAATAAATAAAACGCTAAAAAAAATTTAAAAATAAAATAATAGGGAAGAGAAATGTAAAGAAGCAACTTTATTTTCACTTCAGTTTTTATTGGGTTTACTAAAATGTATCACTAAAGTTTATGTTCTGGCTACTTTTGGACAGTAGCAAAAAAAACCTATGGCAAGACTCATTGGAGAAGGTTGTACTGGGTAGATCTTACCATTGTTTTAAAATTAGAAACAATACGTCCCTGATTTTGGAAACATTTCTCCCTTTGGCTCTTTCTGACAGTTTTGAGATAGGTGCATTTATACCCAAGATGAGGAAGTCAAGAAATTAAGTACATTAGGGGAAAGCGGGTGATGGGCATTGAGGAGGGCACCTGTTGGGATGAGCACCAGGTGTTGTATGGAAACCAATTTGACAATAAATTGCATATTAAAAAAAAAGAAATTAGGTACATTGCCTCTACTTTTAAGTGGTGGACCTGGAATGTGAATGTAGGGTCTTTTGTGAGTTTAAAATATATGTTAAGCTCAGGATTTCCTCCCACTACCATTTTGTGATTGAGAAAAAAATAACATTGGAAGTTTTTTTTGTAGTCAGTTGATGGAAGTCACACCGTAGGAAGGACCCGGGTGGAAGTCACACCATAGGAAGGAACCAAGGCAGAATGAAGACAGTAAAGATGAGCTAGTTGATCAGAAGGCCAAATGAGGTTATTTTGTTCTCCAGTAGTTTAAGCAGAGTCGATAAACCATCAGTGACTGTGAAAGAGATGAGCTGACAGCTGTGGAAATAATCCGGGATGCAGTTTTAGTGCTAACTGGCTCCTGGTCCCTGGAAGTACAAGGTCCAGGAAGGTTCTGGCTGAGTTGGTCAGCTAAGGCCTAGAGAAGGAATTATGTTTAGATCAAGCAATGACTGGCTACACTTGGAAGGTATGAAAAACATGAAGCAGCTTTTTGTAAAAAGAAGGTTGTAAAGTTTGAAAAATTTTATTTGACACTTTTCTTTGTGAGTTAAGTAAGGTAAGTGTGATTTTATTTTAAAGAAAGGAGAGGAAGCTTTAAGAAAGTTCTGGAATTTACCTGAGGTCAGAGATGATAGAGTAGCAGAGCTCACTGGAATTTTCTGACTCTTTCTCACACCACAGGACCTAAATATATGTGGGGATTTGTTAATAGTTAAGTCTTAGTAGAAATTGTGTATTTCTTTTGTATGAACTGGTGCTCATGCTGGTTAATATTTGTGCTTAGTGATTTAAAGAAGGCTTTATTGATGCCTGAGGCCCAGCCCAGAGATGCTGATTTGGTTAGACTGAGGTGTGGCCTGGGATTTGGGGTTTTTAGAAGGTGATTGTGATGTGCAGTAAAGTGAGAACCATTGGACTAGAAAACTCTCCCTCTCTTGTTCTGTTATCTTGTCCTTGCCCCCTTTTGGGAACTTCTTTTGGGAACATGAGGCTGTGAGCAGTGCACTCTCATTAACCTGTTAGCATAGCAATAGGCCAGGGAGTAGCCTGGCTAACTCCCCCTTCTAAATGGGAGACGTACATTTAACATTCATTCACTCAGGGAAATTTGGAGGATAGCCTTGTCTTTAATTCATCCAGAGACCTTCCTGAGCCTGCCCTACCTAAAGTTCAAATGCTGGCTAATTTCCACCGTCACCAGTGAGGCTCTTATTTGCTCTTCTAATACCATGGTCATTGAGACCTTGTCTTGATGAGAGACATTAGTGAATGCAATAATAAGTTGTTGAATTTTTACAAATTTATTCATGCTTCAGTTTCAACACCTTATAAAATGGAGAGAACAGCACCCACATGTTAGAGCTAGCAGGCAAGTTAGATGAGATGAATTTATATAGAGCACCTAGAGCCCTCAGTGACACCTAGTAGCCCTTCCCGAGTTCTAGCTATTATGGCTGCTCACCTGGCTTTGTTTTCCTCTTTACATTCAAGAACTCAAACATCAGTCAGATTGGAAGATCTTATTCTAACAAGTGGTAAGTGTGCAAAAGAATGGTAAAACAGAGTCCAGATGCAATGTATTCGTTCATTGCACTTCTTTCCAGTAGTGGTCATTGAATATTGTTGAATCTAAATGACTTATTTACCCTCACATTCTCAACATGAAATCCACTTGCAGTCTATATTTACAATAAAAATAAGAGTAGGTAAATTTTTCATTAATTTAGGTCTGAATTAGGCAGGCAATTAAGCTGAGTAGACAATAGCTTAGAAGTCTAATGTTTGTGTTAACTTCTACTCCTTTCCCTTACAGGATTTTTGCCCCTTCCCGGAATATCTGCTCACAGCTGTCAGGTGATTTTTAGTTCAGTTCTACTTTAGGTGCTTTATTACTGTTTTTCTAAGTGTGCTTTTTTTCTTGGTGAAAGAGGGCTGATTTAAATGTGTCCTTTGAGTGTTTGAATAAGATCAAGTTTTCATCTCCTAAAAGTAAGGGCAGGGAGAAATCGAGAAATATTTCCTTGTGGACTTGCATGGTTTTCTTCTGAGACTCTATGGCAGTAAATAAAGAACCTTGGAACAAAAAAAAAAAAAAAAAAAAGGCACCACTGCAACATGTCTTGTCACGTTCTGCTCACCCCTACACCTGATTTCAAATGTAAATTGCACGGCATTTAGCGCTAATGAAAATACTCTAGTGAAGGAAATTGTTAAGATTTTCTGGTGCTCCCGTAGGGGTAATATTAAAACCCCCGTTACTAACATCTCACTCTGAGAAGACAAAAATGTGCACTGAGAATACAAAAGCCCTGTTGGCATCTAAATGTGGGCCAATTAATTTGCTGTTATCGACGTATGGGTTTACGAGGAGATGTAAAAGTAGGACCCAGGAAAGCTATTGAGATCCCCCTATAGTGGGGCTCCTTGACCCTGGATTTTTCAATGCTTGCTTAATCATGGCATTCTGCTTTCTATTTATTTATACAGTTGCCTCAATGAACAAATTAATAATTATACAGCACATTGACAAACATGCCGGGTAATATTTGCCAGATTTTAAATTAATTTAATTCAAGGGCCACTTCATTTACAGGATTCATCCGCACATCAGGAATCAGTCTTACCTCGTTGCTATTCATACTACACTAAGATTTTTCATCATTTCCCCCCTTCTTTTCTTCTCTGCAGACAAAGACAGCACAACTTGCCATGCCAAATAAATAGACACTAACAGGCAGGTGGAAGACAGATAGATGCCAGACAAATAGGAATATAGATAAATGCACAGATGACATAAATTGAGGAGGAAGGATAATAGCTGTTACCATGACATATGGAAAACAATTAGATTCAACTAAATTCTTTTATTTATTTTCTCTTTAGCTCTAATTTGCAATTTATCTTCTCTTGTTTCACACCTACAGACCTTCTTCACAATTTACAGACTGGAAATTCAAACCAATAGTTATAGTTCCAGAAATGATCACTCTTCTTGGAAACAGAAAAACCATAGAAAAATGGAACTTCATAGGCTTGGGAAACTAAGGAAATTTCTGTGTTGCTTTGTGTATTAGTGAGGTTTGAGTGAGATTGGATTACAAAGAAGGGGTCAGTTGCCTTTAAAATATTGCAGTTGAGGGGCGCCTGGGTGGCTCAGTTGATTGAGCATCCGACTTCGGCTCAGGTCATGATCTCACGGCCCGTGGGTTTGAGCCCCATGTCGGGCTCTGTGTTGACAGCTCAGAGCCTGGAGCCTGCTTTGGAGTCTGTGTTTCTCTTTTTCTTTGCCCCTCCCCCACTGGCACTCTGTTTCTCCTTCTCTCAAAAAGAAATAAACATTAAAAAAAGAATTTAAAAATTATAGTTGAAGGGTGCATGGGTGGCTCAGTCGGTTAAGCATCCTACTTTTGGTTTCAGCTCAGGGCATGATCTCATGGCTCGTGAGTTTGAGTCCTGTGTCCAGATCCATGCTGACGGTGAGGAATCTGTTTGGGATTCTCTCTCTCTCTCTCTCTCTCTCTCTCTCTCTCTCTACCCCTCCCCTGCTCCTGTGCATGCCCTTGTGCTATTTGTCTCTCAAAAATAAACACATTAAAAAAGAATTTAAAATAAAAAATTGCATTTGAACCCTCAGACATAATCATATTAAGGTTCATGAGAAAGAAAATGTTTTTAATTAACTTGTGGTATTTGTCATTTCTACAGTTGTGGCTAAGGGTGAAACCTTGGCTAATAGGAAGGAGTAACACCATGGAAATTAATGAATCAATTTTCATGTATATGCCTTTATTACTTATGTCAGCATATAAAAATATTGACTGAGCCTGCGTTTCTGCCATTAAAGGAAGGCCTGGATGTCCACGATGTTATCTTATATTGATGGACAATGATGAAATCTAATGCAGTCATAAGAAGTTAGCTCAAGTAAGAGAACTGCAAACTGAAACCCATTTGAGGGTTTGCAAATTATTTTTCATGCTGCTCATATTCTAATATTTGGGGCATTCGCTGGCCGTAGTTGGCTTACAGGCTTTATAAATGCACATAATCCAGTTGGCAGTTCATGCTCAGAGATGAAAATTTTTCCTACATAGTGTTCATAAATTATTACATATCCTGGGTGTGGGTCAGTATCTATCACAAGACTATCCTAAGATTGGTAAGCAATTTGCATGACATTAGCACAGGGTATAGTTAATTATATCTTAATAATATCTACTACCCCAAATACATAGATTAATATTGTATGTGGTTATACCACACTATCAAGAGATACTTGTTTTTCTCTCATGAAAGTGCTTATTCATGACAGTTGCTGTTGGTTTTTCTGTGGGAGGGGGGGTAGAGTCCACAGGGTGGTGTTGATAAAGATAAATCTTTTGGGGAGGGGCAGTAAATATGAAGCCTAGGATTACATTACAGAGTCCGAGAATGCTCTGCGGGTGTGCACAGCTGTTTGCTTGTCCTGATTAGATTGTTCTTAGAATATTATATTTTCATTTTCTAAGCATGGAAGGATGCTTAGGTACAAGGCTATAAGAGGGCTCTTTTTTTTTTTTTTTTTTTTTTTTTTTTTAATGTACTAACCACTTACAGAAAAATCCGGCAAAGACTAGGCAGATAATTTCAGTGCAAGCTGCCTTTTGCTTCAGTACCCAAGATAATTGTCTCAATCTCCTTTTTACTCTGCAGGGTCACAGATGTCAAAAGGCATTCCCACATGCAAGTTGAAATTGCGCAATACGTAGCCCAGAAATTATGTGTCTTTTACTAAAAGAAAAAAAAAACCGGATAGACCTATATGCCATAATAATTATAAAAATTATGCTAGCATTTATTTGGTTATATTAATATGCTATTTGTATTAACTAGTTTTACTAATTACCTAATTACTGCCCGCTAGGGTAATTACTTATCTTGATGAAATGTATGTTGAAAGGTGAACTCCTAGGCATGAATTTGGTAATCATTTTCTTATCCAGAATAATAATGTTGAGGGCAGACGCTCAATTCATGTAATACTGTCATTGATTTCAGAGCTAGAAGGAGATTATAAGGTGTAGTCATAAACCTGGTGTACCTAAATAGGAGATTGAAGCAAATAGGTATACATTAGGAGCACTTAGTGGTGTTTCCTTGATAAAAAGGAGCATTAAAATGGATGGTTTCAAAGTCATTTTATAAAGGTGTAGGGAAAAAGCAAAGATGTTGGCACCAGATGGACTGGAGTTTGAGTCTTAGATTCATGTGACTTGAGGAAAGCAGCCTTACCCCTGTGAGTCTCGTTTCCCTATTCTGTGCAATGGCGACATGATGCTCAGTGTCCCCTTCTAGTATTGTGGTGAGACACAGGTTAGACGATGTTTGCAAAGTGCCTGGGACAGAGGGAGCAGCTTTTAACTCTGCTATATTACTCTCTAAGATTTGTGTTTCATGATCTTGACCTACAGTTTAATTATTGATAATAAATCACATTTTGAAATAGAAGTTATTGGAATGACTAGTCATGTGAAGAAGAAAGGACTCCTGTCACAAGTGTGTTTCAGCAGCTGAACCCCGCTACCACCAGCCCCAACATGTCCTGGTCCCAGTTATACAAGTGTAAATTTCGGCATAGGTCTCTCCTACTCCTATGTGTGTGAATATCAGCATCATGAAGGTAGAGACTTGGTTCTTTTTTAATTTTTTTTTAAGTAAACTCTACCCCCAACATGGGGCTCAACCTCATGACCCCAAGATTAAGGAGTCCCATGCTGTATGGACTGAGCCAGCCAAGCACCCCAAGACTTGGTTCCTTTTGTTTAGTCTTACATCTTCATCACTTTTCATAAATCTAGTACAGTCCGCTTAATGAATGTTTGTTGAATGACTAAAGGAATTAATGGATGAATGTCTGTCTAGATGCTTGTGTAACATATGGATCGTTTGTGTTCTCCCTGGCTCTGAAGGTCGCTTTGGGGAGCACATTGTATTCATCAGATGATAAGACATTATCTCTGTGGGCAACTTGTGCACATGCTAGCAGCTGTGATGTACTGGTGTGGTCTACACTGCCCAGCTCTTACCAATATAGTGTTCAAGGTGATAATGAAATAGACCTCGCCGCCCTCCTGTCATCACAGTTGTGATGCAGTTTCTTTCACATCCCAGCTCCTTCTGTTTTAGTCTGCAGCTGCAGGCCAACATCACTGACTCTGGGACCAGGTGAGAGAAGGGGACCCACTCTCCCAGAGGGCAGGTCAGATGAGCCTTTTTTTAGTTGGTGCAAGTGCCTCTCTGCCCACATTAAAGGGCTAGCAATGGGGATTCAAAGGAGAATAAGACAAAATCACCCCCCAAGGAGTCCAGTGGGAAAACCAAACAGCCAAATGAGTGATGGGCACCATGCAATACATGCTCACGAGTCCACGTTCAAGTATGGAAGAGCATCTGCCCAACCCTTCCCGAGATGATGTGTCAGAGGGCCTGAAGGCAACATTTGATGTCTCGTAAGATGAAGGGCTTGTTGGGTGGACAAGAGGAAGGGCTAGTCCAACAAGTATCCTGGAGACAGGCTGCATCATTTAAAACCCTGACAGCCCTGAGCCTGGGTGGCTCAGTCAGTTAAGCCTCCGATTCTTGATTTTGGCGCAGGTCACGATCTCATGGTCCGTGGGGTCGAGCCCTGTGTTGGGCTCTGCATTGGTGGTGCGGAGCCTTCTTGGGCTTCTCTCTCACCCCCCCCTCAGCCCCTCCCTCACTTGCGCTCTGTCTCAAAATAAATAAATAAACCATAATAAGAAAAAACCCCTGCCGACCCTGTCAAAGATGTTGATCATAAGAAACGTGTCGTTATGTGAGCATCAGTAACTGCAGAGGACACAGTCGTGGCAGTGGTGCAGTTAACTGCACGTGCCATCATCACCACCACTGCCGGGGCGCTGGCAGGTGCAGAGGCCGCCATTCCCCCATGGATGGAAATTTGGACTAACACACAAACGAGGGGCATGATTACTTGGATAATTTTATGAGTGGATGAATTCTTTCTTTTATGAAGCAACTGTTTTAAATAGCAAGGCACTCCTTATGCATTTAGTGGGACTGGGGTTGCATGCAACATTTCGGTGACACATTGAGACTCTAACAAGAGGGACACCCACCTCGTTCCCTGAAATTTTGCCTTACCGAAGGTCAGAGAGGGCCCTCAGTCCATAGGTCAGAAACAATGCTGACGATTCGTTTCTCCCTTAACCTTAATGAACTGTACTCAATCTTTGCTTCTGGCTTTCACACAAACAAATAAAGAGAACAGGACCTTGTGGTTTATGCAACACAAGCAGAAGATGAAGAGTTCTTTTTTCTAGTTTTTTTTTTTCTTTCCAAGAGCTTTTAGGTATGATTCCAATCATTTCTAATATCATTTAAAAGCCTTTTAAAGAACAGCCTCCTCTCCCTAAATTGACAGCCAACACAACACCATGGGGGAAAGGAGGTGGAGAGGGACTGAGGTGTAGATGTGCTTGACTGAAAGAGCCTCTAAATTATGTTGTCAAAAAATTATAGCAACACCATTTTAAATGCTTTTCTCCTGTAATGCTCTCTCCTCCAATCCTGATGTCTCCGGTTTGTTTGTTTTGTGTGATCCACATACAAGGTGAAGTTGTGTTTTGGGGGTCACTTCTTACAGTGTTAAATCGAGATCCCAATGCTCCAGGTAGGAAGTGTTCGTGCTGTACCAGTCTCTGGATTCTTGTTAACTCCTGACTTGCTTTTCGGAACTCTTCTCGAACTGCACTGAGATGTTGTCTTGTACTCCAAGTACTTTGAGCTCTTAAAGCAGTCCTGATTTGAAGTCTCCAAGAATACTTTCCTTGGAGGATTCCCTTGGAGAACCTAGGTAAGCGAGAGGATTGGGTAAACTAAGGCGGGAGGGGCTTCGGAATTCCCTGGATTTAGAGACTGACAGTAGCTGAGAAGTCAAGGCACTTGTCGGTCTAGAATGAACATCTTCATAGGGAGGTTTTTGAAAGAAGCCATTTCCAGACTCAGTATGTGAACAAAAATGTTGCTTTCAGTAGGACCCTTAAGCAAAGGCATGAGGAGCAGGAAGTACATAAAAGGGTCAGGATGCTACCCCTGTTTTTCACATGCCTAGATAGTCCCAAGTGCACATTTTCTTAGGGATTGGTGAGAGTCCTGTGGACTTCATGTCAACCCCAGCGGCTCTCTGGTCAAGGTTTTCTGCATTTTCCCACCTTATTCATGTATCCACCCATTCAGCCAGGAAATGTTGAGCACCTACTGTGTGTCAGGCTTGGTGCTAGGCATTTGGTGCTCTGTGTTTTAGAGGTTTATAATTTGGAGGCTCAAGGACATCACACATTTGACTGTTGCCAACAGACATTTAGGATTTCCGGTTTTGGCCAATCCCTCAATGCTTCTGGTCAGTCCTTTCACCTAGTGGTTTATTCTTCTCTCAGAGTTGTTCCAGCCCTTATCCAGTGTCTTTGAATCTGCTCTCAATCTCTGCGCACATTTTTACCAAACTACCATTAAATTCACCCTTCCCTCCTTTATCCTTGAGAAAATTGAGGCCAAGAGGTTTGTGGCAGACACTAGTTAGTTCCTCAGCAAACCATTTCTCTTTTCCTATTAGAAACGCACTTTCCGGTGTCATTTGGTCTGGTGTGGCCATATGTCTGAATTCAAGCCAATACAATGTGGGCAGAAGTGATGTATTTCACTTCCAGACCTGATTCATAAAACCCTTCCAAGCTCCATTCTCCATCGTTTTACTTGTCTGCTGGTGGAATGGAGAGGACTATCGAGGACCTGGAAGAAGGCAAAGCCACAAAATAGAAGAAGTCCCCGAGTCACTGGAGGAGTGCTTTCTGGCCAGGGACACCTTCACTGGATACTGTGGAGGGGGAACTAACGTTCGTTGTGTCTAGACACTGACATTTTAGGGTTGTTGTAGTATTTAACATATCCTCTCGTGACTAATTCAAGATATGACCTCATGTAATGTTTTCCTACGTATCCTAGTGGCTTACACAATTCTCTTCTGTTCTTCCTCCCTCTCCTTGTGCTAGAACGCAAACTCCGTGAGGCCAGGGATTCTTATTTGTGTCATTCGCCGGTGCATCGCAAGCACTTAGCATAGCTCCTGGCACACGGTGGATGCCCAGTAAATGTTTGCTGAATGAGTGAGTATGTCCAAGAACATCATCTCTTCTAAGTCTACTTATGTCTTCTCTGCGTCTTTTCACTGTCAAATATTCTTTGTCTGTGTCATGTTTCTGTCACGTCCCCCGTTCTGTTGACTGTATTCCATCAGCACTTGGTTGCTTCCATCCTCGTGACGTTCACCTTAGACCTTGCATACTTTTTTCCTACTGATGATCCTATATATCTCTCCCTCCTTCTATACTGTACTGATGCAAAAATTATCTACAGTCACTGTCTCTACCTCCCCATATTCAACTTCCTTTGCCAGATACTGCACTAACTTACTGCAACTTCCTCACAAAGTCAGAATAGCTCATTTGCTTGTTTGCTGTCAGATCTTATTCTTTGTTTTCTCCTGCTCAGCTCTGTTTTGAAGGGAACAACTGCCTTTGCCCTCTGGCTTCTGGGCAGGTTCAGCTTTGGGTGGCACTAGCAGAAGATTGGAGGGTGGGAGGAGGAGAGAAGCCATTCCTCTCTCTCTCTCTCTCTCTCTCTCCCTCTCCCTCCCTCCCTCTCCTTTAAGTGTTACCTCTCGTGGTGACTGTGTCTTCTCTTTGGCTCCAACTCCCATACAGAGTCCCTCCCTCTGTGGCATCACTTACTGTAGGGCAGCCCACCGTGCTCCAACGTTAGCTGGGGTGACCCCAGATTTGGGCTAAGGTACTACCACTCTTACCACTATCATTATCCTGCAGCCCTGTTGATAATTTCTGGGATGGCTCATCATTTCCTGTTTGGTGTCTCTGTTTTTCATCACCTGTGACTACTTTGGTGTATTATATTGCCTCTTTGAAATATCTAGCGCTATGGACTCAATTGTGCCGCTCCCTGATTCATTTGTTGAAGCTCTAACCCTATTGCGATGGGACTTGGTGATAGGGTGTTTGGGAAGTAATTAGATTTAGATGAGGCCATGAGGGCAGGGTCCTAATGATGAGATTTGTACCTTCATAAGAAGAGATGCCAGAGAGCTCGCTTTCTTTCTCCCTCTCTGCCATGTGAGGACACAGCAAGAAGGCAGCCATGGAAGAGAACCAGGAAGAGAACCTGGCTTTGCGTGCACCCTGACCTAGGTGTTCCAGCCTCCAGAACTGCGAGAAAATAAATTTCTGTTGTTTAAAATAAATTACCATTGCCCAGTCTGTGATATTTTGTTATGGCAGTCTGTGTGGAGTGGTGTCTCCTTTCCTGGTTAGACCCTGACTGATAAAATCATCAGTAATTTACAGTTCTTTATTTTACTGCAATTAGCCTTATTGAACGCTATATTTTTTAATGTGTATTTATTTTGAGAGAGAGAGAGAGAGAGAGAGCTAGCAGGAGTGGGGCAGAGAGAGAGGGAGAGTGAGAATCCCAAGCAGGCTCTGTGCTGTCAGCTCAGAGCCCAACTTGGGGCTTGATCCCACAATGGTGAGATCATGACCTGAGCCGAAATCAAGAGTCGGACACTTAACTGACTGAGCCACTCAGGTGCCCTGAACACCTTTTTTTTAACCTTGTTAAATTTTCTTTCTTTGGCTTCTTTGTTGCTTGTTAGTCTTTTGGTTCTTCCCTTACCCCTCAGACCGTTACGTCTCAGTTTTCTTTGGGTTTTTCCTTCTTTATCATCTCTTAAATATTCTCTGGGTTGTAACCTTCTTGCTTTACATGTCCTCCCTGGGCAACCTCATCAGATTCAGTGGTGTTAATGAAGTGATTCTCAATTCTAAGCATTGGTTCTTTTCTCTCTCGTGAGTTCTAGACTTACGTATCCAACCATCTCCTAGATATCTCTACCTGGATGTCAGAGTCAGAGTATCCAAGATGCTCACTAATCTGTCTGCCAAACCTTAACATCGTTTGTTTTCTTTTCTTGTGAATTAAACCTCACAAAAGCCAGGAATCCAAAAGTTGTCTCTGGCTCGTGACTCTCCTGCCCCTCGCCACAGTCATGTTCTAATGGGTCTTTGCTTCTAATGGTAGCACTTGAGTCTTTCCCTTGTTGCATCTCCCCACTGCTAGTGGATTCACATCTTTCCTTGCTTTTACTATGATCCAATCTCCATATTGTTCTCTCTGCTTCCAGTCTTGACCCATCTTTCTGTCTGTGCTCCATATTGCCACCAGAATGATCATTCATAAAAACAAGTACAGTCATGTTTTTCTTTGTATAAAATTATTCAAAAGTTTCCTACTGCCTCAGGAATAAAGTCAAGAGTGGCAAAGTTTTCCAGTGCTAGTACTTCCTGGTTCCCGGAATTCCAAGTGTCTCCCCGCCACCCCTTTTAACAGTTAGGGCCCGGAGGGGGCTCTGTTCCATCCGTTCAGGAATCCTGGCTTCTCCCACCTTGCGGATCGACCCTCCTCCTCTAGGTCCTTGGAGCCCTTTCCATTCAGCCACATGGCTGATGAGGGAAAGAGCATGAGGGTTGAGTAGGAGAAGATTTTTATGGGCCATGTTCGGAAGCGGTATACATCACTACTCTTTACATTCAGGACTCAGTCACACGGCAACTTCTAACTGCAAGCTGCAGGGGTGGGAGGTTATAAGTGTAATGTGGCCATGTTCCCAAGAGAAAAGGAACACCAGTGGTTTCTGCCACAGTGAGCAGAAGGGAAGCAGTCTTCGCCCTTAGGAACTAGTTCAGGAGTCACTCCTCCCAGCCTTCCAGCCCAAGGTAGGCACTCTGTTCCTTGTGATCCCACTGTACCTTCCTCCCCTCACTTGTAGTATATGTGGTATATATCATGCTGTGTTTCACTTAGTTCTTTACACGAGTGGCAGTGGTAACCCATTGACTTGAGGATGGGGACAATGCCTTGCTATTCATGGTATCCTTGACACCCAACCCAGTGCCTGGACAAGAGTCAATGCATAATAAAAATTGCTTGAATTATTAAACAAATTAATTGTAATTGTTTGAAAGGTTTTTTAAATATGATTCGATGGTAGATATCTTTCTAAATGATGAAATTTTGCTAATATCCATCTAGTCTCTGTTGATTTAATTCTCATATTAAGTCCTCCTTTGGGGCCTCATAGCTCATCAAAATAATACAGTTCTCCCCATCTTAGATCACTTGGTAATTAGGTTTCAGGGCTAAAGGGCATATGGGAACACATTTTATCATCCAGATGGGAAGACGGCCATTAATAAAGGCAACAGTTGCCAGTTGAGTACGGAATGCACTGGGTTGAAAGGAAGCATCAGCTCACATATGGTTCTGAGTAGACATCAAACACTGATGAATCAGGCTCCTTGGGTACCTGATACACATGTCCTGTAGGGGCCACCATGAGGCCAGTGAGGGTCGCTGCGGAGGAACCAATCAGTGATTCTGGGCCACAAGGACTCTGGGTGCTTTGGAAGAGTGCTTCAACTAGTGCTCTTCAAAGGAACTTGTCTTGTAATCTGAGCCAGGGACACATAGCTTAATGTAGAGATAGAGAATTAAATTGTTCTCTAATTGCTAGGTGTGCAGAGTCTGCCCAGGTAGGCTGACAGAGTGGAAGTGTGTCTATGAAGTGTTGTCGTAAAATGTTTGCCTTTAAAAAAACTTTGGTTATTTAGCCTGCTAGACACTGAAAGGCACAAAGGGAATTTAGAAATCACTGGGTCCGATGATCTTCAAGTCCTGATGCACGGGATTCTGCAGAGGTGGGTTCAGGGGTGTGGGGAACGGGAAGAAGGAGCGGAAGGGGAGTGGTGGATGAGTCTGGGCTGCCTGTCTGGACATAACCATAGCAACTCTCTTTTGATCACTTGTCATATTAGGATTCTGGAGACTTTCTGGGGAAAAAAAGGGGAAGGGTTGTTGCTACAAATGTGTGAAAACCTCCTGACGTTATAATCCCTTGATTTATAGATAAGGAAACTAAGGAGGAATGAGTTAAAGTCACACAGCTGGTTAGTGGGGGCGTGTGTGGTGGAATCCAGATTCTCTGTTCCCCCCGCCAGTGACTTTCCACGCGGGCCCGACAGTTCTCTATGTCTGACACTGAGAAGCAAATTAGTTGATTTTAGGATGACCACATTACATGTTTGTCCGCAACATATTCTTATTTCAGATCACGGGCAAGGTCGCAGCCAATGATGGGCAGAATTGAAGTCCTGAGAAGTCATGAGAAGAAAAAGTAATTTGATTTGACCTGCCCCTTTAATGCCCCTTAGAGACTGCATCTAACACCCTAACTTATGAAACCTTAAAAATCTATTGTGGAGAGCGTGGCTCTGCTCAGTGAGTGCCCATTTACTGTATTCAGAAAGAAAATACAAACTAAGTTTGCAGATGCCGGGACCGAAGGGAAGGATCTGCTGCCTTTGTCACCTTTGTAGTCACAAGCGCTTGAGTCGCCGTCAGAGCTCCCTTCAGCAATTATCCACAAGGTGGCCACAGCTCCCCCGTCACCTGCTCAGAAATGCTCCCGCCGCCTGCCCACCCCCCACCCCCGTTTTTGCACATCTACCATGCCGGGAATTTTAAGTACGTTAAGTAGTGTTTGTAGAAGATAAGAATAAATATGATTTCATCTACAATCAGAGAATTTATGATTTTTTGTGAAACGGCTGAATGAAAAGCAACAGATAATGTTTTCAGCTGAAGACGGATGTAGCAAGACTCTTGTGAAAAAAAGCTCACAGGCGGTCTTATTGGCTTTTTTTTCAATCCTGACATGAGGAAAGGAGAGGATGCTGCTATCTTAAAAGAGATCACGTATACCGTGAAATAATTTTGTGGATTTTCTTTTTTTGGTAAGTGGGTGCTATGCTATGGTAAAGCGTAGGGATCACAGGGCAGGTAAGTTCAGCTGTAACAATGTAACAATGTAATGCGCTCGCTCATCGGGGCACTTTGAAATTCTCAGTTTCTCCAGAGCTTTCTTCAGTCTGCTGAGGGTAATGGTGACACTGTGGGCACTGGTGTTCAAAAGATAGGGGTGCACATCCTGGTTCATAAACACTGGCACTGAAGGTTATCTAACCTTGTCAAGCTTCCTCAGTTTTATCATCTGTGAAACGGAATACGAATACCTTCCTTACAGCCTTGTTTTAGAGATTAAATTAATAACACAGGTGGTAGCTTGAAGCACACTGCCTCGCACATCGTAGCCGTTTAATAACTGCGAGTTTCCCCTTTTTGAGTGTGGAGCATCAATTTAAGGTAAGGCTATTTTATTTTGTTTTATTTTTATTTATTTTATTTTTTAAGTTTATTTATTTATTTTGAGAATGGGGGCAGAGAGAGAGAGAGGGACAGAGAGAATCCCAACCAGGCCCCGCACTGTCAGCATAGAGCCCAACACGGGGCTTGATCCCACAAACCATGAGATCATGACTTGAGCCGAAATCAAGAGTCGGACACTCAAGTGACTAAGCCACGCAGGCACCCTGGTCAGGTTATTTTAATGGAGGTATAGTATGTAATATAAGGGCGGTAATAAATAAACAACACTGTATGTACAGCAGTGTGCCAACTTAATTTCAGCTCCTTCCCATAGGATAAAATGAGTTAGGGTTGAAGATGAAAAAAAAATAGTAGTAATAATTGACCTGGAGAAAAAGCACATAATTTTTCTAGAGAAAGAACCGACTAAGACTGGGTATGAAGGTTGTGGGTAGGGAGTGGGGGTGGGGAGGGGAGCTGTCCCAGACAGTAGATGGCCAGGTACACTGTCATCAAAAACCACTGTTTGGGTGCCGACTGAAGAGTCAATGCAATATAGTGGCTTCTGAAAGCAGGACACAGTTTTGTTGAAGGGAATGCTATTAGGTTGAACCACGTGAAATTGCCTTATTTGAAGGCCAAACTCAGTCAGTTGTTGGCAATTTTGAATGGGTCAACTTAACATTTTGTCCATTAGGAAGACAAATGTTGGAACGAGTTGCTACAGGGAGGCTGTGGGGTTTTTAGTCCTGAAAATATTTGATGAGAGCCTAGCCAATTATTTGTCCTGGGTGATTTAGACATTGAGTTCCCTGAAAGCTGGGGGTAGACGAGATAATCTGTCAAGATTAATTTATCTGCCTGTCTCCTTGAGAACAACTCTATTCTAGGATGCTAATAGAAACTGTGGGTAGAATCTGGGTCTTTATGGAAAAAAATCTGTCAATATTATCCTTCTCTACTGTTTCTTGCAGGGGCATCTCTCTCGATCAGGGTTTTGCAACCTTGGCATTAATGACATTTGCAGTAGGGTACCTCTTTGTTGTGGGGGACCGTCCTGTGTAGTGTAGGGTGTTCGGCAGCGTCCCTGGCCTTGACCCACTAGGTGCCAGCAGCACCTCCCTACTCTGTTGTAAAAAGCCAGATGTCTCCAAACGTTGCCAGATGTCCTCTGGAGGGGGAAACAAAAGTACGTGCAGTTGTGAACCACCGCCCCAGATAGCGGTCCCCAACCTGAGAACTTGTCTGTGACACACCACCTGCCCTACCTCCCTTTCCTGCCCTGGCATCCTCCCCTTGGCGGCTCTTGGGTGTTTTCATGGAGGCAACATGCGTACAGATTCTCAAGCGCTTAGAGGTTCTTCCAGCCTTTCTAAGGAACGCTTAACTGGGCTTTATGGAAACCTCCAATTTCCGGCGGGGAATCCGGTTACATCATCATCCTTGTCATGTATTATCTGTAACCTTCTGAGGCTCTGTGACAAGGCATCGTGGCTTGTTCTCACTTGTCGTCCGTGTAATGGGAGCCCACCCAGTCAGCTTGCCCCTCGGCCATTCAGTGGTGAGGCAGTCTCTGCTGGGCGTGCCACCAGAGGCCCCGCGCACATGTGCGGCATGGGGGGAGAATCTTGTTACAAGCTGCACAAACATATGCAGATTCTTTGGTGTTCGCAAATAGTTTGAATCTTTATGATCTTTACCTGGAGGCTGGTCCTTTCCTGAGTGTTCCCTCTCACCTGCTGGCCTGAGTGGACCCAGGTTCTCTGGACAGTCGACCCAGTTGACCCTGTTGCTAAGCCCTGGGGAAAAAAGGGTCATGTGCTCCCAAGCAGTGGAAAGCCTCTTTTGGGTCCCCTCCCAGCTGGGGTTGACTCAGTGCTTCCTTTCTTCACCCCCTGGAGACCTTCATTCACTTGCGGGGTCCAGGAGAAGACAGTCGCCAGAGAGCAGCCACGGGGTCGTGTGGTTTGAAGTTGCCAGTCCGACATCTAGTTCTCTCGGTGCATCTGCCTGCGTCTGCCGGGACCTGAGGGAGGTCTGGGGGGCAGATATGCCAGTGACCCCGGGGTGGCTGCTGCCACCGCGGATGAAGCAAATGCAGCCTCTTAGTCACTGTCTCCCAGGGGTGCCCCGTTCACGGAGGGCAGGGAAGGGAAGCGCTGCTCGTACGAGGCGGGCTCAGAGGGTGAGCAGGCGGCCAGTGGAGAGGGCTGGCGGCTGATAGTGTTTTTCTGTGCTGCTGAAATAAAAGCAGTCTCCCTGACCTGTGCAAAAGCATAGCGGTGTTGACAGCTGCGAACGTATGTGTGAATACTTTGAAGGCGGCGGAACACCACATCAGGGAGAGTCCAACCTTCTTTGAGAGGTCATTTGTGCAGCAGACTTGAATCTCGGCCTCCTGAGCTGCTTGACCTTTCACGTCCGAGGTTCCTAGCCCTGGCTGCACATTTGAATCACTTGGAGAGCTGGTAAATCATTTGGACGCCTGGTCTCCACCTCACACTAATTAAACCAGTCTCTGGTGATGGGCCAGCTTGGGCATCAGTACTGTTGAAGCTCCTCAGCTCGTTTTAATGTGAAGCCAGCTTTAAGATCATTAGGCTTCTCCCTTCAACATTCCCGTGAGATTCTTTCCTTTCTCTAGGTCAGTGGCTGTTATGTGTGGGTGTGCATCAGAATTTCCTGGAGGGCTTAAGACAGATTGCTGGGCCCCATCTCCAGACTTTCTAATTCAGTGGGACTGGGGTGAGGGCACGTAATTTGCATATTTAACAAGCCTCCACGTAATGCTGATGGTGCCGGTCCTGGGACCACGCTTTGAGAACCACTGTTTTATGGCTGCATAAACTCTGATGGCTTGCTGCACTGAGAACTTCTCTGATGCCGTCCTTGTCCATGCTTTTCACAGCTACTATATTTTCCTCTCCTTTCTTGCTCTTTTCCAATGATAAAATCTTTCCTTTTAATTCTCATTCATTCATTCATCCATCCACAGACCATTCCCAGGTACCTGATACATATCAGGAACAGTTTTCTTTTCTTTCCATTAAAATTTTTTTTTCTTTTCTCCCCAATCTGGACACCAGTGACAGTAGTTGCTTTGCTGCCTCTGTTACTATTTCTGGTTTGGTCTTTGCCCTTGAAGGGTTTTTTTTTTTTTAAATTAAATTAAATTAAATTAAATTTTGTTATTTTTAATTTTTAGAAGTTTATTTTGAGTGATAAAGAGAGCATGCACATGTGTGCATACATGTGAGTGGAGGAGGGGCAGAGAGAGGGAAAGAGAGAATCCCAAGCAGACTTTCAGCCCAGAGCCTGAAGTAGGGCTTGATCTCACAAACTGTGAGATCATGACCTGAGCCAAAATCAAGTGTCAGATGCTTAACTGACTGAGCCACCCAGGCACCCCTAAAGATTTATTTTATTTTATTAAGTTTGTATTTTGAGAGAGAGAGAGAGTGTGTGTGTGTGTGTGTGTGCGCGTGTGCGCATGAGTGGGGGAGGGGCAGAGAGAGAGAGGGAGAGAGAGAGAATCCCAACCAGGCTCTGTGCTGTCAGCACGGAGCCTGACACAGGGCTTGAGCCCATGTACTGTGAGATCATGACCTGAGCCGAAATGAGGAGTCGGTGGTTTAACTGACTGAGCCACCCAGGCACCCCCCCCCCCGACCTAAAAATTTTATTTTTAAGTAATCTGTACATCTAACATGGGGCTAAAACTCACAACCCCAAAATCAAGAGTTGCATGCTCTACTGATTGCACCAGCCAGGTACCCCTGGAGGTTGATTTTTGACATTGGCATGCATTTTAATTTGGCACTCATAGTTTCATACTGAATTGAGAATTTTCTCATTTCTTCTGCGATGTATTTGATTCTTCTAATCTTTGCACTTAGGGACTGTACGTGTGGGCTTTTTGCAAGGAAAATGTAGACACAGAATGATGGTCTGTAGTCAGCCAACAAGACTGGGGCACAGAAAACCTTTCTGAAACATACATTAGGTCTCCCTTTTAGATCCTTTGCTCATAGACATAAAGAGGTAGATGATGGGTGAGAGTGGAATCCCGTGTTCTTATATGTGTTGCTCTGATTTCTTTGTTTTTCTGTTCACTGACTCTTGTGGGCTAGGGATCTACTTAGTGGAAGACTTCCATCCCACTGTTGATTCTTTATGACTCTATTAGTTTACTATGACTGCATAACAAATTACCACAAATGTAGAGGCTTAAAACAAAAGCCATTTGTTACCTTCTAATTTCTGTAGGTCAGAAATCTGGGCACAGGTTAGCTGAATTTTCTGTTCTGGGTCTCATTAAACTTGAAATCAAGGTGTTAGCCAGGCCACGTTCTCATCTGGGGACTCCACTAGGGAGGGATCCACTTCTAAGCATGATTTGGGGACGGAATTCATTTCCGTGAGGCTGTAGAATTCATGAAAACTTGCTTATTCGAAGGCAGCAACTAAGAGAATCTCCACTGCTTCAGGTTTCTGATCTCTGAGCTCTCTTTTAAACAGATCACCCTATTAGGTCAGGCCCACATAGGATAATCTCCCTTTTAATTAAAGTCAGCTGATTAGGACCTTTAATTACATATGTAAAATGCTCCACCTTTGCCATATTCTGATGGTTAGATGCAAGTCATGGGTCCTGCCTACATTCAAGAGGAGGGGATTTTATTTTCTTTTTTTTAACTTTTAAATTTACATCCAAGTTAGTTAGCATCTAGTGCAACAATGATTTCAGGAGTAGATTCCTTACTGCCCCTTACCCATTGAGCCCATCCCCCCTCCCACAACCCCTCCAGTCACCCTCAGTTTGTTCTCCATATTTAGGAGTCTCTTCTGTTTGGTCCCTCTCCCTGTTTTTATATTATTTTTGCTTCCTTTCCCTTATGTTCATCTGTTCTGTGTGTTAAATTCCTCATATGAGTGAAATCATATGATCCTTGTCTTTCTCTGACTAATTTCACTTAGCATAATACCCTTCAGTTCCATCCACGTAGTTGCAAATGGCAAGATTTCATTCTTTTTGATTGCTGAGTAATACTCTGTTGTATATATATACCACGTTTTCTTTATCCATTCATCCATCAGTGGACATTTGGGCTGTTTCCATACTTTGGCTATTGTGGATAGTGCTGCTCTAAACATGGGGGTGCATGTATCCTTTCAAAACAGCACACCTGAATCCAGTGGATAAATGCCTAGTAGTGCAATTGCTGGGCCGTAGGGTAGTTCTATTTTTAGTTTTTTGAGGAACCTCCATACTGTTTTCCAGAGTGGCTGCACCAGCTTGCATTCCCAAGAGGAGGGGATTTTATTTTATTTTTAAAATTTTTTTAATGTTTTATTTATTTTGGACAGAGAGAGACAGAGCATGAGTGGGGGAGGGGCAGAGAGAGAGGGAGACATAGAATGGGAAGCAGGATCCAGGCTCTGAGCTGTCAGCACAGAGCCCGAAGCGGGGCTCGAACTCATGGACTGCAAGATCATGACCTGAGCCGAAGTCGGATGCTCAACCGACTGATCCACCAGGCACCCCAAGAGGAGGGGATTTTAAAAGGATGTGGGTCATTGTGGTTCATCTGAGAATTTTGCCTATCACAATGACTATAGTGCAATGTCTGTCAAAGCTGCAGAATTCCATAGGTACTCCAGAGCTATAACTCAGAGGCCATATCCCTACATTCGGATAAGTGTCTTATGAATGAAGCTTCTTGAGCATAGTTTGGAAGGCAATGTCTAGTCCTTGGGAAGTACTTTTATAAGTCACGAAAAGTAATTGACTTGGCAAGCACACTGTTTTTCCCTTCTACAATAAAAGTGGTCCTTGATTTATTCTTCTGTGCTGTATTCCATTTTTTTATTCTGGTGTATTTTCTAAATAAACCAATTATAAGTTATATTCTTTTCACCGAAGACAACAAAAAGTGAACCAACCCTTACCTGTTTACTCCAGGAACAAATGGAGTCTTCAATCAGAAATAACAAAGCTACTCAGACTGAAACTCATCATAAATCACATCCCTTTGGGTGTGTGTAACCAGCAGGGTGAGCTATTATATTTAAAACCAGTCCACAAATTCCAGTCAGGATGACATGTGAGAGCAATTTTACCTAAACCAAGTGCGGGGGGCGTGTGGGTGGCTCAGTTGGTTAAGCGTCCGACTTCGGCTCAGGTCATGATCTCATGGTCCGTGAGTTTGATCCCCACCTCAGGCTCTGTGCTGACAGCTTGGAGCCTGCTTCAGATTCTGTATCTCCCTCTCTCTCTGCCCCTCCCCAACTCGTGCTCTGTCTCTCTCTCCTTCAAAAATAAATAAACATAAAAAAAATGTATACCAACTGGAGAAGCAGTAGTGGACCTAGAGTTTCCCCATTCTGTAGCAGCCCGGGAATCTCTTACCATTTTCCAGACTCTAGTGTGACCTGACCAATGTGAAGCGTGATGGCTTTTTATACTGTTGGCACAGAGAACAGTGTCTTTCTTTGGCTTGTCCAGGAGAAGTTATCAGGAGGGCTGACTAAGAATTAGTGTTGACAGGGATAACAGAGTGGTGAGAAGGAGTCGTGGCAGGCGTGTGGAGAAGGGGAGAGATGTGGTGACAAGGTGAGAATCGTGGACCGATGAGCTCCATCCTTAATTCAAACTTTCCAGTGACCTACTTGATATTTCTAGGGGGCACACTCTTCATGAGATAGTTCTAAAGTAAGCAGCTTATCATCTTCTGTCCCGTAGAGCCCAGGCAGTGAGCCGGTCATTTCAAGTTACCTTTCTCATGGATTTAGTAGCATTGTGTTTTTGTTTTGTTATTTTCAGCTGAGAAATGAAAGCCAATGTCCTATTTTATCACAGAACTCAGTAATATGAGCTACATTTTGTAGTGTTTTCCATGAGTCCCTGCAAAAGTGCTCTTCTAAAAGCTATTGGAAAAAGTGGGGAGGGGCGCCTGGGTGGTTCAGCCGGTTAAGCGTCCCACTCTTGGTTTCGGCTCAGGTCATGATCTCACGGTTTATGAGTTCGAGCCCCACATCAGGCTCTGTGCTGACAGCATGGAGCCTGCTTGGGATTCTCTCTCTCTCTCTCTCTCTCTCTCTCTCTCTCTCTGCTCCTCCCCAGCTTGTGTTCCTTCTTTCTCCCTCTCTCAAAATAAATAAATAAATAAATAAAGTTAATAAAAGTGGGGAGATCTGTAATGCAAGATGTTGTCCTAAAACACACAAAAAATAGATTCTGACCCTGAGGTAAAGCAATAAGATTTCATTGAAATCCTATCAAAGGACATTGGAGTCTTGTGGATAGATACACTTCACTTCAAGAAAACTTGATGAACCTTCAATCTAATGATTATTTATTAATGTTACCAAAGAATCCTTTGTTGTTCAAAAGGATTCACTCAAGGGTTCCTTTAAATAGTGCCTTTAAATGTTTGTTTATAAACTATTAACTACTTGACAGAGAAGCAGGGAAACTTAAACTGTTGGGAGCCATCGCCCGTTGAAGATTAATCCAAAATGTAGATAAAGCCACTCTCTGATTATAATGTAAGTCAATGAGAAAATGTAATTAAATTCATAAAAATTTAATCACAGAATTCTTCAGGAGTATATCTTTTGCAAGAAAGGAGGCACACCTGTGGAGTGTCTGTCTACCGGGTCTGCCGACCCTTCTAAAAGTCATCATTCCACAAATCCCGACTCAGCCTCGTGAGCTTTGTTCACATTTGCTAACACTGCACTGCTTTGCATTTTACTTTCCTCATGGTTCCTGGCAGGTTGCCTGGGTCACAAGCCCCTCATAGATATTTGCTGATTTGATGCAAGACTCTTCTTAAACAGTAAGCCGAGGTACGGATGTCACACATATAGTTTGTGTAGGGCTGTGATAAGTCCTGCTGTAATTTTCAGAGTCATTTGTGAAGCGATGATGAGGATTTACACCTCTGGGCCAAGGGAACATACACATCGATCTGAACTTAATAAATTCCAAGTTCTCCTCTCAAGGACACTTCCCACAGAATTTCAACCCAAGTGAAGTAGAAAGGAAGACATATTCTTCTGTTTATTTATTATGTTTTTTACTCACTTCTGTATGTATTCTTGCTGTGAAAACACAGACACACAAAATTGGGCAAAACCAATATAAACCTGAATGAATTATTATAAGATCAGCACCCTTTGAAGTGACATCCAGGTCAAGAATTAGAAGCTTTCCAGTCACCTAAGAATCCCTAATGGCATCCAAAACACCCATCCTAACCTCAACCACCCACCTCTTTCCCTACTGGACTTTAATGACTTCTGTTTTCTTATAGTTTCATCACTGAACTATGTATCATTAAACCCTATGGCTTAGTTTTACTTGTTTTTATTATTTATTTATTTATTAAAAAAAATTTTTTTTAACCTTTATTTTTGAGACAGAGAGAGACAGAGCATGAATGGGGGAGGGGCAGAGAGAGGGAGACACAGAATTGGAAGCAGGCTCCAGGCTCCGAGCCATCAGCCCAGAGCCCAACGCGGGGCTCGAACCCACGGACCGCAAGATCGTGACCTGAGCTGAAGTCGGACGCTTAACCGACTGAGCCACCCAGGTGCCCCAGTTTTACTTGTTTTTAAAAGATATATCCAGTAAGTCTCTTTTGATCTAAAGGTTCCCCTCTCCATTTCTATCTTATTCCCTGGACATTTTTTTCATGGACAGTCTGGGTTGTTTGATCTGTGACATTTTCCACAGTCTGTGTTTTACTGATCACATCCATACAGTTTAGTTTGATGTGTTCCCATGTCCTCTTGTTTTAACCTGTGGAATGGTACTTCCATCTAGAGCAGTGGCTCTCAATGGGGTGCGGGGTGTGATTTTGTCCCTACTACCTGCAAACGTTTGGCACTGTTTAGAGACATTTTTAATTTTTACAACAGACTAGGTGATGCTACTGGCATATCCTACAACGCACAGGACAGACAGACACCCACAGTGAGGAGTATCCAGCTCTAAATGTCATTAGTACTGAGGTTGAGAAATCCCTATTGAGAGATTTGTTCAGATTCAGAGTCAATTAATTCCCTCCTGCCTTTTCTTTTCTTCTTTTTCCTTTCCTTTCCTTCCTTCCTTCTTTCCTTCCTTCCTTCCTTCCTTCCTTCCTTCCTTCCTTCCTTTCGTTCTTTCTTTTTGTGTTGTGAACTTTCATCAGCAGGCACATAATGTCTGGATGTCTCTATTTTTGTGATGTTAACAACCTTAGATGCTCAACTCCTGGATTAGTGGTTGCAAAATAGTGATGTTATGGTTCTCCACTTTATTCTTCATTTATTAGTTAGAATATTTCTATATAAGATACTTCCCTTCATCTGTCATTTGGTTAACCAGGTCTACAGTTCATATAAGAAAGGCACAGTAAATACTTGATTCGGTTCCCTCATTTTTTCAAGATAATGGATTGGTTTCCTATACATTCTCTAAAGGCGGTGGCGGCGGCGGCATCATCATCATCACCAAACTATCTGTGCATCCTGTGCTGATGCTGATCCCAAATAGGTCCTCACCTTCTGACATTGTTGTTTGGGAATATCTTGCTACCTAGTTTGTTATGGATTGTCCGTGGGTGTTTGGTTTTGCCAAGTTTCTCTATCTGGTTTTATGGGGGAGATTTGAGCAGAGTAAGAAAATACACCATCACTGCCATTATCTTCCCAGAATCCCTTACGTTTATTTGCTATCACATGATTGGGATTTAGGGACTCTTCATTTGATTTTAACCTTTTGCCACAAGGACAAGTATTTACTTCTGAAAAGCAATCGATTCAGTGTCATGAAAGAAAAAGGACAGGCTTGGGAAATAGGCTTGGGGGTCACATCTTGACTCCTGTATTCACTAGATGTATGCTACTGGATTAATGATTTAACCTGTTTTGAGCCTCACTTTGCATCAGTAAAGTAGGGATAATAAGATCTGCCATATAGGGTTTAACTGAAGATAAAATGAGATAACATCCATTCCTTCATTAATTCAACAAATATTTATTGCCTGTTCTGTAGTAGGTACTGTTCTGGATGTAGGGTAAATATCAGTGAACAAAGTGCTATATTCTCATAAAGTTTTCTTTCTGGTGGGGATAGACGGACAAGCATGTATGAAATAGGTAGTGTGTCTCATGGTGAAAACTGCTATGGAGAGAAAGAAAACAATGCAATATGAAAGGGCATGCCACAAGTTTCTTATAAATTAAATAGGGTGGTCACAGAAGATTTTGGTGAGAATATGAAGGTGAAGAAGTAGGCAATGGACGTCTGGATAAAGAGTATTCTAGGAAGAGGGCCTAGCAAGTACAAAGGCGCTGGGGTGGGCCTTTTGTGTTCCAAGAACAACAAGGAGGCTAATGTGATTGAAGTGGAGTGAGTGGGGAATCTAACGGGAGCTGAAGTCAGAGAGGAATCTATAGGCAGGGTATTGTAGGGTCTTGGTTAGTAAAAGGACTTTGCTTTTACTCCTAGGAGAGATAGGAAAACAGCTTTTGATTCCAAATAATGACTTAAAATTTTTTTTTAACGTTTATTTATTTTTGAGGGGGGGGGGAATGCAAGCGAGGGAGGGGCAGACACAAGATCTGAATGAAGCAGGCTCCAGGCTCTGAGCCGTCAGCACAGAGCCTGATGTGGGGCTTGAACTCATGAACCATGAGATCATGATCTGAGCAGAAGTCAGACACCCAACTGACTGAGCCACCCAGGCGCCCCCCAAATAATGACTTTTTAGGTGCATAGTTTCAATAGTGCTATGCTCTCTCCAGGACAGCCTTATGGAAGAATGGTCTTTTTTTTTTTTTTTTAAGATTAGCTTAATAAAAAGAAAATGGTGGGGAATTAGTTTCTCCAGGATACTTTTATACCAGATCATTATCATTAGTTAGAGTTTGTCCTGAAGAGTGCCACTAATTTGGAATTTTAGGTTTTGAGCATGTATTTTAAATCTTTAAATTATAACCATTCAGATAATTGTATTGGATTTTTTTTTAGTTTTATCAGAGAAAGCAAAATGAGTAAGGCTTTAAAAACTATTCGTGTTTCAGAGTAACTTTGGATTCTAAGTGACTAAAAACATGAACTCTGTCTGAGTCATTTTGCTTTAACTATATTTTGGGGGTTGCTTGATTTATTTGATTGCTTCAAGCAGAACACATTTGTGTCCTGGGGACGGCTCACTCTCCCCCTGCTTTCACGGGGGTGGAGCACTTGGGAGATGCAAAGTGATTATTTTTGGTTTCATCCGTCAAAAGGCATAGAATGAGATAAAAAAGCATTAACGTCTTTTTTCTAAACTTAAATTTCCAGCAGTCTCAAAAGGTGACTGCTTCTTAGCACAGATGTTGGTAGAGTTTATTTGATTGCAAAATTGTTGGAATAGTTGTTTTGAAAGTTATCTCTTTGCCGAGGGTCCAATTAAATCTTATTTAATGAGTGAAGAATGATGCTAAGTATTGGGAGGATTTTAAAGAAGTATTATTCACAGTTCCTGCATTCAGTATTTCAGAGCCTAGTTGGGAAGACATGTTGTACTGAGATGGAAATGCCACAAACATGCAAAACTGTACATTTGCAGTTGGTAAGTATGCGTGACTGATGGTAAGAACCATAGGGCTTCACAAGGTAGGAACCATTGTGGCTTGAATAGAACAGGCAAGGAAGCCCTGGAGCCAAGCCCCTACTCTTCCGCTCAAGGGCTGTGAGTGCTGCCAGAAGGTATTTAACCTCTCTGGGCTTCACTTACTCCTCTTCTATAAAAGGTAGCAATAAATACACCTAGCCCACAAAGGAATGATATGGATTAAATGAGTCAACGTAAATATATCACATGTGTTTTGACTCCTTGACCAGTGCTGGATACACGGAAAGCAATATATAGGGAGAGCAGTCAATAAATCTTAGTCATTGTTAGGGGATACATTGCCTAACACTTATTTATTTGTTTATTATTATTATTATTATTAGAGAGAGAGCAAGTAGGGGAGAGAGAGAACCTCAAGCAGCCTCCAGGCTCAGTATGGAGCCTGACACTGGGCTCAATCCCACAACCCTGGGATCATGATCTGAGCCAATATCATGAGTCAGATGCTCCTATCAACAGTAGCCAAAGTATGGAAAGAGCCCAAATGTCCATTGATGGATGAATGGATAAAGAAGATGTGGTATATATATATATATATATATATACATACACACAATGGAGTATTACTCGGCAATCAAAAAGAATGAAATCTTGCCATTTGCAACTACGTGGATGGAACTGGAGGGTATTATGCTAAGCGAAATTAGAGAAAGACACAAATATATGACTTCACTCATATGAGGACTTTAAGATACAGAGCAGATGAACATAAGGGAAGGGAAGCAAAAATAATATAAAAACAGGGAGGGGACAAAACATGGGAGATTCTTTTTTTTTGGGGGGGGGAGATTCTTGAATATGGAGAACAAACAGGTTGCTGGAGGGGTTGTGGGAGGGGGGATGGGGTGAATGGGTAAGGGGCATTAAGGAATCTACTTCTGAAATCATTGTTGCACCATATGCTAACTAACTTGGATGTAAATAAAAAAAAAAACCCAAAACCCAACCCCCCCCCCAAAAGAGTCAGATCTTCAACTGACTGAGCCACCCAGGTGCCCCAGGAGATACAATTTCTAGAGTTGTGTTTTGAAATATTCACTTTTTAAATTAGTAAAATAATTTGCTATAATCCAGTAGTTTTGAGGAAACCATAGTTCATTGTTTTCTTTTTATTTATTTTTAATTTTTTAGAGAGAGCACGAGCAGGGGAGAGGGGCAGAGGGAGAGAGAGAGAACCTTAAGCAGGCTCCATGATCAGCACTGAGCCCGATGCGGGGCTTAATCCCATGACCCTGGGATCATGACCTGAGCTGAAATAGGGTCGGATGCTCAACTGACTGAACCACTCAGGCACTCCTATAGTTTATTGTTTTCTTTTCCTTTTTCCCTTCTTTCTTTTCTATGACATTTCTTAGATCTTTCTTCTTTACTTGGTTTGCTTCTTTCTCTGGATTTTCTCTGTTTATATCTTTCTCTGATACTCCTCCTCTCATCTCCATCCAATATTTATTATTTTGTAAGAAATCAACTAGAACTCAAGAAGCATCCATCCAGTGGGGTTTTGGCCTCTATGGGAATACTGGAGTGTGGTAGAAGTATTTTTGAAAGGGTGACTATAATCCATTGGAGAGTCTGCAGACTGTCTGCTCCCATCATGGTTCTCTCATTGGCTGTAAACTTCCATGGGCCTGGAATCAAGGTCAACCAGCAGACAGCTCACCTCTACTGTTCTTTGAGAAGTTTGTGAAGATACTTATTGATGTAGATTCAGCAAGAAATACCACCAGGTTTTCAGAGGTTCACTGTATGAATATACCAATATGACATTGATAATGACCTGGTATAATTGAAATGGGGAAGATTGTTCCAGCCCATTCTCCAGAGTGATACCCAGTTAGGAGTTTGCATATTTTTTCTTCCTGTATATGTAGTTTTTCACCTTGACTTTTTTCACTGATATGGCTCCTTATTATTAAAGATAATCCCTAAGCATAGTTTGAAGTGATTGTATAATGCTTCATCATATTAGTGTCCCACAATACTATTGTTATTCTCCTATTTTTGGTCATTTAAGTTGCTTTTCAAGTTTTCTACTATACATAATATTGCACTGATAGTTTTCTGCATATATCTCTGTTCAAGTATCAGATTTTTGCTTCAAGATAGACTCTTAGATGAATGGATAAAGATGATATGGTGTATATACACAATGGAATATTATCCAACCACAAGAAAGGAGGAAATCCTGATATTTGTGACAACATGAACGGACCTTGAGGATATTGTGCTAAGTGAAATAAGCCAGACAGAGGAAGACAAATACTGTATGATCTCACTTATATGTAGGATCTAAAAAAGCCAAACTCATAGAAACAGAGTATTCTACCCTGCATAGTAGGGGCTGGGGGTGGAGGTGGGAGAAATGGGGAGATATTGGTCAAAGGGTAAAACTTCCAGTTATAAGTTGAATAAGTTTTGGGGGTCTAATGCCCAGCTTGGTGATTACAGTTAACAATACTGTGTTATATACTTGAAAGCTGCTGAGGGAATAGATCTTAAATGTTCTCACCCCAAAAAAGAAATGGTAATTATGTGACCTTATGGAGGTGTTAGCTAACACTAGAGTGGTAATCATTCCATGGTCTCTAAGTGCATCACATCAGCATGTTGTACACCTCAGACAATGTTATATGTCAATTATATCTCAATATAAAAAGACAAAGAAAGACTTCTAGAAGAAGAATCATGGGGTTAAGGAGTGTGAACATTTTAAAAGATTTTGTAAGTGTTGCCCAATCATCTTTCAGAAAGTTGAGCCAATTTTTAGTCCCTCACCAGCTCTGAGTAATATCCACACACCTTTATTTTGTTAGCTATTGCTAATTTGATAGGTGAAAATGGTATCTCATGGTAATTCTTTTTAAAATTTTTTTTAACATTTATTTATTTTTGAGAGACAAAGTGAGACAGAGCATAAGTGGGGGAGGGGCAGAGAGCGAAGAGGGACACAGAATCCGAAGCAGGCTCCAGGCTCTGAGCTGTCAGCCCAGAGCCCGATCAGGGGCTCCAGTTCACGGACTGCAAGATCATGACCTGAGCTGAAGTCAGACGCTTAACCGACTGAGTCACCCAGGCGCCCTCATGGTTATTCTAAGTAAAAAATATATCTTTGATCATTCAGTGAGACTGAATATTAAAATTTTTTTCTAATAAAATTTTTGACTCGCCTATTTAGACACATACAAAATGAACGGTCTTTGGGGTGCCTGGGTGGCTCAGTCGGCTGAGCGTCCCACTTCGGCTGATGTCATGATCTCACAGTTCGTGGGTTTGAGCCCCACATCAGGCTCTGTGCTGACAGCTCCGAGCCTGGAGCCTGCTTCAGATTCTCTGTGTCTCTGTCTCTGCCCCTCCCCTACTCGTGCTCTGTCTCTGCCTCTCAAAAATAAATAAATGTTAAACTAAAAAGAAAAAAACCACAAAATGAACAGGCTTTGAATCCATCTTCCCCTCATCTCCCAGTATTTCTAATGCCTAAACGTCCTTCTATTCCTGTTGCATCCACATGTAAAAGATGTAATCATAATTAAACTGATCATTTATGGAACTGGCTTTAACCAAGGGTGTAGGATAGAGGACCTTTTTCTTACCATGGAAGGAATGGGTGAAGGCTCTCACTAACCCTCTTTCCCTATCTGATATGTTGTAGTAGGGTGCAAAGGACCTTAAAAAGTTGGTTTCCTGAATCCTTAAGGGATGATTCATCTCTTTTAGGCTCAGGCACACATTTCCCACCTCTACATCCTCAGGCAGAAAACTGTGGTTTAAACATGGCATCCCAATGAGTCAGGAAATGACTTCATTTCTTACCGAACCGCTTTCCTCTTTAATGGGAAACCCTGAAATAGATGTGCCTCGCATCCCTGCCGCAAGCCTTTGCTGTCATTTAGAGGAGCTATTGCTCTATCAGAACTCACTCTGAAGCCTATTATTCCAGGGAGACAATTTTGTTATAAAGAAGTGATTTGTTATTTTAAGACTTGGCAAACAAGCATATGAGAGGGGAAAAAAGTTCATTTGGAGCGACGGCAATAACTCTCAGTGAGGTGTGCTTTTACCTCACTTTGTTTTGTTTTACAGAAAGGGCTAGGATTTGGCACAAGCTAAAATTCTGTAACATGAATTTATCAGGCTCCACCAGCTTCTGTTCATTGCCCTTGAAAATAGACTGCCTTGTCTTTTATACACCTGCCTGTGATATTCTTTCTGTTGCTTAAGTGGGGCATCATTGGAAGAAATACCCAATACAGCGGTACAAATGCCTTGTGATCGTAATCAGGGATTGGTGGAAATTGACACATGACGAAATAATTTGTACTGAGTTTTCTAAAGCCATGCTATGTCTCCACTAGTGATTGCCTGCGCTGACTTATCATTTATTCCAAGTCTCATTGGAAGCAATTACAGACATTTTAAAACAGGCCGTCAAAATAACAAGTCATTTAGACTGGCAATTATGCATTATGTGTAGTTGTCCTTTCTATTAGAAGATGACACTCTTGATGCTATAACCTCCCCACGCAAAAAAAAAATGTGGCTGCAAGACTGAAGTGTGACTGTCCAATTCTTCCCCTTGGATCACATATGCCGCCTGTCATTTTGCCGTGAACTCAGGTGGCCGCCTGCAGGCGTCCTGGCTTTTCTTCTCCACCTCTTAGCCTCATGGTCGAGGCCTAATTAGGCATCACGAGCAGGCACGAGACACATTTCCGGAGTCTGCTTGTGTGGGAGATGGTTTCGAGGCCTTGCTGAAGGTTATAGGCTTCTGGGTTTCTTGAACTTTAATGCACCAGAGGTGCGCTTGCTCGGCAGCCATTTCCGTTAGAGTGACAAGGCGGGGATGCTTCTCCACCAAGCCTGCTGTCCTTCAGAACTTCAACTTGATCCGTATTTCGAGGAGGCTGGGTAGATAGGATTTCTTTGTCCGATTTATATTTGTGGAATGTGGCAGTCTAACTGTGTTTAATGTGTTTGGTTGATTTACAAAATGGGCTGTCTCCTTAAAAAAGTCAAGTTGTAAAAGGCTGTGTCTGTCGCCGAGCGGCTGAGTTAATAAGAAACAGCTGGGGCCGAGTGATGTCATGTACCACCTGCGTGAAAGGCCGCTCAGAGGCTCACACCAAAAGGCATTGCTCCAAAGAAATGGGTTTCAGGCCTATTATTATTTGTTTGTATTTTTTTTTTTTTTTTTTTTTTTTTTTTTTTTTGCAGAGGATACGTTTTCCCATTGAAATCATTTGCACAACCCCCAGATGTGTCACAGAGATCCAAGCTGACTTGTGGACGAAGTCAGAGTGGAGCCCAGGACTCATTTCAGCTTCCCCATCTTAAGCCACAGTCCTTAAAACCCCTCCTTGGAGTTTTGGGGATCGACAATGCACAACAAGAGGGTTTGGGTAGTGGGATGTGTGTATCTCAGAGAATTGCCGAGATGACTCATTTGGGTGTTGGGAGAAAATGGTAGTAATTCTATTTATATTTAGTTCTTACTCATCTTTTGCAAGTTTCTGTTTTTGCATGTATGATAATATAATAATATACTTATATGTTGGCACCTGTAATTTATAAATAACCATCATGTCTTGGAGGAGCTTGCTCATTTGATTTTCCAGTAGAGACGCACTGTCAAGAATATTTGGGGACTGCTTGTCAAGAAGTCAGGAAAGATGGTTCATGGACATGGTGTAGATGATTCAGACAGATCGTAAGACAACTGGCCGAGTTGTTTTTGGCAGAGTGAGCAAGAAATGTCACCAGGGCGGGGGACGTTTTACATCTGGACTTTGTAGTGGACTGAACGGCAGCCCCAAAGACACCAGATCCTAATCCCTAAAACCTGGACATACCACCTTATTTGGAAGAAAGATCTTTGCAGATACGATTATGTCGTGGCTTTTAAGATGAGGAGATAATCCTAGATTATATACATTGGTCTCTACATGCCATCTCAGGTGTCCTTATGTAAGAGAGGGAGATTTGACACATGGAAGTCAGCGTGAAAGACTGGGGCAGAGACTGGATGGATGCAGCCACGAGCCAAGGAATGCCAGCAGCCACCAGAACCTGGTGAGAGTGTGACCTTGCTGACAGCTAGATTGTAGTACAGTGATGCTAAGTTCAGACTTCTGGCCTCTAAAACTATGAGTGAGCAGATTTCTGTTGTTTTAAGCTGCCATGGTTATGGTGGTTAGTAACAGCAGCCATAGGAAACTAATAAGTGTGCCTCCTTTTTCTCACATGAGAAAATAAATTAGGTCAACAACCCTTGAAGTGGTTCTCAAACTCAAATGCCAAAAGGGCCGGGAAAGTATTTAATATTCCTATTATAGAGAGGAGTGGTCTATGTGAGCATGTGGTGAACTCAAGAGGGTGAGCTCCAGTTAAAGGCAGTAAGATTCAAATGCTTTTATTTGTTTAAAAAAAGTTTTTTAAAGTTTATTTATTTATTTAGAGAGAGAGAGAGAGCATGAGCAGGGGAGGGGCAGAGAGAGAGGAAGAGACAGAGAATCCCAAGCAGGCTCTGCACTGTCAGCGCAGAGCCCAGTGTGGGGCTCAAACTCATAAACTGTGAGATCATGACTTGAGTGGAAATCAAGAGTTGGAGGCTTAACCGAATGATCCACCCAGGTGCCCCTCAAATGCTTTCAACACACTGTGCTGGCCAAACTAAATGTTCTGCACGCTGCTGATGACTTTAATTTCTGACATCTTTTTTCTTGTTTTTTTCTAGAGAGAGAGCAAGCGAGAGTGGGGGAGAAGGGCAGAGAGGGAGAGAGAGAGAATCTTAAGCAGGCTTCATGCTCAGCACAGAGCCCAACGCAGGGCTTGATCCCATGGCCCTGGGAACATGACCTGAGCCAAAATCAAGAGTTGGATGCTCAACCGACTGAGCCACCCCGGTGCCCCAATTTCTGACATCTTTTGACTTTTCGCAGAAAAGACTTAGAGAAGCTTATCACCAAGACTTTTACTAAATGAAACCCACCCAGTCTATTGGCTCGGCCCCCTTGGACTAAAGGACTTGGTGGACTATCTCCACCAAGAGGTGGTGGAGATAGTTTGGCCCAAAGATTTTAGGAGATTCTAAGGGCTACATCTCATGGCCACAACTTGAGTGAGGAAATGTACAACAGCAAGCCTGACTCTGATAGGAAAGATTTTGACCAAATTTTTATCAACCCCGGTTTTTCTATATGTACATAATCACAAATTTATAATATTCATAAACAAATCTCAAAATCTGTTCCTCTCATCACCATGGCCACCTGCATAATAAAACAGGGATTGGGCCTTGTCATGCCATTGTCTGGAACCCTAGGCCATAGATAAAAGATCATATATTTGGAAATTGTATGTATCAGGCTATGTTTGCCTGTTCCACCCAGGCAAATAGTACCAGGCCAAGGTGAATCCAGACTTGAGCTGAAATGGACTAAAGCAAGCAGTTAACAATTCCAAGAACAATGGCAAAGGCTTCTTTGAGGAGATCAAGAACAGTAATGGGGAGAGTTTGTTGGTTACAAGGTTTTCAGCCCACTGGGGTTCACATTCATTTTGTTTAGATTCACTCTTCTATATTTGATACTGTGCCTCTGGGGCATCAGTCTCTTTATTTTATTTTATTTTATTTTATTTTATCTTATTTTATTTTTATTTTATTGTTTTGTTTTGTTTTGTTTTTTTATGTAAGTCTTGTTGACATACAACATTATATTGGTTTCAGGTGTACAATAAAGTGATTCAAAAATTATATACATTATGAAATGCTCACCACAAGCATAGTCACCTGTCACCATAGAAAGTTATTACAACATATTAAAAAATTTTGTGTGTGTTTATTTATTTTTGAGATAGAAACAGAGCATGAGTGGGGGAGGGGAAGAGAGACAGGGAGACACAGAATGTGAAGCAGGCTCCAGGCTCTGAGCTGTCAGCACAGAGCCAGACGCGGGGCTTGAACCCACGGACCGCGAGATCATGACCTGAGCCGAAGTCGGACGCTCAACCGACTAAGCCACCCAGGTGCCCCAGTTATTACAATAGTTTTGACTATATTCCCTATGCTATACTTTTTATCTCTGTGACTTATTTACTTTATAGCTGGAAGTTTGTACCTTTTAATCGCCTTCACCTATTTTACCCTTCTCCCTTACATCTTTCTCCTCTGGACCCCACCAGTTCTCTTATTTCTGACTCTATTTCTGTCTTTGGTTGCTCGTTTTGTTTCTTAGATTTAATATACATTGAAATCATGTAGTATTTAGCTTTTTCTGTGTGACTTTTTTCATTTAGATTAATTCCCTCTACATCCATCCACATTGCTGCAAATGGCAAGATTTCATTTTTTATGGGCAATATTTCATTGTAATATCTGTGTCTATAACTTTATCTATATCTATATCTCTGCCACTTTTTTATCCATTCATCTATATATGGATGCTTGGGCTTCCATATCTTGCCTATTGTAAATAATGTTGCAATAAACATAGTGTTAATAAAATTAGTGTTTTTGGTTTTGTTGGGCAAATACCCAGAAGTGAAATTTCTTGATTGTATGGTATTTCTTTTTTTAATGTTTGTTTGTTTGTTTATTTATTTAGAGAGCACAACCTGGGGAGGGACAGACAGAGAGGGAAAGAGAGGGAATCCCAAGCAGGCTTCATGCTCTGCGCTGAGTCCGATGTGGGACTCGATCCCATGACTGTGACATTACGACCTGAACAGAAATCAAAAGTCAGAAGCTTAACTGACTGAGTCACACAGGTGCTCCTGGCATTTTCTATTAACCTTTTGAAGACCCTCCATACCATTTTTCATAGCGGTTTCCTCAGTTTGCATTCTCACCAACAGTGCATGAGGATTCCCTTTTCTCCACATCCTCGCCAAAAAACCTAACAATTTGACAGCCTTTGTTCATTATAAGGTAATGAGTTGTTTTGTTTCCTTAATACTTAGCTGAAAAGTATTCTCCTGGTTAACTGTAGGTTTTGAGGAAGAAGTGACAGGACACAGTAAGGCAGAGGAGTGGATCCTAGTGAGCTGTTGGATGCAGACGTGGAGGAGGTCAGGTGCGGTCCTATCTCTGATAGCTGGGATACCACAGCATTAAGAGTTCAGACTTTGGGGCGCCTGGGTGGCTCAGTCAGTTAAACATCTGACTTCGGCTCAGGTCTGATCTCACGGTTCGTGGGTTCGAGCCCTGTGTTGGGCTCTGTGCTGACAGCTCAGAGCCTGGAGCCTGCTTTCAGAGTCTGTGTCTCCCTCTCTGCCCCTTCCCCACTTGCACTCTGTCTCTGTTTCTTTCTCTCTCTCAAAAAGAAATAAGCGTAAAAAAATTTTTTAAAAAATACAGACTTTAAAGACAGACAGATCTGAGTTTGAATGTTGGCTCTGGCCCTTTCCAGCTTTGTGGCTGTGGATAAGTCACTTAAACTCTCTGAGTCAGTTTCCTCTTATATCAGTAGGAATGATAATATTTACCTGTAGGGTTATTGTGAGGATTTCATGCAATAATTTAGAGAAATCACCTAGGAGAATGTCTAATACTTTTACCTGTCCCCACGACCCACAAAAGCCCCAACAAAGCCCTAGAAGTTAATATCCTCTGGGACATATTTAAATATCTTCTTTTTCTTTATTAATTAAAGAACTGTTTTCAAAAAATGTTTATTTCTTTTTGCGAGAGAGCGTACAAGCAGGGAGAGATAGAGAGAGAGAGGGAGACAGAGAATGTGAAACAGGTTCCGAGCTGTCAGCGAAGAGCCTGATATGGGGCTTGAACTCACGAACCACGAGATTATGACCTGAACTGAAGTCAGATACTTAACCCACTGAGCCACTCAGCCACCCCTTAATTGAGGAACTTAATCGAAATGGGACATGGTTGGATTTCCTTTTTTCCTTTATAAATATTTTTAAATTACATTTTTGTTTGTATCAATGTAATACATGCACATAGTATACAAAGCAAAAAATACTGAAAAACTTACACTGTATAAAAAGTTTTTTCTCCTCATATGTCTGCTGCTCAAAGGCAATCACTTTAAACAATTATGTTTCTGATGTTCCTCTGTATTTCTAAATAATTTAAAAGGTATTTTTTTGATTTATTAACTTGACAGCAGTCTGTTGACTTCCTGCAGTGGGTAGCTGAAAAAAATTTTCATATTATTCATACACATAATACATGCTGCATACACTTGACCTTCCCTCATTTTTCCACTACGGTTTTGTTACTATTTTTGGATGACCAAGAGTCAGTATTTACGTTATTACAACTATATTAAATATTGTTTACCACTGAGCCGGAATTATATCTGTGGTTACTTTTCTTTTCTTGAATGACTTATTGTTTTTCTTGAAGTTTATAACCGACCTATTTTTATTACCTTTTCTTTAAACTTTTTTCTGCATGCTCCATCACATCTTTATATGATATATCCTATCAAAATTGTATTCCACATGGAAGTCTACACAATTGACTTTTTCTCCCGGAATCTCACCCCAGAGCTCTCTCCCCTGCTGGCTGGTGGGTTTTAAGGCCCTTGCACAGTCGGCTTCCTGACTCGTCTGGCTATGTCCCTGCATTGAATCTCTTGTTTTATGGATCTCGTGATATTTTCTAAGCTTACTCCCTTTTTTGGACTAGAACATATTTTTCCCCTGTAACTTCCTAAAAAGGATGCCTGGGAAATCTGTGTCTCAAAAGATCTACAACTAACATCACACTTAATTTGTAATTTGGTTGGTTTTAAAATTTTAGTTTGGAAATCATTTTTCCTCCCAATTGTGAAGGCATGGCTTCATTGTCTTCTAGAATCTCTTGTTAGGAAGTCTCACGGTATTTTTATCTGCATCATTTTAGAGTCTTGTCTTTTCCCCATTTTGAATTTTAATATGATGAGCCTTAGTATGTGTCTTTTAATTCTTTGTGCTGAATTCTTGAAGACCTCTTTTATAGGCATATGTGCCTCAACTCTGGGATGGTTTCATGTATTAGTATCTTGATAATTACCCTCCCTTGTGATTTTTTTCTCTTTTTCTGGAATCATTATTGATTGGATATTGGATCTTTTGGATTGATCCTCTTATGTTTCTTGGTCTTTCCCCTCCTATTTTCTATGCCTTTGTAATTGTAAGTTCTGTTTTCTGGGGAAATTTCTTTAACTTTATTATATAAATCATTTAACTTAAAAATTTTTTTAATGTTTATTATTTTTTTTGAGTGAGAGAGAGACAGAGTGTGAGCAGCAGAGAGATAGAGAGAGAGAGAGAGATGGGGAAACAGAATCTGAAACAGGCTCCAGGCTCTTAGTTGTCATCACAGAGCCCGATGCAGGGCTCGAACTCACGAACCGTGAGATCATGACCTGAGCCAAAGTTGGACACTTAACTGACTAAGCCACCCAGGCATCCCTCATTTAACTTTTAAAATTTTGGATATAAAAATTTAATTTCCAAGGACTTTTTCTTGTTGAAATGCCATTCTCTTCTTACTTTATGGTTGTAATATCTTCTCTTATCTTATCTTTCTGAGACTTAATTACATTTTTTGAGGTCTTCTGTTCTCTGCATTCTCTGTTTCTTCTGGGTTCCATTTTCCCCTTTTGCTGGCTTTTGTTCTTTTTGTTCCCTCCCTCCCTTCCTGTCTTTCTGTCTCACACAACTTAAGATATAAGTCACATATCCTACAATTCACCTCTTCAAAGTGTACAATTCAGTGTTTTAAAAATACATTCGAAGGGCACATCTGGTATATGCAGGTGACCTGTTACTTCCATGGATCACAATGAAAATATTATTCCATTGGGTTTTGGCTTTCGTTGTTGAAGACAACTTGATCTAATTGCCATTCTTTAAAGGGTAACTGCCATCATTTCTTCTGGTTGCTTAAAAGTTTTTTTTTCTCTTTGCCTTTGATTTTCTACCTTTTCTCTGTAATGCGTTGACATGTGGACTTCTTTTCGTTTGTCCTGTTTGAAATTCTCTGGGTACTTGATTCTGTCATTCATGTTGGAAAATGATCAGCCAATATTTCTTGATGCATGCCTCTGCTCCATTCTTTCTCCCCTTTAATTTGGATCAAATATATTTTAGACCATCTCACTGTGTCTTCCATATCTATCACTCCCTTTTCTTTCATTTTCATTCTTGTGTCTTTGGGTTTTATTCTCTTTCATTTCTCTCGCCATATCTTTCAGGTCACATTTTTCCCCTTCTGCTCTGTTCAGTCCGCTGCCAAATACGTCCGTTGAGTTTTTAATTTCAGAATCGAGTTTTTTATTTTTAAAAGTTTTTTTTAACCTACTCTGTCACTTTTAACATCCTGTCCTTGCAGATATTTTCCAGTTTGTTATGTATTTCTTTAAACACTGCTATTTTGATATCTCTTTTTGATAATTACAGTATCTGAAGTCTGTGCACATCTGTTTCTGCTGTCTATTTTTATACTTTTTCTGATTAATGTGTTTTGTTTCCTGTGTCCCTTGTCATCGTTGACTGCTTATGGGTCTCTGATTTGTGAAGTTCTTTGAAGCCTAGGAGGAATGTGCCCTCCTTCAGGGATGCCTTGGGTTTGATTTTGCCAGGTGCTCAGACACATTAACAACCAGAGATGATCTCAACCCAGGTTCCTTAGTTGACCCAGGTGCATATCCATTTGAGGCCTTTTTTTGTGGCAAAGTGTATCATGGATCATTTTCCTATTCATTTTTTCCTCCGCCAGGGTAGAACTTTAGTCTCCTGGTCTTGGGAACCAGAGGTTGATTTTAGATATGGTTGTGTATCCTTTAAGACCACAGCTCAATATGTGGAGGCTCTCCTGTTAGAATGCCTGCGCCTGGCTGACACTAGACCTTGATTTTTGTCTCCTCTAGACCAATTGTACAGTGTGGTGTAGGCAAATGCCCTGTGGGCAAAAGTGGCTTTGGTGCTCCAGTAATAACTTTATCTCACTGGACAGCCTTACTTTAAAAAAAAATTTTTTTTAAACATTTATTTATTTTTGAGAGAGAGAGAGAGAGTGTGCTGGTGTGTGGGCGCGCACGCGTGCGTGCACCCACACGAGCGGGGGAGGGGCAGAGAGAGGTGGACAGAGGATCTAAAGTGGGTTCTGTGCCCACAGGAGCAAGCTTACTGTGGGGCTCAAACTCATGAACCATGAGATCATGACTTGCGCCGAAGTTGGATCCTCAACTGACTGAGCCACCCAGGTGCCCCTCTCTGGACAGTCTTTTATCCAAAATTTAGTCCGCGTTGGGTCAATTTGATGCTTTTAAGGTGATTAAGACAATTTTATCCAGCCCACCTCCCCCTGTTTTCAAAAGATGGTTTGATCTGAATAACCTTGCATACGATTACTGGAAGAAGAAAGTCCTACTTTGGTATTTATATTCTGTTTGAGTATGGAGTATTGTTGAATTGACTAAGGACATGTATTGTTAATTTCTAAGACAGTATTGTACGTAACTCTTTAAAATCTTGGTACATTTAGATAATCTGAGCTCTTAGGTTTTTTTCCCCATGTTCAAAGAAACTCTTGCCTACTAGGCATATTAACTTCCACTGATGGGTACTAACACTCTTTTGGCTTGCTTTTAGGATTTTACTGTTTTCACCTTAATGCCAATTAATTTATTATATTACTTGGTGGTACTTCAGAAAGCAAAGAACCTGTTCTTAAGAGATGGTATATAAGCCAGGTGAGTTTCTGAAAGATTGGAGATGAGAAAGTAGTGGCCCTCATGGCAGGCCCTTCTAGGTGTTCCATCAATAAGAGCATTTTTGGGAAGGGTTAGATGTGAAGAACAAGATTAGTTGATAGATTTGGGAAGAGGGACACAAGTGTACTTGTGAATGTGAACTAATACTCACTTAGCACCTTCTGGGTGCCATGCCAGTGATAGAGACTTTATGTAGGTTATTTCTTTTAATGAGGTACTAGAGGGAAAGTGTACTGAAGCTATTAGTCGTAAACTACTTAATAACCGTATCTGGTTGGTGATAGCTAAGCTGCTTTAATGCTTGGTCGTAAAACCATTTCCAACAGCTAAGGGACAAGAGGAAGTCACATGTAAAAATTGTCACATCTGACTTTTGGTGATAATAGTCATGTGTCTATTCATAAATGGGGCAAAGAAGAGCTCAAAGGATGTCCTCTATTAAAAACTTCCCTGGAACTGCTAATAAATAGCAGAATGTATTTACTTGAATTTCACTTTTTCAGGCCAATACGTAACCTCTTGCGAACACTTGCAAAATTATTTTTATTTTTTATGTTTTTGGAAATTTTCATTTAAATTCCAGTTAATGAACAGTCTGTATAATATTAGTTTCAGGCATACAGTATAGTGATTCAGCACTTCCACACATCGCCCGGTGCTCAACATGACAAGTGCTCTTCTTAATCCCCATCACTTATTTCATTCATCCCCCACCTCCTCCCCTCTAGTAACCATCAGTTTGTTCTCTATAGTTAGAGTCTGTTTCTTGGTTTGCGTCTCTCTTTCTCTCTTTCCCTTTGTTTGTTTGTTTTGTTTCTCAAATTCTACATATGAGTGAAATCATATGGTATCTTTCTCTGACTGACTTACTTCACTTAGCATAATACTCTAGCTCTATCCATGTCATTGCACATGGCAAGATTTCATTCTTGTTTATGGCTGAGTAATATTCCACTGTGTGTGTGTGTGTGTGTATACATACACACACACCATATATTCTTTATCCATTCATTAGTTGATGGGCACTTGGGCTGTGCCTATAATTTGGCTATTGTTGATAATGCTGCTATACACATCGGGGTACATGTACCCCTTTGAATTAGTATTTTTGTATTCTTCGTGTAAATACCTACTAGTACAATTGCTGGATCATAGGGTAGGTCTATTCTTAACTTTTTGAGCAATCTCCATACTGTTTTCCACAGTTGGTATTCCCACCAGCAGTGCAAGAGGGTTCCACTTTCTCCACATCCTCGTCAACACATGTGTTTTTGGTTTTAGCCATTCTGACAGGTGTGAGGTGATATCTCATTGTGGTTTTGATTTGCATTTTCCTGATGTTCAGTGATGTTGAGCACCTTTTCATGTGTCTGTTGGCCATCTGGATGTCTTCTTTGGAAGAATGTCTATTCATGTCTTCTGCCCATTTTTTAAAATCTTCAAGAATGTTTTTTTTTCCTTCCAAGATTCAAGATAGTTAACATATAGTGTAGAATTGGTTTCAGGAGTAGAATTTAGTGATTCATCACTTACATACAACACCCAGTGCTCATCACAACAAGTGCCCTCCTTAATGCCCATCACCCATTTAGCCTATCTCCCCACCCATCTCCCCTCTAGCAACCCTCAGTTTGTTCTCTGTAGTTAAGAGTCTCGTATGGTTTGCATGTCTCTCTGTTTTTATCTTATTTTGTTTTTCTTTGCCTTCCCCTGTGTTCAGCTGTTTTGTTTCTTTAATTCCACATATTATTGGAGTCATATGGTATTTGTCTTTCTTTGCCTGACTTATTTTGGTTAGCATAATACACTCTAGTTCCATCCACATTGTTGCAAATGGCAAGATTTCATTCTTTTTGATTGGCGAGTAATAAATAGTACATTGTATATGTATATATATATACCACATCTTCTTTATCCATTCATCGGTTGATGGACATTTGGGCTCTTTCCATAATTTCACTATTGTTGATAGTGCCGCTATAAACATTGGGGTGCCTGTGCCGCTTCGAATCAGTATTGTTGTATCCTTTGGATAAATACCTAGTAGTGCAATTGCTGGGTCATAGTGTAGTTGTCTTTGTAACTTTTTGAAGAACCTGTGCACTGTTTTCTAGAGTTCTTCAACCCGTTTTTTAATTGGCTTCTTCATTTTTTTGGTGTTGAGTTGCAGAATTATGAAAGTGCCAGAAGTGAGCAGTGGGAAGACTTGGATCTGCCTCAGATTGGATAACCATTTTCTGAATTATTGTCTGTTTATAGAATTCATCTTCATGGTGGTGAAAGTGGGAGCTATAGTCTACAGACCTTTTTCTCCTGGAACCTCTTATGGTCATAAACCCAACATCTGCGAATGTAGTTTTGTGTATTCCTTAGTTCTAGCATCAGACAGGATTTGCCCGATTGTGTCTGAGTGGAAGAAATGGCAAATGCAGAATTAAATGTTAGTTATTTCAGCTTGTCTCTGAGCAATTGCTGTAGCTTTCAAAGGCCAAAGCCTTCAGCTGTTACAGCACTGATTGGAAGTAAAGAGCTGGCTCTCAGGAGAATACTTGCTGAAAAGAACAGGACTGTGTGGCTTTGCCTCTTTAAAAATTCTGCTGCTAAACCCTAGGCTGCCCTGCCTCCTTGCTATTTTTGTCCATTGGCAATTTCCCCTTGAAATGTTATCATCTAATTCTCCCCCAGGCTTTACTCAACCGTGTGTTGAACTGCTAAATGCTGCTTCAGCTAATGCCACCATTCAACAGAGCAATCTGTACGCAGTCTCTAGAAACTGGAGAAAAAACCAACAACAACTCCCCTTTGACCTTTGAGGCAAATAGCTCTCACTGTGAAGACTATGATGATTTTGCTTACAACAGCGTTAGGTAAAGCCAGATATCATACGGGAAACTTTTAGCAACTCATTGGTGGCATATAGTTTGTCTTGACGGAACTGGCCCCTCTTCACCTGGCTGCAGATACCATCACTTCTTAGATATGTGCCTGAATCTTTCACTTTACTAGGAGTAATGCTAGGGTCATGATATACATCCCATTTAATGGTACAGCAGCCTATGGAGGAAACATTATTCTTTCCATTTTATAGGAGGAATCTGCAAGTCAGAGAGATTTTTAAACCTGAGCTTCTAACCAAGTTTAGTCTGACTTCAAGGCCTGTGCATTTCCAGCTCTACCTTGCAGTTCTCGCTGTCCATCTGAGAGAATTTCTCTCCCAGGAACACTGCCGGCTGAGAACAGTATTGAAATAATTGACCCTCTTGGGGGTTTCCTTATGGTGGACCTACTTTCTCAGTTTATGACTGGGGAGTTGGCAAATGAGCTGTTATAGGGTTTCCCTGAGGGAAAAGAATGAAGCCCGTGTGTATCTCTGGTCATCCAAAGGAAGAAGTGAAGACATGACAAAAAATAGCTGTGGCATGATTAACAGGAGCTTTAGTTATTAGATTCCTGCTTAGAGATTGATTTCATCCTTTGAAAAATAAGTGTTAAATATCTATCATTGCCAGGCATAGTTCTAGTATTGGAGGTGAAGTAGTGAGCAAAGCAAACCAAAGATCTCTACCGTCGTGGAACTTACATTTTATAGGAGTAGCAGGGAGGCAGACTGTACACAAAATAAGGAAGTAAAAATATGCATATAGAAGATTGTGATAAATAGGGATATACGAGCTTTTAGCTTCTGCTCCGCCACTTGTCCCAGATTGGCTTTGTCTTTGGCCTTTAGAAGTCCGAACCGCCAAATACTTCCTTCTTTGTCATTTCTTGCACTCATGGACTTGTGTGAGATCATTGATCGTCTGATTGTAAAGGTTACCATTAATTATAATGAACGTGGCATCAGTAAAATAAAAAAGGATATAATTTGGATTTATTATTAATATCTAGTGTTCTGTTTAGAGCATGGAATCTCCTTATATTAGATTGTATTAGTTTCCTGGGATTGTCATGAAAAGTACCTAGCATAGTGTGGCTTACACAACAGAAGTGTATTATTTTTCGGCTCTGGGGGCTGGAAGTCTGAGATCAAAGTGTTGGTAGTGTTGGTTCCTTCTGAGGGCTGCGAGGGGGAATCTGTTCTGTGCCTCTCTCCTAACTTCTGGAAGCCTTAGGCTTGTAGATGTCATTTTCCCTGAGTCTTTCCATAGTCTTCTCCCTCTAAGTGCCTGTCCCTGTGTCCAAAATTTCCCTTTTTATAAAAATACCAGTTATATTGGATTAGGGCCCACTCTAATGACCTCATCTTAAGTCGATCATCTGCAAAGGCTCTATTTCTAAATAAACTCACATTCGCAGGTCCTGGACATGAGGACCTTAACATTCTTTTGTAGGGCATAATTCAACTCATAACCGATATATTGATGTATTTAAATTATATTATCAGTTGAAACTTAAATGTTTAGTATTGCAAGAACAAGATGCTACAATAATTAGTGATGAATGTAAAAATGACCAATTTTTAAAAAAATTGATAAATTTTTGAACAAACCAACTATTTACATCTTTTCAAATAGTTAAATAGGAATATTGATAGATAATAGGTTAGTAAAAGTGTCACTCAAATAAGTTTAGAGATATCACTAAATACTTTACGTAACAGTAGGATTTATAAACATGTAAATAAAAATTCAAGGCAAAATAATAGAGATTAAATTATACCATCATGATAATCTTTACTGTATTGTTTGGTGTACTAATACTCATAGCAGTAAACAAAGTAATCTTTAAGAAGGGTGTAGGCAATCATGATCTTGTAGTTTCCTGGTGGACAAAATGCTTTCAAGGGATAGGTCTTTATTTACTGTGTCTTCCAAGGAGAGTATGTTTTGTTCAGTACAATAAAATTTATATGCTATTTGTGGTCAATTGAATCATTGGTCTCATTTCTTCACTATCTTTGCCATGGCCTTGTGGAAGACAAAGGCTTCTTCCCTGCCCTTTGATTTTGGGTTTCACCATGTGACTTGTGTAAGTGACTGGGATATTAGTGGATGTGATGCAAGCAAAGATTTGAAATATGCTTTTGTGATTAACTTTGCCTCCCTTGACCTCCTGCCTTTCACCATGAGAAGATTATGCTTTGGAGCTTCTTCTCCAAGAAGGAGGAGAGATATGTGGAGCAGACCTGGACCTAACTCATAGCCCTGAATCACAGCTGAACCCAGCCCATATCAGTAAAACCCAACTGCCCCATAGATGCATGAGCAAGAAATAAATGCTTACTGTTGGATGCCATTGAGATTTGTGTAGAAGTTTGTTATGCAGCATTATTGTGACACTGGCTAATGGATATGTTATTATTACAGAATACTTAAGTCTCAGTGATTACATCTCTCATTGGAATAATCCAGTAAGATGAAGTCTTAGCAGGTAGACCTGCCCTGGGGTTGAACTTCTCAACCACTTGGTATTATCACTTACAGGTCCCAAGGCCATCATGAGAAAACTTTATCTTTTGGGAAAGGGGAATGGTAACCTTACCTTTGAAACAACAATATGGCAGTTTTTTTATTCTGGATTTTTATACGTTTTCAAATGGTATCTCTTTAATAGGGGTGTCCCTTTTTCAGAGAATGATCATCAGCTGTACATGAAAAGGTACTTTTTCAAAAGATTGCTCAAATACACTTAGAAGTTGTTCAGAGTGTGGTGGATCTGCTGCTTTTTAGACTTTAGTAGCTTTTTGCTCTTCAAGAGCTCATCTTGATTACTTAAGGGTTGTGGTTTCCCACTTTTTCTTTGTAAGAAACTGTTTCTGAGTAGAGCATAAAATAAAAGAAAAAATGTGGTTTTTTTTTGTGATGCTTTAGTATGGGTTTGAACAACAAAATCTAGCCTTGATAAAAGAAGGAAAAAATGTTTAAAAATCTATTTCAGATTCACAAGGAGTTGCATTATGAAATGTTCAGTCTCCCAAGTGACACAAGAGCTGTATCCGTTCCTGGTAGGGTGCTGATGAATGGTTCAAATGCATGGGGCTTTTAGTTTTCAAACTCATTTCGTATAGATGATAATTTTCCCATGTATTATGTAGAGATGACGAATCACACTGTTGTAGCAACACTTCTGGAATGGTGTTCTGAGACGTTTAGACCTATTAAAGTGATTTACTATATTAATGTTTGAAAAGCAAGACATAAAAAACTGGGAACATTATTTTATTTAGCATGTGTAGGTTGTGAAACAAGAATTAAAAACACAATTCCTTCATTAGTATTATGGGTTGAATTGTGTCCCTCAGAAACATATGTTGAAGCCCTAATCCCCCGTTCCTCAGGATGTGACCTTATTTGGAAGTAAGGTTGTCGCAGGTATAATTAGGACCCTTCTTCATCCAATGTGAAGGGTGTCTTTATTTTTTTTTAATTTTTTATGTTTATTTATTTTTGAGAGAGAGACAGAGCATGACTGGGGAAGGGGCAGAGAAAGAGGGAGACACAGAATCCGAAGCAGGCTCTAGTCTCTGAGTTGTTAGCACAGAGCCTGACACGGGGCTCGATCTCACAGAGTGTGAGATCATGACCTGAGTTGAAGTCAGACACTCAACTTACTGAGCCACCCAGGCGTTCCTAATGTGACAGGTGTCTTTAAAGGAGACAATGTGAAGACACAGAGGAAGAATGGCATGTGATCATGGAGGCTGAGATTGGAGTTAGGCAACTCAAATCAATGAATGCTGAGGATTGCTGGTGACACCAGAAGCAGAGAGAAAGGCATGGGACAGATCCTTCTCTAGAGGCTTCAAAAGAGTGTGGTCCTACTGACACCTTGATTTCAGATTTCTAGCCTCCAGAACCGTGAGACAGTAACTTTCTGTTGTTATAAGTCACCCAGTTTGTGGTAATTTGTTATGGTATCCTGAGGAAACTAATGCAATCTAAGTTTGGGATTAAAAAATAATCTCCCTTTTTGATAGGTGTCAGAGCACAAGTATAAAGTAAAGAAATGATATAATACATATAGTTATAAAAATGAACAACAGCATCACAGAATCGTATTTAGATAATACTTCTAAAGAATCTCTTTATACAAATCATACATAGCAGTGAAATCTTGCCATTTGCCATCACACGGATGGAGCCAGAGACTATAATGCCAAGTGAAATAAGCCAGTCAGGGTAAGACAAATACCATGTGATTTCGCTCATCTGTGGAATTTAAGAAACAAAACAAATGAGCAAAGGGGAAAAGAAAAGGGAGAGAGAGAGAGACAGAGAGAGAGAGAGAGAGAGACAAGAAACAGACTCAACTATGGAGAACAAACTGATGGTTACCAGAGGGGAGGTGCAGAGGGGATGGGTGAAACAGGTGAAGGGGATTAAGAGTACACTCGTGATGAGCACTGAATCATGTATACAGTTGTTGAATCTCTATATTGTATATCTGAAACTAATGCAACACTGTATGTTAACTATACTGGAATTAAAATGAAAAAACTTAATAAAAGAGTAATAAAACCAAATACATAACTATGGGAGAAATTATAGGGAAGCAAATTAAAAAAAGAAAAGAAAGTAAAAGCAAAGAAACTTGACATCACCATCTGTTCTTTTTTTAAAAAAAATTTTTAAAGTTTTTATTTATTTTGAGAAAGAGACAGCGCAAGTGGGGTAGGGGTAGAGAGAGAGGGGAGAGTGGGAATCCCAAGCAGGCTCCATGTTGTCAGCATAGAGCCCAATGCAGGCTCAAACTCAAGAACTGTTGAGATCATCACCTGAGCCGAAATGGAGAGTTGGATGCTTAACCAAATGAGCCACTCAGGTGCCCCAGAGATTGCCATGTGTTCTAAACCCAGGGATTAATCACTGTTAACATTTTGTGGCATAGCCTGCCAAATCTATCTAAAATAGGTAATTTACCTCCAAATAGGATTATACTATACATTTTGGCTTTGTGAGCAGTTATTTTTAGTGCTGTATCTTAAACATGCTGTTTTTATTTTTTAAATTTTATTTGAAAGAGAGAGAGGGAGAGAGAGAGCGAGAGAGAGAGAGAGAGCGAGAGAGCATTGCAAGCGGGGGAGAGGGGCAGAGGGAGACAGAATCTTAAGAAGGTTCCTCCTTCAGTGTGGAGCCTGATGTGGAGCTCGATCCGGCAACCTTGGGATCATGACCTGAACTGACATCAAAAGAGTCATTTGCTGAACCAACTGAGCCACCCAGATGCCCCAGCATGCAGTTATTTTTTAAGTCAGAAAAATCTATTATTTATGCTTCCAGCCCTGTATCCTTAAGTACAATGCACTGTGCTTCCACAGTCATTATCTCATTTCATAATGAAGGAACATGAATGAAGACAGCTAGAGAAGAGTGTTGTCTTGCTTGTTTGCCATAGCTGGGAAATCAAATTTTAGGTAATAAAAAACAATGATTTGCCGCTTTGGTTAAACTGAGGAGTAGGAAGAAGAATTGAATTTTATTTACTATTAACTACTTCCTCCTCTGTTCTAAAGCTTGAGAATCATTGGAAGGGGAACTCAACACAATGGAAAAATAGAGAACTATGGAGTAAAAGGAACACTAATGCTCAGTAATTACTCATCCCTATTATATGACCATCAAACATCATCATATCGGTGAAGATTCAGTGATATAGAAGAACATTCTATGTATATTAGATGAAAATTAGATGGTGAGAATGTATGTACTATATGACCCTACTTTTAGAAAGTAATATATATGGGTGTAGGTACATGGGAAAAAGACTGGAAAGATCTACATGAATATGACAACAGTGATTATATTTGGGTTATTGGATTACAGTTAATTTTTTATCATTTTACTTTATTTGTCATCATGATAAGTGTACTCTTTAAGCCCCATTATCTTTTTCACCCATCCCCCATCCCCCTCCCCTCTGGTAACCATCAGTTTGTTGCTTATAGTTAAGAGTCTGTTTCTTGGTTTGCCTCTTTCTTTTTCCCCTTTGCTCGTTTCTTTTGTTTCTTAAATTCTGAATATGAGTGAGATCATATGGTATGTGTCTTTCTCTTATTTCATTTAGCATTACACTCTTTAGCTTTATCCATGTTGTTGCAAATGGCAAAATTTCATTCTTGTTTATGGCTGAATAACATTCCATTATATATATATATATATATATATATATATATATATATATATATGTATATCACATCCTCTTTATCCATTCATCCATCTATGGACACTTGGGCTGCTTCCATAGTTTGGCTATTGTAAATGATGCCGCAACACAGGGGTGCATGTATCTCTTTGAATTTGTGTTTTTGTATTTTTTGGATAAATACCCAGTAGTGAGATTGTTGGATTGTAGAGTAGTCTTGTTTTTTATTTTTTAAGGAACCTCCATACTGTTTTCCAGTGTCTGTACCTGTCTGTTTTCCTACCAACAGTGCCAGAGGGTCCCTTTTTCTCTACTCTATCACCAACACTTGTTTCTTGTGTTGTGGATTTTAGCCATTCTGACAGATGTGAGGTGATATCTCGTTGTAGTTTTGATTTGCATTTCCCTGATGATGAGTGATGTTGACCATCTTTTCATGTGTCTGTGAGCCATCTGGATGTCTTCTTGTGAGAAATGTCTGTTCATGTCTTCTGTCCTTTTTTTTAAAATTTAAATTCAAGTTTGTTAACATACAGTGTAATCTTGGCTTCAGGAGAAGAACCCAGTGATTCATCTCTTACATATAACACCCAGTGCTCATCCTGAAAGAACCCTCCTTAATGTCTATAACCCATTTAACCCATCTCCCAACCCATCTCCCCTCCTGAAACCCTCAGTTTGTTCTCTGTATTTAAGAGTCTCTTATGGTTTTCCTCCCTCTCTGTTTTTATCTTATTTTTCCTTCTCTTCCCCCATGTTCATCTGTTGAGTTTCTCAAATTCCACATACGAGTGAAATCATATGATATCTTTCTCCTAATGAATTATTTCGCTGAGCATAATATCTCCAGTTCCATCCACATTGTTGCAAATGGTAAGATTTCATTCTTTTTCATTACCGAGTAGTATTCCATTGTAATATACCATATCTTTTTTACCCATCCATCAGTCAATGGACATTTGGGCTCTTTGCATAATTCGGCTATTGTTGATAGCACTGCTATAAACATTGGGGTGCATGTGCCCCTTCAAATCAGCATTTTTGTATCATTTGGATGAATTCCTAGTAGTGCAGTTACTGCGTCGTAGGGTAGTTCTATTTTTAATTTTTTGAGAAACCTCCACATTGTTTTCAGAGTGGCTGCACCAGTTTGCATTCCCACCAGCAGTGCAAGAGGGTTCCTTTTTCTCTGCATCTCTGCCAACATCAGTTGTTTCTAAGTTGTTAATTTTAGCCACTCTGACCCATGTGAGGTGGTATATCATTGTGCTTTTGATTTGTATTTCCCTGATGATGAGTGATGTTAGCATCTTTTCATATGTCTATTAGCCATCTGGATTTCTTCTTTGGAAAAGGGTCTCTTTATGTCTTCTGCTAATTTCTCCACTGGATTATTTGTTTTTCGGGTGTTTGATTGGATTACTTGTTTTTTGGGTATTGAGTTATGTCAGTTCTTTATATATCTTGGATACTCGCCCTTGATCAGATATATCATTTGCAAAAATCTTATCTCATTCAGTAGGTTGCCTTTTAGTTTTATTGATTGTTTCCTTTTCTGTACAGAAACTTTTTATTTTGGCATGGTCCCAATAGTTTATTTTGCTTTTATTTCTCTTGCCTTGGGAGACATATCTGGAAAAATGTTGCTACAGCCAATGTCGAAGAGGTTACTGCCTGTGTTCTTTTCAAGGATTTTTATGTTTCAGGTCTCACGTTTAGGTCTTTAATCCATTTTGAGTTTATTTTTGTGTATGGTGAGAGAAAATGGTCCAGTTTCATTCTTTTGCATGTGACTGTCCAGTTTTCCCAACACCATTTGTTGAAGAGACTTTTTCCCATTGGATATTCATTCCTCCTTTGTCAAAGATTAACTGACCTTATAACTCTGGGTTTATTTCTGGGTGTTCTGTTCTATTCCATTGCTATGTGTCTATTTTTATGCCAGTACCATACTGTTTTAATTACTGTTGCTTTGTGACATAACTTGAAATCTGGAATTGTAATACTTCCAGTTTTGTTTTTCTTTTTTGAGATTGCTTTGGCTATTTGAGATCTTCTTTGGCTCCATGCAAATTTTAGGGTTGCTTGTTTTAGTTCTGTGAAAAATGCTGTTGGTATTTTGATAGAGATTGCATTAAATGTGTAGACTGCTTTGGGTAATACAGGTGTTTTAACAGTATTTGTTATAACCCATGGGCATGGAACTTCTTTCCATTTCTTTGCATCATCTTGAATTTTCTTTCATCGCTGTTCTATAGTTTTCAGAGTACAGGTTTTTTACCTCTTTGGTTAAGTTTATTCCTAGATATTTTACTGTTTTTGGTGGATTTGTAAATTGGATTGTTTTCTTAATTTCACTTTCTGTTGCTTCATTGTTAGTATATAGAAATACAACAGATGTCTGTACATTGATTTTGTATCCTGCAACTGTACTGAATTCATTTATTAGTTCTGGTAGTTTTTTTGGTGGATTCTTTTGGGTATTCTATGTATAGTATATCATCTGCAAATAGTGAGAATTTTACTTCTTCCTTACCAGTTGGATGCCTTTTATTTCTTTATGTTGTCTGCTGTGGCTAGGACTTCTGGTACTATGTTGAATAAAAGTGATGAGAATGGACATCGTCTTGTTCCTGACCTTAGGGGAAAAGCTCTTAGTTTTTTACCATTGAGTATGATGTTGGCTGTGGGTTTTTTAAATGTTTATTTATTTATTTTGAGAGAGAGGGAAAGAGAGAGAGAGAGAGAGAGAGAGAGAAGCACAGAGAGAGAAAGAGAGAGAGAATCTCTAGCAGGCTTCATGCTCAGCGTAGAGCCAGTCGCAGGGTTTGATCTCATTACTGCGAGATCATGACCTGAGGTGACAACAAGAGTCAGACACTTGGGGTACCTGGGTGGCTCAGTCAGTTAAGTGTTCAACTCTTGATTTGGTTTGTGAGTTCAAGTTCTGCTTTGGGCTCCATGCTCACAGCATGGAGCCTGCTTAGGATTCTCTCTTCCTCTCTCTCACTCATGCTTTCTCTCTCTCTCTCTCTCAAAATAAATAATAATTAAACTTAAAAAAAAAAAGAGTCAGACACTTAACCAACTGAGCCACCCAGGTGCCCCTGCTGTGGGGTTTTCATATAAGGCCATTATTATGTTGAGATTCGGTCCCTCTAGACTTGCTTTGTTGATGGTTTCTATCATGGATGGAAGTTGTACTTTGTCAAATGCTTTTTCTGTATCTATTGAAATGACTGTATGGTTTTTATCCTTTCTCTTATTGATGTGATGTATCACATTGATTGTTTTATGAATATTAAACCACACTTGAAACTCAGGAATAAATCCCACTTGATCGTGGTGTATAATTTTTTAAATATACTGTCAGATTCAGTTTACTAATATTTTGTTGAGGATTTTTCTATCTATATTCACGAGCGATATTGGCCTATAGTTCTCTTTTTTGTGATGTCTGGTTTATCTGGTTTTGGTATCAGGGTGATAACTGGCCTCAGAATGAATTTGAAAGTTTTCCTTCATCTTGTATTTTTTAGGATAGTTTGAGAAGAATGGGTATTAACTCTTTAAATGTTTGGTGGAATTGGCCTGTGAAACTGCTCCTGGACTTTTGTTTTTTGGGAGTCTTTTGATTGCTGATTGAGTTTTATTGCTGGTGATTGGTCTGTTCAAATTTTCTGTTTCTTCCTGCCTCAGTTTTGGTAGGTTATATATTTCTAGGATTTTATCCATTTCTTCTAAGTTGTCCAACTTGTTAGCTTATAGGTTTTTATATATTCTGTTAAAATTGTTTGTATTTCTGTGGTGTTGGTGGTTATTTCTCCTCTTTCATTAACAACTTTGTTTATTTGGGTCCTCTCTGTTTTTTAAGGAGTCTTGCTAGAGGTTTATCAATTTTGTTGATTTATTTTTAGGTTTATTTATTTATTTTGAGAGAAAGAGAAAAAACATGAGCGGGGGAGAGGGAGAGAGAGAGAGAGAGAGAGAGAGAGAGAGAGAGAGAATCCCAAGTAGGCTTTGTGCTGTCAGTGCAAAGCACGATGTGGGGCTCAATCTCACAAACTGTGAGATCAGCACCTGAGCCAAAATCAAGAGTCGGATGCTTAACTGACTGAGCCCCCTGTTGATCTTTTCAAAGATCCTGCTCTTGATTTTATTGATCTGTTCTACTGGATTTTTGTTTGTTTTGTTTTGTTTTTTAGTTTCTGTATCATTTATTTCTGCTCTCATCTTTATTATTTTCTTCCTTTTGCGGGGTTTGGGTTTTGTTATAGTTCATTTTTAAAAAGTTACATATGAAAAGGACCTTGGGGAAAAGTTGCTGCATTCTGAAGAGGTGAAGATGTTTTAAGAATGGATCAAATTTCCCAGTATCTTATATCTGCACCACACTTTGCCTAACGGATGTAAATGTGCAGTCGATGGCTTTGGGTGCCACCATGTAGCTTACATCATCTGAGTGCGGTGATCTCTCCTCTGTCCCATGCGGTAATAAAGGGTAGAAGTTGAACCTTAGGGAGTCACATGGTAGGTCATGTGAAAGAAAGAAGTAGGGTCTGAATAATCAAATATACTGCTTATGTTTCTTTGTTCACCCAATATTTACACTCCTATTATGTGGTTAGTACTGTACTGGATGCTGGAGTATTTGAAGGATAACTTTAAAAAATATTTATGTATTTATTTTGAGAGAGAGAGAGAGAGAGAGAGAGAGAGTGAGTTGGGGAGGAGCAGAGAAAGAGGGAGAGACAGAAGCCCAAGCAGGCTCCTCACTGTCAGCACAGAGCCCAATGCAGAGCTCAAACTCACAAACCGTGAGATCATGACATGAGCCAAGAGCAAGAGTCAGACACCCAACCAACTGAGCCACCCAGGTGCCCCTGGAGGTGTTATTAAGGAAATAAAAGATATGGTGGTTTGCAGTTTGGTTAGGGAAGCAAACATGGGCATGTGAATACATTAGTCTCCTAGTTCCCTGGCTTATATTTCAGGACAGTCATTTTTTTTAATGAGGATTTATTTTATACCTGTCTTCCCACTCAGGCTGTAATTTCCACGAAGATGGGAATACATGTGTGTTTTATTTATGTTGGTGTTCCTGGAGCCTGACTTTCTGATGTAGGCAGACAGTAAACATTAGTTGAATGAACGAATAGGCAGTAATGTGAGAGTTGGAGGAGACTAATGCAGGCTGACGTGATGGAGAAGGCCTTGTGGGAGAGATGGGGCCTGGATGAGCTCTGAACAATGGTAGATGTGATTAGGAAGGAGGGAGTTTAGGAATGGAAGGGGAAGAATAGGAAGAAACTCTTCTCTAGTTCCAGATGGAAGAACGAAGAGTCCAAATGACTGGGCTTTGAATTCTGGGTAATGAGGAGAGAAAACATGATTGTCAAAATACTTATGAATTTTCTTGAAAAGGAACAAAAAGGAAGAAATAGCCAATATTGCAAGTAATTTCTTTAGGAAAGCTTACTGTATAAATCATATTATTTGAAGAGTATGATGAAATTTTAAATGCATATATATTTAATGCTTCTTTAAAGTTCTAAGAATACCTGAAGGTATCAGATGTTCATGGTTCCCTTTTAAGCTATGAATTATAAAGAGTAAATCAACTATATAATTAATAATGTTTTATAATAGCTGGGCAATGTCAGGTATGATTTAACATATTAACTTGTTTTATCCTCTCAATAATTCTCTTGTTATCCTCACATTGAATTTGAGGAAAGGGAGACACAAAAAGTTTTGAATAACTTGCTCATACAGACCTGGGATTTGAATTTGGCCAGTTTGGTTTCAGAGCCTGCAAATTTAATCACTGAATTATGCCTTTTTATTTATACTTCACCTGTTAACACCAATGGAGAGTAGCAGAAAATGTAATCATTAATTTAAAATATATTTAAATCACGTATGTGAATTTGAGAAGGCCAGGATAGTAGAGGAGTAGATAAATATATTAAGATGGGTTGGTATATAAAATGATAAAAGAAGTTCTATGTGAAGTAACATGTTCCTTCTTGTATATTTGCTTAGAGAAGTACTAATAGAAATGTAATGCAAACCGCATATGTACTTTTAATCTTTTTAATAGCCAGATTAAAGAAATAAAAAGGATGGGGTGCCTTGGTGACTGAGTCGCTTGGGTGTCCGACTTTGGCTCAGGTCATCATCTCACTGTTCGTGAGTTCGAGCTCCACATCTGGCTCACTGTTGTTGGCACAGAGCCAGCTTCGGGTCTTCTGACCCTCTCTCTCATTGCCCCTCCCCCGCTCTCTCCTTCTCTCTCTCTCTCTCTCTCTCTCTCTCTCTCTCTCTCTCAGAAACAAAAACATTAAGGAAAAAAGAAGTAGGGACGCCTGGGTGACTCAGTTGGTTAAGTGTGCAAGTTCGGCTCAGGTCATGATCTCACGGTTCGTGGGTTTGAGCCCCACATCGGGCTCTGTGCTGACAGCTCAGAGCCTGGAGCCTGCTTCGGATTCTGTGTCTCCCTCTCTCTTTGCCCCTCCCCTGCTCGTGCTGTCTCTTTCTCTCAAAAATAAATAAACATTAAAACAAAAAGAAGTAAAAAGGAACAGGTAAAATAATTTTGGTATTTTAATTTAGCTAAGTACATCTAATATGTTATCATTTTAACATCTAATCGTACACAATATATCAGAATTATTTTATATATATTTTTTCATACTAAGTCTTCAAAATCCAGGACTTAGTTTACATTTATAGCACATCTCAGTTTGGACTGGCCGTGTTTCACGTGCTCAGTAGCCACAGGTAGCTGGTGGCCTGCTATATTGGACAGTGTGGGCTTAGCATGCTGAATGTCTTAGGAGCAACCCTCTTATGTTTTGATTTCCATGCATTCTTCTGACTTTCTTTCTTTCTTTCTTTTTTTTTTTTTTGGCTTTTGGCATGTACATTATACACTGTCATTTAGTTTGTCTAAAAGGTTTGACGGGCCTGTTCCAATGCCTTATGAAACCTCTTGTGTTAATAGCAGAGCCCAGGAATTCTGTGCTTCCTGCTGCTTTTGAAACTGTATAGATTTGATTTTTCTGTAAAATGAATCTAATCTTGTTTTTTGATGGATCACTTTGTGGGGATATATACACAGATGAATCACTAAGTACTCTCTTTTGTTTCGCAGCCTGGCTTTCTTTCTTGCAAAGGGAGCCCATTTGGGCTAATGAATCAGATTCACTGGTTTCTTTCTTTTCCTCCACAAAACACCTTAAAATCTAGTACTTTCAGAGGGATTTCAGCAATCTCAGCATCTCCTCTGAAAGGTTCTCAGGGCCTAGGCAGTTAACTTCTTTCCACTAAGCCCGAGGGACCCTGCCTGAGGAGCAGTTGTTTTCTCCAAACGGTTACACTCCTGTGGTGTCTGTTTGCCAGAAGTTAGATAGAAGTGACTTAAAACTGAAATGTGAACAATGACGTGTAGTCATGATAGAACCAGATTACTCAAATAAAGTCTGGAATTCCATGAACATTGTATTTGTATTGTATAATTCTGTTAGCCATCAACTGAACAAGAGGTGCAGATTTATCTTATATATATGTATTTAAAATATATATCACATATTATAGAAATATATTTATAAATATGCACATAACAGTATACAGAAAGGAGATATACACAAAGGAAACCTAGTAATTACACTTCTGCACTTAAATGTTATGAAACTTTTGGTAATGGGAAGCATTTCAGGTGATACATGACATTAAATAACTGAGAATCTAAACAAATGTGGAAAGAATATTATTTGTAAAATTAATTTAATACGACTTTTCTGGCTAGCAAGTTTCTGTTGCTGTAACAGGGGGCAGTGACTTGGGAAGAAACTGTAGCAATGTCTTGGTCAGTTAGACAAGGTACAAGTTTGCTTTGTTAAGTACTATAGCAACTAAATAGATTGTTGTCCCAAGGGAGTTAAAAGCCTATGGTTTTCATAGTAAATGACCATCAATAACCAAAAACATTTTTTTGGGTATCCTAACCCTCATTTATTGAGTTTGCACAGAATTTCGGGGTTAATCTTGCTACCCACTGGATGTCACTGTTGCTGCACCAAAAATGTCAAGAATCCAAGCATGTTTTCAGTCCCCCAAAAGACACACGAGGAATCGTCAATTAGGGATATCGGTGATAATGCTGTGAAATGGAACAGAGAAGACCAATAACTGGGTTTTCGGGTTGGTAATTAAAATGTTAGTCAGTATCATTCTTGCTTTTCGCCACAGTGACAGTCGAGAAAACACTTTCATGTTGAGACTAGAGACTTTTGTGGAGTGACCCGGTGCTGTCTTTGATATCACGGTGGTGTTTTCATCATTTTGAAGCAGGGCAGATGTTTTTACATCTGTTCCTTCCTGTCCCAATGAGGGTTGAAAGGAGTCTTGCTTGATTGAGTCCCCTTAGATAAGGAATATGGAAATTATATTTTTAACCTCGGTGTGACTGGACTGCTGAGTACCAAGTAGGAGAAAACATCTTTCTTTTGATTGTTTGTGAATGCTTTCCACTCCAGTGGTAGAGAATTCATCCATATTAGAGCTGTCAAATCTTCTCAGGAATTAACAATACCTTTTGTTGTTATTTTTCTATTTTTCTCATTTGTTTACCCTGGGCAGTTGAAATGCTGTCACGTCGTGGTGTATAAAAAACACGACAGAACATTGGATTCACAAAGAAGTTATGGGTCTTGAAGCTGATATCCAGTTTCCAAAGAATGAAGAGTTATATGGAGTTCACATAGGAGAAGATTTGGTTTTAAAATATTAGAATCGGAAATGAATATATTTACCTTTATATCATACAATGGTCTTGACTGAGTAGTATTGACTTTAGCTAGCTTGCTAACTATGCCATATTTAAGCGATTCAGGGAGAGTATTATGCAAACTGCTCAACTCCTTGAGAGCATATTGTTTTCTGTTCCTTTCAGCCTCTCTAGTGCTCAGCATGGTGCTCATCATGTGGTAGGTATTCAGTAACATTGGTTGCACTGGATTTGACAACATGCTAAGCGAGGGACTGTGAAGATAGAATATTAGATGTCTCTTGTAGTTTTGGGAGCTTATGATCTAGTTGAGGAGAAGGCATACTGACCCCAAACAGTAGAAGAATCCTTTTCTAGCAGGACCATTCACAAGAGCACATGGGTAATGGCTTGATTAGTTTGTGGGACTTATCTGTGCATCCAGTCAGAGGGGAATTATAATTTAGAGAAACAACATGTTGAGAGGCGACCCTGGATGAAAACGTCAGATTCCTCTATTCTAAAATATATACCGTATTTTAAAATATTGTCATAGTTTATGTGCGCTTCTTAATGTATTGTCTTTGCTTGACTCTTGGAAGTGTTAAAGGGAGAGATGACTTGTTTAGGGTCTTGCTACTCAAAGGGAGGTCTGCAGACAGCAGCACTGGCATCGGTGGAGAGCTTGCTAGAAATGCAAAATCTCAAGTCCCACTCAGACGTACAGAATCGGAATATTTTTATTTAGAATAAAAATATTTTTATATAAAAAAATATATTTTGTATATATAATTTATTGTCAAGTTAGCTAACATATAGTATATATGGTGTGCTCTTGGCTTCAGGAATAGATTCCCATGATTCCTCACTTACATACAACACCCAGTGCTCATCCCAACAAGTGCCCTCCTCAATGCCCATCATCCATTTTCCCTGTCTCCCCACCACCCCCCCATCATCCCTCAGTTTGGTCTCTGTATTTAAGTGTCTCTTATGGATTGCCTCCCTCCCTCTTTGTAACTACATATATATTTGTTTTCTTTCCCTTCTCCCATGGTCTTCTGTTAAGTTTCTCAAGTTCCACATATGAGTGAAAACATACAATATCTGTCTTTCTCTGATTGACTTATTTCACTTAGCATAATAACCTCCAGTTCCTTCCCTGTTGTTGCAAATGGCAAGATTTCATTCTTTTTCATTGCTGAGTAGTATTCCATTGTATATATAAACCACATCTTCTTTATCCGTTGATCAGTTGATAGACATTTGGGCTCTTTCCATAATGTGCCTATTGTTGATAGTGCCACTGTAAACATTGGGGTACATGTGCCCCTATGAATCAGCACTCCTATATCTTTAGGATAATTTCCAAGTAGTGCTATTGCTGGGTCATAGGGTAATTCAGTCTTTAATTTTTTGAGGAACCTCCACACTCTTTTCCAGAGTGGCTGCACCAGTTTGCATTCCCAAGTTTCCTCGGCAGTTCATATGCTCATTAAAGTTTGAGAAGTGTGGATTTATGGGATCCCTTATGTTAGCAATAGGTCAAGGAAGTGTGGAGGCCTTTTTTTTTTTTTTTTTTTTTTTTTTTTTTTTTTTTTTACAAGAGAACAGAGGTAAAGAACAATAAATACAGCGTTGTTTACTAGGGAACAATTAAGGTTGGGAAAGAATAGGAATGTTGTCAGTGAAATTTTTATGAAGCAGTTTGGAAAATGCTCACCAGTACATTGAGGAAACTACTTTAAATTGGCCAGGAAATGGGAAAAGTTCAGACTGATCCTTGCTCCTCTCCAGCTGCTTAATTTCCATAGGAAGGCTGTTCTGTGGATTCTCCATTATCAAATGAGCCTTGGTGATTTTTCCTTTCTCTCCACCCCCTCCCTCCACCCCAGGGCAGTCCTAGCCAGAATTTTGCTTCCTTGCCAGACACTTTTTGGGGAGAAGAGGTTCCTTTCTTTTTATTAAAAAAATTTTTTTAAAAATTTATTTGTTGTTTAGAGACAGAGAGAGACAGAGTATGAGCATGGGAGGGGCAGAGAGAGGGGGAGACATAGGATCTAAAGCAGGCTCCAGGCTCTGAGCTGTCTCCACAGAGCCCCATGCAGGGCTCGAACCCACAAACCATGAGGTCAAGACCTGAGCTGAAGTCGGATGCTGAATCGACTGAGCCACCCAGGTACCCCTGTTTTTCTTTGAATGTTTTTATTTATTTCTGAGAGAGAGAGAGCGAGAGAGCGCAAGCAGGAGAGGAGCAGAGAGAGAGAGGGAGACACAGAATCTGAAGCAGGCTCCAGGCTCTGAGCTGTCAGCACAGAGTCCGACATGGGGCTCACACTCATGAACCACGAGATCGTGACCTGACCATGACGCGTAACCACCTGAGCCACCCAGGCGTCCCAAGGTTGCTTACTTTGTACAATAACATTTTACAACTTAACTCACCTCCTCCCTCAGATTACTTCCATAATGAGAGGACCAAGGACCTATCGATTCTGCAGAACCTTTGTTCGACAAGATACCAATGGGGGTCATGCACAGATGGGCTAGGATGAGTCTAATTCATTATTGCACACACACTACAGCTTTGTTTATTATTAATGACATGGCAGACACTGTTCTTAGCTCTGGAACTGAATAAAGCAATAACCCCACCATAAGGGAGACAGGAATTGGAAGATAATAAATATTTATCACCAAATCTCTTTTTCCTAGAACCACAAATGGAGGAGGAAATGAGCATCTGATTTTTTGGAGAGCCAGTGCCAGGAAAACAAAAGCTTTTTAAAAAAATTTCATTAATCAAGCAGATTGATTGCTGTGAGTTCTAGAAATCTCAATCCAGTTTTTTAATAGAGGGAGATGCAGTGATTGAGTGTGGTTGAGGCACTCTTGGAGACCTGCAATCTTGGCCAGATGCCTCTTGGAAAAATGACTGTCATCTATCAGGAGTATTAAATAATACAATCTGGTGGCTCTGTTCACAGAAGAGTATTGTTTTGTTTGTTTTCCTGGGCTAAATACACAGTATAGCAACAGAGCCACAAAACTGCATTGTCTCACACAGCACGTGAGTTTGTATTTCAGGGAATTTACTAATACATTGGAATTGTGTTTTATTTAAAAAAATTTTTTTTTAATGTTTATTTATTTTTGAGACGGAGAGAGAGCATGAATGGGGGAGGGTCAGAGAGAGAGGGAGACACAGAATCCGAAACGGGCTCCAGGCTCTGAGCTGTCAGCACAGAGCCCGACGCGGGGCTGGAACTCACGGACCGCGAGATCATGACCTGAGCTGAAGTTGGACGCTTAACCGACTGAGCCACCCAGGCGCCCCGGAATTGTGTTTTAAAGATTATGTATAAATAGAGTTTCATTATGCACATGTTGTTGTTGTTGTTTTTGTTGTTGCTTTTTTTTTAGTATGGTGTAGGGTCCTTGAAGGAGTCCAAGGCAAGATCCTCAAACTGTCAGAAGATCAGCTCCGCTTCTCTACGACCAGGAACCACTTTCCTCCATTTACGCATTTCATTGCCATTGTTTCATGCTAAAGAGGGAAAGACAGAACTGAGATGTGCTTCTAGTCCTCTCATTGTAACTAGTGATCCATGTGACTTTGAATAAATCGTTTGCCCCTCCGGGCCTCAGCTTCTTTGTTTGATAAGTGATGGGATTGAAAAAGAAACTCCTTGAGGCCCCTTCTTATATTGAAATTCGGGCGCTCCAACTCCATTGTTAGCCTTGGCTTTCTTACCTGAATTCCTCTCCTTGGCCACCCATGTAATTTCAGCATCAAGACCGTCACAAATATATGGTTTTTTTTGTATTTGTCATATATTTGTAATCTTACTCCTTTTTATCTTCTTTTTTATTGACCTGAGCTACATTTTACCTTTGTTTGCTATTATTTGATGTTCGTTGACAAACCATGAAATGGCTGTGGTTTGGCACGTCTCAGTGGATACATAGTTTCAATCAAGGTAAGCAGCACAAGTGCAACCCGTATGTCACAGAATTTTCTTCGCGGCTGTGTCTGTTGGGTGCTGTTTGTACTTGGTTCAGCCTTTGGGGCTAGGTCCTCACTGAATGAGGAAAGAATCTTGAGGAAGTTATCTGATAGCTTCGTCCACAAAGGAGTAGGAAGACAGAAGACATGGCTGATAGAGAGGGGATGGAGACAAAATCCATTAGTTCTAACCATCTCTTGTTCAGGCCTTGTGGTCTAATGGCTGTCCTAGGTGTTATTTGTAGACATGTCTTATCACAGGGAACATTTGTCTCAATGCACCAAAGACCAAGGTATATACCGCACACATTTTGTGTACCAGATTAGAAATTGTCAATGTACTGGATTAAATGATCATTGGGCTAGATTTCATGGGGTGAATGAACTACTCTCAGCACAGCAGATAATGCATTTCCCATTTTCCTAACTTTGTTCCTGACCAGTAAGATGCTATTTAATGCCCTGGAGATACAATTTACTAAATGGTACACTAGTAGCCTGAACAAGTTAATGCACCTCTCAAAATGTCTACCTTATACCCAGGGAGCAACTAATTCCTTATATTATCACATCCAATATATTATAGAAATGTCAGTATGACCATCACCATCAACATTTCGCTCTTACAACTTCTCTTCACCTTTGTTACACAATTAAGATAGGACTTGCTCAGCCCAAGAAAGAGGCTCATTTGTAGAAATAAGGCATATCTATCCCTACGGATTGGTGGGAATTGAGCTAGAATTATAATTTTTAATAATGTGCATATTTAAATGTCCTGTTTGTGACTGTAGTGCCACGAAAGAGTATTTAATGGCATTGTCAGTGATGATCATTGGACCAAAATGCGCATCTTTAATGGTACATTTTCGTGGTTGGTAATTTTAAATGAATTTATTCTTCAGCTTTCATTCAAATACCTGTACAATTCTGGACCAGCATTCTGTGCAGCTCTTGCATTTTCAAGATTCATTTTCTAATCAGTGATATCGTTTACCTCTCTCAGATGCTAGGCCAGCAGTAATGGAGCTGAGAGAGTCATTAACTATGACACTCTGCCTTTTCTCTCATCTTTCTGGGAAAGGCAAGAAAAAGAATTGCCTTAGCATCATCTCTCTTCATCCAAAGAGGAAACGGACGCTAATCAACATTCATTTCTGTCCCCACATTCAGCAGCTCAATAGTCCATAGTGTCACAGTGCTGTCTGTCATTTGGGCTTCCAATCATGAAGTCTTCTTACAAGAATGGCCAGTACCTTTGGTGTGCATCCCCGGTGTGTGCTCTGGTGCACTGCCCAGGACCATTTCACTTCTCCAGAAGGGAGAAATGATAATGATGGGCAAAGTGGTGGCATTTCTCTTTAAGATTCCCATCATACGATGTGACTTAGAGCTTTGCAAAATGCTAGACGGTATGCTCTGTTTTTACAACGATGAAATCAATATGTTTGGAAAGATTTACATTTTCATCAAGGAAAGGAACATGGCAAAGTTAGGCTTCTAGCAATTTATTGCAAGTGACAACGTTGGCCGAAATGATTTAAGGAATTGAAAAATCACTGACCCTTTAAAATGCTTTAGGAGAGCAATATTAGAAAACCAGATGAGGTGATAATCTGTATTAATTTATTGTTGTCTAGCATTCTTTGAGAGTGCATACAGAAGCCAAATTTTTATGCATCTTTAAGTCATTTGCACATTGGCGAAATGTATAAATTGGGAAGGGCAGGACCATGAGATTGACGGTGTCTGTTTAACTCTATCTGAGGTAAGTTTGATCTTGTCACATCTTTCACATAAAATCTGACTGTTCCCACGTATCTTTCACCAATTTTTAGTGGTAACCAAGGAAACACAGTAAAGGAGACCATCTCTCCAGGGATTGGCTCACTAGAATTTCTACTTCTGCTAGAATTTCTGTCTTCTCATAATTCTTACGGTTACATGAAAAGTTTACTTTTGATTTTCACCTTTTGGAAAGACCACGAGAGGGCGTACAAAATTATTGTTTTAGAATAATTTTGATTTTGCCAAAGTACTCTGTCATCAGGTTGTCCGTTATCTGACACTTTTAGAAGTTCAAGCGACTGCTTACTATTCATCCTGATAGAAGGGACTAGAGACATGACTAATAGAAAACCACACGAAACCCACAGATTATTACAATTTGGTTTTTGACGAAAACTTACAGCCTTTTCATTTAAAATGTTTTAAATAAGAGGTCTGGACGTCCACCAATACTTGCAATATCTTTTTTTCTTCCATCTCAGGTGAGTTTTCCTTCTTGGGGTTTTATGGTACCGTATACCATCTATTCATAGTTCTTAACGTGGTGCTTTTCATCTGTTGATTACCGTCGGTCTCTCCTTCATGAGGGCAGGAACAGAGTCTGTTTCTGCTCATCATTGTGTTCCCTGTGGGCTTAAGCAGTGCGTGGTACACAGTGGACTATTGATCTTTTGATGAATGAATGGAATGAACACAGTACAGTCATCATATTTCATAACAATCTTGTTATAAAATAACGAGAAGACATACTTTTTAGTAAAATAAGCAATTATTTCTTCTTTTGGTTATCGAATGATTGAAGACATTTTAGAAAATGTAAAAAAGAATATTCAGGGATGTAAAAATTAGTATTTTGGTGTATATACTTCTAGTAACTTCTCTTTACCTGTAGTCACCCATATGTAAGCATGTTACAGGCAAAATTAATTGGATTCAGTATTAAGTTGAAAGCAAGGAATGAAAGGGAAGTATACAAGAGGATTCCTGTAATTCTGGTTTGAGAAAATGGATGGGTGATGGTACCATTTGCTGAGGTAGGAAATACTTGAAGAGGACCATGTTTGAGTATGCATATGTGTGTGGAAGGAAGGGCATGGGAGGTCCTGAGTTCAGTTTTGGACATGTAGAGTTTGAAGTACATTTCAGACAATGAGGCAAAATATCAGGTAGGTGGATTTATGTATACACAGCTTTGAAACCTACCGTAGCTTTGGACCAGAGATAGAAATTTATGAACTATCCGTATGAAGATGATGATCAAAGTCATGGTTGTGATTTTACATTGAGAGAACTGGGAATACAAGAAGGCCCCAAGCCACGTCTTGAAGAATCCAGACATTTAATGGCTTGGTGGAGGATAAACTACGGAAAGGAGACTTAGAAGTAATGAACAGAAATATTAAAACAGGAGAAGGGAGTGTGCTGTGGAAGCCAAGGACAGAGAGCATTAAAAATTGATTGGGTCACAGTGTCACATGTTCTTGAGATATCAGAGAGATTGGAGACGGAAAAATGTCCCCTTTGGGTTTAGCAACGTGGATGTCATTCGTGACTTTAGTAAGAGTCGCCGTGTGGTAGCCAGGTTAGTATGCGTGTGGTAGCCAGATTTGATTGAGTGTAGTAGCCAGGTTAGAATAACTGGAGAACGACGAGGAGCTGAGCAGGTGGAGATCACACATGTAGACAACCCTCGGGAGAAGTTTTGCTTTGAAGCAGAAGATGGAGATAGGTCACTGTTTACTTGGAGGATATGGTATAAAAGGAGGCATTTTTTTAAATGGGAGAAATTTGAGCATATTGGAGATCTTATGGGAATTGTCTGTTTGAGGGAGGAGGTTGAATATATAAGAGAAAGTAGGAATAATTGAGAAGTAAGTTTCTGGGGGTGGGGGCAGAGGAAAATGGGATCCAAAGCATCAAGGGATTGGCCTTACCTGAGAAGCAGGCGTCAGTCGTACCGTAAAGGATCAGGTTGGGGAGAGCACTCAGGATGGGCCCAGATGTCTGTAGGTTTCTACGTTTGGTAGCAGAGAGTTGAGGGAGTTCCTGTCTAGTGGCCTCTATTTCATGTATAAAACAGCGGGTGATACGATGTTCTGAGAGTGAGGGGGGAGGTAATGAGTGTTGCGTTAGGGGAGCCAAACAAAGTTTGAGGAAACAAATGCTGTGGAGAGTAGAATGAGCTGTGGAAGGAAGTGTGGGAAACCACGGCTCCTTTTCGCTCCATGTTTCAGACATATTGCAATTTCTCTAATCACTGCACCCCACTCACGCCTCTTCTCTCCTGAACTTTCACCTGTGCCGTCACCCCTGCCTGGAACACTCCTGCCACCTTCATCTAATGATTTTTAGTCATCCTCTAGGTCTCAATTTAGATGCACCTCCTCTTACAAGCCCCTTCTGCGGTTAGGTAGAAGAGGTTAGCTGCCCTGGGTATGTTCTTCCGGGGCCGTCCTTACCTTGTTCCCCGTGGCCCGTGTTGTTGTGGTTGCTTGTCTAACTGGCCACCTCTCCTACTAAAAGGTCAGCTTCCTGAGGTTCAGGGACCACATGGTTAGGGATGATGATAACATGGTTAGCCCTAACCTATAACCTATAGCATGTGGCCTGTCACATAATAGGCACTTGAGGTAAGGTTGCTGAATGACTGCAGTGAACTGTCTTAAGAGAATTGATCACGTGGCTAGAAGGAGGGTGGCACCTGTCTGGGGGAGAGGTGTGGTCTGTTACAAGTGCCGTTTCATTAACTTAGGTACTGGCCCCTTGGCAGCAGAGGCAGGAAGGAAAATATCAGAGAGATGACAGATTAAGATTTATTCTTCTCTCTGGGGGCTTGGGTGGCTCAGTTGGTTGAGCGTCTGACTTCGGCTCAGGTCATGATCTCACGGTTCGTGAGTTCAACCCCGCATCGGGCTGTGTGCTGATAGCTCGGAGCCTGGAGCCTGCTTCAGATTCTGTGTCTCTATCTCTCTCTGCCCTTCCCCCTTGCGCTCTCTCTCTCTCTCTCTCTCTCTCAAAAATAAATAAACATTAACAACAACAAAAAGATTTATTCTTCTTGGGGTGCCTGGGTGGCTCAGTCAAACATCCGACGCTTGATCTCAGCTCAGGTCATGATGTCATGGTTCGAGAGATCGAGCCGCGCATGAGGCTCTATGCTGATGGTGCAGAGCCTGCTTGGGACAGTCTCTCTCTCTCTCTCTCTCTCTCTCTCTCTCTCTCTCTCTCTCTGTCTTTCTCTCTCTGCCCCTTCCCTGCTTGTGCTCTCTTTCTCTCTCAAAATAAATAATAAACTTAGGAAAAAAAAGACTTATTCTTCTCTATGTGTGGTAAGTGCTGGGGGTGGGGGACACCCATCCCTGCTGTTCCCAGCTGCCTTAACAGCCTGATAGTGCTGCAAGGGAGCTGTTGTAGGTGCTAGGAGCGGGGCGGGGCGGGGGGGCCCTGGCCAAGAGGAACACTGTCATTCCCAGTAAGGCTCTTTGTATGGGACCAAATGTGGTTGTGAGTCTTGGTGACTGATTTCGACTCTCTTATTTAATGTTGCTCATTACTTCAGCAACCTGAAAATAACAGCTGGACTGTGTGGGATGAAAGCAACTTTTTAGTGCAGGCAAACAGATCATGGCAGTTCTCTTGGAGAAATATCACTTGTTAGTTTGCAAAAATAAATCTGCTTTTTTGTCCTCGTTCTTAAAAAATGCCAAATTGCAAGATGTGCGTATGTGTGTAAGATGAGGCCAGGACAAATTTAAACCGGAGGAAATGCTTTACAGCTAGGCTGCCTCCTTCCCCCTCAAAGGCTGATAAGCACAAATGCCATTTCGGCACTGGATTTATGGTTACTTTCGTGTATGCCCTGCAAACTCACTTATCTTCAGGGGATACTAGTTCATGGAGAAAACAAGTTAGTACTGGGAGGTTCAATTACTCTCCTAAAATATCAATAGCTTAGCAGTAAGAAAGCCAAAACAACAGGCCCTTTTCTATATTGGATGTATTCTCAAGACATCTATAAAGGCTTGCTACAAACAGCAAGAAAGTAATAGCTATGAATGTTACTCAGTGGGAAGGATTGGGAATGGAGGTCCCTCCTCCCAGTCTCCAGTTTGAAACTGTGACTGGTGCTCCATCACTCACAGCGGGAGTTCCTCCGCCTGCATTTCCCCTTCCCTTTGTTTTAATTATGACTCTTATTTTTCATGGTGCTGGGAGCATTTTCCAGGTCTTTGGTATAGGATTTCTGTTTTGTCTTGTTTCTGCGGTGACTATATTCCTTTAGAAGACCCAGCTTTGTGTTTCCTAAAGAGCACCTGCTAAGCTGGGGATTTTAGCGTCTCCTTGTCTGCCTTAGTCCTCTTCAGCAACACAGTAATACAATCAGCTGAAAATCCCCTAGGCTAACTGCATTTTTAGGGTTTCTGTTTCATTCTAAGCTGCTTAGTAAATGTATTTTGGGGGACGTGGGGTTGATTACTGAAATTCCTTCTTTGAAGGTATCTGCCCGCACTGGTAGCTCCCCAGTGAGTTCAGCGTATGGTGAGGATGTATGTCACGGGAGGCAAAGTATCTGAAGAAGAGCTTGGCTTTGGAGGAGGCCTGACTTTGCCTTTGAGAATACATGGGTCATTGGGTCTTTCTCATGGCTGAAAGAAATTGATTTTTAATGTAACACTAAGTGTTTCCATTAGTTACTTTCATATTTGAAAACAGAAAACAGGGAGAAATGTGGTAAGTCATACATATATCTGGTGTGCAGTTACACAGAACTCTTACATTTCAAAGAAATTATTGACCCCCAAAGAAGTTCTATAGAACAAGCCCTCCTTTTTAACCTATAAATAGTGGTTGAGAAGGGGACTTTGGGGTTAGAGGATATAGGTTCTAGCTATTTGGACTTGGGCAAGCCATTTGACTCTCTTAAGCCTCTATTTGCCCATCTGTAAATGGAGAAAATAACAGTACTCAATGTATAGGGTTTTTATAAGGATCAAGTGAGATCGTGCAGTTAAAGTTTGGCACACTGCCTGACAGTGCTGAATAATTGTTCATGCAATTTAACAGAACTTTTAGCTATTTTTTTCTACACTTGATCTTAGCCAAAAGGCCGAGAAGCGATTAGCTATTTTTTTTTCTAATCCTCTTCCAAGGAAAGTAGATCTAGTTATAGACACAGCTCTTTGTTTTGCTACACACCTTGATAGTTTGGGGTAAGCAAGTTTGTGATTAGAGATAGCGAGAACTGAATTCCACTACCCACCCCTCTTTCTCACTCGATTACTCCTTTATTTTATTTGTTTTTATAGCATGTATCACTACCTCTTGTGGGTTAAATTGTGTCCCCCCCAAAAGATATCTTGAAATCTATGTCAATTTGCTACGACCTGCTGTAACAAATACCATACACTGGGGGGCTTAAACAACAGTTTGGCTGGAAGTCAAACTTCAAGATGTAGGCAAAGTTAGTTTCTTCTGAGGAGTCTCTCCTTGGCTTGTAAATGGCTCTCTTCTTCCTCTTTCTTCCCATGGTCTTCCTTCCGCACGTGTCTGTATCCTGTCCCCTCTTCTCATAAGGACACAGGTCATACTGGATTAGGGCCCACCCCAGTAACCTCATTTAACCTTAATTGCCTCTTTAAAGGCACTCTCTCCAAATACATTCACATTCTGAGGTACGAGGGGGTTAGGACTTCAACATAAGAATTGTGGGGCGGGGGACACAATTCAGCCCATAACAAAGTCCTAACCTCTGGTACCCATGAATATGACCTTATTTGGAAATAGCACCTTTGCAGATGTGATAAAATTAAGATGAAGTTGTACTAGATGAGGAAGGATTCTTCCTTAGAGACTTCAGAAGGAGCATGGCCTGGCCGAAATCTTGATTTCAGACTTCTGGCCTCCAGAACTGCGAGAGAATAAATTTCTGTTGTTTTTAAGCTATCTAGTTTGTGGCAATTTGTTATGGCAGCCCTGTACAGCTAATACATTATCTGATATTTTATATTTGTTACTTGTCTTCTCTATCTTCCACTGGAATGTAAGTTCCATGAAGGCAGGGACTTGTCTGTCTTGTATTGCCAGCATAATGGATATGTAATGAATGAATGAATGAATGAATGAATGAGGGAAATATTTTCTTAGAAGAGGATGAGGAACAGAGATGAGAGAAAGAAAAAAGGGTAGGAGACACTGAAAAGGCAAACGATCATGAGTCTCAAGTACAGTTGACCCTTGAACAAGATGGATTTGAACTGCACAGGTCCACTTATATATGGATTTTTTCAATAAACATATTGAACAATTTTTTGAAGATTTGTAGCCATTTGAAAAAATTTACAGATGAGACACACACCTAGAAATAGTGAAAATTTTAAGAAAAGGGTCTTATTTTAAGAATACAGCATATAATACATATACAAAATGTGTTATCAGTAAGCTTTCTGGTCAACAGTAGGCTGTTAGTAGTTGAGTTTTTGGGGAGTCAAAAGTTATACATGGATTTTCAACTCTGAGGCAGGTTGGTAGCCCTAAGCCCTGCATGTTCAAGGGTCAACTGTGTACTAATCTAATACTGGGTGGAATTCTGGTGGAGCTGGTTAAGGGGTTGAGTCTAGGTTTATATGGCAAGAAGTAGAGACAAAATATGGAAATTGGGGCCACAGGGACACCGGGAGCTTAAACCTCTAGTGAACAGAAATGGAAGGGATTGCATTGGACTTTCATGGGTCATAGAAATAGCAAGGCCCAAAACAATTACACCTAGATCCCCAAGGAGCAAGAAGGCCAGCTGACATCTGGTTTACAGTTAAGACAAGTAGTCTCCTAGATTTATCCTTCATGTCTCCTACATTTTTCCCATGACATGTATCTTTTTATCAATTTCCTCTGACTTTGGGGGAAATTTTTCAAACTCATTCTAATTCTCTAGTTTAGTTCTCTGCAGTAGTCCATCTAGCTCCAGTATATTTTATTTTCATCAGAAAGCAAACTTCCTTGACCTTAGGTGGTTCTGTTTTTAGAAATGAAATGGCATTTCCAATTTTAATATAAATCCAAAAGATAGATTTTTATATTATTCTCCTTTACTTTTTATAAGAGGTTCCTTAAAACTTTTTTGTTCCAAATCCTTATAGGGTCTTTATATTTTGACCTCTTGACTCTCTCTTCATCCAGTAAGATTTTTCCATTTGTTCTTCCTGATATCCTTGCTTAACAATTACTGGGATTGACATGTGTGTCCCAGTGTAATGTTTTAATCTAAGACACAAAGAAAAGTTTATATTTTCTATTGTTTTCCTTTGATAAATAGGGATTTAATTTTACTGGAGGGAATAAAGGAGACAGACATGGGGCAAGGAAGCTGCAATATAATGATGTATAAGAAATATATATTTGGTCGTTCAGATGACCAAAATATACTTCTCAGATATGTTTGGTCTTTATCCACAGTTCCTGAAAATGCTCCAGAGCCATGAAGGTAAAATAAGTGTTTTGTGATTAATGAAAGTGATTTTTAGACCCCACCCAAGGTGGAGGCTGGTTAGTAGGAGGACCAGCCCTTTGTGTAACCACTTTTGTGGAGGGGAGAGAGGCTGGGGGTTGAAATAGCCAGTGACCTGATCAATCATGACCGTGTAACGAAGCCTCCATAAAAATTCAAGAGGACAGCTTTTTGGTCCTTTTTTGAGAGAGTTTTACATAAACATTTTTATGTGCCACTGAGCTGGGCTCCAAGCTCTGCGAGGACAGATGTTCTTTGTTCGGGACCTTGCCCTGTGCATCTGGCTTCATCTGGCTGTTGAATGGTATCCTTTATCTTATCCTTTAAAAAACTGGTAAATGTAAGCATTTCCCTTAGTTCTGTGAGCTGTTCCAGCAAATTAATTGAACCTGAGGAGGTCACTGGAACCTCCAATCTGTAGAAGGTTGGTCAGTAACACAGGTAACAACCTGGGGTTTGTAACTGGCATCTGAAGTGGGAGATGGCGGGCAGTCAAGGATTGAACGCTTGACCAGTGGAATCTGATGCTAGTGTCAGAATTGAATTGAATTCTCAGACTCTCTGCTGGTGTTTGAGAATTGCTTGGTATTATGTAGGAGCAACCCCCCCACCAAATTGGAATTGGGTCTGGGAACTCTAAAAGAAAAGCAAACTGCTAGGCCAAGTGTTTTCTCTTCCATGTTTTTTGTAACAAATGGTGGGTCCTGACCCACTTCTTCCAAGATCACAGTTGTCCTTGTTAATAGTCTTCTAGCACAGTGCCCTTGCTTTTCTCAGCCCCTGTGTCTATCCAAGCTGAGCCTGATAGTGATGTCCACTGATTTCTCTCTGCCCCACATACAGCTACTTGCATACTTCTGGAAATGCTTGGGTTTTCTCGTTCTCGTGTAGTCCATAGTTTACCTTTTCCCATTTAGAGCTGCTCTGACTTTGGGAGCTTCTGCGAAATGTATCCATTATTTCCCATATATTGGCCCACTGATAAATCCTTTCCTTAACCCAGTCCCATCTGCATAACATGCCACCCTTCCATGTTTCCCAGGATTGATACAGATTTTCTCATATTTTCTATTTCTTTGATTATCATAGTAGGAATTTGGGAGAGAAAGAAGTTAACGGCTTAGCATCAAGTTGCTATCTTGAAACAAAATTGAGAAAATGATAGGACAACTGGAGATTTTACAGAGGAGGTGGGTCTTAGAGGGTGGAAGGGGGCACACATGATCTGGGGTTAGAAAGTTCTGGGTTTTAATCCCAGTTTGGCCTTTTTTTGGTTATGTGCCTTCAGCTGTTTGATCTTTCAGTGTCAGTGTTTCTTTCTTACATCTCTGTGATCTTTAAGAATGGAAAACATTTGTCTAGACAGAAAGGAAGAGAGAGGGCATAAGTTGTTGAAATCAAGAACAAAGGCACGAACATTGGAATGAGGGTGATCTATAGGGATAAGAACAAGGTGAGATATTGCAAATGTTGTGGTTGACTTTTCCGCAGTCATTTCCTCTTTTTCCAGGCCAAAAGACCCAGTTTCTTTTTCCAGGTGTTTATGTTCCTTTATACAGCCCTGGTGGTCCCTCTTCTCTTGCCAAGTTTGGATATAGATATGTGATACAGTAGCTAGGGAGTCATGAGGGGACATTTTGGGGACTTCTGGGAAAGCTCTACTTGTCTAAAAGAGAACAAGAGACAGAAATGCCTTCTCTTCTTGCCCTGGTCATTGCTGTGTGTGATGTCTTGAGCAGAGGAGTGTGATCCTGAGGACAGGCTCTCTGATGAGGGTGGGCTTTTGGGTTTGGGATTTTAGAGAGGAGAGGAAGAAACCAGGGTACCTGATGATGTTGTGAAGACACTGAATAAATCTTCTAATTTCTGTCTCTCTAGACTTCTTCACTTAAGAAAGCCAATGGAACGGTGTGGATTTTCTTTTTTTATTTGTAAGCCAAAGCATATAAAATAATGCAAGAGAGATGATTTGATATTTGGCTGGCCTAGGAAATAAATGTGGGTAGGTCAGAGGGACGAATAAATACCATTAAGAGCTTTAAAGACCAGAGAGAAGAGTTGAAGTTTGGTGTGGTAGATCACAGAGAGCTGCAGAAAGCTTCTGAATAAACTGAAGTTGGTCGATGTAGCATTTTAAGCAAGATTTATTTGAGAATGAATGATATGATGACTAAAGTAATGAGTCAAAGAGTGTGGACTTAAGACTAGCTAAAAAATTTGGCAGTGGGCCGAGTGTAAAACACTAGGCACCAAGCCAGAGTGTTGTATGAGGGGAAATCGCTGTATTCTTTTGCTTTTGTTTTTCCTTCTTTTCTCTTTTCTCCTGCAAGGCCTAGTGGAGAAGAACTTCCTTTCAGTGAGACAGGACGTGTATTATTTGGGCAAAGTCTTCTGTATAAGAGATGTTACTGAGAAGCAGCTTGCTGGCTTATCAAGAAGAGAGATAAAGGAATGAGAGATGGAGAAATAAGGAAGAATTCTTTCTGAGATACCAACAGCAGGGTGCCTGGCTCCACCGTCTGAACCTGTTCAGTGTGCTGCATTCACTGGGATGGCAGAACCAAAGGGGAAGGAGAAATTGATACTCCCTGATGGCAGTTGGGGGCATCCAGCAGCATGACATCTGCTCCTTAGCTTGAGAAGCCTCTCAGATGGGAGCATTTACTCTATGGACTCTGGACACCTCCATGTATACTGACCTGTGTGATATCCTTTTCTAAAGAAAATATATTTCTCCGTAATTCTTAGCTCCACATGAAAGCCTATAAAATAGAGTCCTATACTCCGGTTCCACATTAAGCTAGTCTGATACTTGAATATTTAGATTTAAGATAAATTAAAATAGCGTTTCCATTGTAAAAATGTTCACCACCAGGTTACTTTAAATAGTAACTTTTTCTGGTGTACGTTAGAATATAATTAAATTTTCAGTTGACTTTATTAGCAACATGCCTCTTTTGTAAACTCCAACTGCAAAGAAAGTTATTTTCATGCTTGGTAAAGACGCATTGTTCTAAATAATGATTACAATGGAGAAATGAGAAGACACACACAGCTTTTACCCAGCAGGGAGTGTATTTTGAGACTCAGTAAATTTAAGCTAATCTGATTTTTTTTTTAAAAAGCACAGTTTCTTCTCTATACAAATTGTATCAGTTAGAGATTGCATTTGGCAGAAAATCCCAGAAGAGCTGACAAACAGTGGTTTAACAATTAATGGGATTATTTGTCTGATGCTTCAGGAGTGTGAGAGGAAACAGCTTGAGAAGAATACCATCAAGGAAGGTAATTCTTCCTGTCCTCTGGTAGCACACTCATAACCAATGGCTGTTTTACTTTGAGCACTACCAAAGATCCAGACAAGTGGAAGGAGAAAGTTGGAAAGAAGCACCAGTTGACTTTTACTTGTGTTTTGCTGCATGGGACTGAGTCCCATGGTCACTGCTAGAGGTGAGAGAGTCTGAGAAGATGAGTTTTCAGCTGTCCTGACTTTATAGTAAAAGAAGATAAGCAATAAAGGGTTGGAACGATATTGAACTGGACAATTCACAGTTGATTGTTTGATATGTTAATTACTTTGAGAGAAGATGGGATGTCGCACAAATTTCAGATGGCACACTGGCTAGATTTTGACGCAGTGGCCCTTAAAATACACTTATATGGTGTATTAGTCTGGCGTTGGTCAATAAAACAGAGCTATTCTAAATAATTTGGGAATAAAGTGGTTTAATCTAGGAATAAGAGCTTAGATGAGTATTGAGAAAGTGAGAACGAAGGTCAGGAAGCTGTGGCCTCCAGGAGGCCAACAAAGCAGACCATGGAGACTTCAGCCAAAAACAGTGAAGTGAGTTTGTCTGAAAAGCTTTGTGTAATTAGTGTGATCCTCAGAGTCTCTGAGAAGCTCCCATCTCCTGGCAGGAGCTACGAGGGAAGGGTTTTCCGGGGGAATGGGAGCCCTGAACACACAGTTTTGCCCTGCAGGAAATAGACAGTGGGGCAGAAGTACTCCGGATATTTTGTTTCTCCTGCCCTCCAGGCTTTGCCTGTGCCTGCCATTGGCTGAACTAAGCCAGAAAAGCTGGTTGCCTGCAGGGCTCTGCCTCTCTGTGATCTGGAACACAGCAGCGAAGTACAAGAAAGGGATCTGAAAGCAAACAAAAAATGACTGGTACAGTATGTGTATGTGTGTGATGCTTCGGGACCTTCTAGGGGTCTATGTGAACTGGCATTGGTCCTGATGCTTCCGCATGCCCTTTACATTTTGCAGAATCCTGGGGACCTAAGTTTTGACCTCCCAGGGTCTCCTGGCAGTGTTGTGGCTCAGCTGTTCGGCCCTGTGTTCGGTCCATGCTGTTTTTATGTTGCCCTTGTGGCCCAAAAAGCCAGGCTCTGGTAGAATCAATGCTTAGCAAGAGTGCACTTGTGCTGACTCTGTTGGTCCAGTTTGAGTTCCTTAACAAGTGGGGTAACTTGCAGAGATGAAGAAGGATATTTAAGGTCTAGAGACAAGGGCTATTTCAGTTTTCCTTTAAAAAATACCAACGTAGGGGCGCCTGGGTGGCTCAGTCGGTTGAGTGTCCGACTTCAGCTCAGGTCACGATCTCACGGTCCGTGAGTTCGGGCCCCGCGTCGGGCTCTGGGCTGATGGCCCAGAGCCTGGAGCTTGCTTCCGATTCTGTGTCTCCCTCTCTCTCTGCTCCTTCCCCGTTCATGCTCTGCCTCTCTCTGTCTCAAAAATAAATAAACGTTAAAAAAAATAAAAAAAAAATACCAAGGTAGATGTAGAAGTTTTAGTATCGGTTGGGGAACAGGTCCTTAGTTGAAGAGTTATTTGATCTGTTGAAGAATTTATTATAAACTTTGTAATACTGCACTACGTTTACTCAGGAATTTAGATGCTAGAACACTGTATGCACCTGGGGAAGTTGATCTCTGTGGCATTGCCAAGCGCTTCAGACTGGTTTTCATCATTTATCTTAACATCTGTAACTGGCAAAGTGATTTTATTGACTGTCTTCATGCTAGGTTATCTAAAGGCAGCAATATCTGATTTTCCTGGTGAGCATTCTTAATGTTCAACTTGTCTTTGGGACATGTATGGAATGCGAAATTGGAATCCTGAGACTTGTTGGTAAGTTAATTCATTTACACTCAAATTCAGCTTTACACACGTGTCTGTACATTTGACAGATGCATAAAAACATCCTATAGTACATTATGGTAAATGAGATAAATCAGACAGAGGAAGACAAGTACTGTATGATCTCACACTCATGTGTGGAATCTAAAAAAGCCGAACTCATTGAAACAGGTAGAATGATAGTCACCAGGGGCTGGGGGCGGGGTAGAGGAAGTGAGGAGATGGTGTTTAAGCATACAGACTTGCAACCGGTAAATAAATAAGTCCTGGAGAGCTAATATACAGCATAGTGATCATAGACAACGATACTATAATATAAATTTCAAAGTTACCAAGAGGCTAGATCTTAATTGTTCCCAGCACAAAGAAGAAATGATCATTGTGTGATGTGATAGAGGTGTTAGTTAACGCCACGGTGGTAATCGTATTGCGGTATATAAATGTGTCAAATCAACATGTCATACACCTAAACTCACACAATATCATATGTCAGTTGTATCTCAGTTTCAAAAAAATGGCCTATAGTGGATAATGTCAGTGCTATATCCAGATGCAAAGAAAACTCTTTTAAACCTTTAACCTCCAACTACCGGCACCTGTGGCTCGTTCTCTGCAGCCTGCCCCCAATTTTGCCGCTCACATGTAGAGAGAGAACTGCCTGGGAATTTGTGTTCCCTGGGGTGGCTCTCAGCTTGTGGGGGCTAGAGTTTGAATACACAGGCTCCCTTACCTCTCTGGTCAGGGTAACTCAGGAGGAACTTGGGCCCCAGAGTCCCCCTGCGGGATCAGGCTGATGTGACTCTCTGGAACCTGCTGGAGACCACCTCCTTGTTTGGCCTTGGAATTCCAATGACTATGTGATCGATTACTGCAATGACTCAGCAGCTGAAAACAACAGTAGTGTTTTAATACACAGTTTCTGAGGGGCGGGAATCTGAGAATGGCTGAGCTGGTGCTTCTGGCTTTGGGTCTCATGGAGTTGTAGTTGAGCCGTCAGCTGGGAATGTGGTCATCTGAAGCTGGAGAGTCTGCTTCGGTGGTCGTTCATGTGGCTATTGGCTGGAGACCTCAAGCCCTTGCCTCAAGTGTGCCTTTATGCAGGGCTGCTTAGTGCCTCAAGACATGGCAGCTGGATCCTTTCAGAGCTAGTGAGAGCGAGAGAGCGAGTGAGAGTGCATGCAGGACCAAGGTGGCAGTCTTTTATACCTTCATCTTGGAAATGATACACCGTCACCTCTCTTGTGTTCTGTTGCACATAGAAACCATCCCTGGTACACTACGGGAGAGGACTGTACAAGGGCATGCATGCCAGGAGGTGGGAACCACTGGGAACCATCTCGAGGGCTGTCACAGTTTCTTTTCCCTCCCTGTTTCTTGCTCCCTCCTCTCCTTGACTGGTTTCCTATGGCAGCTTTTTCTTAATAAATTACTTATACACTAATTCTTGTCTTAGGATCTGTTTCTGGGGAGGCTGGCCTAAATTCATGCTAATTGTTTGTCTAAAACAGGGAAGCAAGCTACAGTCTGTGGCCCAAATCCAGCGTGTGGCCTGTTTCACTGCAGCTTGCAAGCTAAGCATGGCTTTAATGTTTATAAATGAGTGAAGAAATCAAACGAAGCATATTTTTTTTTGTAAAATAGTAAAGTTTTCATAGTATCTGGAAATTACATGAAATTCAAACTTCATCCACAAATAAGGTTTTACTGGAACATATTTCTTTATGTTTTGCCTGTGGCTGCTGTCACACTTCAGTAACAGAGTTAAACAGTTGAGACAATTGCCACTTGGCCTTCAATGTTTGTTCTCTGGCTCTTTACAGAAAAAGTTTGCTGAGCCGTAGTGTGAAGTGAACCGGCTTTGTGTGGTTTGTTCCATTCTGAGCATGTTCAAGGCTTTGGCACCACTGGCCTAACTTGACCATCAGTCTGTAGGTCTTTCCACTGTCCTTTTGTCACTCCAGGGAGAAATGAAAATGAAGTATTTAGGGGCTGAAAACATGAATAGACACTTCTCTAAAGAAGACATCCGGATGGCCAACAGGCACATGAAAAGATGCTCAACGTCGCTCCTCATCAGGGAAATACAAATCAAAACCACACTCAGATATCACCTCACGCCAGTCAGAGTAGCCAAAATGAACATATCAGGAGACCATAGATGCTGGAGAGGATGTGGAGAAATGGGAACCCTCTTGCACTGTTGGTGGGAATGCAAATTGGTGCAGCCGCTCTGGAAAGCAGTGTGAAGGTTCCTCAGAAAATTAAAAATAGACCTACCCTATGACCCAGCAATAGCACTGCTAGGAATTTATCCAAGGGATACTGATGCATAGGGGCACTTGTACCCCAATGTTTATAGCAGCATTCTCGACAATAGCCAAATTATGGAAAGAGCTTAAATGTCCATCAACTGATGAATGGATAATGAAATTGTGGTTTATATACACAATGGAATACTACGTGGCAATGAGAAAGAATGAAATATGGCCTTTTGTAGCAACGTGGATGGAACTGGAGAGTGTGATGCTAAGTGAAATAAGTCATACAGAGAAAGACAGATACCACATGGTTTCACTCTTATGTGGATCCTAAGAAACTTAACAGAAACCCATGGGGAAGGGAAGGAAAAAAAAAAAAAAAAGAGGTTAGAGTGGGAGAGAGCCAAAACATAAGAGACTGTTAAAAACTGAGAACAAACTGAGGGTTGATGGGGGGTTGGAGGGAGGGGAGGGTGGGTGATGGGTATTGAGGAGGGCACCTTTTGGGATGAGCACTGGGTGTTGTATGGAAACCAATTTGACAATAAATTTCATATATTAAAAAAAAAAAGAAAATGAAGTATTTAGGATTTTCCAGCCCCACTCTTCTGTAAGGTGAGGGAAGGGGTGGATCTTTCTGTTGTGGGGGTCTCGTAGAAGAAACAAAGCTCTTGCTCAGTTTTCAGTGTGTGTCAGTTGTCAAAACACTAAAGGACTCTGGCTTGATTCTGAGAAGAGGGATTTTTTTTTTGTTATATTAATAGGAATTTCACATAACTTAGAGAGCAACCCTTCAAATATCGTTGATTTTACCATTTCATGTCCTGAAATTTATTTCTAGAAGGAGGTAGAATTTGATTGCGTTGGACTTTGGGACTTTGGGATATCGGATTGAGATGCAATCCGATATCGGTGTCTGCATATTAGGATTATAGACAAGGGGTAAATTAGCCAACTGAAAAATGTGTTATGTCAATAAGATGCTCATTGGCATTCATTCTCTCAATATCTTCACCCAGGCCTCTGAGGCAGGTGAGGTAGACTCAATTCCTATTTTACTGATGAGGGAATGGATAAAACGCTGGATTAAAACTTAGCTAATTACATGGTGGTGAAGCTAGGGCGAGAATCTAGACCTCTTGAGTTTTAACCAGTGTTCTTTCTACTGAACCACTTGACTGTTCACTGTGCGCTGAGCATTGTATGAAGCACAGTGGGGACTTACAATGAAATAATACTTACAATAGTACTTACATTTAAATGCCACTTTAAACTCCCCCCTCCCACAAACATTTATTTTCTCCACTGAAATTAGTATATATTAGATTACTCTTGTTCATGCTGTCTTATTTAGAGGCTGTCAAGTGAATTTCCATACTCTTGAATTTCACATTGTAATCGATGTAACACAATTGGTATCTAGAGGAGAAACCTTTTATCTATTAACTCCTCCTTTATCGGTTCCGGGTTCCTTATGAAATCGAGCTAACGCAAGAAACCGGTTGTAATTGTAGGCTTTGACTAATAACTCTATGTGCAAAGGATATTTCAGACACTTTTAAAGTTAAAATGGGGAAACAACTTCTTGGTTTGACACATCATATGGGTTTTCAAAGGATGAGAAGCAACAGTTTCAGTGACACTGGAAAAAAGTGCTTCACGGGAGAGGCTCAGGGTGAAAGCTCGCCTCATTTACCTACCTGGTAAAGAGGGAAAGCAATGTAAAGAATTTATCTCTATAGTTTATCTTGACATTTTGAAGATGTGCAAAATCTTTTTTCTGATTATAAGCTTAGTATGTGCTCATTGTAAAAAATATGGAAACTGCAGAAAGTTGATAAGTCTTCTCCGTGGACTACCCAAGGGCATTTGCTATAGATTAACATTTTCGTGTATTTCCTTCTAGGTAGTTTTTCCTCTCAGACTATACACACTTGGCTGAGTCGTTGAAGTTGTCTCTCCTAGGTTTTAGCACACAGAGTCTGCTTGGACCCTGGGAAGAAAAGCTGTAATGCCTTTCTCTCTTTTACAAGAATTTCAGTCCTTGTCTAACAGGAAGTACTTTTTCACCGAAGACGGCCTCCCATCATGTGTTAGTATTTTATGCTTACGAAGCATCGTTTTTCTTCTCTTTAGGATTAAGAGTTCTGTAAGATGACTAGAGAGGTCATTCTTTTCCCAGTACCACAAGAATACTTTGGACTGACAGCCCTGAAAAGAGAATAAAACCGTTTATTTATTTATTTTTTTTTAAGTTTTAATTTTAATTACGGTATAGTTAACATACAGTGTTATATTCAGCTGTACAGTATAGTCATTCAGCACTTCTGTACATCACCCACTGCTCATCACAACAAGTGCTCTCCTTAATGCCCATCACCTATTTCACCCGTCTCCCTCCCCGCTCCCCTCTGGTAACCATCAGTGTGTTCTCTGTAGTTAAGAGTCTGTTTCTTTTTCCCCCTTTGCTTATTTGTTTTGTTTCTTCAGTTCCACATATGAGTAAAATCATATGGTATTTGCCTTTCTCTGACTGACTTACCTCACTTAGCGTCATGCCCCCTAGCTCCATCCGTGTCATTGCAAATGGCAAGATTTCAGATTTCATCATTTTTTTTTTATTAAAGCCCTTTTTAAAAATTTTATTTTGCCTTTAATCCCACTTAAATATTCTGTTGATGCATTTTGAACTTCTTTTATTTTCATAGTGAATCATTTAAAAGAGAGATCATCATGGACTTTTCCAGAATGAATGGCAAATTCTCTCCTTTGTAGGGGCTTCCTTTTTTAACTACTAATTTTCTTTTATGGTCTCTTATAAATATTCAGTGTGTTGAATTTTTTATTTTTTGCATAGAAAATCAAAGTCAGTGTTAGGGGACACACATCTGCATACACACACACATCTTCCGTATAGTGTTTGCGCGGTTGGTGGCCATGATCTGATATTCCTAAGTATAAACTCTTTGAAGCCTGTGTTTTTTAATAAGGCTATATCCCTCATTTTGTGGATGAGGTTCTTAAGAGATTTTCTCCCCTCAATCCCCACCCCTCTGTGCACTTCCATGGAGGGTAAGCATCTATCTTTCCTGTTTGTGAGTACATGTATCACCGAAGATCAGTTCACCAATAGCATGGCAAGGATTCTACTGCAATGCAAAAGAGTGTGGTGGCAAAGTTTGAAAAACTTGGGGCAATAATTATGGATAATTACACATGAGGGAAGAACTCACATGTGTCCTTAGGCCTTTGAGGTATAGATGGAAGGTCTCCAATAGTTTCTATTATACCCCCATAAGGCTTAGTGTCAGCGTGACTTACAAGTGCCATTTTCTTTGGCTAGCATTTCCTCCTCCTCCTGCTAGTGGTCTTTACTCACATGGTTCCCATCATTGCGAAAGAAATATCGGAAGACAAATGTTTGAATTCACATACTAATTTAGTGAAGCAAGATGAAGACTCAAATGAGTGTTTGTTTGACGTTAGTCTTTTACGGTTGCCAAGCCATCTGCCTCATTCAGCAATGGTCTCATTATTTTTCCAGCTTATTCTGCATTTTGTTGACAGATTTATTTAATGGATTTTTCAGTTGCTGTTTGCCAATCTTGCTCCCTCTTTCCGAAAGCACCCAACACAACAAGAAATTATCTGTGATGGTCTTCCTGCATTCAGATACTGTCCATAGGAGCCAGGTGGAGTCAGTTGGGAAGTCGAGATACTACTTTAGATGGAGACGTCTTTCAAGGAAGAGAGTTGACAGTTTAGTCTGGGAAAGAAGCTCTCCAGAGGTCATTCTGCTTCATGTGTGTGAGTTGTTTCAATAGCCGGTGAGTCCGATTCTGTGGAGTAAGTTGCCAACATCTTACTAGCTTTGTTAGCCCTGGGTCCTCTTACAGCTTCGGAGTTAGTATCTTACCCCTGCCTGAGCATGTGACTATGCTGGTTGCTAGAATCAGGACAATTATATTTATCATCTGTAGGGGTATTTAAAGTATTTTAGTATTGGGGCACCTGGGTGGCTGAGCCGGTTAAGCATCTGCCTTCAGCTCAGGTCATGATCTCACAGTTCGTGGGTTCGAGCCCCGCATCTGGCTCTGTGCTGACAGCTCAGAGCCTGGAGCCTGCTTTCAGATTCTGTGTCTCCTTCTCTCTCTGCCCCTCTCCCACTCATGCTCTGTCTCTGTCTCTCTCTCAAAAATAAACATTAAAAAATTAAAATATATTTGTATTGTCATTTACTTATACCCCATTTACTTCTAAAAACGTACTAAGACAGGTCACATGGAATCAAACTGAAAGTAGGATAATTATGAGGAAAACATAGGATCCCCAAAGTTAGAGAGGTTAAGTAAAAAACAGTAATTTAAAATTATTATTAGTGACATAAATTTGGAAGTTAAGGATCTGTGACACACATATGATAAACTTATTTCTGAAAAGGATAATTTAATACAAATTGTTAAAATAGATTTAACGACCTCTCTGAAACCTTATTTACAAGGTAGAAATGGGGTATCATAAAGTGAATGATGGCTTCCATGGGAGAGATAGGTGTCGTTTCACTTATACTTTCCTCCTGGAGGAGGCCAGACAGGAAATTAATTCTCCTTTAGGGAAAGGGGGTCTGAAATGGTGGAGAGTTCCCCACCCCCTCCACTGTCTTCCCTCTGGACAACTGAGGGAGGCAAAGTCAATTGAAAATGGAGAAGCCCATCTTCTCGTTATTTTCTTTGCGAGTGATGTTATTGCGGTTTAACAATTTCTACCTCAAAATCCACAGATCTCTAGAGAGTCTTAAGTTCTCCATCATGTGTATCTGATGGGGTACTAGTGAGGGGGAAGTGATTTTGGATCGAGGGACTTTTGGGGGGAAGGATAACCTACTGCTGGGTGTCCTGAAGATTGGGGCTTTGGAGAGTCATAGATCATTAAGAGGACAGGAAATGGAAGAAAAGGAATGGGTTTGCATAAGAGCAGGATGGGGAAGAGGTGAAAGGAAAAGTGATTTAGAAAGGAAGGAAAGACTCCCGTGAAGAGTCTGCTTTGCGCTTTTGCCTCAGGCCTTGGAGAGAGAGAGCTGCATTTAGTCTTGTGTGATACTGAGAATGTGCTCACCTGGCCCTTTGAATAGTGCCAGAGGGCCTCCACCTTCGCACTGTGAGGCAAATTAGCCAGGTGGTCAGCCGCTCTGTACAGAACTGTTCAGAAAATGAGGTGGCTCAAACCAGCCACTGGTTGTCTGACTGTATTTCCTGGAAATAGATTCTGGCAGTCTTTGAATTGGACGAAGACCCCACATTGGCAAGGTGTCAGCAGCCCGCGTGCATGCTGCTTAGCCCCTTCCTTTCAATTCGGGAGCCCCGGGTGACCCGCCTAATACGTTATTACTCTCAGGCATCAGTCCAACAATGCAACGCCTGATGGATGAAGAGCGTTAGGGTTTTGACAGAGGAGTAGCCTCAGTACTGCTTACGTCCGCTCAAGAAGCAGCCTGGACACCGCCACCCCTGGGAGCTCAGTGAGGGAGCTGCGGGCTGATGATCTGTTGGCTGGCAGCACCAGTGCCTTGGCCGGCACCACCAGATGCCGTTGGTGGACTTTCGAGCACAACAGAGGCTGTGTTGCTTAAGGCTGTTTGTTCGTGGCTCGCCTCCCTGTATAGTTCTCTTTCTCATGCTGCGGAGTTGTTTTTATTCCCTCTGCAGCCAGAAACATACAGGGATATGAAACAAAGTTTTCTGGGTTTAAGGGAAGAATGAAGAGTGTCACTTGGGAGATTGTGAAAAAAATATCCAAGTAAAGCAGGTCTCATCACACGTAAGTCCTGAGCAGTACTCTAAGGACTGAGAACAGACCATGTTTATCTTCACGTGACCCAGTTTTCCATGTAGTTTGTGTTTCAGTTCTGGAACTTTATATAAATTCAAGAAAGAAAGAAAAGAGAAAGAAAGGAAGAGGAAAGGGAAAAGAAAAAAGAAAAGAAAGTCTCTCTCTCTCTCTCTCTATATATATATATACATACACACATATATATGTATATGTATGTATATATATACATATGTATATGTGTGTATATATATGTGTGTATATGTATATTTGTGTATATGTATGGACTCATACACCTAACTGAGTTATGGAGTCAGAATCGACATACATTACATCCAGAATAAAAACTGAATTTAAAAAACCAGAGGTTTTCGGACTATTTCTGCTTTATGTCTATATTATATTCATATAATATATGAGTTGGTAGAGTGAGGTATGTAATGTCTGAGATGGCGGCGTGGGGGAGGAAGCCCTACCAGATGGTGGCACCATCTGCAAGAACAAAGCTCTAGGATCTTTAACTCTTGAGTGGGAAAAAGTCAGAATCTAGTCCTATACTTATTCCTTTCAAGTATGTTGGTCAAAGGTTTGATAGGCAACTGAGAATTTTTCTAAAGAGGTTCTGCTTGACTAAGGATATTGACCATCTACCATTAGGTAAAATTTAATTCAGTCGGATGGAAAACAGGTTTTAGCCCAATGGCTGAAGGTAATTGCATTTTTCAGGAAATTTGAATTATCCTGTGTGAAGGTGTGATTCCTAGGGAATGGGGAGGGGGGCTTCCAAAGTTGACTGTCAGGTAGATTCGTAGACTGTTTACACATCCAAGGCTTTAGACGTGGTCAGACTCCATAACTTTACTAAATAACATGGTCCTTGTTGTTCTTAGTTTTTTCTCTCTATTCCACTTCTTCTCGGATCTGTTGTCTATCCCTCTCTGCCCTGCCCTGGGTCCTAGAAGCCGACCACCAAGGCCTATATCACTTAAGCTCCCTTTCCAGTCGGCCTATTGGGTTTACCCAATGAGAGACCCCAATAGGAAGATAGAGGAGAGAAACGATGTTTCCAAAGTTTTGAGTTGTGATATTGGCTTTGGGTCGTTCTTTCATGATGACAGCCCCTTCAAGTAAAGTCCCCTTTTCACGGCTTCATATCTCACTAGGTCCCTCTGATGTCATCACTTCTTCCTCTTGTATCTTCAGGATAGGGCAGAAACAGCTTCACATTATTGTTAAAGTCTGGGTGTTCAAACACTTCTGACTGATACCCTTTACCTTTCAATGCTTTGGGAAGTCTCTTGAGCTACCTAACTTGACTTTTTTTTCCCTGCTGAGACCTTGACAGATATAAATGTGAACTAACTTTTTGAAGACCACCATGTAAATGGTAAAACTCCTCCCAGGACTCCTGATTTTTTGGTATGTGTGTGACATCCCTGCCTGTTTGTTCTTTTTTAGGAAGCTCTCGAAGAAAGGTTTTGAGGCTTCATAAGCCATAAATGCATTTTTATCTGGGTCGGCCCTGGGTAGTACTTCTGTCCATGGTACTAAAGGCTTGCAAGAAAGAATCCGCTCTGGGGCGTTCTGTTTGCTCTGGCTCCAAACTGCATTGCACATCTAGCCTGGATGTAAAAGAAGACAGTGTGGCACACGCAAGGATGGTGAAACAGTGGGCAGACGCACTGGGATGAGAGACAGAGTGGTTTACCACTGTAGAGGGATTCGTGCAGTTCTTTTTCCTACCTAAATTTTTTATGTTTAAGGCCCCATTTACATACAGTAAAATTTACCCTTGCGGTATGAGTTTTGACTCCCCTCTGTGAGTTTTGACAAACACATGCAGTCATATGACCTCCTTCACAATTGAGATACAAAAACAATTCCATCGCTCCAGAAAATTCCATCCAGCTGCCCATTTGTAGTTAGCCCCTCCCTGCACCTGCAACCCCTGTCAACCACAGATCGGGTTTCTGGTCTCACACTCTGGCCTTATCCAGGATGTCATTATAAATGGATTCATACAGTATGTGGCTTTTGAGTGTCTGGCTTCTTTCACTTAGGAGAAGACTGCTGGGAGTCATCCATGTTTTCGCCTATCTTGGTGGTTTGTTACATTTTGTTACTGACCCGTGTTCCTTTCTATTTCTGTACGCAGTGTGTTTACTACCCATTCCCCAGTCTCCCAGGGAGGGAAATTGTACTTGTTTCCAGTTTGGGGATATTCTGAGTAAAGCTGCTGTAAAGTAGTCATGCACAGGTTTTTGTGTGAGCATAAATTTTCATTTCAACCGGAGTGGGATTGCTGGGTCAGATGATCAGTATATACCCCCGCTTTATAAGAAACTGCCAAACTGTTTCCCACAGTGTCTATCATTTTGCATCCCCACAGTTGTGTTAACTTTTGTTTTTAAAGAGTGGCAGACATTAGAACCATACACGTGAATAGTTTCTTAAAATGTATTTTAGACAGAAATGATTTGGCAAAACCCGTTTATGTTTTCTTTCTTTCACAATGCTTGGCAAATACTGCAGTGAGTTTTCCGAGCCTGATCTTACTAGGTTCTGCTCTTTCAGAAGACAAGTACACCTATGGGAAGAGAGCTTTTTGGGCCACCAGGACATAAGGCAGGTGACGAGTAGCGTGACGCGCAGCCGAGGAGCCTTTGAGAGTGAATCCCCATTCTCAGTGAAGGTGTCCTGGTCACTAGGAATACACAAAACGTTGGGCTCTCCTCCTTAGCGTGGGAAATAGGAAAGGCAGAGTATGGAAAATGATGGTGGTGACATGAGGACTCTTCCCTTGTCATTCGTCTGTGGCAGAGTTGTTAGGAGATGTCCAGGTGCTTGGAATGCAGGGGGCGCCCAGCTAGTCTGTTTCTTAGTTTGAAGCAGCCTATCGATTTTGCTGTTGTTGAGCTCCAAGGCCAGTGAGATGGATAGCGCATGTTAACAACAAAGCACAGCAGTCTCTCCTTCCTGTGACCTGCCGCTGCTGCTGTGTAGGGGGTAGCTGCCTAGTAGATGTGAATAATTGATTTTTCAGCTGGCGCCCCGGCGTCAGTCATTTTCATCAGTCAGCAGGTGAGGACATTCTGCAGCTTCTGACTGTCCCTGGCTCGGAGCATGTGACAGCTTTGCTTAAGAAGGCCCGCGATGCAGTGACTGTTAATTGCCTGCACTTATGAAGTGAGTTTTCCTGAGCTCTCGTCCTCTCTCCTCAAACCCATTTGCAAGTATTTATTACCGGGCTGCTTTTTTCCCCTTGACTTGGATTGGCTGATGAGCTCTGGGGAGCTGTGATTTGCTATCTCTATCATTATTTTCAGCTCTCAGATGACTGGGGATTAGAAAGCAGGCCAGGCAAGGAATGTGGTGTTGGAGGCCATGGGGCACTGACCGCTGGGTCATTCTGAGGATCAAATAGCCCTTACTGTGTAACAGTAAATGTTCTCCTTGTGCTTCTAGCAAAATCAGTCACATAGGTGTACATTGAGATGAGGAACAGAAAAGTCTTCTTGTCTGTAGCTGTTCTAAAGGGAATCGCTTTAGGGCTTGGGAAGTTTCAGTGCTCTAAACTTCTAGAAATAAGGTCATTGGCTTTTTCAGAATTATAGAAGTGATGTGTTAAGAGTTCTACACAAGCTAGAGTATGACATTATAAAGATTTAAAAAAATATCCTCCATGACCCTATGTGTACACAGATTGTAAAAATAGGATTATTCTGTTTCAACAGTTTTGTAAACCTACTGTTTTCCTTAACAGTATCTCATGACGTCTTTCCATGTCGGGTAATGGAAATATACGTCATCTTTTTTAGGGGTGCCTGGGTGGCTCAGTCTGTTAAGCGTCTGACTCTTGATTTGGGCTCACGTCATGATCTCACAATTCATGAGATTGAGCCCTGCGTCGGGCTCCATGCTAATAGCCAGAGCCTGTTTGGGATTCTTTCTCTCTCTCTCAATCTCTCTGCCTCTCTCTCTGTCTCTCTCTTTCTCAAAATAAATAAATAAACTCGAAAATAAAAGCGAAATAATTTTCCATATATAGAGGTATCATAGCATATTTAATCAATTTTCCATTTTCATTGTATTTTAATAAATATTATAAACAGTGCAATAATAATTTTCTTTAACCTGCATCTGCATGTGCCTGTCTGATTATGTCTTTGGGAAAGTCACTAGAAGTATCCAAATTGTTGGTTCAAATTGTATGCATATTTGAGTGGTTGAATGGTATACCTATATCAAAACTATCCTCCAAGAATATTTTATCAATTTATCTTCCTACCACCAAAGAGATAATGTCCATGGGTATTATTCTTTTGTCTTTGCTAAACTGGCTAGGAGACAAATGGTATCTCGTTAGAGTTCTTATGATGCCTGGTGAGGATGAACATTTTTCATATTTTATAGGCCATTTACATTTCCTTTTTGTGAATTGTTTGCTCATAGCCCTTGTCCCTAGAAAATGGTATATTTTTCTGTTTCTTTTTTATTTGTAAGAGTTCTTAACATATCAATGACATGAAGCCTTTTTCATATTTATTTTGCTCATGTTTTCCAGGTTTTCTGTAGAGCCTCGTAATTCAGAACGTACACCTTGGAGCCAACACTGTTTGGATTCAAATACTGGCTATGTTACTTACCGCTTGACCTTGGTATCTTATACAACCATTCTGTGCCTTAGTTTGCTCACCTAAAAATAGGGGAAATAATAATATCTATCTCATAGGGCCATTAAGATCAAATGAACTGAAATATGCAAAGTACTTTCAATAGTACTTGGTGCTTAGTAAGGACTATAAGTGCTTATTCTTTTTATTCTTTTTTTAAAGTGATATATTTCTTTATTATACAGGTCTCTTAAATTTGTATATAAGCAAAGCTGCCACTCTTTTCATCTGTGGTTTCTGCCTGTGAGTCATGCTTAAAAAGATCTTCACCTAAATATTATTTAAAAAAAAGCTTCGCCCATATTTCCTCTTGGTACACCTTCTAACATTCAACTCTTAAATCCCTTTGACAAAAAACAAAAAAAAACTCTAGCACTTCCTTTCGTGGCGTTGTGTATTGGCAGTGCCGAATTTATAATCATCTTGAAAATGACTTGTGGTGATAACTATTCAGCATAATTTCTAATGCAGCATTTCTTTCAGGAGGGTTATTAATGTCTTTGACAATCACAATAGGGCAAGTACCACAGTCTTTCCGTAGAGAAACTTGAGGGTGGTGCAACTGAAAGATTTAGGTGTGCAATTCTAGAGAATTTCAATCCAGCAGTGTCACTTTCACTAGGTTTTAATGGCAGAAGAGTAGACTTTTGAGCCTGGATCGGTGTTTGCGGGAAGATGAAAAGTGCGGCTACTGTGTAGACTGTAATTATTGTCCCGCCCCCTGAGTCTGAGTTGGCTATGTCCCGGAGCCTTTCTTTGTCCTCTTGGGGACCGCCCAGCAGTCACCATGCATGGAGACGTCCTGAATGAAGGACCAAGTGGAGAGAGGCTCAGCTATGCTCTGTCCCCACTGAGCATGGCCCCAGCTGATCTGCCAGCCAAACAAAGCTGCACACCTGCATCCAGGAGAGATTCCAGAAGAACCACCTAGTCAACCTGTAGAATTGGGAGACGTAATACATTGTTGTTATAAGCCTCTGAGGTTATGAGGTAGTTGGTTTCTGGTAATAAATTGAGTGCGTGATTCTAGAAGTTATCCGTTTCAGCCGTGCACATTTGTCTTAGTTCACACTGCGGTAACAGGAATGCCGTAGCCTGGGTGACTTAAATGACAAACACTTATTTCCCACAGTTCTGGAGACTGGGAAGTCCAAGATCAAGGCACTGGCAGATTTGATGTCAGGTGCGAACCTACTTCCAGGTTCATAGATGACCAAATTCATGCTGTGCCCTCACGTGGTAGAAGGGGCGAGGAATCTCTCTGGGGTCTCTTTTTATAAAAGCAGTGACCACCTGTGGACCTTCCAAAAGGCCCACCTCCTAGTACGATCCTATTGGGATTAGGTTTCTTTCTTTCTTTTTTTTAAATGTTTTAAATATTTATTTATTTTTGAGAGGGAGAGAGAGAGAGCACGTGAGCAGGGGAGGGGCAGAGTGAGAGGGAGACACAGATTTTGAGGCAGGCTCCAGGCTCCGAGCTGTCAGCACAGGGTCTGATGCGGGGCTTGAACCCACGAACTGTGAGATCATGACCTGAGTCCAAGTTGGACACTTAACCGACTGAGCCACCCAGGTGCCCCGGGATTAGGTTTCTGCATATGAATTTTGAGGAGACCAAACATTCAGTCTACAGCAGAATTTTCATCGGGAGTTTGTGGCAGAAGAGAAATCTAAGGCTTTAATCAAATTCTTATGATCCCTTATTGCCAGTCAGAATCTATCTTCCTTCAAAATTCTATCTACCTTCAACTTTGGGGGGCTGTATTTTAGAGGAAGAGTACAAGGGTGCCATTAGAACCGAGCCAATGTTGATGGAGAGCTCCTTGGACTCGCTGTGACCTTATTACATCCATAAGCTGCCTGTTGTGATTTTCTTACGCTGGGCTCTTACTAAGTGTCAGGTGGTGTTCTGATTCAAAATTCCTAAACCCATTGTCTCTGAGGTTCTGAAATTGCCCTATGATTTGGGGTTAGAATCAAGAAATCTTTGCAATGCAGTGAAGCATTTTTTTGGAGTTGGCATAAGTTTTGTAAAACATAGGAAACCAGTTCACCTTTCTAAGTCGTTGTGTTCTCAACTGTAAAGTGAAGTGCAGGAATCTCATGAACCATAAATTCCTTTCCAGTTCAAAACATCTATGATTCTCCTGCCCATAACATTTCTCCTGAGAATTATATAGGAAGGAAAAATAATTGTAGAATGCTACTTGAACCTTGTAACTTTAAAAATGCCTTATTCATTACAGCTTTTATATATTGCTTTCAATTTCTACCTTCTGGCTTTAGTCATTTTTTTCGCTATGCTTTAGGCCAAACAAACTCAAATTATGATCTGTATTCACTGGTAAGTTCATCATTTTTATCAGTAAAATCTGTACAACGTGTACTTTACTCTTTTTTAATGTTAATTTTTGAGAGAAAGAGAAAGAGAGAGAGAGGGAGAGAGAGAATGAGTGGGGGGAGGGGAAGAGAGAGAGGGAGACAGAGGATTGGAAGCAGGCTCTGAGCTGACAGCAGGGAGCCTGACACAGGGCTAAAACCCACGAACTGCAAGATCATCCCCTGAGCCAAAGTCAGATGCTTTACTAAGTCACCCAGGTGCCCCTACTTTACTCTTTAAAATGATTAAACTAGAGGACATCCTATATTTAAGAGGGTGTATAATGATCAACCACAAAACTTGTGGCTCTACAAATGGGACTATTTCTCACAGTGCTGTGGATCATCTGGCTGGCCCTTTCAGTCTGGGCCAGCATGGCCAGGGCTATATGGTTTAGTATGGTCCCATTCACATGTCTGGTGATTGGCTTGATATTGTCTAGGGCAACAAAGTTAACTTGGACACATGTCATCATCCAGCAGACTAGAGTGGCCTTGTTCACACGTGGTGTTCTCTGAGTTTCCAAGAACAGCAGGAAGGAGCAAGCTTCAATGTGCAAGTACTTTTCAAGTCTTAGCTCCCATCATGTTTGCCAGTATCTCATGGACCAGTGCAAATCACATGGACAGGGTCACATTTGAAGGGGTGGGGGAATAGTTTCTATCTCTTATTGGAGAGAACAGCACAGTCTAAGGGCACTTGGGTGTCTCGGTAGGTTGAGCATCCAACTCTAGATTTGGGCTCAGGTTATGATCCCAGGGCTCATCGGGCTCTGCACTAAGTTGGAGTCTGCTTGAGATTCTCTCTCTCCCTCTGCCCCTTTCCCCCACTTGTGTTTTCTCTCTCTGTCTCTAAAATAATAAAAAGAAAAAAAGTGCACAGTCATTTTGCAAAAGGGTGTAGATACAGAAATGGAGAGAATTTGTGACCAGTTTTGTAAGCTACCGCGGTATCTGAAATTATATACTTGGCTCTTGACCGTTACTATATCATCTGTCACTTAACAGTGAATATATCTTAATTTCCTGAACAGAATTCCCTTGGAAAAGCCATTGCAGTCCTTTTTATAAGATTGATAATAACCTGTACTTTACTTCAAACATATTATAAGTTAATTTTAGAAAATTTACAAAATGAAGACAAGCATGAAGAAGAGAGTAAAAATAATGTCTAATTCTACCCCCCAGAGATAACTATTGTTATTCTTTTACTTGTGTAAGAATCTAATGTTAGAAAGAGTAAGAAATATGCTATTAATATATATCTTAGTATTATGGTTACATAAAATGCTACATATTATGTAATAAAATGTACTCATAAACCCTATGGGTCCATTATTTTAAAATATTTTGGCCATACTCTGGTTTCTCTTCAGATTGTATAAATCTTTCGCCTTTTAAAATACTTTGGGGTGCCTGAGTGGCTCAGTCAGTTAAGCGTCTGACTCTTGGTTTTGGCTCAGGTCATGATCTCCCGGTTTTGTGGGTTCAAGTTCCGCATCGGCCTCTGCACTGACAGCATGGAGACTATTTGGGATTCTCTGTCTCCCTCTCTTTCTGCCCCTCTCCCACTCACGCTGACTCTGTGTCTCTCAACAATAAATAAATAAACTTAAAAAAAGTTAAAATAATTTGGCCATTTTTCTCTAGAACTTGGCTGCAGTGAGTCTTATATTAGTTAGGGTGTAAGGTAAACAAAAAGACTCCCAAAATACTGTGGGTTAAATAAGACATAAAAGATAGATGGACAAGGTGCTAACTTGTATCTCAGGTAAAAGTCCAAAGGTAGTTGGGTAGTTTAGGTTGGGTAGACCTTTCTGCTCTACCAGGTCATTTAGTGATCCAGGCTAGTGGGTCAACTTTGTCATCTTCAATATATGGCTTCTATATCTTGGTTCAGAATAGTAGCTGCAGTTGTGGCTATTTCTCACATAGCAAGAAGGGAGAAAGAATTTCCTGGAAGCAACTTTATCTCTGAGATGATCTGAAAGTTGCACATGACTTTCTCGCTCATCCCATCAACTTAAACTTAGACAGCCACACCTAACTTTAAGGGTGGTGGTGTACAAGAAGAGACTTGGGAAATTTAGTATCAGTAAAAAGAAAGAGAAAATGGATATTGAGGGACATTTAGCAATTTCTCTTATATTAACTAAACTGTGCATGTTTAGATTACGTTTCCTCCTTAAGCATGAAGCCCTAATGTGGTGGATATCTTTTGCTTTGTTCTTCCCTGTGTCAATTTCTCTCTGTTGGGGTAATAGCACTTCAGTTTTCCTTTGGAAAACTCTCAGACCAGGAACTGTGGGTTGGGCCAGTATGCCCCTCCCCACCATACTTACCTTCACTGCATGGAAGGGTATGTGAACTTGTAATGATCAATGGAACTCAAACCTGGGTGTTTTTATTGGACATAATGAGAAGGTTAAGCTCTTTTTTTTTTATGCTGGGACAACTGAGTTGTGGGGATGAATGACAGAAAAGAACCTACTGAGAGAAACAGAGCTATAGAATGGAGAGATAGAGAAATGGTGTTCTGAAGACATTGTTTAAGTCCCTGGTTCAAACCATTCCTGAAGCTAGAATCTCTCTGGAGTTTTTAACTACATAATTGAAAAAAATCCCATTTATTTTTGTCATCTTGTGTTAGATTTTGTCAATTACAACTGAAAGAATTCTTAGGAATCCACCACCATAATCCTTCCTACACTTCATTTCTTCTAGGTCTCGTGGCTTTTCCATTTAGGAGTGTTTGAATTCAAAATCTGTCCAAGAGCAAGACTGTTTCCCGTTGTGTCTCGCTGTCAAATTTATTTCTGAGTCTTTTCCAGTCTCCATGTCTTTGGTGGGATGATATCACAGGTTCTGGTATTGGGCCTTAGGGCCATGAGTGGTTGCTGAATCTCTCTCCTCTCAGTTCTTCTGGTTCTCTTTAACCTTTTGTCCATCTAACAGACAAATATAGAAAGGAAGATCAGAACTGGGGAGGTGGGAGAGATATCATGGTGGCAGAGGAAGAATTATTTTGAGCCATTAACTTACCTTTGTTCCAACACTTTAACTGCAGTGATTGGATGGTTGAATTGGTCCAAAGAGTCACGGCAAATTGAAAATTGTCCATAAAAGTGATGCTGCGGGTATTGTGAGTAGCATTGAATGGGATGTTTAAAGGGAGGCCAGTGGCATCCAGCAGAGATCAAGCCATTTGAGTGTCATTAAATTCATTATATGGCTTTTTATGTTGCTTTCACTTGTATTCCCTCTGCTAACAGTTTGGGGGTTAAGGCCAGACATTTCCCTAAGCCTAGATTCCTTTCTGCAATGTACCTACTACCAGTGTCATGGCATACAGACATGCTGTTGATTCATTATTGAGATATCAGAGCAAATTACTGCAATATCAACTATGCCTTCCAAAATGTAACTGATTTTGAGGCTCTGATGTAAGATTATTTATGGCAATACAGAACATTACACCTAATTAAGGGAATCCCAGGTTAAGTTATTACCTTTCTTTTTCCTAACGTTTATGGAACTTAATCTCTGGTAAATGCTCATACAAAATCAGTATTCCTTGGGATGGGAAGGCCAGGAAGATACATGGTATCGATTTCAGTCTTCTGTAGGAAGTCTCATAAATGACTAAAAATTATTGTTGTTTCCTAAAAATGGAGGCATGGTGATGAAGCTCACAGATCATAAAATTATTGTATTCATGTTATGTACTACATATCCATTATGAACTGTGTCCATTTCTGGCCACATGACCTACTGTTGGCTGCCTCCAACACTACCCTTAAGTTGGGTGGTAAGAAGGGCAGGGAGAAGGGGTGGCATAGATAAGGGATATTTCCTGTAGATGGGCTAACGCCCTTGGACTCTATTATTTGATGTGTGCCAGTAGAGCTCCCATGGCAATGTTTTGAATAGACTTGAAACTTCATCTTTATGAATCATTTTGACCAGTGTAGGTGAATTTCAGCACTGTATGACCATATTATAGTCTTATTTTAAAAAGGCGTTTCTCCCCGTCCCCACACCAGATCTGTTAGCTGACTTCTTGTTATTTTCGCTCATGATTGTGTCTCGGCAGGAGCCATATTGGAGAGAATGAGCAGATCAACAGAACGCTGGTGCGCTGGAGCTTTTGTGTGTGCCCGCGTGCCAGTGTAAACACGAGCAGCATTTCTTTCACCCCGCCGGTGCTCATTATATGAAGCCATTTCCGCAGCATGGTATCCCACAATACTGAGGAAAAGTTGAGTCCACTATTACTTGAATGAAACTGAGAATAAAAGAACCCATTCTTAGTAGAGAGAAAATTTGTTCATGCTCGAACCGAAGGAAATCACCACAAATAGGCCATCTATATTATATACATACATATATATACATATACATATATATATGTGTGTATATATATATATATATGTATATGTATATATATAATTGTTGTTAAGCTTGAGCAGACCAATTCATTGGAGTATAATATGTACTCAGTCTTTGATTTTTTTCTGCACTTCTCTTTATTAATTTTTGTAGATTTCCTTTCAGTATATTTTCATTGCTATGAGATTTTTTTTTAGAGTTAAAAAATCTCATTAGCATTCTCTGAGCCCTTAAATGTAAATAAGCATCCCCTTTTTCATTTTGTTTGTGCACGTTATTCCTAGTGGCCCTAAAGAAATACAATAGGAAGAAAATGAATAATGTGATTGAGAAAACAACTCTCTCCTCCCATTTGGAGATGATTATCTTTTCTTAAAATGCCCAGGTTCCTTTTGGAAAATGAGTTTTGTGGGTCAACCCGCATGTAGCTGTTTTCTTGTTTTCACTCAGCCAATTGGAATCACAGCAGGTGCGAAATGCTTTGAGCTATCCAATCAGAACCTTCAAAGTTTGATAAAAATCACAACTCTTTAAAGAAAAGACTGATGTGGATGAAATCTACTTGTGGTTGGGTATGACCACTAAGAGCAAAGCCAGATCTGTGTTTGAAAGTGGTTAGCACTAAGAATAGTCCTGGTAGAAGGTAACTACATCCTTTTCAGGAAAATAATAGCTATTATCTTTGCAATGATGATGTTCTCTTTTATGGATATTATCTGAGATTGACATTTTTTACTGTATATGCAGCTCAACAAACTTTTATTGTGAATATATGCGCTAGTATGCGCTAGCACTGTGGTGGGCTGTATACATATTTATAAAATTTTCTATTCTCCCAAAAAATCTTGCATATTACTGTCCCAATTTTATAGAGAAAAAACACCCTGAGGCCTGGAGAAATTAAATAAGTTAGTAGTATCACAAGCTAGTAAGTGACAAAACCAGAATTTGGACCCTGTTCACCAAATTTTAAAACCTATTTTTTCAGCATCAAATTGTTTCTCTCACCATACAAAATAGGCATTATTCCCGGAGAGAGCTCTTCATTTTGGCAGTGGCTCAAATACTCATTTTAGTGGAAAACATTCTGTGGGAGTCAAAAGAAGGTATGAGAAACATAAGCCACTTTGCCATTGGTATTCTGGAGAGTTTCTCTGTTGATTTCACTCCCATTTTAGAATATTGCATTTAATTACCTGTCAAACATATATCTTAACTTTCTGGAGGCTGGAGGGTCAGCCCAATTAGTGTTGTTATTTTTCCATTTAGTTTTCTCAATATACCTGATGCATTTTAAATCTGTCCTCAACAATAACAATTTCGAGTAGAAAGCTTCTTAAGAGTAAATCTTTTAACCCTGAGACTCTTGAAGTAAATTAACTTAATTTTGTAACCAAATTGTAAAATCACTAGGAATATCCAAAGTTGGGATATTTTGATCCTCTTTGTTTATCTTTTAGGGTAAATAAATATAATTTCCAAATTCCTTAGACCATGTGCTTCTTCAGTAGAGTCTGGGGATATATATATATATTTTTTTCCCTAGAAATTCAACAAGTCCAAGAGCTTTGTAATTTTCTTTTTCAAAGTTGAAATTTTTATTCTATGGGCTGTTTCTGTCTGGCTCTGTCCTTGTATCCCTGTGTCACGCTGTCATAACAGAGAAGCCTTTGCTTATATTCTTGAAGGTCATTGTAGAAGGAGGTAAGACTCCCAGTTTAGTTGGCTAGAACATAATGTTGATGAGGCCAAGGCAATACAGTTAGGTTAGGAACCAGTTAAGATTTTTGGCTCAGTTAACAGAAATTATTTCCAACTGAAACATTTGGATTTCTAATAAGCGTGACCTTTACCGTGGTATCTAGATTCTACCAAGGAGAAAGATCTCATTAGATATTGGCTGTGTATACCAGGGCCATGATGCAGTTTACAAGCTTATATACAACTTATTTGATGACTTCATTATTTCATGCTTTTTTTTTAAAAATAAGGGTTTTTGCCTCATCTCTGGAAAATTATGAATCTCTTATCTGCTGAATATGTTAAACACTCCCTTCAAACATTCCCAAACCAAATGTCGGTTACTTCAGTGAATTTTTTGAATAAGCCCTGGGAATTGGTCCAGACACATGGTCCCATTTACGATCCTATTAATTACTGCCCTGGAATTTAACATATTTTCTGAAATATGAATTCACTTTCCTAAGGATTTGATATCATGTTGGACTTTTTGATGCAAGAGTTTTGCTGACAGTTCAGCTCCTTGTCTGTGGTTGGGATAAGTTCAGTTTCACTCCTGAAATTCATAATGTCAACATGATATTGTATAGTACTTTCTGGGTTCCAAAGGTGTGTTCAAGGTTACTAGTAGTCTCATTTGACTATCAAAACAACTTTGTGAGATCAGTGGAGCAGACACTTTTAAATGCACATGGAAACTGAGAAATAAGTAGGTAGAGACTTGCTGGGTGCTTAAACATAACCTTCTGACAATTCATTTACTGTTTGTCCACTTGTCAGGACAGTTTGACAAGTCCTTCCTATACGTTATATTCATAATGGTTGTGTTAGGGATACTGCTACCAGATTTCAGATGAGATACAATAAATTTATTTCATTGGTGTCTTATTATAGCCTTCATCTGATGTCAAGTTAATAAAGGAGTAAGGGGTTATTCCTTGAATACTTTAAAAGATCAGTGTTTTCAAGAACATTGTACATATTATTTCCCAGGTTCAAAGTTTTTGCTAAATTCTTTTGGTAGACCTTGATCTTTTAAGTATTTGATGTATAAATTTTTTATTGCTCTGTAAACTACCACTGTGATAGCAGCAAGCAGGTTAACAAGGGCTTGGGATTTTGTGTGGGATGTGGACTTTATGAAACTACTTTAATATAATATATTAATATCTGTTTGAATAGTAAAACTTGATCCAGAATAGCCAGTCAGAAGTCATAATGAGTCATTGGTACAGATGTTCATTATATGGAAAACTCCTAACATAGGCTAATTAATTCATGCTGACCTGAAAGAAATCTATGGCCAAAGGTATTGATTATTTTAAGGAGTAACTTTTGGGCTCGGTAGAATGTTCAACTCTTGATTTTGGCTCAAGTCGTGATTCAAGGGTGTTGGGATAGGGCCCTGCACCAGGCTCCATGCTGAGCATAGAGCCTGCTTGGGATTCTCTCTCTCTCTCTCTCTCTCTCTCTCTCTCTCTCTCTCTCTCTCTCCCTCTCTCTCTCTCTCTCCCACTCCTCCTGTTCCCCACTTGTGCTCTCTCTCTCTCTCTCAGAAAATAAAAATAAAAAAAAAGAAGTAACTTTCAGCATCTTCTATGTGCATTACACTGAGGAGGATATAAAGAAGCATGATTTACTACCAACAAGATCTTATGATCTAGTTATATACCTCCATGCGGATCATTGAAAAATAATGCAGTAGCACTCAGTTGATGTTTATCCCTCCCTGGCTTGAAAAAAATCACTCCAGGCAATGGCAAGGGGCCTCAGGGATTCTCTTTTCTTGAAATGTACATTAATTTTTTAAAATATAATGTATTGTCAAATTTGTTTCCATACAACACCCAGTGCTCGTCCCAACAAGTGCCCTCCTCCCTGTCCATCACCCACTTTCCCCTCTCCCCCACCCCCCATCTACCCTTAGTTTGTTCTCAGTCCTTAAGAGTCTCTTATGGTTTGTCCCTCCTTCTCTGTAACCTTTCCCCCCCCTCCTCACCCCGCCATGGTCTTCTGTTAAGTTTCTCAAGATCCACATATGAGTGAGATGGTATCTGTCTTTCTCTGCCTGGCTTATTTCACTTAGCATAATACCCTCCAAATTATGGAAAGAGCCTAAATGTTCATCAACTGATGAATGGATAAAGAAGATGTGGTTTATATATACAGTGGAATACCACTTGGCAATGAGAAAGGATGAAACCTGGCCATTTGCAGCAACATGGAGGGAACTGTACATTAATTTTTTATTGCCGTAAAATATACGTAAGATTTACTTTTTTAACCCTATCAGGTGTTCGATTCAGTGGCACAAGTACATTTACAATGTTGTGCAACCATGTCTGCTGTCCATTTCTAGAACTTTTTATCCTCCCAAACAGAAACTCTTTACCCATTAAACAACAACTTCCCATCCGCCCCCCTCCCTCCAGCTCCTGGTAAACTCTGTTCTACTTTTTGCCTCCAGGAATTTGTTCTAGGTACTCCATGTAGGTGAAACCATACAACAGTTGTTCTTTTTGTGTCTGCCTGATTTCACTTAGCATAATGTTTTCAAGGTTACTCCGTGTTGTCATAGTTTCATTCCTTTTTAAGGCTGTGTAAAATTCCATTGTAATTATACACTACATTTTGTTTATCTAGTCATGTTAATGAAAAATAGACATTTCGGGACCTCCCTTCTCTTCTGCCCCTTTCTTGAGCAGCCGCTGCCTGAGACCACCCCATCACCCCATCACCGTTTCTTGTTACTGGCTCAATCCTGGGCAGCAGTGAAGGAGAGGGACATTTGTCCAGATCTCCTAAATAAAAGTATAGGATGCTGACTCAAATTTTAATTTTAGATAAACAACAAATACTTCTTTAGTGTAAAAATGTGGCATGCAGTATTTGAGGTGTACTTTTATTTAAACAGTAGTTGTTTATCTGAAACTGAAGTTGAACCAGGTAGCCTATATTTTATCTGGTAACCTGCCAGGCCCTTCAGACATTCCCCTCTGCGAGCTTGCCCTGCTGCTGTTCCCTGTGCTCTGCCCTGTTGATCGGCTAGTGTCAGGACAGTTCCCCATTCTCCACCTGTAGCCTCCAAGGCTGAGTTATACTTGGGAGTTGGAGCCTAAGGAGAGAGAGGTATGGCGGGAACAGAGATCTTAATTCCTCTGTGCCACAGGGGGTGTGTTCCTGTCAACTCAGAGTTTTACTCGCACTTTCTCATAAAAGTATGAGTATTAAAGTATTAACACATTGTCTACCCATTATCCAATTCCCAAGCCACTTCCGCATTTTTAGGTATCTGTTACAGAAGTATCCCACTTCTCAGTACCCAAATCTGTGTCTGTTTGCTGGGGCTGCTGCAACAAATATCATAGACTGGGTGGATTACACAACAAATTTCTCACACTCCCGAAAGCTAGAAGCCTGAGATTAACGTGTCAGTCTGGTGGGTTTCTTCTGAGGCTTTTCTTCTTGGCCTATAGATGGCTGTCTTGTCCCTGTGACTCCACATGGTCTTTCCTGTGTTTGTGTCTGTGTCCTAAGCTCTTCCTATAAGGACACCAGTCATACTGGATTAGAGCCCACCCTAATGACCTCATTTAACCCAATTACTTATTTAAAGGTCCTATTTCCAAATATAGTCACATTCTGAGGTACTTGGGTACTGGAGATTAGGACTTCAACGTATAAATTTTGGGGAGACACAATTCAGCCCTTAAGTTACCTCTAAATAACATTTTATTTCTAACATATATTTTAGGCATTAATTCTTTTTTTAAAATGTTTATTTGTTTTGAGAGAGAGAAAGGGAGAACACGAGTAGGGTTGAGGCGGGGGGGGCAGAGAGACAGAGAGAGAGAGGGAGACACAGAATCCCAAGCAGGCTTCCCACCATCAGCACAGAGCCCAAGGCAGGGCTAGATCTCACGAACCGTGAGATCATGACCTGAGCCAAAATCAAGAGTCAGATGCTTAACCAACTGAGCCACCCAGGTGCCCCGAGGCATTAATTCTTAATTGTGAAATAAAGCACTTTCTTCTTTTAAAATAGAACTCAAGGTACCAGCAGATGTGTAGGTTAAGTTGTTTTTTATGTGGGAATGAGTATATAAACGTGATGAAACCACATTTTATATCTGTTTCCAGAACTGGATTAATTAGATGTTTGAGTTAGCTATTGCCACAGCAATGCTGCACGGCAAACTATCTCAAAACTCAGTGGCTTCAAACAACAATTTATTACCGCTCACATATCTGTGTATTAACTGAGGGACTTCTTGTCTAGGTTTGGGCTGGCTGGGCCTGACTCAGACTGCAAGTTAGGTCAGATTTCTACATGTTTGTCATCTTTCTTGGGCCACTGGGTTAGCTGGGTGTGTTCTTATGGATATGGTGGAGGTGCAAGAGAGCTGAGAGCCCAAGTACACAATGTCTTTTAATGTCTGAAGTCTTTTATTTCATTTATTTATTTATTTATTTATTTATTTATTTATTTATTTATTATTTTGGTTTTAAGATACCCTTTATTTGATTTTGGAAATCGCATGTAACATATATGGTGTAGATAGCACATGCACACAAAGTCCACATCTGGAGTTTCGAGTATACCCAGATGAATCCAGAAAAGTATTAAAATGAGACATATTTAAATATGCTCTCTAAGATTTAATCAGACATATTATACAACATCAATGAGAAATTACTTCTAGAATTCTGCCTGCTAAATTCTTAAAAAATTTAAACATATTAAAGAGGTCAGTTTTAATAAAAATGACTAATTACAGCATTGACAAAGGGAAAGCAATTCCATGACCTTTAATGTGACTTAATTTAGTATAACATCTCTGGATGTCTGTTTAAAGGATTATATAGAAAATACATATAACTAGCATATCATATTAACAGATTTCTTTTAAAATATGTAGATCAGTTTACTTTTTTGACTCATTTAATTCATATCCTTGAAATGTTTATGATGTCTGAAGTCTTAACAGACACAATCACATCTCTCCTCATTCCATTGGCTAGACCAAGGCTTAAGGCCCAGACCAACAGTAATGACCTGGGGAAATTCACTGTGCCTCTAGTGAGAAGGACTGTTGAGAAACTTGGCCAGGGTGTATGGATATAGGGATGAGTGAAATTTAGGACCAATAATGCAATATGTCACATGCTGAAGTAATGGGGTTCACAGAGACTATCTAAGGTTCCAAGCTTTAGGATCTTTGCTAAGTAGAAGTGAGACCAACCCCAATACAGATGATGTAGGCTTAATACAACTTGGTAGTTAATGTTCTTGAAGAGCCTGTGGGCCATTGTCACAAATATCTGGGAACTTGGACTTGCCCTGTCCTTATACAGGCTCACCCAAGGAGATCTCTTCTTCTAGACACTCCTGTCCATATCTGGATTGGCTCTGTCTCCTCTTCCTAACTTCTAACCCTTTTTCTTTTCCACTTCTATGAGACTCTTTCACATGTGGTAACAGCTGGTATACTGGCTGGAGTGAAGGGTACATTTGGGGAATTAAAGACGGGTCGATGGTTTGGGACCAACTTGTAGAAAAGGCAAAGGGACTTGGAATTTCACTACGCTAAGGGAGCCCCTGAAATGTGGTTTCTTACGGAAACTTAAGATATTTGGGGAGGAATTAAGTAAAAAAAGGTGTTGAATTGTCTTTTGTAATCTAATTAAAGTGGATAAAGTATAAGACTGAAGAAACCTTTCACAACATTTAAAAAGTTAGTTGATATTGTTTAATTTTACATTTAAGGTTCTGTATGTTCCCATGGTTCAAATTCTTGTCCTTGTCCTCCCTAATCTCCACCCTTGCCCCCATGAATTCCCATTTATTTTAGTTTATTTGCTCTTCCAGTATTTGTGCTAATACAAAAGATACATGGGGGCGCCTGGGTGGCTCAGTCAGTTGAGCGTCCAACTTCAGCTCAGGTCATGATTTCACACTCCATGAGTTCGAGCTCCGTGTCGGGCTCTGTGCTGACAGCTCAGAGCCTGAAGCCTGCTTCAGATCCTGTGTCTCCCTCTCTCTCTGCCCCTCCCCTGTTCATGCTCTGTCTCTCTCTGTCTCAAAAATAAATAAAAAAACATTAAAAAAAGTTACATGTATTTTTCCTCTTTCCCACACAGTAGGTAGTATGCTGCATGTATTGTTTCGCATTGTTTTCATTAATAGTATATCATGGGAATCTTTCTTATTCAGAAAGAACATGGAGAGCTTCCTGATTGCTTAGTCATTTACTGTGTGAATGTCCTACAGTGTACATAGTCAGCATCCTCTTGTTGGACACTTGGTTTGTTTCCAATCATTTGGTATTACAAACAATGCTACAAGAAAATAACCCGTGGGGCACCTGGGGTGGCTCAGTTGATTAAGCCACTTGATTTCAACTCTTGACTTCAGCTCAGGTCACATGATCTCACAGTTGTGGGATTGAGCCCTGTGTCAGGCTCTGTGCTGAGTGTGGAGCCTGCTTAAGATTCTCTCTCTCTCCCCCTCTCTCTTCCCATCCCCCTTCTTTCTCTCTTTCTCTCAAAAAAAAAAAAAAGAAAAAAGAAAAGAACCCAGATACACATTATTTACTCTATGTACAGATACACCTATAGGTTGAATTGTTAGAAGACGGATCGTTAAGTCCGAGGGCAAATTTGTTTGTAATTTTGGTCGACATTGCCAAATTGCTCTTCATAGAAGTTCTGCCATTTTGCACTGTACTGATCACTTATAAATTACTTTCACATTCTTGGCAGCAGACTGTGATTGCTGTCAAGTTTTTGGATCTTAGGAGTAAGATTGGGCTCATCACATGTGTAAGGGTCTTGCATTTTCATCTGTAACTGGACATGTCTTGCGTCCATTTTTTCTATTGGGATATTCCTCTTTTCCATCTCAATTTCTATATATTTTTTTAAAAAACTTAAAATGGAGATTAGTACTTAATGCCATGTTTGAAATGAATTTCCTTGTATTTGTCTTTTGACTGGATTTACATATTTTTTCCATGAAAAAATTAATTTTTACTTCATTGACTTTTATCTTTTAGGCTTTCGCACTTTAAGGCATAGCTAGAAAGGCTTTTACTGTGCCACAGTTATCAGTTCTCTTACATTTCCTTCTGGCCCTTTAATGGTTTCAAAGCTGATTGGTTAAACATTTGATGCATTTAGAGTTTATTTTGGGGTACAGTGTGAAATGTAGATGCAAGAGATTTTCCCAGAGCCACCAAGGCCAAGAATGTTCCTCTTCATTCTTCTTCTTTTCTTGAGTTCTTCTAGCTGTTTTCCCCTCATTTTTCCACATAGACCTTTGAATCAGCTTATCTCCTATAAACAAATCTGGTAGAATTTTTATGAGGATTATGTTAACATTTATAATTAACTTAGGGCAACTGATACATTTGTGATGCTGAGCTTTCCTTTCCAATGGTCTGTTTTTCCATTTTTTGAGTCTGCTTTGGTATCCTTTGGGATGATTTCGCAGTCTTTCTCATGCAGGTTTTGTACATTGCTTGGCTAGTTTATTCCCAGGCATTTTACCCTCCTTGCCTCTCTTGTATAGATGGTCTTGTCTTCCATTTTCTTGTTGTTTGGTTGTGGGATGACTATTGGTTTCTGTGTATGGATTTTATATCCCACTTTCTATTTTTTTTTCCAGTTGGTTCTCTTTGGTTATCCAGGAATATAATCGTCTGAGCTGCAAATAGGGATAGTTTTGCCTTTCCTTTCCCATAGTTGCATCTCAATAGTTCTTTCTGCTGTTTAGTTTAATTGTTAAAAATCTGAAGTGCAGGGGCGCCTGGGTGGCTCAGTCGGTTGAGCGTCCGACTTCAGCTCAGGTCACGATCTCACAGTCTGTGAGTTTGAGCCCCGCATCGGGCTCTGGGCTGATGGCTCAGAGCCTGGAACCTGCTTCCGATTCTGTGTCTCCCTCTCTCTCTGCTCCTCCCCCGTTCATGCTCTGTCTCTCTCTGTCTCAAAAATAAATACACATTAAAAACAATTAAAAAAAAATCTGAAGTGCAATCCATGAGCTAATTTTAATCTTTGTAAATATGATCATGCCCAGACTTAAATTATGACTTGAAGCTAATAATTTCACATCTTTTCTTATTCATATCATAGTGAGGTTCCAAATGACAGCAATTCTAAGTACCATGCTGCTCTGCCCTTAGTCTCACATGCTAGACTTGAAGCTCTGCCTAGGATACTTGGGGCTTTGGGCTGGTGGGCAGGTAGAGGACCCTCAAGGCATGATGGATGTCAGAGGCACTGACCTCGTGCAGAGAAGCCTTTGTATCTATTCCTGGGCTGGCAAGGCACAGGCAGAGTTAGTGCTATTAGAATCACATTTTGCTCTTTGACTTACTCCTGATGTTTGCATTTCTCTAAGTACAATTTTTCCCTCTTCTTCTTCTTGTCCTCCTGCTTGCCCTCTACCTCCTTGTCCTTCTCTCTTTCCCTATTTTGTAATTAACAAAGTTTAAGGATGTTTTCTGACATTTGAGTTGGATTTAAATCTCACGCCATCTTTTTTTTAAGTATTTATTTTTGAGAGAGACTGAGACAGCATGAATGTGGGAAGGGGAGAGAGAGAGAGAGAGAGAGAGAGAGAGAGAGAGAGAGAATCCCAAGTAGGCTCCATGCCATCAGCACAGAGCCTGATGCGGGGCTTGAACTCATGAAACCATGAGATCATGACCTGAGCCGAAACCAAGAGTCAGATGCTTAACTGATTGAGCCACCCAGGTGCCCCTAAATCTCACTCCATCTTGAAGACTATTTAAAGTAGGAGCCCATACTATGTGGCAATGAGAAAGAATGAAATATGGCCTTTTGTAGCAACGTGGATGGAACTGGAGAGTGTGATGGTAAGTGAAATAAGCCATACAGAGAAAGACAGATACCATATGTTTTCACTCTTATGTGGATCCTGAGAAACTTAACAGAAACCCAAGGGGGAGGGGAAGGAAAAAAAAAAAAGAGGTTAGAGTGGGAGAGAGCCAAAGCATAAGAGACTGTTAAAAACTGAGAACAAACTGAGGGTTGATGGGGGGTGGGAGGGAGGGGAGGGTGGGTGATGGGTATTGAGGAGGGCACCTTTTGGGATGAGCACTGGGTGTTGTATGGAGACCAATTTGACAATAAACTTCATATATTGAGAAAAAATAAAATAAAATAAAGTAGGAGCCCATTTTAGGGGTTGGGGGGGCAAGAAATGAAACCCAAACGATAATGGGGGAAATGTTTTAGAAACTCCAAATCTAGGCAGCTCTGTTACAAAGGAGGTACAGTGGCATGTGAAATCAGACCTGTGAAAGAGTGGCTTTCATGTTGGACCTCTGTCAGGAAGTCACTCTTCCCTGGAGAAAACCAGAACCACAAACACCCCTCCTGCTGCTGGCTGCTGGGCAGAATACAGAGGACATTGGAGGTCAGAGAACCCAGAGGAAAGCCAACACAAGCGAGGTGGTGGGGATTCATTAACTGTGGTGGGCCGTTTCCACAGAGCATAGTGAAGGTGCACCATTGAGCAAGATTCAGTACTTCAAGCGATCTCTGTGTAACTGTAGACAGAGATTGAGCCCATCTGTAATGTTACTGCAGGTTCACATGAACTAAAATGTCACCCCAGTAAAAGCGGGTCTGAGACCAGAAATGCATAAGCCACACAAAAGGAGATCCACAGAACCTGGGTCACGTGCCAAGAGGAAGATGGACGGGATCTTGGCAGAGATCGTTTTCTTACCTACATTTGCTAATGGTTTGAAAGAACTGGAAATGAAGAACCATAACGAATTACATTTGTGGTTTGTTAAATAATGTTGCTCGCTCAGCTGGTTGTTGATCCACTGTTTCATTCCACAGTGGGTTTCCAGTCTTTATTGTTGTTTTCAACAAAGTTCTACCGTACCAAGCCCTCCAGAAGTCATTACAGTCATTTCCACTGGGAGGAACTAACTGTCCGCACAGGCCGAGATTCCTGGGCACAGAATGGATAAAAACAGGCAGCAAAGAAAACCCCCTTTACACAACGTTGCTTTTCTCAGTTTCTACCCATTTGGGTGTTTCAGTGCCCGGTAAGCCTTCCTGGTGTCAGCCAAGAGGAGGACAGGGCCTGAGGGACAGAATTGGGAGGTCATAGTTACTTAATTGTTGTGATCCTGTGCTTTTTCATTTGTAAAACAGGAGTAATATCTACTTGCCAGAAATGTTCTGGGAGAGTAAATAAATGCTGTACGTAAGTGGTTTAGCCTCATACCTGGAGCATACTGAGTGCTCTCTGAATGGTAATTAGCATTAGTATTACCACTGCATTTATAATAAAGGCTTGGCCCGATCCCTCATTAAACTTCCATTTTATTTTTCTCAACTGTTTAAACTAAGACACAGAGCAAAGTTAATTACAGCTCTGGGTTTCTAAAATAACTAGAGGATTAGAGAACAAAAATGCAACATGAGACTTCTCATATGAATTGAATAACTTCAGTTACACCGCATCCTCTTGACCTGCTCCAGCTTGGGGGTTTAACACTGCAGGACAGCCTTTCTGTCCGGGTCTAAAATGAAGGAAGGAAGAATAATTGCATTGCTTTTTTCTTGTCAATGTGAAACCTGTAGATTATAGGCCTGCCTTTGAGGAGATTATTTTGGAGTATGGCAATTTGGGGAACAGAGGATTCCTTTATAAAGCTCCTAATATGATACCTCCCCCACCCCATCCTCTTAAATGTTCTCTTTCTCTGTGTGATATGTTGTGCTGATTTGGTACCTTTTTCCCCTTCAAGCTGTATATAGCCAATGACTCTTCACTAAACTGGCGAGGATAGTTTCTCCTCCAGAGAGCTAATAGTGGAGACTCTTAACCCTAAGGCACCATTATCTAATCTGTAAATTATTTTTCTTCTCACTTATTTTATGTATCCTTCTATTTGCTTGGTTTGTTCCCTGGTTGTGTTATCAGAAATCGATGACTCCTAGTCTTTTTCTTGTCACAATAACATTAGAAGCCGTAAAGAACACTGTCTTGCGGTGATTAATTTAGTGGGATTCTTCAGGTTGATTTAATCAGTGCTGGGCAGGAAGAAGGGAAACTTTTCTAATTTTTCTATTCGTACCACATAAATTAAACTGAAAATAGTCAGACAACCATGTAAATGCCTTCTCTTATCTTACTGGCTTTTAGCAAAATTTATAACATATAACATCTGTTGTCTTTGCCTGAGTAAATCAAATTTACCCTCCTTTATCTTCAAGTTTATCAATAGAAGGTAGAGGAGAAGCAACAAGCAATTAAGATACTTCAAGCTCCTTGCCTCAAGGCTAATCAAACACAGACTCTATACTTTGGTAATAATACGTTACAATTTGGTGAATGCAAGCCTTTTATTATATGCCTCTAGTCATTTGTAATAGGACTATGTTGAGTCTCATTTTTCAAAAAGGTTAAAGAGCTAATTTACTTTAGTTAATTTCTTAACCCCAAGAAGAACTTTCCCTGCTTTTCAATGTTTTTATTATCGCCTCACGTGGTAGAGAAATGGTTTTGTGAATTTTAGATCACCTTGATGACAGCGGAACCAACAAAGATGGCAGAATCTATCTCAATAAATTGTGATTTTTGACGGAAGTAATGCAATTTAAAAAATGACAATAGCTGACATTTCGTTTCAGCTGCGTTTCAGCTGCTGTTCTCAGTGCTTTATCTATTTTAACACTTAACTGTGTCCTTATAACAATACACTTACGTTCTCAGCTTTTACAGAAAAAGAAATGGAAGCATACATTAAATGACTTGTCGAGATTTCAGTGGCTTTAAGTGCCAGAGCTGGGATGTGAATTCCTGTTCAGCTTCCCACCCCACCCTCTTTCAAGCATCCAAGTGCTTCCCAACCTTACCCTCCTTCAAGTACCCAGATCCCTTTGTGTAAAGTGTAGCAGATTAAGTTGATTTTGACTTTGAAACGAATTTGTTTCTCTTCTTAAAGGTAACTTGTCTGCATGGCCAGGATCCTCATCAATCTAGCCCCGAGTAGGTTTTCCGTGAAGTTGCCATTAAACATTCTCATGTGTGGAGGCTGTAGTCCAAATGGTTTCAGGTGAGTGGATCTGAATGACCTTAAACCTTCAACAGACTGTGAGCAGTGTGAGGACGGAGGTGGTGTTGATTCTGTTTGCTGATCTGTTCCCAAAGCCTAACATGAAGACTCAGTACATAGTAAGTGCTCATAAAAATATTCACATAACTGAATTGAAAACCAGTTTGGCCTATTGCAACTTGGTTTATATTTTTAATACTATCGCTTCTTTTGTTTTGGTAACATTCTTGCTGATTATAAATCTTTTAAGTAATTAAAGGAAAAGAAGCTACTACGTAAAAAGAATCAATATTATCATTAGGGACCACCATCCAGATACTATTCTGTGCTCCTGTATGGAAAGAAGAACAAGTAGATAAAATAGTTTAAAATAGGGTGTAGTATAACTTTAATTTCACTCGGATTTAGCAAAATTAAAATACATAAAAATGAACCTAAAGGAATTGTTATAATTTAAATCAGCTTTTCTCTACCACAGTTATTCTCTCCTAAATGATCGCATGATACCTCTTAGGTTAAGATAAAAGCCAATATGAAAAATTAAGGGTGTGTGTGTGTGGGTGTGTGTATGCTTTGGTTTTTTACAGAATTAATTTAAACTCCTGAAGACATTAGCATTTTTATTCTTCCACTTCTCCACCTCATCTTCCTTTTACTATTTTTGAATTGTTAAGATTTACATTTGTTTTATTCGATTTTGGTAATTCACACGGTTCTCTGGAATTGGTCTATTTTTAAATGGGACTGTTACTGCCAATTGTCTTACGATGTGTTCTTCATCCCCAAGTTGTCATTTTGGTGCCTATCTTAATTAGGTAGATTAGATACTCATGTAGTTGTTTCTAAGAAAGGCTTATGTGTGTTTCGGTCCCTGGGTTGTTCACCGATGGGAATGTCGGCCTATTGCCTTTTTAGTTGAGTGTCATCATGACTGGGTGTAATATTCTTGGGCATACTTTCCTTTAGAATGTTGTAGGTGCGTCCCATTTTTCTGTCTTGGAATGTTATTATGAGAAGACTGGTTGCAGCCTGATCCAACCCACTTGCCCCATCATCCCTTGCATTAATTTGCTTTCTTTCCCCGGAATGCCTGAAGAACTCTTTCCTGATCTTTGACAGTAAATAACCCTGACCAGAGCATGAAGTGTGTCCTGTGTAAGCTTTCCTGGACGTGTGTGCTTTTTTATTTTGCATATTATGGCTTTACATTATCTTTGATGAGTTCTCTGCTTTAATGACACCAGTTATCTTTCTTTTGGACTGTTTTTTTTTTTTTTTTTTTTTTTTGTCTTTCCTTCTTATTGTTAGCTTTTCTCCACTAGCTTTGACTTTTTTATTTACACTCTTTGTGATACCTTGGTTTTCTTTTTTCCCCCTTGCCAGTTGGGTGAATCTCCACCTTATCAATAATGTGCCTTCTCTCTATTTTATCTCTTAGTCTTGTATCGCATGGTTTTGACCCTCGGTTTGTTTCTCATATCTGCAATCTCTCTCTTTGTCTCTTTTTATCATCTTGCTTTTGAGCCTCCATTCTTTTCTGTTAACCAGAACTTTTTTTTTTGTATAGTTTTGTATAGTTTTTACTGTATTTGCATAGTCGGAAAATGAAAGAACAAATCTGTAGAAAAAGACCCACTCTCATCTTCCACCCATCTAGTTAACTTGCTGTGGACATAACCAGTGTTATTAGTGACTTCAGTGCCCTTTTGGAGATTATGAATATTTAAGCAAAATAAAAACCTAGTCTCTTTTTTTAAATCTTTTTTTCAATGGAGCTCCTGTTAGGTTGTTATGTTTATTTGTGGAGTAATTTCTTTCTGTTCCTTGGATAACATATTTCCTTAGAGTGATTTCTTAGTCTTTTTTTCTTTTCCTTCTCTTTACTTTTTTGGTGCGGTGTGCTTGCAGATTTTCCTTGGTGCTTTTTATTTTTCTCATACTTTACTTGGACGGCTCCGTCTATAATTTTTGATTGTTCTAATACAGTATAGAAAATTTCCTTATTCCTCACTTTATATGAGATTAATTTTATTTGTACTTTAAGCCACAGTTGAAATTGGACATGTAGTACTTAATCTCTGTTAAACTGGGGACATAGCAGAGGATGGGGGGCTAAGGAAGGGAGCATGTGTTTTAGTTAAAGTCCCTGGGCTTTCCGGCGTTAAGTGCCCTGCACCAGGTACCCTCCACCTAGCCAACATGTAGGTCTCCTTCACATGTGGGCGGCAGCTGTGTACCATAGACTTCACATCTGTTCCCCGATTCAGCCCTCATCTTGGGAGCCTCATTTCATCCAGAGGTTAGCCTCTTTAGTTATGTATTTATTTATTTTCAATGTTTATTTATTTTTGAGAGAGCACAAGTGGGGGAGGGGCAGAGCAAGCTCCATGCGGGGCTCAAACTCACGAACCTGTGAGATCGTGACCTGAGTCGAAGTCGGATGCGCAACCGACTGAGCCACCCAGGCGCCCCAGAGGTTAGCCTCTTTAAACTTCTTATATTTCATCTGTTTCTCTCCCGCAGCCATTTCCACTGTGCCCCTGCGAAAAGAGGGACAGGGGAGTGATACCAGCTTAGATTCTCTCCAAATTTGGGGATATGAGTGAGAACTTCCATGATTTTGATGATGCAAAATTTAGCATCTGAGGGGCGGGAAAAAATTAAATGGACATCTTTGCCCTATACCATGTTGGCTTGGTTTTGGAATTTTGTTTCCTTCCTTTGGTACCGACTTATGAAGTTTTCTGTTTTCTTCCTTCTAAATGACTTCCCAGAAATCTTTGTTTTTCAACAAGGTATTTGGCTTCTATGGTTCCCCCTATTCCCTACCTATAACCAAATTTCAACATTATATGAAAACTATTATTACAATGTATGAAAACACATAATTCCTTTGTGAGACTGGGAAATAGGAGTGAGCGCTTTTACTCGGGAAGGAGTCTGCTTATTCTTACTGAATTTCAGGGTTGGGGGCAGGTTGGGATAACATTTTGGACTTTCAGTCTGTAGCTGTGTTGTGTTTGTTGTGTTCGTTGTTTGTGCGGCCGTGTCATTTGTGGCCCATCGCTCCAAATGGCCACAGTCTAGAAGAAACTGGGAAGTCTGAGGACGATCCTGGTTGGAGGATTAAGGAAGGCCTTTCCTGAGAGGTGGCGCAATGTCCTGTCCCATCAGAGCCCTGTGTGGCCTCGCTGCTCAAAGAGACTGGCCGAATCCTCAGCTTTACGCTCAGCCCCGGCAAGGCCACAGCTGCACCCTCCCATCGCTCTCGAAGGAACTGGCTGCCGCCTCTGCTGCTGATTTGGAGCCAAGGTAGTTGATAGAAACTGGTCACAAAACCAGTGGCCAGGGAGCGGGAATTGGAAGCACTTGAGAAAGGGAATGGAGGAGTGCAGGACCGGCCAGGAGCCCCGCCAGGCCCTCCGGGCGCGTGCCAAGCCCTTTGCAGACTGCTGTTACGTGCCAAGCCCTACCACCTGTGCAGTTCGTATTTCTACATCACAATATGACTTTCTTTTCTCCAAAGGAGGAGGAAGACAATAAATGTAAGTTTCAAAGACTCCAAAACCGAATCCAGCTAAGCTGGGACCTGAATCCTGTGATTCAGAAACAAGTTGTGTTTTGGGGCAGGAGTCAAACCTGTCTGGTTTCTTAAGACAGATTATTTTGAGATATTAAAAAACAGAGTCTTGGCAGGGGAAGAAAATGACCCTTAGGCCTGTAGGGCACAGAACTGCTGCAACCTGCTTCAAGTGCACAATGTTAAAGGAGCAGTAGATCGGGCTTCCCTCTTCTCTTTTCAGTTTCGGAGTTTGCCTGGCAGACGTGTGAATGCTGTTATTCAGCAGGTGAGGCTCCTCACCCCAAAACCAAATGTCCCTCTGCTGTGTGATAAGTTTGGAAGTTTGTGTCACCTTCCTATCCACAGATAAAGTGCAAATGACCCAACTTAGGTATTACTGCACTGCGATTGAGTTCTCAAGGAAGCATAGCTAGCAAGATTTCTGTAGCTAGGACTTGAGGGTTACAGTATCCACCGCTGGCCCCTCCCTCTTCTCTATGAAGTCCAGATGGCTCAAAGGCTTAAACTATAAACAAAATATAATAGATCCTAGCACAGTTATGCAGAAACACCCTAAAGATGCTAATTGTTACCTTTATTGAGGCTAGTCCTTAGGCCATCTAATGAAATACTGCGTCCCTGGGGGTGGGATTGAGAGTGGGGGAGGGCTAATCAGTTATACAACATAGAGAACAGTGATAAAGGGACATGATGACTCTGTCTGTAGCATGTCTTGGAAGAGAGGGTGCCACGAGGAGGGCGTGCCCTGGCGCAGTCACTGCTTTGAGAAACAGGTGTATCCCATTGTATCTCATTTATTTTCCAAACTGGGACATTGTTACAGAGTGTGAAGTGTGTGTGGCTATTAATAATTAATTCAGGGCATCAGTGTGAATAGGACTGTTCTAGGACTAACCCATTTCCCCTAACTGTGATGTGTTTACTAAGCAAGCTTTTGATTACACTTGGCCTTCCTATGGAGTTTTGGCTACAGAGAGAATGTAATGACCATGGGCGATTTAGCTCTTTCATTACTACCCTCTTCCCCCACGTCATACATATGTAGTCGTCTCCCCTCCCCTTTCCCAATTTAATTGTATTGTGGTTTATTTTATAATATCGGTATCCCGTGTTTGCATTATTATGTCTACATAATGGACATAGCAGATTTATCGTTGAGCAAGTTATTATTTCTTTGTATTTTTTCTTACTCTTCATGGTGCTAATAATTGCTTAGTTTTCTCCAAACCTTCACTAATTCTGCCCCAAACTTTTGAACATGATGATTGATACAGTCAATGGGGAAACCTACCAGTTGCATTTTTTTTTCTTTTGCACCATTGTTTCTAAAATTTCATCTTTCTGTTCCAGGCTGGATGGGTTGTTCGGCAGGTGCACTGCACAATCTGTGTCTCAGAGCTGTTCCTTTTGGTCACTCTGGGAATTCCTTTTGCCTCTGTTCTATGTTAAGATCCCTCATGCATGCCTCTTTCCTGATTCAGACTGGACCTTTTTTGCTCCTCAAAGAAAGCTGAGATATCGTCTAGGGATGGAAACAGGAGATTGACCGAACAAAGGATGTCTGCAAATAATGGTGGGAGAAAAAGTCACTTCCTGCTTTCACCCTAGTGAGTCTAGTTTATTCAAGAAGCTAGTTATGTAAGTGAGGGAATATATGTTAGGATATTGTTTTAGAAGCATTCGTTCAACATCATAGGTTTATGGGCATGTGTTACACAGTAGGGACACAACAGGCATGGGGCTTGCCCTCTTACATCAACTCTACCCAAGTGCAGACCAGCGAGCAAGTACACTACAGCACGCAAGCAAGTACACACGGAGCTAGGGTGGTGCGTGAGAGTGGCACTCCATTCTGGAGTAGAGTGAAGTGTGGATCGGAGGAGCAGCCGTCAAAGGTCACATGTTTTGCGTGATTCTGTGTATATGAAATGTCCAGAATGGGCACATCTACAGAGACACAAAGCAGGTTGGCGGTTGCCATGCGGAGTGACTGTTCAATAGGTATGGGGCTTCCTTCTGGGGTGAGGAAAATGTCCTGCAGCTAGATAGTTGTGACAGTTGCAGAACACTGTGAAAGTACTCAAACCCATTGAATCGTATACTTTAGAATGGTTGATTAAAAATTTTTTTTTATTTATTTGGAAAGAGAGACAGCAAGTTGGGGAGAGGCAGAGAGAGAGAGAGAGAGAGAGAGAGAGAGAGAGAGAGAATCCCAAGCAGGCTCCACCCTGTTAGCCCGTAGCCTGATGCGGGGCTTGATCCCATGAGCTGTGAGATTATCGCCTGAGGTGAAACCAAGAGTCGGATGCCGGACCGACTGAGCCACCCAGGTGCCCCTAAAATGGTTAATTTTATGTTATGTAAATTCCACCTCAATATAAAAGATAGAGTGGGAGAGAGCAGTTAAAAGACTTGTCTGACGATAGCTCTGATGCAAGCTACATTTTAAAAGTATTTTCTTTTTTCTAAAGGCATTGTATTTATGTGGTTTGTAAATAGTAATGCACATGTTACCAGTTTAAAAAAAGAAAGGACGAAGGGTCTCAAGAAAATGTAAGTCTCCTTCCTTCCCCATCTCCCAGTCACCCAGTTCCTTTTCCTGTGAGGAAGACATGATTATCAGATTCAGATATATTTTGAGCCTGTGCGTAAGTGTGTGTATATGTGTGTACATAAAATAGAGTGCGTGTATATGTATAATGATGTATGTGTACATATGTATCTGTGTATTCTAATATATATGTATTATCAGAAGTCCAGAAAGAGTGAAAATTAAAACCAGAACAGTAAAATTGTATTTAGTAAGAGTTTATGTATACAAAAGAACAGTTCATGAGTCTTCAATATCAACTGATATGAAGCCCAGAAGCTTGTCATTACAGGACGGCTTATAAAGTGAAAATGAGGAAGTTGTTAACCTTTACAAGGATTGGTTATCACAGTAGGGGTTTCCAGACAGCAGAGTATTGCTTAAAAGTGATTATCTTGTATTATTTTAGGAAGGTGACTTCCTTCTTTGATGATTATCAGAGGCATCTATGAGAATAACCTAAGTTGAGTTTTGGTTGTGTTCATGAAATAAGTGAGATTTAGTTTTGCTCATGTGGCTTAAATGACTTCGCTTGCCTGGGGATTTTCAAGCCTGGTCTCCATTTTATTTTAACACTCTCACCTTAAAGTCGAATTATAGTCTACTGTAAGCAAGTTTTGCATATTGTCTCGCTTTCTTCACTTTATATCTTAGAGATTATTTCACATCAATACATGGAAAGTTCCCTTGTTCTTTTTTTGGTAAGTTTATTTATTTACTTTGAGAGAGAGTGGGAGTGAGTACATGTCAGTAGGGGAGGGACAGAGAGAGAGGGAGGGGGACCAAGAGAATCCCAAGCAGGCTCTGCACTGTCAGAGCAGAACCCAGCGTGGGGCTCAATCCCATGAATCATGAGATCATGACCTGAGCCAAAATCCAGAGTCCGATGCTCAACTGACAGAGCCACCCAGGCCCCCCTGTTGCCTTGTTTTTTTCTTTTTAACAGCTTCATAGAATTTGATTATTGGACCATAACTTATTTAACCAGTGCCCTATTGTGGATATTTAGATATTTAGGCTGCTTTCAGCCATTCAGTACTGTGCATAGACAGTGCTATAGTGACTTTTCTTTTGTGTATATATGTCATTTTGCCCAGATGTGAGCATGTGATAAACCCTTGAACTAAGGCGGAAGCAACCTGGAGGGAGAGGAGGAGCTGAGAGAATGTGCGAGAGCAAGACTGCAAGGAGGCAGAATTGATAAAACGTGATGTATATGACGTGTGATGGTGTATGATGGATGAGGTAGAGTGAGAGGGGGAGGTTTGTACTGCTGTCTTCTTCTAGTCCCTAGCAGAGGGCAGGTGCTTCACAAATATTTTCTTAATTCAGCCACAAGAATAGCTTAAAATGTTCTAGTATAAATTAAGGGTTCTAGTAAATGAACCATTCTTACACCCACAGTTGTTTGGATTCTCATGACCTCTCCCCCTCCGCTTTCCTGGAGGGCTTGAACTTGACAGTTTACTGACAACCAGTCAACGACTTTTATCAAGCAACCCATTCTGCGACTTCAGGGTTTTTATGTGTGTTGTTGTCGATGGGCACTGCAGCAGTTACTAAATGATTGCTAATCTGATTGTGGGCTGCCAGTGTTCTTAAGTCGAGTGAGTGTTTTATGAATCAGAACAAACATAATATTTAGGTCGCTAGTTAATACCAAGGTTAATGATATTTAACAAAACCGAAATTTATAGTAGGTAGTACTTCTAATCAGTGTTCAGGAGTAGATTTGCTGTTTTCTCCATCTCTTCCTACCGAGGAGTGGCTGTATATATTTGTCTCCCTTTAGAAACCTAAATTTGTTTCTTCTCTGAATTCCCTTAAAACCTGCTTTCCTCCCTAATTAAACTATGATTTAAAGGCACAGTAAGATTATGAGTAAGCTAGGTTTTGATCCCCACACGGTAAGCACTCAGAATCTCAGTATATTCCTGATTTATGATATGGTTTCTCAACGTTAGTGATTGCTATAATCAAATCACCATAATAACTATGACATTTGTGTTTAGGACAATTTTCAGCTGCCAACTTACAAGTTGTAGAGAGTCTTATTTCATGTTGGCATGTGATTCTTTACATTCCATAATCAGAATTAGCAGTTAGTGTAAATTTCTTGCCTTCATGCACCTAAATGTCTCTCTCTCTCTCTCAGTACACATGTGTATATACACACACACACACACACACACACACACGCATACACACACACACACATTCTATCATCTATGTGATTTTGGCAACAAAGTATAAAATTTCTACTTGTGTGATTTTTATTAACTTTACATAAACTTTTTGAGATTATTTGATTTACACAAGGTGGGCCAGATTCAATCTTCTGAAAAAAAATCGTCCTCGAGCAATCTAGCAACTCCTTGGCTGCTATGTAAGTGAGAATATAAGTGTGAGAGCTTTTATAGGCAAACCTTATGGTTAGGGACCTTTACTATAATAATAAAAAAAAAAGAAACAAAACTTGAAAAGATAATGAATAAAGCAATATGATTGCCTTGCCTCCTACCATATTGGTTGGTAAATTAAGGATTTGATGTGCCCAAAGGTCTTTATTAATAGCTCAGACAATTCCTCTGGAGGCATTACCAAAAACCCTAGTAAGCTGGCTTGGGCTTCTTCCCTCCTTTTCCTTGCCCTTTTTTCCTTCCTTCTTTCCTTCAGTAGACATATACATTGTCAGTTTCTTCTCATGTCAGCTGTACAGATTCATAGTTCTACCAGCAGTGTAAGGAAGTCCTGCCAACACAGTGTATTATTTCATTTGCTTTTTGTAAACCTTCCTTAGCTTGATTGTATCTTTTCTAAAATTTGGTGGCCAGACCATCATCATTCTGGTCATAGACCACTTGCTATGGAACCCACTTTATTGTACTTAATGAGGTTGGAGAAAGAAGAGAAGAAAGCCTCAAAACATTATATTTTATATACAAATATATTTTCTTAAAAATACTTCAAGCATGCAAAACAGAATAAATATCAGAATGAACGTTCTTGTTCGCCACCTTATAATGCTATGATTTATCCTTTTTGCAACATTTACTTTAAATCCTTTTTTGGAAGTGAAATAGTACATATAGATTTGAAGCTGCTTGTAATCCCTCCCTGATGTCATTTATCTCCTTTCTACAGAAATGTCATTTCTCAAGCACCTTTTTACTTCTACAGTAAATATTACAGTTTTTCATGTTTCGTTGACACTGTGTGAATTCTTTTGTGACTTCTTTTTTCCTTAACATCATGTGTTTGAAATTTATCCGTGTTGATACATGTCATTTATTTTACTGCCTGTGGTTTTATCTGAATATATCATAATTCATTTATCTATTCTCCCGTGGATGGGCATTTGAGTTGTTGCTGACTGTCTATGACTACACACAATGCTGCGATGAATGTCTTCTAATAATGTGTCTTTGCCTCTCTTTCAACATGGATAAGGGTGTATATAGTTCTAAGAGCTACTACATCCATCTGGGAGGAGAAAACTAGAGCACTGTGGGGAGAGCAGTTCTGGCAAGGTAGTGTGGTGTAGGGGAACATCTCAGTGTTCCTGAAACAAAAAAGGTCCTTGGAATTTCTGGATGTGTGTATTATGCAGATTCAAAGACCATAAAATGAGTTTGGAGAGGTAAATGAGGGAAAGGGCCCAGTATATGGGGCTAAGGCCATGGGGAAGCTTTCACTGATTTTAAGTGGGGGATTATTTGATCAGGTTTTCATTTTAAAGACCTTGTTCCAGTGGGTTATGTGGAGGTCACACTGGGATTGGGATGAGGAGTGTTTCAGTTAGCATTCTTTATATTGTATATAATAGAAAGTCAAACTCAAATTGGATTAAATGACAAGGGAATTTATTGACACACATAAGTGGAATGTCTAGAGGTAGCAAGGTGGGTTTGAACACAGCTGAATGATGTCACCAAAGATAAATTTTTTTTCCACCTCTGTCTTCCAGGGTGTCCCTGCTACTTCCTGGCTGCAAGATGGCTGCCAACAGCTCCTGAGACTCTATACTTCATTTCCTATAACCAAAGTGAGAAAACAGGGACATAAAGACCATGCCTCACTGAATCAAACCAAGATTCTGATTGTACATGCCCACTGAATCAGTCACTGGATGGAGGGGGATAGAACTATTCTGATTGACTAATTCCATCTAGAACCCGCCCCTGAGTCTAGGGGATGGTATTACTCCAACCTGGATAGCAAGGCTGCTAAGTCATTGAGGAGAGGTGGTTTTCCAAAAGACAACCTCCCCAGAGGCTGTTAGGAAGGTGGAATGGAGAACTATTAACTTGATGGGAACCTAAGAAATATCCTTTACAGCAGAGAAATGAGCAAGCCTGGAGTGACAGACATATGTAATGAGGTGGTGGACTAGTGAAAGTCAGGAGGAAGTAAACTAGAGAAATACGTAGGAAGAAGGACTTGGTGATTTGTCATTGTTAGGAGACAAGAGTGGTGTATTAATTAGGCGAGGCTAAACTACCATAATGAAGAAGGCCCAAATGTAATAGCTTTAGAAATCAAAGTTTATTTCTTTTTCAGGTTCAGAGTGTGTTCTAGGTCACTAATGTTGATGGTGGGTGGGTCTGTTCCAGTTTTCAGGCATCCCAGTTCATCACACCTGGGCCATCTTCAACATATATTTTCCGAGATTGCTTTGATTATTGCCATTCTCATCCTCAGGAAGGAGGAAAGTGCATGAAGGCGTGAACACAGGACAGCTTATTGGCCAGACCCAAAAGTAGGCCCCTCTCACTTCTGTTCTCATTTCATCACAGAGAACCTTGTCGTAAGACCACTCTTAAAGTGCAACAGATGCGTGTTGTAGGGGAGCATAGATTTCGGTGGACAGCTGGCAGTCTCTGCTACAGGTGGAATGTGGTGACTTCGACATTTCTGGCATGAGCATTTGATGATTGATGGTGCTAGAAAATGTGTAGGAGACTAGAGGAGGATGTGAAGTACGGAAGAAGGGGAGATGAATAGTTCATATTGAGATATCTTGAGTTTGAGGTACATGTGGGCCATACAGGGGGAAATATGTCGTTGGCAGATGGCTATACAAGCCTGGTCTTCATGAAGGGAGGTCAGGATTAAAGATCTAGATTTGAGAGTCATCCATGACTAAGTGGTTGATTCTTGGGGTAATTCTTGCTTAAAAGCGTTACTCGGCATTCACCTTGAAGCCCTTGTACCTCTTTTCTGCTGTCCACTCCTTCAATCATGTGACATTTTAAAGCAGTTTATCCCTAACTAGTTTGACAGCTCACTACTTAGAAAAGGTAAATAAATTCTTCAAATCCGGAGATGTCTCCCTCTCACAGATTGTTTATAAAAATGTCAAAATAATATCAGTGCTGGCATGATGGCTGGGGGAATCCCATTGTTAGCATGACTCCAGCTAGATGAGTGCTTTATAATCACTGCCTTTGATCGCCTGTCTTTAATTCAGCTATGATCGACAAAACAATTAAATTTTAAACAGATTATCTATGGGTTGCCCCTTATTCAAACGCTTATTATGTATGTAGTCCTGTAGGATTTTTCCTTAGAGAAACTATGTTCTTGTTTTTCCAGTAGGTTGAGTGATAGTATTTCCCATGATCCTCTATTTGTAATTGAGTCTAAGAATTTTACATGTAGGGGATGGGACTCACTGTTTTCAAGGTTAGCTCTACCGCACCACCCCTGTAGAAGGGATTGTGTTACTAGAAAACTTCAGAAAGAGGGAAGATTGTTGCAGTTTTTTGTTTTTGTTTTTGTTTTTGTTTTGGCTTTGGAAAATACTTGCTTTGGGATTAAAATATGGTACTGTGTTTTCCAGATATTTTGTTCTATTGCATGGATTTTCAATGTTTCAGAGATTATGACCCTATTTACTCTGGTGACCACTATTATAACCATTCACATAAACCTGTGGATTATGCTTTAATACTTTCAGTATTGGGCAGCTCAGTGCTTTTCTAGAAAGATCATTTCCTTGATGAAACAAGGTTTTTTTCTTTTTTTTTTTTTTGGTAAAGCTCAAATGTGCCTGCTTTTAATTCTCCTCATTAGCTCTAGAATACAACGTTTTTGTATTATGGTACTTGAGCCTTAGGGAAGTTACTGTTTGACACATGTATGGGAATATAGATAGTATAGGTAATTGGCTCTACATGTAACCACACTTCTGGAGCATTTAAGAAAACACTGAAATGCAAATGAGGGAGAGGGAGTATCTTGGTAACACTGACCTCTTTCTTGTCTATATAAAACTAAACTGCTTGCAAAATCCACACTGTATTATAAATAACAGACTTTTTTTTTGCTATTCATCTCCAGAGCAAAACACAAGTCCATCAAATATTTGAAGACGGATCTAATATCCATCCTTAACCTTCTTATCATTCATACCCATTTCTATCCATTTTTCATAAACTATGATTTCTAGAGTCTCACTGTCTTGGTCATTCTCCTCTATACAAATAGATGTCAGTGTCTTTCTTAAATTTTGAACATGTCCAGAATTAGACATGATATTCTAAATATCCTCTGTATAATGCGTGGCTCATTGCTTGGTGGAAATAGTATGTTCCAAAGCACTAGAGGGCTGAGGGAGTATGATGATAGAAAAAAGAATGTTTTCTTTCAGTTTTTAAGTGTTACCTGCACAGGATTCAAGGTGTGTGTGTGTGTGTGTGTGTGTGTGTGTGTGTGTGTGTGTATGCGTGTGTGTATGCAGGTGTTTGTGTATGTACTCCAATCCAAAAAGCATTTGCTATTAGTAAGGGCATATTATAAATCTTTACAATCTGAGTATTTACTAATTACTTCAAAGGATTTGAATGATCAAATCCATTATAGGGAATAATAGAATTAATGTGCTTTTTACCTTCTATTTTGAAAATAAAATAATTTGTTAGTTTCAGTTAAGTTCTGTATATTTGTTCCAGGTATCAATAACTCAATATGTTCACATTTGAACAGTTGAATATGTTATAAGGAATGATGTCCTTGTTGTGAAATGTGCTGCCGTCTTTCCATACCTTTCTGGGGATTGAGGGCCACTGCACAGACTACTGCCACATTACCTTGCTCTTTCCTCCGGAAGTCATTCATTCCTTATTTGAATTCTCTTAGTTCTTTCATGACACTTGTCCAACCTCCATCATGTTATGGATGCTTGTGTATGTGTTTAATCTGCTCTGAGAGAGTACAGATTTTTAAGAGGATCTAATATGTTTTGTTCATGTCTGAATGCCTTAGACAGCCTAACCCAGTCTAGTCTGTACTCAGTAGTCACCAAAAGAACTCATAAATTCAAGAAGGCTAAATATTTAAAGATAAATTTAATGTATTTATGGCCAGTAGTAGATTTAGTTAGAAGTAAAAACACATAATATGGAATAACAAAAATTTTGACAATAAGGTGCAAAAATACTCAATTGCACCGAAAGGCTATTAACAGCATCATCGGCTATAGTGTATACAGAATCTAGCTATTTCTGATTTGCTGATGCCTATTTGGACATCTTAAATAGTGAATTGAAATTTGACTTCTGCAAAGCCATTTGGGGAATGAGGTATCCCTCTGTGAGAGTCCTTGTTATTGTGTAAATTAATAGTGTCTTCTCATCTTAAAGAAGCTAGTACAGTTGTTAGGCAAAGAGAAACATCCTTCTGGATCCTACTGATGATAATCTTAAAAAAATCTATCATTGTTTGAGGTTTATTTGTGCTAAGCCACTGCGAAATAATAGAAAATATGTATGTTGGTTTCTGCCCCCAGTTCCTGGCACAGGACTCCTAAATCCTTTTGGATTTCCCAAGTGACAAGAGCACTTAGGAGCATCTTTTGTCCTGATGTTTGGTCTTTGACTCCATTTCCTGACACAGGCCTCCTAAATCCCTTGGAGTTTGTTGGGTGATTGGACTGTCTTTTGTTTAGGCGAGGCAATGTTTGCTCGGTTCCTGGATAGGTTCACGATGGGGGCCAGTGGGTTGGTGAACACATCTGTGTATCGGGAGGGTGGTGCACCTCATTTCCATGGGACAGAAGCTCCTGTGCTCAGGACCCTTCCAGATCTCACCCTGTGTGTCTCTTCATCTGGCTGTTCATCTGTATTCATTAGCATATCCTTTATTATAGAACACACCAGTAAATGGAAACATTTCCTAGATTTCTGCAAAGTGGTCCAGCAAATTATCAAACCTGAGGAAGGAGGGGGTTACGGGAACCCTGATTTATAGCAGGTCAGTCAAAAGTACAGCTGACAAGCTGGGACTTGCCATTGGCTTCTGAAGTGCAGGTTGTCTTTTGGGGTTGAGCCCTTAACTTGTGGGATTTGGTGCTAACTCCAGGCAGATGGTGTCAGAAATGGAACTGAACTGTAGGCCACCCAGCTGATGTTGCAGAATTGCTTGATGTGTGGAAAACCCTGTGCACCTGGTGTCAGGAGTATTGTGAGTATGAGAATACAGAGGGAACACAGGGAGTTTTTCTCACAGGCGCCTGGTATTACCTTAGTTCATCTCTGCAAATCATTACAACAGCCCAGTGAGGTCGATTCTATACTTATCCTTTTTTTGTTGATGAGAAAATGGAGTCAGAGAGGTTAAGTAAATTAATAGTAAACAGTACAACTGGTACTTGATCTACAACCTAAACTCTTTTTTTATGTCTGTTTATTTATTTATTTTGAGAGTGAGCGAACGAGCAGGGGAGGGGCAGAGAGAGAGGAGAGAGAGAATCCCAAGCAGGCTCTGTGCTGTCAGTGCAGATCTCAACGTGGGGCTCGAACCCACGAACCATGAGATCATGACCTGAGCTGAAATCAGGAGTCGGACACTCAACCTACTGAGCCACTCAGGTGCCCCCACAACCTAAACTCTTGAATACAGTAGTCTCCTTATCAAGCAGATCTGTATGTACTCATCCAGCTCTTAATAAATGCAAGGCAGTTTTTAGGCATTGTTCTCAAAATAAAGATCTATAAAGCAAGACATATCGAGCAGGATTCCTGTTCTGTAAGAACTATTAACCATTTTCTGGAAGGACCAGAGGTCTGCCTAATGGAATATTAGTGTCAGCCACGCTGAGTGCCAAGTGACACTGACATGGTGTTCTCTAGGAATGAATTTACAGGAAGGCATTGGAGCAGACCAGGAAGACTTCAGTGGAGGAGGCCAGACTTTAGCTAACTCTTGAAGGAGAAAAAGAGTGTATATCAAGAGACATATGGAGGAGGACATTTCAGACAGGAACAAAAGGCAAAGGAAGAACACAGCATAAGCCAAACACAGGCTGGGAGAACATCAAAGGCATGGCCAAGGGGTCTCATTGCATGTTGTCAAGATTATTTTTTCAGACTTTCATATTACCAAATAATAATGCAATCGTGAATGTAAATTACAGTCACTGAAAGAATTATACAGAAAACAACTTTTATAACTGGAGATGTCAGAAGCAAGGTTTCTGATAGAAACATTTTATTAGGGACCAAATATTTATTCAGGTTTCCAAAAATAAAAAATGCTACAAATGGGCAATGTGAAAAATTGGTCATTATCATCCATACTATGTATTAGTGTTTCATATTAGCTGTATGCAATTTTAATCAGTTTTGAGTCTAAGGGATGAGAAACATTTGAAGGCCCTTTTCCAAAAGGTATATGAAAACAATACATCTTTTCCACAAAGAATAAATGCAATCCTGTTCTGTAAACAAAGATCAAATATCACTGAGGGAATATATAAGGTTGGAAATTGAAAGGACTCACAAGGCTCTACTCACGTAAGGCTTCAAGGAATGTAAAGAAATAGCAGGAGGAAGGAAGCCCAGACGGTCATTGAGAGGGCTGAGCCTCTCACATGCAGCTCCCAAGAACCATTCTTGTTTGCCCAGAACGAGCTTCATCTTTTGATTATAGACCACTAAGATATGTGTGAGGTACCTGGGCCTCAGGGGAGCTGAGACACAAATTTACTCAAGGGTCTTTTATATCCTGCCAGTCATATAGCTAAAACCAGGCTGTACAACTGGTTAAAAATATGGGGATGGTAATTTGGGACAGTGACTACTTTGGGGGGATGGAATTGTGATACACAGGCAACATGGCAGTTGTAGGGATGAGGTTTTATTCGTCTGTTCTGGTGGCTAGTATGTAGTTGTTACGTAATTCTCCATTTTGTTTTGTGTGTCTGGGCTATTTCATAGCAAAAAGGGTTAGGTGCAAAACTTTTCCTCACGTTATGGAGAAATGAGCTTACAAGTTAAGAATCACTTTCACGTTATCCATCACAGGAGCCTAAGTAGCCTCTTCATGGGTCCAAAGCTCATGGGACTCACTGTATTTGTCTTAGTAAGTCAACAAATCCACCCTTCTGAAGGGTTTTGGGCCCAACATGTTGATTAATCAGGCAGTTGTGAGAAAATGAAAACAAGAAAATATATTGCAGGTAGGGGCACCTGGGTGGCTCAGCCGGTTAGGTAGAGGTCGTAATCTCACGGTTTTTGAGTTCAAGCCCTGCATTGGGCTCTGTGCTGAAAGCTCAGAGCCTGGAGCCTGCTTCAGGCTTCGAATTCTGTGTCTCCCTCTCTCTCTTCCCCTCCCCTGCTCACACTCTGTCTTTCTCTCTCTCTCTCTCTCTCAAAAATAAATAAACATTAAAAAAAGAAAATATGTTGCAGGTACTGTTACACTCCTAATTATACAGCATTTACTCTGATAAACACTATCTTTTTATTATCGTACAGTTTGGACAAGCATAGAACTTTTCACAGAGGTCTTAAGATTAGAAATGCACGTGTAGTACTCAGTCTTTTTTCCCATGACAAAAGTCTGCTGAAGATCAGATCTTTCTTCTAAAAGTTAGTGGTTCGCAACTGGGGGCGATTTTGTTTCCCAGGTAACATTTGACAATATCTGGACATATTTTGAGATGTCACAACTTGGGGGGGGGCTTACTACTAGTATGTAGTGAGTAGAAATGGGGGAAGTTGCTAAACTTCCTACAGTACACAGGACAGCCCCACGGCAAAGAATTATCTGGCTCAAAATGTCAACATTACCGAGGTTGAGAACTCTGATCTAAGCTAAAAATACTTTTTAGTTATTTTAACATTTTCCTGACTAGTAAGGAAAAACCTATTCATTGTAGAAAATCTCAAATATACAAAAAGCACAAAAAATACATAAGTTGCCCATAATCCCATCTCTCAGAAATAACTAACATTTTATCACAGTGACTCTCAAACCTGGCTATGTCTATGAAGCTTTGGAAAAACTTGGGGCTCCAATCCTGGACCTTCTGATTCTAGTCTTTCTCCATGTTTTGATATTCTTAGTAACCTACCCTACTCCCTTAACAGTATTTTCTGAGCATTTCCCCATGCCAGGAGTTGGCAAGCCACAGCCGCTGGCCAAATCCAACCTGCCGCCTGTTTCTGCACACCCTGCCAGGTAAGAATGGGTTTTACATTTTCAAATGGTTGAAAAAAATCACAAGAGGAATACCCTATGACCCATGGAAATGATATGCAATTCAAATTACAGTGTCCTTCACTAAACTTGTATCAGACTACAACCATGCCCTTTCATTCACATATTGTCTGCGACTACTTCTGTATCACCATGCCAGAGTCAAGTAGTTGTGACAGAGACTCTAGCCCTGTAAAGAAAAAAGTTTGAAGACCTCTGTCCTATGCCATTAAGTACTTCTATAGTTCTCTCCTGGACTTTACAGCATTCTGTTTCCTCATTTTGGTCAGTTAAGCTGTTTTTAATTTTTGGCTATTATAAATGATTTTTTGAAAAATGTCCTAGTTGATTAACCCATGCATAAGTACATGATTATTTGTCTAAGCGAATATCCTACAGGAAATCACTTTTTAAGGCATTGGTGCATAGAGCTACATCAGTCTCCTGAAAATTTTAACCCACTTTGACTCTAAATCAGAAATGTGTGTGAATGCCTGTTTTCCCACCCACCTTACTGCCTGTGGGTGCTTTGCATTTTTTGTCTCCGCCAATGCCAACGTGACAAGTTGTTCTAACATGCATTCCTTTGTTAGCTAATGAAGTTGAATATTTTTTTCCCCATGTGCTTTTTGGCCCTTGGTGTTTATTTTGTAAATTGCTTCTTTTTGCCCATTCTCTATTCTGGCTTTTATTATTTTCTTGCTGCCTTGTAACAATATTTTTCTTTTTATTTATCTATTTTTTCTTTTTCCTTTATTTTATTTTTTTTAATTATTATGTGTATTAATGTATATATTTATTTTTAATTTAAATCCAAGTTAGTTAACATATAGTGTAATAATTTCAGGAATAGAATTTAGTGATTCATCACTTACATATCACATCCAGTGGTCATCCCAGCAAATGTCCTCCTTAATGCCCATCAACCCTTTAGCCCTTCCTCCCACTCAACATCCCACCAGCAACCCTCAGTTTGTTCTCTGTATGTAAGAATCTCTTATGGTTTGTTTCCCTCTCTGTTTGCATATCATTTTTGCTTCCCTTCCCTTATGTTCATCTGTTTTGTATCTTAAATTCTTTGTATCTTAAATTCTACATAGGAGTGAAATCCTATGTTATTTGTCTTTCTTTGACTCATTTTGCTTAGCATAATACACTGTAGTTCTATCCATGTTGTTGCACATGGCAAGATTTCATTCTTTTTGATTACCAAGTAACATTCCATTGTATATATATACCACATCTTCTTTATCCATTCATCAGTCAATGGACATTTGGGCTCCTTCCATCCTTTTGCTGTTGTCGATAGTGCTGCTGTAAACATTGGGATGCATGTACCCCTTTGAATCAGCACTCCGATATGCTTTGGATAAATACTTAGTAGTGCAATTGCTGGGTCATAGGGCAGTTCTTTTTTTAATTTTTTGAGGAACCTCCATACTGTTTTCCAGAGTGGCTGCACCAGTTTGCTTTCCCACCAGCAGTGTAAAAGGGTTCCTCTTTCTCTGAATTCTTGCCAACATCTGTTGCCTGAATTGTTGATTTTAGCTATTCTGACAGGTGTGAGATGATATCTCATTGTGGTTTTGATTTGGATTTCCCTGATGATGAGTGATGTTGAGCATTTTTTCACGTGTCTGTTAGCCATCTGGATGTCTTTGGAGAAGTGTCTATTCATGTCTTTTGCTCATTTCTTCATTGGATTATTTGTTTTTTTGGGTGTTGAGTTTGATAACTTCTTTATAGATTTTGGATATTAATCCTTTATCTGGTATGTCATTTGCAAATATCTTCTCCCATTCTGTTGGTGGCATTTTAGTTTTGCTGATTGTTTCCTTGTCTGTGCAGAAGCTTTTTATCTTGATGAGGTCCCAATAGTTTATCCTTTGCCTCTGGAGACATGCCAAGTAAGAAGTTGCTGCAGTCAAGGTCACAGATGTTGCCTGTTTTCTCTTCTAGGATTTTGATGGCTTCCTATCTCACATTTAGGGCTTTCATCCATTTTGAGTTTATTTTTGTGGATGGTATAAGAAAGTGGTCCAGGTTCATTCTTCTGCGTGTTGCTGTCCAGTTTTCCCAACACCATTTTCTGAAGAAATGGTCGTTTTTACATTGGATATTCTTTCCTGCTTTGTCAAAGATAAGTTGGCCGTTCATTTGTGGGTCTATTTCTGGGTCCTCTATTCTGTTCCATTGATCTATGTGTCTGTTCTTATGCCAATACAATACTGTCTTGATGATTACAGCTTTGTAATACAGCTTGAAGTCTGGAATTGTGATGTCTCCAGTTTTTTTTTTCAGGATTGCTTTGGTTATTTGGGGTCTTTTCTGGTTCCATACAAATTTTAGGATTGTTTGTTCTTGCCCTGTGAAGAATGCTGGTGTTATTTTGACAGGGATTGCATTGAATATGTAGACTACTTTGGGTAGTATCGACATTTTAACAATATTTGTTCTTCCAATCCATGAGCAGGGGGTGTTTTCACCTTTTTTGTGTGTCTTCTTTAATTTCTTTCATATGCTCTCTATAGTTTTCAGTGTATAGATTTTTCACCTCTTTGGCTAGGTTTATTCCTAGGTATCTTATGGCTTTTGATGTAATTGTAAATGGGATTGATTACTTGATTTCTCTTTCTGCTTCTTCATTATTGGTGTATAGAAATGCAACCAATTTATGTACATTGATTTGATATCCTGTTACTTTACTGAATTCATGAATCAGTTCTCGCAGTTTTCTGGTGGAGTCTTTTGGGTTTTCCACACAGAGTATCTGTCATCTGTGAAGAGTGAAAGTTTGACTTCTTCCTTGCTGATTTAGATGCCTTTTATATCTTTGTATTGTCTGATTGCTCAGTCTAGGACTTCCAACAGTGTGTTGAGTAACAGTGGTGAGAATGGACATCCTTGTTGTGTTCCTGACCTTAGGGGGGAAGGTCTCAGTTTTTCCCCATTGAGGATGATATTAGTGGTGGGTCTTTTGTACATGGCCTTTATGATCTTGAGGTATGATCCTTCTATCCCTACTTTCTTGAGGGTTTTTATCAAGAAATTCTGTATTTTGTCAAATGCCTTTTTAGCACCTATTGAGAGGATCATGTGGTTTTTAAAAATATTTTTTTAATGTTTATTTTTGAGAGAGAGTGAGAGGGAGAGACAGACAGACAGACAAGACAGATAGTATGAGCAGGGCATGGGCAGAGGGAGACAGACACAGAATCTGAAGCAGGCTTCAGGCTCTGAGATGTTAGCCCAGAGCCCAACGTGGGCCTTAAACCCACAAGCCATGAGATCATGACCTGAGCTGAAGTTGGATGCTTAACTGACTGAGCCACCCAGGTGCCTGGAGGATCATGTAGTTCTTTCCTTTTATTAATGTAATGTATCACATTGATTAATTTGTGGATATTGAACCATGTAAACCCCACTTGATCGTGGTGAAGAATTATTTTAATGTATTGGTGGATCTGGTTTGCTAGTATCTTGTTGGGAATTTTTGCATCCATGTTCATCAGGGAAATGGGTCTGTAGTTCTCCTTTTTAGTGGGGTCCTTCTCTGGTTTTGGAATCAAGGTGATGCTGGCTTTATACAATGAGTTTGGAAGTTTTCCTTCCATTTCTATTTTTTTGGGAACAGCTTCAAAAGAATAGTTGTTAACTCTTCTTTAAATGTTTGGTAGAATTCCTGTGGAAAGCCATGTGGCCCTGGAATCTTGTTTGTTGGAAGATTTTCGATTACTAATTCCATTTCTTTACTGGTTATGGGTCTGTTCAAAATTTCTATTTCTTCCTGTTTCAGTTTTGGTACTTTATATGTTTCTAGGAATTTGTCCATTTCTTCCATATTGCCTAATTTGTTGGCATATAATTGCTGATAATATTCTCATTATTGTTTGCAATTCTGTGGTGTTTGTTGTTATCTCTCTTCTTTCATTCATGATTTTATTTATTTGGGTCCTTTCCTTTTTTTTTTTTTTGATCATCCTGGCTAGGGCTTTATCAATTTTGTTAGTTCTTTCAAAGAACCAGCTTCTGGTTTCATCGATCTGTTCTACTGTTTTTTTCTATATCATTGATTTCTGCTTTAACCTTTATTATTTACATTCTTCTGCTGGTTTTGGGCTTTATTTGCTATTCTTTTTCTAGCTCCTGTAGGTGTAAGGTTAGGTCGTATATTTGAGACCTTTTTCTTTCTTTAGGAAGGCCTGATTGCTATATACTTCCCTCTTAGGGGCACATTTGCTGCATCCCAGAGGTTTTGGGCTATTGTACTTTCATTTTCATTGGCTTCCATGTACTTTTAATTTTCTCTTTAATTTCTTGGTTAACCCAGTCATTCTTTAGTAGGATGTTCTTTAATCTCCAAGCTTTCGTGGTCTTTCCACATTTTTCCTTGTGGTTGATTTCACGTTTCATAGCACTGTGGTCTGAAAATATGCATGGTATGATATTGATATTTTTGTACTTGTTGAGGGCTGATTTGTGACCCAGTATGTAATCTATTCTGAAAATGTTGCATGTGCACTTGAGAAGAATGTGTATTCTGCCTTAGGATGAAATGTTCTGAATATATCTATTAAGTCCATCCTGTCCAGTGTGTCATTCAAAACCATTGTTTCCTTGTTGATTTTCTGCTTAGATAATCTGCCCATTGCTATAAATGGGGTGTTGAAGTCCCCTACTATTATGGTATTTTTTCTTTTTAAATTAAAGGTAAGAAATTTGCTGACATGTAAGCTGCTAATGTTTCCCCTGATAGTACATTTTTCCTTTAAATTTTTAAAAAAATAGGTGGATATCTTAAAATGTGACACTTAAAAAAAGCATTTCCCACTTTGGTGTCCTTCTTACTTTATTTGTTGTTTGTTCATTGCGTGTGGACGTATACTGAGGAAATGTGACAGATGAGACATAAAAGGGCACTGAAGGAGGCCAAGAAGATGTTGTATGCATGGAACTTTCTAAGAAACTGCCAAATTGTCTTTCAAAGTGGCTCTACCATTGTGCATTCCCATTAGCGGTAAATGAGGGTTCCTGTTGCTCCACAGCCTTGTCAGCATGTGGTGTTGTCAGTGTTTTGAATTTTAGCCATTCTAATATGGATATAGTGGTACCTCATTGTTGTTTTAATTTGCAATTCCCTAATAACATATGATGTTAAGCATTCTTTCATATGCTTCTTTGCCATTAGTGTATCTTCTTTGGTGACATTTTGGGTCACATCTTTTGTTTTCTTTTTAATTGGGTTCTTTTTCTTGCTGTTGAGTTTTAAGAGTTCTTTGTATATTTTGGATACATGTCCTTATCAAATGTATGTTTTGCAAGTATTTTCTCCTAGTCCATAGCTTGTGTTTTCATTCTTTTAACGTTGTCTTTTGCAGAGCAGAAGTTTGTAATTGTAATGAAGCCCAACGTATCATTTTTTTTTTCTTTCATGGGTTGTACTTTTCATGTTGTATCCAAAGACTCGTTGCCAAACCCAAGATCACCTGGATTTTATCCTGTGTTATCTTATAGAAGTTTTATAGTTTTACGTTTTACATTTTGATCAATGATTAATTTTGAGTTTATTTTTGTGAAAGATGTGAGTCTATATCTGGATTCATTTTTTTTCTTGCTTTTAGATGTCCAATTTTTCCAGCACCATTTGTTAGAAACAGTATCCTTTGTCCATCAAATTGCCTTTGTTCCTTTGTTAAGAAGGGGAGACTATATTTGTGTAGCTCTATTTCTGTGCTCCATGTTCTGACCCATTGAGTGTATTTGTTTATTCCTTGCCAATACCACACTGTCTCGATTACTGTAGCTTTATAGTAAGTCTTGAAATCAGGTAGTACCAGTCCTTCAGCTTTGTTCTTTTTCTTCAATATTGTGTTGGCTACTCTAGCTCTTTTGCCTTTCCATGTAAACTTTTGCATTAGTTTCTCCATATCCACAAAATAATTTGCCTGGATTTTTATTGAGATTGCATTGCATCTATAAATTATATTGGAAAGAACTGGTATCTTAACAATATTGAGTCTTCCTATCTAGAAACATGGACTATCTATTTATTTAGATCTTCACTGACTTCTTCCGTCAGAGTTTTGTAGTTTTCCCTGTATAGAGTTTGTACATATTTTGTCATATTTATGTGTAAGCATTTCATTTTTTGTGCTGATGCAGATGATAATTTGAAATTCTCGTTATTTCTTACCGATGTATTGGCAACCAATTGAATTTATAGATTAACTTTGTATCCTGTACCTTGCTACAATCACTTCATTAGTTCTAGGAGTTTATTGGTCAATTCTTAGGCATTTTCTACGTAGACAGTCATGTTGAATACATAATTCGATGGTTTTCTGTCTTCCTTCTCAATCTATATACCTTTTTTTTCCTTTCCTTTTATTTCCTTATTACGTTAGTTTGGACTTCCAGTATGGTGTTGAATAGGAGCAGTGAAGGCGATGCCCTATTTTTTTGATACTGGCATTTGATCCTGTCAACATTTCTTTTGCCAGGTGACACAATGTTAAGCCTTGTCAGTAGAGGGTGTTGTAGGGATAGTACAAAGCATGGCAGAGGAAGCGGTTTCTCTTGCTGGTTTCAGGTGCTTTTTACCTTTTGCTCTTGTGACATGGCTGCCAGTGGCATATGTGAGACCCAGTAATACTCACCATCCAGGGAATTTCCCTAGTACCTGGTGGGTAGATTCTTGTTCATCACTCTGGACCACTGGCTGTGAACCAGCTCTGCCTATGGCACTCCACTGATCTTCTCTGTCATCCAGGGAACTACCGTCACACCCTTTCCAATGGTAAATCTGTCTTGGGTGGAGTGGGGTCTCTTCCAAGTTTGTTCCTTCCTTGCATTATCTCCCTTAGTCCTAGAAGGAGTAGCCGTCCCCTACATTTGCTATTCCTCTATTCTCAGAGTTCCTTTTTACCCTATTAGTAGTTAGCCACCTTTTACTTGTTAATTATTTATATTGAATTTTCCCTATTCAAATTAATGGTTTGTTTCTGTGTCCTGACTAGAATGACCCAGGTTCTTTTACATTTTTGGTTAACTTAAACCCTCAGGTAGTTGTTTTTCACCCAAATGAATTGCTATGGTTGGGTTTGAGGATGGGGGGTGGGGGCGGGGGGTTAGAGTGGAAGAAAGGGCACCTGGCTGTGCTGGTGGGCACAGTGGTTTCTGGCTCTGTGAGGAGCTCAGCTGTCTTGGCTGGCTGGGTGGGTGTGATGTGAGCAGGACAAAATGGCATGTGGAGTGAATGCGACCTGGCATTCTTGAGAACGCTTCCCTCAAGATTGTATTCTAGAGATGTGGTTGGGAGAGGAGGTCGGTTACACCCTGATAGAAGTGGTGGGCTTGAAATAATAAGGAGGAGGAGCCTTCTTGATTATTATCCTAAGGAAAATGGCATAGATTAGGGAGTCCAGATGGGGTCAGGGCCTCTGGATAAATCGTGAGCAGCCCCCAGAGCAGCTATGATAGCCCATCTGCTCTGGCATGTAAGAAACTGGTTGCCTTGTTGATTGCCATGAAAAGAGAAGCTTCATGGCCCTGAAGGACTTTATCCTTCTGATCAGCAGACAAGGTGCAGATACTCATACGAGATTGTTTAAGCATTATAAGATACAACGTTTTAGGGAATGGTTTCTATGAACTGTACATTTTGATTAATAGAAGTAATTTGCATTATGAGTTTGTTTTCCTTGGTGTATACTCTCGTCCCCAGGGAGGTGGATGAGCAAAGTGTTAGGTTATACTGCCTCATTCCTGCTGGCAGTGACACAGGTGCAAAACTGTGGGCACGATGAATCAAACGCCAGTTTTATCACCACTGCCTGTGCTTGGCTTAAATTGCCGTCAGTGGAAGAAATAGAATTCATTAGTTGTCTTTCAGGGTACGTGCAAACACATGGCAGCAAGGAGAAATGGGCAAAGCCCAACCTTTCCTTCTTTGAGGAGCTCTGGCAACAGATGAACCGTTGAGCCTTTGGACATACTGTCTTTGTCAGTAGATGTTTGAGAAGACAGTATTCCTGTGGCAGAATGCTCTGTGGATAGCTGATCAATTTTTTACTCTCTCCCAGAGCTGTTGAGAAAATAATATTGATTTGTGAGAGAATCCAAAATGCTGAAAAAGCTGACAGAAAATATAACTAAATACTCAAACAACTCTTTTACAGGATTCAGATAGACATGAAATGCATGCAAATCACTTTCCTGGCTTTTGTGATGAGTTATCTAGTGTGGAGAGTTGAAATAATAAGGAGGAGGAAACTTCTTGATTGTTATCCAAAAAAAAAAAAGGAACAGATTAGAGAGTCCAGATGGGGTCAGGGCCTCCGGTTAAATCCTTTTCTTTTTATTTCTATTTTCCTCTTGGCTGTGGTTATGCTAATACCATTTGACGATAAGCATGGGGCTCTGGCACGATGCTAGAGCACTGCATTTGGAGAAAAAGAAAGGCTCTCATAAAAAAAATTAATCTTCCCAGGGCTCCTGAGATGGATGGGGACCAAGAGCAAGCTTGACTCAAGTTCCAGCTTCATGTTGCCCAAACTGCACTGATCTTGGAGATTTTGACTGGAATCCTGTGATAGGACCCAGGAATCTGTGTTTCTAACAAGTACCCAAGTTGCAAACCTGATACTGCCAGTTTGCAAAACATCATTCTTGTGTATCTATTCAAAAGTGAAGTTTATTTTTAAATGTAATTAGATTTCCTGCTTGTCCAGCCAGATTTAGGTTGCAATGACTCACCTACATAAATATGTTTTTTAAGGCTTGGGAACACTGCTCTCAGCATTTGGGAGAACACATTAAAAACAAGAACAAGAACAGCAAGAACAACAACAAAAAACCAACTTACTGTATTGAATTGAGCAGCTGAAAGGCAAACACCTGGCCTTTTCTTCCCAATTATTCTGCTTGGACTGGTAGACTTTGGGATGAAATGTATTCACATCAAAAACCCTCCTTCTTGCTCCTTCCTGAACTATGCTTCTTTTTTTCCTTTAATATATAACATTTATTGCCTTTGTCTAATTATGAAAATAATTCGTGCTCAATGCCAAAAATTCCAAAGAAAAAACAAAACAAAAATCTGTAATTTCACCACCCAGAGATAACCTTGCTATCTGTTTTCTAAAGACACGGTGATGTGTGCTTCTTGAGGCTTGTAATTACAATACATCATGACCACTTTGTGAGAAACAGTAATTGTAAGTTAAATCAGGAACGTTAAAGGTAACCTATAGAAACTAGAATTTCACTCCTACTGCATTTTCATATCTAAAGAAATGCTGATCTGTCAAACTGTCCTTCGAATTCTAAGAGAATCCATATTTTTAGAATTTATAATGTCTTCTAAAGTTGTCATGCATTATATTTTTTCTGTAAAGAGTTTAGATATCTATCATTCATTCATTCATTATATAGTCATTGAACATTTATGATGGAGATCCATCATTTAACAAGACTGATAAAGTCTGTGCCTCCAGCGAGTTTGTTTTCTGGGATACGCGCAAGAAATAATAAATAAGCTATTAACAAACATTTTCAGATTTCTTTGTATTGGGTGACCAAAGAAAGTCACGTCTTCACTCTGACACCAGCGTTGACACCTAAAAGATGAAAAGGAACCCAGTCTTGGGAGAAGGAGAGAGTCTGTTTCCCTCAACAAAATATGTTGCAAAGTGGTTTTGGTTTGATTTGGTTTAGTTAATCTGCTAGGTGAGAACTGATGTAGATTTAATTTGCTTTTCCATCAGTTTGAGAGAAGTTAAATAAATACAATATAGTGTTGTTAACTCTGGGCATGATGTTGTACAGTGGATCTCTAGAACTTAATCATCTTGCATGACTGAAACTTTATACTCACTAAACAGCAACACCATTTCCCCTAACCCCCAGCCCTTGGCAACTACCATTCCGTTCTCTTCTTTTATGAGTTCAACTTATTTAGATTCCACATAAAAGTGAGATCATACAGTATTTGTCTTTCTTTGCCTGGTGTGTTTGTTTCACTTAGCATGATGTCCTTCAGGCTCACTCATGTTGCAACAAATGGCAGAATTTCCTTCTTTTAAAAGGCTGAATAATATTTCATAGTGTGTGTGAGCTCATGTATTACATTTTATTTATCCCTTCATCTCTGGACAGACACATAGGTTGTTCTACATTTTGGGTACTGTAAACACTGCTACAATGAACAAGATAATACAAATATCTCTTTGAGATAATGATTTTATTTCCTTTGGATATATATCCAGAAGCGAGATTGCTGGATCATATGCTAGTTTTGTTTTTAACTTTCTGTGGAATCTACGTCCTCTTTTATATAGGGCTTTCCCAATTTACATTCCCATCCATAGTGCACAGGGGTTCCCTTTTCTCCACATCATTGCTGACACTTGTTATCTTTTTAATAATAGCCATTCTAACAGATGTGATGTGGCACACTTTTGTGGTTTTGACTTGTATTTCCTGGATGATTGGTGATGTTAAGTACCTTTTCACATACGTGTTGGCTATTTGTATGTCTTCTTTGGGAAAAGATCTATTTTAGTCCTTTGCTCATTTTTAATTGGAACATTTGAGTTTTTGCTGTTGAGTTACAGCATATATGTTTTGGATATTCACTCTTATCAGATGATCTGGTTTGCAAATTTTTTTTGCCATTCCATGGGGTGCCTTTTCCCTCTGATGATTGCTTAAGTATTTCATCCATTTTGAGTTGATTTTTGTATGTGATGTAAGATAAGGGTCTTTCTGAGAATTATTTTCGTTCAGTCTTAGGGCCTTTGTTGTCCTCTTTTCTCCACTGCATTTTTTTCTGGGTCACCCTAGCTTTCTGCAAATGCTTGAGGAGGGAACTTGGAAGATAGCTCTAATGGAAATTGGTGTTTATTTTCCCACTTAGAAGTAATTTGATGTTTAAAAAATTTTTTTTGTGCGTTCTAGTTATGATGATCTCATGGAACTTGTGTGATTTTATAGTTCTTGTTAATCTGTTGTTTTTTAGAGGATATGCAAAAAAATTCTGACTTAGGTTGTTATAGTTACCTTACTGAATTGCCATTTTTTAAAACAGAAACTTCAGCTCACATCCAAAATACTATTGTTCTCATAGAAAAGCTCCTGTCAGTATTCAAAAATGCTTTAACTTTTTCCTACCCTAGTCAGAGCCATAGCTGATAGGAAGACAGAGGAGTAGAAAATAGGGACCTAAGACCAATACAAAAGCTATTACAGTTTCTCAGAAATGCATTAATTTGTCAAAAATGAGTAATAGTAGTAAGTTTTTCCTATAATGGGATTAGCATTTTCTAGCAGGACTTTTAATAATACCAATTTTTTATATACTTTCAAAGAACTTTGATATCAATTGAATTATTTACTTATGATTTAGGAATTAGTTCTTATAGGCCTTCTGGCTATCACTTAGTGCAAAGACAAAGCATGTAATTCAGATAATGTCACTCTGTTCTTACAGGCTTGTTTGTAGCCCTATAAATATTGGCCAGAAATGATTTACCCTGCCTTATTACCACTGTGCCTTTAACATGTACTTTTAAATGAGAAAAGTAATTGCTTGAACTATATAATGTCTGGGGGGAAAGTGACTTCAAATTACCAGTTATATTTGGGGGTTTGAAAATAATAGGAGGTATTGGCATCCTAGTTCTTTAAAATTATACTTCACTGACCTTGAAAACAGTATTTTTGGTGACATTACCCTGATAATTTTGTTTATCAGAGTATTATTAGATAGACTAATTGCCTTTGTAAAGGATTAGTGCGATAAGATTATATCCTTGATGTGATACAGTTGTATCTTAAAATAAAGTCATAACTATATTTTTTAGTAAAAGGCAAAAAATGTATTCAGTCAGAAGAGCAACTACAGTATCATCAGTGTTAAGTGTATTTGCATTGTTGTAAGAGAGATCTCCAGAAATTTTTCATCTTTCAAATCTGAAACTCTGTACCTACTAAACTCCCTTTCCCCTCCTTCTCCTAGCCCTTGGTATCCACCATTCTACTTTATATTTCTATGAATTTGACTACTTTCTGTACCTATTATAAGTAGAATCATACAGTGTTTGTTTTTCTGTGGCTGGCTTATTGAACTTAGCATAATGTAAGAATTTACAGCGTAAAGAAAGGCTTTTATGTTATGTAATCTTATAAACTATGAGGCAGAGTATATGACTATGCTAAATTGATTAATAATGTGAGGGTAGGTCCATAAATTGTACACTAACAGTTTAATTCTGATTAAGATTGGATGGACCAAAAATTAATTACTATTACTGACTTTTGGGTCTATTTCACAAAGTAGAGATACCTAACCATAGTTAATACTGAAGACCAATGAATGGATGAGAGACCTACATTCTAAATTTATCTGGAAGAAGTAGGTAATGGAGTGTTATGAAAGGAAATGAATCATTTTTAAATCAAAGTAATTTAAAATAGTGTGTACACACACACACACACACACACACACACACACACACACAGCTGTATGATGAGAGATTATTTGCTTCTGGGAATTCTGACATTTTGCAAATATTCTTGATTCAGATTGTTCTGATTTTTTATTTATGCATCAGTCATAGAGTTTTTGGACCCACTAAAGTTATAGAAAAGTTCCTTCTATATAGAACCCTATGGGATTAATTTGAATTTATTAATCCCCTCAAGCAGACTCCACACTCAGCATAGAGCCCAATGTGGGGCTTGATCCCAGGACCCTAGGATCATGACCTGAACTGAAATCAAGAGTTGGACAGATGCTCAACCAACTGAGCCACCTAGGCACCCCTAATAGATATTCTTATAATGGAAGCCAGACTTAATCTTTGAAGTAGTTACATAACTTGGAGAAATGGAGATGGGAAATATAATCTGTATCTAAGATAAATGGAGTTAGTGTTTTTTACAAACCCTGTCTTGAGGAAATTCAACAACTGAGAACTTTTAAAAAATACCTGCTTAGCATCTTCCTTTTGAAAAGCTCCTCTTTCCTTTTATGTTTCAAAAGAAAGGTATGGAGGAGGAGGAGAATAGCACGTTGGAGAATTATTATTTTTTCTTGGCCAATTAGAAGGGGAAATATGTGATTTCTCAGATAAAGAGGATATTATTTTTTCAGAAATCTAGGTGTATCCAGTCACTTGTAAGCTAAGTAAAAACTGTCAGTGATTTCATATATATACAGAGTAGCAGGATTGGACCAGCCTTTTCTCTTTTCCTGTGTAATTATTAGTCTCTACTGTTATTTAAATTTGCCATATATTCCCAGTGAATAGTTTTAGATAATCAATTTTATGAATATTGATAATGCATTGAATTAGTAGTTCAGAATAGATAATTTGAGAATTTTAAGATGAAACTGTTTGTGAGAGTGGTATTAAACAGAAATTAATGGGGACTACTTAAAAAAACATTAAAGTGGCAGCTTAATGTCTTCAAAGAAATAAAAGACAAGATTGATAATCTCAGGGGCAAATTAGAATCTCTCAAAAAGAACCAAATGGAAATATAAATGAAAACTACAACAATTGATTTTGATAATTCATTGGATGAATTTCAAGGATTTTAGATACTGAGAAATAAAGAATTAGGTAACTGGAACGTAGGTCAGAAGAAAATACACAAAATGAAACATCAAGACACAAAGGAATAGGAAATATATAAAAGAGCATAAAAGACAAAGATTCAATAAAAATTTCTTACATACATTTAATTGGAGTCCCAGGAGGAGAGAAGATACATAATGGTTCAAAAATAGCATTTGAAGTGATATTGGCTGAGAATTATAATAAACTGATGAAAGACATTAATCCATGTACTCAGGAGCACTATAAAACCCAATAAGGATAAATATAAAGAAACACACCCCCCACAATGAGGTGAATCATAGCAGACTCTATAAAGACCCAAACGAGTGGGGAATTATTGAAAATATTCAGAGAAAAGAGATATATGACCTTCAAAAGCAGCAATAATAATACAACTAACTTGTCAATCAAAAAAGTAAGCCAGAATATAAGGAAATGATATCTTTAAAGTGCAGAAGAAATTAATGGTTAATCCAGGATCCTATATTAAGTGAAAATATCCTTCAAAAATGTAGATAAAATAAGAACATTTTCAGAAAAGCAAATACCAAGAGAATATGATACCAACAGACCCAGAAGGAAGGTTGAAAATGTAGTAAGAAATTAAGAGTAATGGGAAAGATAAATATGTGGAAAAATCTAAGTGAATATTAGATGTATAAAACCAAAATAATGTATTCTGAGTGTTAAAACATAAGTGGCATTAAAATGTAAAATAGAGCTTAAGTTGACAGTAGAATAAATATTCTATGGTTTTCTCATTGTCCAAAGAGTGGAAAATGCATCAATTTATGTTAAACTTAGTATGTTAAGGAAACATGTTAAAATCTATAGGCTAACTACTAAAGCAGTGTAAAAGAATGAGCAATTACCAAACTAACAGAGGAGTAAAGTAACAGACGAACACAATTTCATTCTATTCAAAGAAAAGCAAGAAAAAAGAAAAAAAAAAAAAAAGGAATTCAGACATAGTGAGACAATGGAAAAAAAAATAGTGTAATGGTATATTTATACCCCAGTATATCAACAACTGCTTTAAATTCCAAGGGCCAAACTTTCCAATTAGAGTAAAACATTCTCAGACTGGAACAAAGAACAGAACCCAGCTCTCCATTCCTTACAAGAGATAAACTTAAAATATAAAGGTATAGAAAGGTTGAAAGTTAAAGGAAGAAAAAACACACCATGGAAATACTCATGCCTCTTTTTGCACATGCACGCTCAAAAGCTAGTATAACTATAATAATAACAGACAAAGTAGAATTTAAGGGGAAAAAGTGTTAGTAGGCAATATAAAAAGATACTGCATAATGATAAAAGTCCAGTTATCAAGGAAGATAAAAAAAAATTCTAAATCTGTGTTCACCTAATAGTGTATGTTCAAAATACATAAAGCCAAAATTGACAGAATAACACAGAGAACTAGATAAATCTGCAATAATGATGGGAGAGTTTGTTTTAATTTTTTTCTTAAGACTTTGTTTTTAGAGCAGTTTCAGGTTCACAGCAAAATTGAGAGGAAGGTAAAGAGATTTACCATATATTCCCTGTTCCCACGCATGCGTGACTTCCTCCATTAACACCATCCTCCATCAGAATAATATACTTGTTAAAATTGATGAACTACATTGACACATCATAATCACCTAAAGTCTATAGTTGACATTGTTAACTCTTGGTGTTGTACATTGTGTGGTTTTGGAAAAATGTATAATAACATGTATCCATTGTTATGGTATTATAGGGAGTAGTTTCATGGCCCCCAAATCCTTTGTGCTCTACCCCTAACCCCTGGAACACACTGATCTTTTTACTGTCTCCATAGTTTTCCCTTTTCCAGAATATCATACAATTTGGATCATACAATATATAGCCTTTCACATTGGCTTCTTTCATTTAGTAATATACATTTAAGTTTCCTCTGTGTCTTTTCATGGCTTGCTAGCTCACTTCATTTTAGCGCTAAATAATATTCTGTCATCTGTATGGACCACAGTTTATATCTATCCATTCACCTAATGAAGAACATTTTGGTTGTTTCCAAGTTTTAACAGTTATGAATAAAGCTGTGTGCAGGTTTTTGTGTGGACATAATTTTCGTTCCCTTTGGGTAAATACCAAGGAATGTGATTGCTGGATTGTGTGGTAAGAGTATGTATAGTTTTTAAAGAGATTGCTAAACTGTCTTCCATAGCAGCTATATCATTTTGTATTCCCACCAGCAGTAATGAGACTTCCTTTTCCTCCACATCCTCATTTGTACTTGGTGTTGTCAGTATTCTGGATTTTGGCCATTCTAATAGGTGTATGATGGTATCTCATTGTTTTGATTTGAATTCCCCTGATGACAGATGATGTGGAGTATCTTTTCATATGCTTATTTGCTATCTGTATAGCTTCTTTAGTGAGGAATCTCCTAAGATATTTGGCCTTTATTTTCATTTCATTATTTTCATATTGTTGAGTCTTAAGAGTTCTTTGTAAATTTTGATAACAGTCTTTTATCAGATGTGTCTTTTACAAGTATTTTTTTTCCTAGTCTGTGGCTTCTCAATCTCTTGACATCATCTTTTTTAGAGCAGAAGTTTTAAATTTTTATCAAGTCTTGGTTATCAGGGATTCCTCATGGATCATGTCTTTGGTGTTGTATTTAAAAGGCATCACCAAATTCGAGGTCATCTACATTCTTCCCTGCATTATCTTGTAGGAGTTTTGTGGTTTTGCACTTTACATTTAGGTCTGTGATTCATTTTGAGTTAATTTTTGTGAAGAGTGAATGAACCATTTCTAGACTTTTTTTTTTGCATGTGTATCTCCAGGTGTTCTAGCAACATTTACTGAAGAGACCATCGTTGTTCTATTGTATTGCCTTTGATGTTTGGTCAAAGATCAGTTGACTATATTTATGGTGATCTGTTTCATTGATCTCTATTCTGTGCCATCTATTTGTTTATTCTTTTGCCAGTTATCATAATGTTTTGATTACTGCAGCTTTATCGTAAGTCTTGAAGTTGGGCAGTGTTTGTCCTCCAAGTTTGTTCTTTTTCAATATTGTGTTGGCTATTCTGAGTCTTTTGCCTATCCATGTAAACTTTAGAATCATTTTGTCAATATTCATAAAATAACTTGCTTGGATTTTGATTAGCATTGCATTGAATTTATTAGTCCTTTTGGGAGGAACTGACATCTTGACAATATTGATTCTTCTTATTCATGGAGCATGGACTATCTCGCCATTTATTTAGTTCTTCTTTAATTTTATTCATCAGAATTTTATACTTTTCCTCATGGATATCTTGTGCATATTTTGTTAGCTTTATAAGTGTTTCTTTGTTTGGGTTCAAATGTTAATAGTGTTGTGTTTTTAATGTCAAATTCCACTGGTCCGTTGTTGGTATAGAGGAAAGAAATTGAGTTTTGTAAATTAACCTTGTATCCTACAACCTTGCTATTATAGTTTATTAGTTCCAGAAGTTTTTTTTATTCTTTCAAATTTTCTATATAGATGATCATGTTATCTGAAAACAATGACAGTTTTATGTTCTCTTCCCAATCTATATACCTTTTCTTTTCTCTTCTTTTCTTTTCTTGACTTATTAGCAAGGGCTTCTAATACAGTGTTGAAAAGGAGTGGTGAGAGCAGACATTGTTGCCTTGTACCTGATCTTAGAAAGCTTGTGATTTTTACCGTTAAGTATGATTTCAGCTATAGGTTTTTTGTAGATGAACTTTATCAAGTTGAGAAAGTTCCTGTCTATTCCTAGTTTTTTTAAATCATGATTCACTGTTGGATTTTGTCAAACGCTTTTTCTGTGACTATTGATATCATATGATTTTTCTTTTTTAGTAGGTTGATGTGATGGATTGCATTAATTGATGTTCAAAAAATAATTTCTTCAAATAAAACAAATAGGTATGTTAGTATATCTAAGTTTGGCTTAAAGTAGAAAAATACAGTTTCCCCTTTACATTATTTCTAAGGAGAAATCCCAAATATACTGAAATATATCCTAAAACTACTGAGAGACTTAAGCTACTTTAACCTGGGCATATCCCTCTTACACCCCTGTTAAAAAGCTGATAGGTATTACACAGTTAGGATAATTGTAGCACTTTATCAAATTGGCAGATGCTCAGTAATCATTTTTGTCCCCATTAGGCAATAATAGGTACAAAATAAAAGGATACCTGTTGGTGTCCTTACAGCTGTGTCTGAATTGGAAGGCACTAGCACTCATCATTCCAGACAGTGGGTGAACCAAAGGAGCACAGACATTTTTCATGAGGAGAGCTGCATATAAACATTTGGCCCATCCTGGAGACTCCTACTGCCCAGACAAGTGATTCCGTTGAGGCAGTTCTTCTCCTGCTGTATTTGTAAGCTCCAGATTATTTATAAAGCTGTGGTACAAAAAACTAAAATTAAAATCAAAGACCCTCCGGTACTCTGCAGTTGTGAGACAAAGCATTAGAGGGAAGTGTTTTCAAACTTAGGAATGCATTATTTCAGCTTTAGTACATGTAGACGCACAATATGCTAAGTGGCTTTTTCAGGCAAATAGTTAATTATCCAGTGACCCAGTTATGAACAATCCATTCATGAGGAAATAGTAAGACTCCTTACCTTATTATGAGGGGTGGTTTGTTTTTCAACTTTATACCGATTTATATACCCACATACTGGAGGCAATAAAAAAGGAATTAGTCCATTTAACTTTTATTAGATTTTACTGCATAGAATATAGCGATAAGGAAATAATGTTTAAAAATATGCTGTGTCCTAGATATTAAAATAAACTCGTTGTTCAAAAATATCACCCTGGGAGAAGGGACTTATTACATGGATGTTACCATTGCTCAAACATTTTTGAAAACCATTCCTGGAACTTCCTTGAAGCTAGTTTATGTGTCATGCAAGAAACTAATGAAAGAATGTACTGATATCTCTTATCAAACTGAAGCACAATTTTCTAATATTTAGAAGCAAAAACAAAGTCATTGGAAATAATCTTGTATTTTAAGCATAATAAGCCTAAGTTGAAAGCAGTACAATCATATTAGAAGTCTCTGTTTTGAACTGGTTACTGGATGGGTCTATGTAAATTAGTGAAATATTTAAATTGTTGCCATTAAAAAATGACAGTCGAGAATATTGATGTATTCTGGACACAGGACAAAAACAGTAATCTAATATATGTCTTAATTTATTAAAGAATCAGCTTTTGTCTTGGTTAATACATAATTGCCTTGTGTGTTAGTGAATACTCAGAGGCTTTTGGAATTAATTAATTTTAAAAAGTTGAGAATTCACTTAAATTGATACTATAAATTTGCTTCGTAAGACTCTGTTTTTATAATCAGTACCAAGTGATACTTCAGCTTAGCACCTGCCCAAATGATTAAAAATATGGAATGCAGCCTAGATGATACAAATTGTTCTAGTTATATATTCTTGTCCTAGTTTAAACATTATCCCATGTATTTATTTCTTACCATGTATCCACTATGTGTGTTTATGTGTGTGCGCATATATATATATATGTATATATATTTATATATATATAAAACATGTGGATACATGGATACGTATGGATATATATGTAACCATGTGCAACTATATATAATATATAGTTTTATATAAAAGTTATATGTAAGTGATATACATGGAGCCATATAAATATATCACTGTTTGTGTATGTATATATACAAAACTGTATCAGACCATGTATGTAAATAGAGCTATATATATAGTTATATGGTTATATATATCATATATATAGTTATAGTAATATACACATATATTTCTTGGCACGTGCCAAAGTGCGAAATGGTGGTCTTTAGTCCAGATTTGTCTTTGTTTGTTCTGCAGAATATTGGCTTACATAGTGTTTTAAGTTTGAATTATTTAAAAATCTCGTGCATTGTTGGTGGGAATGCAAACTGGTATAGCCACTGTGGAAAATGGTATGGAGGTTCCTTGAAAAGGAAATAAAAATAGTTCTAAAAATAGTTCTAAAAATAGTTCTAAAAATAGAACTACCTTATGATCCAGCAATTGCACTGGGTATTTACCCAAAGAATACATGAACACTAATTCAGAGGGATACATGCACCCTTATGTTTATATCAGCATTATTTTTTTTAATTAAAAAACATTTTTTAATATGAAATTTATTGTCAAATTGGTTTCCATACAACACCCAGTGCTCATCCCAACAGGTGCCCTCCTCAATGCCCATCACCCACTTTCCCCTCCCTCCCACCCCCTATCAACCCTCAGTTTATTCTCAGTTTTTAAGAGTCTCTTATGGTTTGCCACCTTCCCTCTCTAACTTTTTTTCCCCCTTCTCCTCCCCCATGGTCTTCTGTTAAGTTTCTCAGGATCCACATAAGAGTAAACACATGTGGTATCTGTCTTTCTCTGCCTGACTTATTTCACTTAGCATAACACTTTCAAGTTCCATCCATGTTGGTACAAAAGACCATATTTCATTCTTTCTCATTGCCAAGTAGTATTCCATCGTATATATAAACCACAACTTCTTTATCCAGTCATCAGTTGATGGACATTTAGGCTCTTTCCATAATTTGGCCATTGTTGAAAGTGCTGCTCTAAACATTGAGGTACAAGTGCCCCTATGCATCAGCACTCCTGTATCCCTTGGGTAAATTGCCAGCAGTGCTGGGTCATATTTTTAATTTTTTGAGGAACCTCCACACTGTTTTCCAGAGCGGCTGCACCAGTTTGCATTCCCACCAACAGTGCAAGAGGGTTCCCGTTTCTCCACCTCCTCTCCAGCATCTATAGTCTCCTGACTTGTTCATTTTAGCCACTCTGATTGGCGTGAGGTGGTATCTGAGTGTGGTTTTGATTTGTATTTCCCTGATGAGGAGTGACTTTGAGCATCTATTCATGTGCCTGTTGGCCATCTGGATGTGTTCTTTAGAGAAGTGTCTATTCATGTCTTCTGCCCATTTCTTCACTGGGTTATTTGTTTTTTGGGTGTGGAGTTTGGTGAGTTCTTTATAGATTTTGGATACTAGCCCTTTGTCTGATATGTCATTTGCAAATATCTTTTCTCATCCCGTCGGTTGCCTTTTAGTTTTGTTGATTGTTTCCTTTGCAGTGCAGAAGGTTTTTATCTTCATGAGGTCCCAATAGTTCATTTTTGCTTTTAATTCCCTTGCCTTTGGAGATGTGTCAAGTAAGAAATTGCTGCGGCTGAGGTCAGAGAGGTTTTTTTCCTGCTTTCTCCTCTAAGGTTTTGATGGTTTCCTGTCTCACATTCAGGTCTTTCATCCATTTTGAGTTTATTTTTGTGAATGGTGTAAGAAAGTGGTCTAGTTTCATTCTTGTATAGCAGCATTATTTACAATAGCCAAGATATGGAAGTATCCCAAGTGTCCATCGATGGAATATTGTTCAGCCATAAACAAGAATGAAATCTTGCCATTTGCAATGACGAATTTGCTAGAGAGTATAATGCTAAGTGAAATAAGTCAGAAAAAGACAAATACCATATGATTTCATGCATATGTGGAGCTTAAGAAACAAAACAAGCAAAAGGAAGAAATAAGAGAGAGACAAATCAAGGAATAGACTCTTAATTATAGAGAACAAACTGATGGTGGGTGGGGGATGGGTGAAACAGTTGCTGGGAATTAAGGAGTATCCTTGTGATGAGTACAGGAAGATGTATGGAAGTGCTGAATGACTATCCTGTCCACCTGAAACTAATATAACATTGTATTTTAATTAACTGGAATTAAAACAACAACTTAAAAAATAAAAATAAAAACCAGATTTCAAAATCTAGTTCTCTTGCTTCTCTTCATCACTCGGAAGGTCGGGCATTCCTATCCTCATCCAGAAACAAGTTGGGTCAAATGCCCCCTGTGCTCTGTCATTCAACACAGTCCCCATCCCTTCCTATACCTTCCTGACACACAGGCCTAGGGTCAGTTGTCATTTATCATCTAACACCGGGCCTGAAATCCTTGAATAAGTTCTACTAAGGATTTTTATTTTACCCTTAAGGTCAATGGGCACGGTTTTAAGCAGGTTTTAAGTAAGGTGGCGTGAGGTCATGGAAATGTGGCTCATTTGGGGGAGATTATTCAGTTCCTGTAAGGATAAGTGTTTGTTTGCACATGGTTGCTTCTCGCAAGCTAGATATAATGGTTGTTTGCTGTCTGGCAGGTTTGTGATTTTTCCCCCTCACTTTTTGACCAGAAAGGAGTCACATGGTCTCTGATGCTCTTAACCAGCTTGTTCTGTGTATTTGTCTACTGAGTGTGATTTTCTTAGCTCCTGGGGCTATACCGCATTGTGGGAAACTGTGATGTTGGACCCCTATGGCTATAACCACCAGAGCTTAGTTCAGGAAGCCCCTTGGATTGCCAGTGAGGATGAAGCGAATGATGATACTGTTCAAATGCCTTCCTCACTGTTCTCCTGCATGGCCAAGCATCCCAGCTTTTTAGACCCAGCCATTACACATTAAGGTGACAGAAACAAAATTAATATGACAGAATGACAGTGTTGCTTTTGCTAGAACTAAATGATGCAAATGCCTTTAATTAGATTCAATTCCATATGCCTAGAGAGTAAACTCTTCTTCTAAAAAGATAGAATACTAATGTCTTGCACTGATGAAGAGCCTTTCATCTGGCAGTTTTCCCACGTGGTTTATAAACCAATATGACACCGTAAAAGCAAAGCGGAGAGAACTTCAACCACAAATGGAATGTAACGACTGTTTAATGGTGTATAACAAAACAGTCGGGCAGGAACTAGAAAAAGCTATTTAAAACATCATTAATATGTGTCCCGAGTAGAAATTGTTATTTTATAAGTGAAGTTAAATTTTAAGCAGAGTAAGTTTTTGGAGAGTGAGAGCTAGCTGTTTTAAGTTCTGAAGCGAGAACAAGAAGTAGTCTCCCCATATGTAAGATATAGTTACACTTGACCTACAAAGGTGATTTGAGCGGGGGAGGGGAAGAAGAAGGAGAGAAGGAAGAACTAAGATCTTTCGTACCTCCACATGCCCGCCCTCACAGTGATATTCCAGATATGTTATTACTGGCACCGTAGAGAAAAGTGAGGCTCATAGAAAGTGAGGAATTGACCCAAGATAACCTTTACTGAGTGAAACGCGAATTGAAATTAGATCCGTTTGATTTCAAGCTCCTGTTTTCCCCTACTTGCCAGACTACTTTCCACTGAAGCTGTTGACACCTCTTATGCTCTGAAATAGAAGTTCTGTTTTCTATGTAGCAGATCTTTTGTCTCCCTCCTCAGAAATTTAGATTACATGTTCTAGAAGCATATGGAGGAGCTGGTCTTGTGACAGCTCCATATGCTTCCTTAGGCAACACTGGCTCATGCCCCCTAAATAGTGTACATACGGTCTCTGGCTTCTGGTTGCTGCAGGGTAAGTTCCTTGACTTTCCAAGGGCACTTTCCCCAAGTTGCTCGAGTGTCTGGGAACGTGGCTCATTGCCTGGGAGTGGGACTGAGAGTTCCAAAGTTGTTCTTGTCATTCTTGAAGAGACTCTAGGGTCCTAATGCAAAAATGTTTCCTACCTCCATATCCCAGAGCTACAGAGGTTCTTGACTACTGTCTACTGTGTCTCTACCTTGGGCAATATTAAGTTAGCTAGTAACTTCTTGCCTCCTCAGACTTTTCCAGAGTGTCTATTCTTTAGTGATTTCCTTTTACTCTTACAAGGCAAACGTATTCTTCTTTCCTTGCAGTCTCCTCTTCTTCTGATTTTGATAGCTGTATTATCTATCTATAGTATATCTATGTATAATCTGCATTGCTAGAGCATACAATAATTACCTGCTCTCCTTATCCTCATTAAAAGAAGAAAAAAGGTAGAAAACTGATATTTTTGCATGTCAAATTGCATGCTCCCCTTTTCTGCTGCTCATGTTTAAGTAAGAGAAGTTTACCTGTACTTTTACGAGGAAGTTCGTGTGGGTTCGACCAGGGTAGCTTTCCAAGCTGCAGAGCTCTTGGGCTCCCTCTTCTCGTGTTACTTTGACATATTAAAAAACATGGTCTTTCAGGGCACCTGGGTGGCTCAGTTGGTTACGGTTCATGGGTTCGAGCCCTGTGTCGGGCTTTGTGCTGACAGCTCAGAGCCTGGAGCCTGCTTCAAATTCTGTGTCACCCCCCCCCCCCTCACTCTCTGCCCCTTCCCTGCTCACGTTCTGTCTCCATCTCTCTCAAATATGGATAATAAAACATTTAAAAAAATTTAAAAAATAAAATAAAAAAACATGGTCTCTAAGTGCAGCCATCTGTCCATTTATTTCTGAAAATTGCCTCTATTGGCTTCCCGTCCCATCATCCCCCAGATCTGGACTATCCCTTTTCCTCCCTCAAAGTTCTTGCCCTGGGATGTCCTCATTGCAGAGCTCTTTCTCAGAAGCTTGTGGGATCAGGCTGCCCAGCAAGTGAGCCCTCCCTGTGGTGCTCTCGGACTCACCTCACATGTGCAAATGTGTGTCTGAGAAGCCCCCTCCTGTTTCTGTCGTTTTTTTCTCAAATTATTCCACTGAGCCTTCCCTTCTCAGGAGGGACTCCTCCTCTTTGTGGTGATGATTTGTTGGCAATTTCTGGGTTCTCTAGCTCTTAAGACCACGAGAAATCCCTTGGTCTTTTCTCCTTTTGTGCAGAGCTGCTATTCCCACATTACTCTTGCATCCAATTTGTATTCTGGGTTCATGTAGATTCATTTCAATTAATTTTTTTCTAAGCTACCTCCTTGATTTTTCTGTTTCCAAGAAGAACATAGGGAGATTGGAAGTCTATGCTGTCTCCCCCGACATCGTGCCAAAGGGCAGCAACCTCTTAACTCGTCTTCCTGCTTCTGCTCAGCCTCCTCACCTTAGTCTATTTGCAACCTAGAATGAGCCTGTAAGTTAGACCATATTTGCTGAAGACTCTTTTAGAGGCTTCCCGTCTTATTCAGGGAATAGCCAAGGTCCTCATCAGGATCACCAAAGCCCTCTGGTCTGACCTGGCTCCTCCTTTCCTTTCTCATCTCATCTCCTTCTATTCTCCCTCTTATTCTCTCTGCCTCTTCATTCTTTCACCAGAACTCTGACCTGCTTCAGACCTGGGGACTTTGCATTTGTTGTTCTCTCCGTCCTGAATGAACTTCCCTGAGATACCCGCTTGGTCCACTTGCTTACTACCTTCTGGTCTTTTCTCAAATGTCGCCTTTCCTGAGACCTTCTGTGCCCATCTTATCTAGTATGGTACACTCCATGACATTTGCTAACCCCTTCACCCCTTCTCTTCTCACTTTTTCTCTGAACACTCACTAGCCTACTAAACATTTTATGATTTTTGTTTATTTTCTGTCTGCCAAGGATTAATGTCTTTATTTCCAGCCCTTAGAACAGTACCTGGTGCAGAGTAGGTTCACGTTAAATATTAGTTGAATGCACTAGTAGGGGTAGGAAAAGAGGCAAATTGTGCTAGGAAAGTTCAGGTTGAAGAGTGGTTATATCTGGCTAGGCATAGGAGGCAGGGATAAGGCAAGAACTGACTTTGAACTAGTTCTCAAGGAATGAGTGAGATTTAAACAGGTTTATCTGCTGCTGTGATTTCACAGAGGTCTGCATTTATTTTAGACAGATGTGTGACATGTTAAAGAGGTAGAAATGACGGGTGGTGAGGCAGATGAAGTTGTTAAAGTGATGCCAGGTTTGAGTGTGAGTGATTTGGAAGGTGATGGCTCTACATGTGTTGAAGGCAGATGTTAAGTTTGGATGGGGCTTTGTACCTTTCAGCGTTCTTGATTGCAAGAAACATAAACCAGGCCTGGCTATGATAAGAAAAAAGGAAATTTTCTGGAGGAATTGGGGCTTACCGAGTTGATAGGAGGTGTCTTAGCGCTGTATGAAAAATACCACAAACTGGTGGCTTAGAAGCAACATTTATTTCTTACACTTCTGGAGGCTGGAAAGTCCAAAATCATGCGTGGCATTTGGCAGACTTGGTGTCTAGTGAGAGCCACCCTCTTTGCTGATGACCATCTTCTCCCTGTAATTTTACATGGCAGAAGGTCCAGGCTAGCTCTCTGGCGTCTCTTTTATAAGGGTGCTAATCCCAATCCAATCAACTCCACATACCATCACCTTGGGATTTAGGATTTCAATACCTGAATTTTGAGGGGATACAAACATTCAGACCCTATCAGGAGGTTTGCAGAATCAAGAGCTGGCCAATAGGAGCTAGTGCCGAGGTCACGTAGCAGGAGCAACCTACTGTAACACCCCTGAACTGAATATTGCCCCTAGGTATTTCCCAATACATTCGTCCATTTTCCTGCTAGTGGAAATCTGTTTCCAGATTTTTTTTTATTACAAAGTACTGTATGGGTATATATATGTTATGGGTATATATGTGGGTTATATATGTATGAGGGGAATACACACACACACACACACACATACATATATATACATACACACACATACATGTTTTCTGGCACAAGCTTCTCCATGGAGCAAAATTTCCAGACTATCAGATATGTTCATACTCAACTCTATGAGATGATACTAAATTGTTTCCAAAACGATTATTCCAATTTGCACCCCAACAAAATTGTATAAATGTCCATTTGCTCTATATCCTCACCCACACTTCATATTTTTTACAAATTTTATTTAAAAATTTGCAGTATCATAAAGTTTACTCTTGTAAATTACTGTTGTGCTATGACTTTTGACAAATGTGTACAGCCACGTGTCCACCGCCATAATCAGGATGCAGAACAGTTCCGTCGCCCCAATACATTCCCTCCGCTCCCTCTTTTTAGCCACTCCCTTCTCCATTTCTGGGCTCTGGCATTTGTTGATCTGTTCTCCATCCCTATCATTTTGCCTTTTCCAGAAATGTCATGTAAATGGAATAATACAATATGAAGTTTCATGGGTCTGGTTTCTTTTCCTCAGCACAGTACATTTGAGAGTCATCTATGCCGTTGGATATATCAGTACTTCATTTTTGTTGTTGTTGTTGGGTATCATTCCATCTAAACAAAGTGTTTAAATAATTCCATTGTTTGTATGGAATGATACCCAACAGTTGGTTTGCCCATTTCCCAGTTGAGGATCATTTGGGTTGCTTCCGTGTTGGTAATTATGAATAAAGCTGGCGTTAACAATTGGGTACAGATTTTTGTGTGGACATGCTTCCATTTCTGAGGTAAATACCTAAAAGTGGGATTTCTTGGGTATATGCTCACTATATTTAACTTTATTAGAAACTCTAGGACTGTTTTGCAGAGTAGATTTGTGCTACACGTACGGTAACGAGAGTTCCAGTGGCTCTGCATCCTTGTCCGCACTTAGTGTTGCCATTTTTAAAAGTCATTCTAATAGATGCATGGTGGTACCTCACTGTGTGGCTTGTTGGCATTTCCCTGAAGACAAGTAATGTTGAGCATCTTTTCATGTGCTTATTTGCCGTTCATATTTCTTCTCGCGCCAAGAGTTCTTAGACATGAGGCATAAAAGAAAATAATGTAGTAAACTGGACTTTAGAAAAATTAGTCATGTTTAGGTAGACATGAATGCTGTCTAATAGAGTGAAGAAATGTAGATTCTATTATCTGCATCAATTAAACATTTTGGTGGCATCACATATCACCACAAGGAATGTATTCTCCTTTTCCTGGAGGATAGCAAAACATTAGAGCCTGAGGAATGAGAAAAAAAGGTAGGTAGAATTGAGGGATGTAACAGATTGAAGGACAGGAAAGTGTGACTTGAGAATGCAGTCTCAGAGCTGGAAATCAGTGAGCTGGAGCCGAGTTTCAAGTGATTCCAATGCCTGTGAAGTGGCCCTGGCTGGGGGTAGAGATGACGATGCTTAAGGCTTAGAAGATCCAGGGCTCCAAGGCCAGAGGGGAAAAAGGTGAATCAGTAGAAGGATGAAGGAACCAAAGACATAGGCAGAGGATGAAATGTGCAGATTATGAAGCACTTGTTGGAACCATTGAGGAAGGGAGTATCTGCCACATGCAGACATGAACCCCAGATAATCTAGTCTATGTACCCTGCTTAACCCATTCTTGTCTTCTCCAGGTGTTCTCCTTTCGTTTATAAATAGATTTTCATGGAATCAGTAACATATGAAGCATCGTTCCTAAGAATCATTAATACTTTTCTCATTTTGGGAAGTATTCTATAGGGTGGAAATTTAAATCTCTCCTAAAACTGACTGTAGGGAACATAAAAAAAATCGGCTTTTGACATCCAGATAGAACATAGTCACTGTGTTGTAGTCAGACACCTGCCATATCACAAAAGCTTTCCTCCCATTCTTACTGCCTTCGGCTGCCTGGTTTCCTCTTTTTTTAAGTTTATTTATTTATTTTGAAAGATAGAGAAGGGGGGGGAGAGAGAGAGAGAGAGAGAGAGAGAGAGCAGAGGAGGGGCAGACAAAGAGGGAGAGAGAGAGAATCCCAGGCAGCTTCTGTGCTGTTAGTGCAGAGCCCAAAGCTGGGCTTGATCCCACAAACTGAGATCTTGACCGCCAAAATCAAGAGTCGGGTGCCCAACCTACCGAGCCACTCTGGTGCCTCAGGTTTCATATTTTTTTACAAGCCAGATGTCTGTGCATAAAATACTATTTATCACAATAATGTGATAAACTGTGATCCTCAGACATATAAACACCTAAATGAATCAGCCTGAAGATGCATTTAAAGATGTGTATTTTGTAAAATGTTTTTGATAGTTTCTTTTTTTTTCATTTTCTGCTTTATCATCCTGAAGTAATATGTCAGAATGCATCCACAAGCTGATTCTGCATTGTATTCATGTGTTATTTTATGAAGTGAAGTTTATGTTGTATGATTGTCTTTGGTAATCATTATTTTTACTGGGGGGAGATGTCATCTCTCACGTGTCTGTCTGTGGTTTGTCTAGATCTCTGCCAGTTGGTGTGAAGGGGTACAATACATTGCCCTTGGGGGATTACAGCCTAGCTGAAGAGAAAGAAGAAATGCTCATAGCAGCCAAATTTAGTACCATAGGGTTTAGACATTAATTATACACTGTCATATCGTTTCTAATCATTTTGTGGGTGTTGGAGGCAGTTTATGAGCTGAAGAATCACTGAAGTGTTTGTGGAAGTTTGGTTGTGGAACTGTGATTTTTTAAATAACTTGGGGAAAGGAAGAAGAACATCGTAGGATGGAAAAACTGAAAAAGAAATACAGGGATGCGTACGCGCGCGTCTGTGTGGGTGTGTGTAGGGAACAAGTGAGGAAATAATGACCAAAGGGTTGGAAGAGGAGTTGAGAATCTGGATATCGTAAAGAGTTGAGATACAAGTTCAGTGGGAAAGAAGGTGAAGAGAGAGAAGGCTGGATTCAAAGGCAGGATTTTATTGTTCAGGATTTCAGGAAGCAGTGATTGGTGTTGAAGAGGTCCCAGTTCAAGGTTATGTTTCCTTCATGGCTAACTTGCAGATTGACTCCCTTTAGAATGTCTTTCAGATTAAACTTAGCATTTTCTCTTTTTCTGAATGGTGTTGATGTTTGAGTGTACATCGACTTAGCATCCAGTGATTTTATATATGTTTATTTTATCTTCCCAAATAGATTTAAGTTATATCTTGTTTTCTTTTTTTTTAGTTTTCTTTTTTTTTACTTTACATCCACATTAGTTAGCATATAGTGCAACATTAGTTAGCACATTAGTTAGCATATAGTGCGTCACATGTGCATTAGTTAGCATCTAGTGCAACAATGATTTCAGGAGTAGATTCCTTAATGCCTCTTACCCATTTAGCCCATCCCCCTCCCACAACCCCACCAGTAACCCTCTGTTTGTTCTCCATATTTAAGAGAGACTGTATTTCTAATACTCTATACAACATAGGTTTACTTACTAATTGGGTGAACTAATATGGATAAGATGAAAACTGTGATGTGGCGAGGAGTATGACAACAAAGTAAATGATATTGTTGATGTGAGACCTGTTTCTTCCAGCTAAAAATGTTTTTTCTTTGTGACCATGAAGATCACATCTTCCGTTTACATGACCATTAAAATACGACAATATCTACAAGCAGTCATAGGAATCTCAGCCGACAGCTTCCTCCTTCTCTTCCACATCTTCACACACCTTCTGGATCGCAGGCCTAAGCCCACCAACCTGATCATCTGTCACTTGGCATTTGTCCACACGATGAAACTCTTCACTGTGCTGTTGTCTACAGACCTGTTGGAAACACTAAACTTTCTGAACGATTTCAAATATAAGGCTTTATTTTGCATGAACGGAGTGACACGATGTCTGTCCATGAACATCACCTGCCTCCTGAGCATCCTCCAGGCCTTCATCACCAGCACCAGCACCTCCTGGTTGGTCAGGTTTAAACATAAATGCACAAAATGCGCCTTCCGTCCTTTTATTGTCTTATGGGTTCTTAGTTTGTCTCTCAATAGTAAGTGCCTCTTGTATACTGCTGCTTCTTCTAACACGACCCAGATCCATCTACTGCATGTCAGTAAATACTGCTCGGTTTCCCCCATACACTCCATCATCAGGGGACGGCTTCTCATTTTGACATTACCCAGGGATGTTTTCTTTATAGGCGCCATGCTGCTCTCTAGTGCATATATGGTGATTCTCTTGTCCAGGCATCAGAGGCAGTGCCAGCAGCTGCACAGCTCCAGCCTCTCCTCGAGGGTCTCCCCAGAGAGAAGGGCCACCCAGACTATCCTGTTGTTGGTGAGTTTCTTTGTAGTCGTGTACTGGGTGGACATCATTATCTCCTCCTCTGCAACTGTGTTATGGAGATATGACCCAGTAACCTGGATTTCCAGAAGCTTGTATCCAATGTGTATGCCACTGTCAGTGCATTGGTGTTAATTTGTTTGGATAAAAGGATAAAAAATGTGTTTCAAAAATGTGGAAAAATTACGATCAGTTTATAACTACTTATTCGTGAAATATTTATACCCCAAAATGATTATTTTTGCTTTAATTTTATGACAGATAAAATTTTGATAGCCAGATAAAGAATTCCCAGGTGTTTTTATAGCTGAACTCTTGTTCATTTTATGCTATTGGGGAAAGAATTAACAAGAAAACAATTGGGAAAAAATAATGTCTAGTTTCATTTCCCATACTGTGACACTTTCTCTTCCTCCTCCTTCCACATTTAGAGAAGATTGTGAAATAGTTGTCTTATCCTGATAATTCAGCATAATCTGACCTTAAAATCAGATAATTATTAAACATCCTTCTATCTACAACCTTAATTTTCATTGTCATATAACCTAATGTATTCATATCAGGGATAGGGAGATTTGGTTCTAGATACCTTAGGAATAGGAATAACTATTTTCTTACAAATCCTATTAACCCAATTGATTCAAGTTGAACCTGGCTCACTCCCCTTTCTTTTCTTTTCTTTTTTTTAGATTTGTTTTTAGATTTTTAAAATCTAATTTCTTGTCAGATTGGTTTCCATACAACACCCAGTGCTCATCCCAACAAGTGCCCTCCTCCCTGCCCATCACCCACTTTCCCCTCTCCCCCACCCCCCATCTACCCTTAGTTTGTTCTCAATCCCTAAGAGTCTCTTATGGATTATATCTTCTAGATTAAATATAAAAGACTCTTGTTGAAATTTGAATCAGAAAACTTGCTTAGAGGTCACCTACTCCAAAACCCTCTGTAGTGGCCATTGACCTCTACCCAGAATGCTGTGCCTCCCACAGCTTCTATGTTCTTTTGCTTCTAAAGGCCTCTACCTGTGACTTTCTTCTGAAGGATGGCCAGGACTTGCACTACTGGAGCCGCTTTGCCCAGACACACAGAGCAGGAAGTGCCTGGGACTTTAGTGTTACGGTCCCACTCCTAGTCCCACCCTGCAACAGGGCATCTTGGCCAATGACTGACAGGTGTTGAGTATGACTCAAGTAGGGCAGTGTTGGAGCTTTTATATGTGTGACTGGAGCTCCCCTGGTCAGGGTTAGGCTGGGAGTTTACCTGAGATCACACCCTTGTTTGGATTTTTCCCTTTCTGACACCCCCAACCTTCGTCTTTCTTGGGAGCATTTGTACATGAATCTGCATCTTAAGGTTCTTTGGGAACGCTGACCTAAGGCATTCTTGTTTTACTATGGGGAAAATGAGGCCTAATGTGGTTAATGTGCCTAGAGTCATGCACAGCCTAATTTTGGACCCAAATCTCTTGAGTCCATGTGTATGCTCTTTTAACTTCTTAGTAGTTCGAGGCATGCAATAGACATATAATAATTTTCTTTGAATTTACAAATAAGTGATGAGTGCTTTGTGTGCAAGGCATTTTACTGGCTATGAAAGGAGGCATGAATTTGAGATGTAATTCTTGCCTTCCAGAAGCTTAAAAAAGAAGGGCAGTTAGATTGCTATTGGAATCCAGAAGAACAAGGGATGGGGGTATCATGCATGATTCAAGCAGGCAAAGAGAGGGAGACAGATTCAAAAATGGTGTGTGACATCTGGATTGGGGCTGAGAGGGTTAGGTTTATTTTTATTTATTTATTTATTTATTTATTTATTTATTTATTTATTTTCAATATATGAAGTTTATTGTCAAATTGGTTTCCATGCAACACCCAGTGCTCATCCCAACAGGTGCCCTCCTCAATACCCATCACCCACCCTCCCCTCCCACCCACCCCCCAACAACCCTCAGTTTGTTCTCAGTTTTTAAGAGTCTCTTATGCTTTGGCTCTCTCCCACTCTAACCTTTTTTTTTTCCTTCCCCTCCCCCATGGGTTTCTGTTAAGTTTCTCAGGATCCACATAAGAGTGAAAACATATGATATCTGTCTTTCTCTGTATGGCTTATTTCGCTTAGCATCACAGTCTCCAGTTCCATCCACGTTGCTACAAAGGGCCATATTTCGTTCTTTCTCATTGCCATGTAGTACTCCATTGTGTATATAAACCACAATTTCTTTATCCATTCGTCAGTTGATGGACATGTAGGCTCTTTCCATAATTTGGCTATTGTTGAGAGTGCCGCTATAAACATTGGGGTACAGGTGCCCCTATGCATCAGTACTCCTGTATCCCTTGGGTAAATTCCTAGCAGTGCTATTGCTGGGTCATAGGGTAGGTCTATTTTTAATTTTCTGAGGAACCTCCACACTGTTTTCCAGAGTGGCTGCACCAATTTGCATTCCCATCAACAGTGCAAGAGGGTTCCCGTTTCTCCACCTCCTCTCCAGCATCTATAGTCTCCTGATGTGTTCATTTTGGCCACTCTGACTGGCGTGAGGTGATATCTGAGTGTGGTTTTGATTTGTATTTCCCTGATGAGGAGCGACGTTGAGCATCTTTTCATGTGCCTGTTGGCCATCCAGATGTCTTCTTTAGAGAAGTGTCTATTCGTGTTTTCTGCCCATTTCTTCACTGGGTTATTTGTTTTTCGGGTGTGGAGTTTGGTGAGCTCTTTATAGATTTTGGATACTAGCCCTTTGTCCGATATGTCATTTGCAAATATCTTTTCCCATTCCGTTGGTTGCCTTTTAGTTTTGTTGGTTGTTACCTTTGCTGTGCAGAAGCTTTTTATCTTCATAAGGTCCCAGTAGTTTATTTTTGCTTTTAATTCCCTTGCCTTTGGGGATGTGTCAAGTAAGACATTGCTACGGCTGAGGTCGGAGAGGTCTTTTCCTGCTTTCTCCTCTAGGGTTTTGATGGTTTCCTGTCTCACATTCAGGTCCTTGATCCATTTTGAGTTTATTTTTGTGAATGGTGTGAGAAAGTGGTCTAGTTTCAACCTTCTGCATGTTGCTGTCCAGTTCTCCCAGCACCATTTGTTAAAGAGACTGTCTTTTTTCCATTGGATGTTCTTTCCTGCTTTGTCAAAGATGAGTTGACCATACGTTTGTGGGTCTAGTTCTGGGGTTTCTATTCTATTCCATTGGTCTATGTGTCTGTTTTTGTGCCAATACCATGCTGTCTTGATGATTAGAGCTTTGTAGTAGAGGCTAAAGTCTGGGATTGTGATGCCTCCTGCTTTGGTCTTCTTCTTCAAAATTATTTTGGCTATTTGGGGCCTTTTGTGGTTCCATATGAAGGTTAGGTTTAAACAAAAGTTTATTTCGAAGTTGTTGACATTTTCAAACTTGATATAGTTTACTTCTTTTTGTGTCCTACTTTTTTCACCCATCATTGGGAACATTTCCATATTATCATAAAATGGCCTTCAAAATCACATTTTAATGAGTTTCACTAACTTGTATAAGTATATTCAATATATTTACTGAAACTTCTGTTACTGAATATTTAGATTTCCCTAAGTTTCTGATTATGGAATGATACTGCAGCGAAGATCTTTGCACATAAACATTTGCTTACATTTCTGAGAGTATTTGCCAAGGATAAATTACTGGAAATATAATTATTGGGGTAACTTTCTTGTGCATTTCTGAGACATATTGCTCAATTGCTTTCCAGAAAAGATTTACTGTGCCAGCATATCGCTTCTCAGTGGCACATGGCTTGTTGCTTCTCCTGAAGTTCTCTAGTCGTTCATTGATTTATTTGTTAATGTACAAAGTATTTGTTGAGCACCCACTAGGCAGGAGACCACAGACAGTACCAGGTGGCACATCATTGTCATGTAGAATTTCTTAGTTTTCGTTTACCATTTTTTCCCTCTTCCATTCACAGTATTCAAATATTGCTTTGTCTCTGCCTTGCTAGACCCATGGCCCCATGGGTTTCCTTTTTGAATTATTTTCTTAGTTCTAACCAGGAGTTGTTTTATTTCATTCTTTGTTGTTCTTTTACTTTTGTTCTTTGCTAGCATTCCATTATTGATCAGGGTCACAGTATCTTCTCATATCTCCCTTCATGCTTTCTGTTCCCAGTGGCTTTTTTCCCTGTTGTTTTATTTGATTTCTATCTTTCATTGCAAACACTTTCCTTAACTGCCTGGCATGCTTTATCTAGTCACATTTAAGAATGGGGCATAAATAATCACTGTAAAAATAATTAGAGGCTTAAACTTATGCCATGCCTTGTTTGTGTTTACATTTAATTCTCACAACAATCCCATAATATAAATTCTGTGATTATTCCCATTTTATAGATGAGGCATGAGAGGTTAATAACTTACCAGAGGCCTCTCAGCCAATAGCCAGCACAGTTAGGTTTCTGGCCTAGAGAATGGAGATCCATAGTCAGTGTCCATAACCACCACACCATAATACCTGCTTACCACTGTTACGCACGAGGGCTCCACGTCAGGCAGGTACTTCATCTTTTGTCTTGGTTTTATGAGACAGCCCCTCATACAGATCCTGCCTGCCAACCAGGGTTCTGGGATCTGAATGGGAAAGAAGGCTAAGAATCTCTATGTTTAGTACGTGAAATTTCCCTTATTCAAATTCCGCTGCTTTCATTTTTTTTTTTAATGTTTATTTATTTTTGACAGAGAGACACAGACAGAACATGAGCGGGGGGAGGGGCAGAGGCAGAGGGAGACACAGAATCCAGAGCAGGCTCCAGGCCCTGAGCTGTCAGCACAGAGCCTGACACAGGGTTCGAACTCGTGGACAGTGAGACCATGACCTGAGCCGAAGTCGGACGCTCAACCGACTGAGCCACCCAGGTGCCCCATAGTCCGCTGCTTTCATAAGAGCTCTTGCCTTCAACTGGCCTGCTGCCACCCATTCCAGAAGCCTGCTGGTTTACCCTCACAAGAGAACAGGTCTCTGAATTTCTGAAGAGGTGGGGAAGGGTCCGTGGCCTGACTGTGCAAAGTAAGGAGGACATCTGGGAATGTAACCTTCTACTTTGTTTTTTATTGAAGTATAATTAACATACAGTGTGATATTAGTTTCAGGTGTATAATACAATGATGCAACAACTGTATATATTACCAAGTGTCCACCAATGGATGAATGGATAAAGATGTGGGGTGGGTATATATTAATATATATATATCTTTATTTATTCCTTATCACAACATCCCAATTGAAAAACAGGTGTAATATTGCTGTCCAGTGTCTGTATTCATTCATCAGGTTTCACTAGGTGCCTCCTGTATGTGTGATGCTGTGCAGGTGCCAGGGATATGATAGTGAAGAAAGCAGACAGGGACTCTGCCTGCAAATATAAATATAAATATATATATATATTAATATATTATGTATATAATTATATATATAATATTATATATATTATTATATACATAATATATTATATATTATAATATATTATATATTTATATTTATATATATTTATATATATAAATATAAATATAAATATATATATATATATATATACACACATATATATATTACTCAGCCATAAAAAAGAATGAGATCTTGGAGCACCTGGGTGGCTCAGTTGGTTGAGCACCCAACTTTGGCTCGGGTCATGATCTAGCGGTTTGTGAGTTCGAGCCCCATTTCAGGCTTGCTCATGTCCACACGGAGCCTGGAGCCTGCTTCAGATCTTCTGTCCCTCTCTTTCTGCCCCTCCCCTGCTTATGTTCTTTCAAAAATAAAAATAAAAAACATTAAAAAAAATGACATCTTGAAATTTACAGCAACATGGATGGATCTAGATGGTATGATGCTAAGTGAAATAAATCAGACTAAGAAAGACAAATACCATGTGATTTTCATTCATAGGTGGAATTTAAGAAACAATTACTTATTAAAAAAAATAGCTTTGAGATACAGTTCACCCATTGATGCTATTAAGTACTTTTTAGTATGTTCACAGAGTTGTGTAAATATCACCATGATACTTTCTAGACATTTTTGGAAAGCAAAATCCTGTACCTGTTAGGAGTCACTCCCCCTTCTCCTCCACCTGCCCAGCCCCTGGCACCCCCTAACTTACTTTCTATCTCTGTGGATTTGCCAATATATTCTGGACGCTTAATATCAATGGAATCATGTAACATGTGACCTTCGGTGAGTGGTTTTTGTAACTTGTAATAATGTTTTTGAGGTTCACCCATGTTGTAGCCTGTGTCAGCGTTTCATTCCTTTTTATGACCAAATAATATTCCATTGCACAGTTCTATCACATCCTGTTTTTTCATTCATCAGCTGTCAGCCATTTGAGTTGTTTAGGCTTTTTGGCTCTTATAAAAATGCTGCTGTCAGCATTCATGCACAAGCTTTTGTGTGGATCTAGGTTTTCACTTCTCTTGGGAGTGGATTGCTTGGTCATACCATGACTGTGTTCAGCTGTTTGAGGAACGGTCCCATCGTTTTTCAAGGTACCTGCAACACTTTACATTGACTGTGCATGAGGGTTCTATCTGCTTCTTTTTAAAAATTTTTTTTAACCTTTATTCATTCCTCAAAGACAGAGACAGAGCATGAAAGGGGGGGAGGGGCAGAGAGAGAGGGAGACACAGAATCAGAAGCAGGCTCCAGGCTCCGAGCTGTCAGCACAGAGCCAGACATGGGGCTCGAAACCACAAACCGTGAGATCATGACATGAGCTGAAGTCGGATGCTTAACCGACTGAGCCACCCAGGCGCCCCTCTATCTGCTTCTTAAAGCAGCTTTCTAGCAGTGTTTAAGCACTGCGTTCCATGTCGCCACCTGGAGTCACTAGGAATCTGTGATGTGTTTCACCTTTTCTCACTGCTGGCTTCACACACGGGTATATGGGTTTCCACTCATCTCTGGGCTTTCACCTCTCCAAAATAGTGTGCTATGGGCTCTTCCCCATTCTCTTTTATCCTTGGGGACCTACACTGTTTTCTTCTTTATTCATTTGTTCTCATTTTAATGACGTTTCAGGATGTATTAGAGGTAACCACATGTGTTCAACCTACCAGTTTAAACTGGAAATGCCTTCAGTTTCTTCTCTTCCTTTTAAATTCATATAAATTTTAATGCATCTTATTTAACACAACATTTAGAATATAATCCCATTAAATTTTTAAAAAATATTTATTTATTTTTGAGACAGAGAGAGACAGAGCATGAATGGGGGAGGGTCAGAGAGAGAGGGAGACAAGCAGGCTCCAGGCTGTCAGCACAGAGCCCGACGCGGGGCTTGAACTCACGGACTGTGAGATCATGACCTGAGCTGAAGTCGGATGCTTAACCGACTGAGCCACCCACGTGCCCCAAATATAATCCCATTTTATAAGGAGGTCTTTATCACTCTATCTTTTCCTGTTTGTTTTCCTATCTCTTTTTTTCTCTCTCTAATCTACGTACATCCTTACCCATCTCTCTGTCCCATCTCTACAGTCATAGAAGTTTGGCATATTGTTCACTGTGTTTAACAATGTTTATTTTTGTTTGATGTGATTTGGAGTAAGTCTTTGCTTTTTGATACTTTTCTCTATGGCTTATCTTTTTTATTTTTTTAAAAAGAGTTTCTTTTCAAAATTTTTTTAAATTTTATTTTAGAGAGAGAGAGGGGACGTGAATAGGGGAGAGGGACGGAGGGAGAGAGAAAGAGAATCCCAAGCAGGCTCCATGGTCAGTGTGGAGCCCAATGCGGGGCTCGATCCCATGACCCTGGGATCATGACCTGAGCTGAAATCAAGAGTTGGATGCTCAACCGACTGGGCCATTCATGTGTCCCGCTATTGCTTATCTTGAAAAAACATAATAAGCATGGACGAATTTTATAAAAAAATGATAAAAATCATTATGTAAAAAAATCTAAAACTTGGTGTCCTGGAAGTTAAGGCAGTAGGATGCCTCAAAGAGAGCACAAATAACAACATCAAATAGAGTAGAGAAATTGAAGAGGGTGAAGATTGAGAAACAATCATTATTTCTTCAATTGTAGGCTCTGGATCCTTGTTTTCAAATGGCACCTTTCATTTTGGTCTCACAGGGCAGGGCGTGTATAGTATACATACACCATGTCATGCTTGATAAGTAACAGGGTAAGTAGTATCTCTAAAGACTCCTATTCAGCTGTCTCTGAGGTTAAGGAAAACTGTCCTTATAAAAATAAAGCTATGATTTGGCCTAATTTCTCAGAATGGCATAAAAATCACATAAGAAACATTTTCAAGTAAAACCTGTTACATAATGTGTTTCTTGGTCTGCCACTATGACGAATGCCAATGTGAATGTGCATGCCTTGAACATACTGGATCAAGAGATAAATGTTTCTGAGGTGGAGAAATTCAGTGTCACCCCCTCAGGAAACCTTCAGTATCAAGGGCCGGGTAAAATGGAGCGCAGCAGAAGAAGGAAACAAACGAGAACGGGCACTCTTGTTAAACAGCGACTTTACCTCTCAGACGGGGCTTGCGTAGGATCACACCTCACCAGTTTTGAGCCCTGAGCTTAGGAAAGCAAAATAACTTTGTCACCACCTAGCTGAAAGTCACAGGGAAAAATTCATTGCTATGCATAGAGGCCTGAAATCCAAATCCTAGTATTGCTCACCCTGAGGAAGAGCAGACTAACTCCTCTGCTTACTCCATTTTTCTTTATATGCTTTTAATTGTGGGCTTTGTCACCTGTTCATTCTATTCTAATTCCAGTGATTTTCTAGACATCGGTAAACTGTCATCTACAATAGTGCAGAAAGGATGGTCTAGGATCCACCATCATTAGGGGCGCCTGGGTGCTCAGTCGGTTAAACGTCCCACTTCGGCTCAGGTCATGATCTCACAGCTCGTGAGTTCGAGCCCCGCCTTGGGCTCTGTGATGACTGCTCAGAACCTAGAGCTTGCTTCAGATTCTGTGTCTCCTTCTCTCTCTGCCCCTCCCCTGCTCGCACTTTCTGTCTGTCTCTCTCTCAAAAGTAAATAAACATGAATTTAAAAAAAATTTAAAAAAAGAAATGACTATTGTAAGCCTCACCCCAGACTTACTGAATCAGAATCTCTGGGGTGGGACCTACGAATATGCATGTCTATTAGTTCTCTAGGTATGGACCAAAAGTCTACCAGATATTATTTGGGATAACTGGTGAAAATCATTTTCTGAATAGCGGTGGGAGACAATTCTTCATGGGTCTCTTATTTTTGCACATCTCGTGAGTAGAGGCACTGTTGGACCTTTGTTCTGGACTCTCTTTCCGAGGATGTCTGTACAGCAAACCTCCTTGGAAGATACAGATCACAGCCCTTTGGAGAAGAAGGCAGATTTGCTTACTGTCCAGTAGAATAAAAATCTTTTCTCCCATTGGGACAAAGAGCAGGCATGCTGGCTTCCCATTATAAAAGATTCAGGTTCCCTAAGCTTGGGGATCCTCATCTGTGGTGCATACCCACTGCAGGCAAGGATCCATTGGAGCCCTTCTGTGTCACCCCGTGGGTCACGTGGGTAAGAGGAATTGACACAAACTTGAGACTCATGCGGCAGGCTGTACCGTGGGTAATCAAGTCCTTTGTGCTTTAATCCGGGGTTCTCCTGCCTTCTGTCAGCACCTGTGAAACTGGCAGGTTAATTTGTCAGCTTGAAAGTAGGTTACCTCAGACCATTCTCAGACCATAATCTCAGACCATTCTCAGTTCTCAGGAAATGGGTCCTTACTGACCTAATGTGGAACAAGGTATTTTTTGTTTTAGAAATGATTGCTTTAGGTTAGAGTATAGAATTTCTAGGCATTCCCTATGGAAATATAAGATCATCTGGAAAGTATGGTGTTAGCCATTCATTTTATCAGGTCTTGAGAAAATGAAAGATGGCTTTAAAGAATTGAAAAGTGGACATATCTTGAATAGAGATACAAGGGAGATGGTCAGGCTCCAAGGGATTGCCCCATAGTGGGAAAGGCCCAGAAGATACACTTTCATGCTCTGAAATTTTGCCTGGAGCCTCCTCTGCCAGCTTCTATCTCAGCTGGACACACAATGCACACTGATTTCCTATAATTCCCTTTCTCATTCACAGTGAATCAAGGGCATCTGCTGGCAACGCTGTGGATTCTGTTGTTTGCAAACAGCAAGTAAACATCATCCATTGTCTGGGCTTTTTGGAATGGAAGTTGTTATAACATGGGCACTAAGAAGGTTTACTATGCAGTGAGACAAGAAGAACGGGAAAAGAGGCTGAGAAAAACCACGAAGAGGACAAAAGGGGAATTTCTGTGATCACTGATTTGTGCTGAAGCAAAATTGACCCAAATCCATTCTTGGGAATCCCTTCACTTTGATAAGTCCACATATGAAATGACACACAAGTGGTAAAGAAATATTTCTTATAAAGCATAAATCAGATACTTAAATTAGGAAGCACAGTCCTAGTGACCTGGAATGGAGTTTCTGGGTCATTATACATTTCAGTTAACTGAGGACTTTAAATATGGAGACCATAATTTTTGCATCCCAAATTGGGACATATGGTCTGACAAACACATGTCTATTTACACAATGATAGAAAACGTGAAACTGAGATGGTCCTGGAAAAGCCAGAATGGTCACGATACAGTGAAATCATACACATTTTAAACATGTTACAATTATTAGTTGATGAAATACACTTAATACAGATTATGTGTCTGTTGAATCAATGACCTCAGGGTCATGTGAACACCAATGAAAAAATTTTTAATATTAGGCTATTTTAATTGATATCTATTCTGGACAAATGGTACTTAGGTGGATACAGGTTTGGGTTTGGGTTTTGGTTCTTTGGTTTAACTGTGGTCGTACTTCTCTCTGAATGGTTCTCTGAGAAATGATGAAGATTTTCATTCAAAAGCTTTCTATCATGTCTGAGGATTTAGTTGCGAATTCATTTCTGATCTGAAGTCTTGTTTCATATGGATTTCCAAAGTGACTGAAATAGTGATAATAGTAATAGCAAAAATAAAATAGTACTGTCCGTGAAAGCAGAGATGGTGCCATCCTGTCCACATATTCTCTCTTCATCTTGTTAGTACTTCGCATTACAGAGCGTTCATGTCTCCCAATTATTCCAACATCTCCCAGGGCCCTCTCATTAGTGAAACGGAGGCACCTTTGCTCACCTACATTGGTTCAAATGGACATGAGCTTTGTTTGTTCTCTTAGGCCTGAATACCATTTTTTTTTTACATTTAAAAATGAGGTTTTGAAGGTAAGTAACGCCTCTTGTTTGCACATAGGCTAGTTATATGAACATTATAAGATGGCCACTCTCTGTTTCCTTACTTGGTAAGTTTATTTCCTGGTGCTCTTATATTTTTCAAAGCAGTATTTCACTAAATCTTGGTTACTTCCCATGTACCTCATTCAGTAAACTTTTGTTGAACTCTCAGACTCAGTCACATCTGTCATAATATCTCTTAAAATTTTTTTAATGTTTATTAATTTTTGAGAGAGAGAGAGAGAGAGAGAGAGAGAGAGAGAGCGCCACCCAGGCACCCCATAATATCTCTTTTAATCTCAAAATGAACTTTCTTAGGTGGGTGTTATTAATCTCCTTTACAGATGGGGAGCCCTGGGCTGGCACAATTTGGTATATGGTTCCAGGTCATGCTTGTCCAAGGTCATAGAGTCAGGAGAATCAAGATAAGAATTAAAATATTTTCACCTGTCTTCTGTTTGTTCCAAAAGATCAGAGGGTCTTCTTATGAATGGAATGAGACTATCCCTGCGTGAGTTGGTCAAGAAAAAACAGGAACACATCAAACAATTCAAGATACTCAATATCTGTTTGTATCAAAAGATTGGCCTAGCAAGTGTTAAGGGGTGAAGTCCATGTGGGCTATGGTAATCAGAGATGGGGTCTGGCTAAGTGCATAGAAAAGAGGAAAAGGGAGGCTTGCTTGACTGAAAGAAAAGCATCAGCAAATAGGTTGAGTTACGGTTGGGCACGTGATTTGTGGGCAAATTAAACGTCTTCCAGACATGAATCATTTGAATTATTTCATAAATACATTTTTCAGTACTTAGAGCGTTTGCCCTGGATACTTTATGGACTAAGATGGTATGAAATTAAACAAAGCACAGAAGGAGAACCTGGAGATATTTCTGTTAAAGTGCAGAAAACCAGAATGGTGGTTGCTTAGCTTGACAGACAGGTGACCATGTACATATAAAAACATGGGGTTATAGACAAGGCAGGTTAAACAAGGTGTGTTTAATGGCAGGTCTGCACCGTGAAAGTAGGATCTTTGTTTTTAATTTTATCTCATTGAATACAAGCATATTATATATTCCACTTGCAATCATTTGCTCCGCAGTTTATCCATTGACATGCACACACACGCATGTGAGCAGATGTTTTCTAGTACCTTTGGCAGAAGAATTTAGTGCCTTGTACACATCACACCTGCCATGTCATGCTTATTGATTGAACGATTCAGCTTGCTGAAAGGTACCGGGTGAGATATTAATTTTAAAATGAAAGCCTTCACATCTGCTAATGCCTGTCAGTCTCTGGAGTGAATGTGCCATTCGAGCCAACGGAAGTGGGCAAAAGCAGCCTTCATGGGTAGGGCTGACAAGTTATTTTGAGTCTGCTGAATTACCTTTATTGTTGCCCGGTACTTAAAGGCAGACCTCTCCTTCCATTAAACTCCGGCGCTCAAAATAGCTCTAGTGGTTTGGAGCTCGTCTTCCTGGGTTTTCAGATAAATGGAATATTTGTGGTAGTTGAGCGATAAATGGTGAGATAATGGTGTTTTACAGGCAGTGAAATGACAAGGTCAGTTTTAATTAAGCTGAGATCAACCTCAGTCTGTATCGCACACTTCTGATTAGGTTATTTCAAATTAACATAAGTTTTTGGAGACTTCGCTGAAGTCAGTGGTGTTAAACACCAGCTGTGCTGGCAGAGAAGCGTGGGATATGAGAAGGAGATAGCATTCACATTGAAATTAGCACTTGGCACAATATAATTCTCTGATTGCAAACTATGTGGAGTTGCCTGTGCTAATTGGTTGATTTTATTTGAAGCAGATGTTGTTAGCTTTCCCACTAATGATCTGGAGAGAAATTCTTTTGAAAGACATGCCATGTTAGGATCTCTGCAGTATAATAAGCTAATTACAACTTTAAGTACTTGCAGTAATTAGCACAATGTGTATAAAGTGTTCCTGATCTTTTCACCCTGCCGCATTATTGTCAGGGCAGCTTGAAAAACAAAAAGGAACGCTAGATGGATTGAGTCTCTCTGGTCTAGCCTCTTCGTTTCCCAGACTTCTGCGCTAAAGAGATAATGAACTCAACTTAAATCCTTCTCTTTCAGGCACGTCAAAAAGGTTTAGTGCCAATCCCCATCCTACAACACCCAAAAAACGTAGAGTGAAATTGGCCAAACTAAAATGTTACTTCGCACACAAATGCCTCCGGGGCCCGTGAGGTCTTCATCACGTTAGCAAACCGAAGTATTGGGGGACGCCATTGGCATATTTATCAAGTGTTCATTGTTTTTGTTGTTTGCCAATTCGGTCCAAGGATCAAACCTGTATTTTACTTGAGAACATTGCCCTATTATAGTTCCAAGCCAAAATGCTAACCTCCCTGTGTAGAACGTTTTACATGCTTGATATTTCTGTAAGCCTAAAATCTAGTCTTTCTATATTTTTCCAAACCAAGTTGTTACATATTTAGCTTATAGTAATTATGGGAGTGAAGACATAATAGTAGATGTGGGGAATGGGAGCCAAAGGGAAAAAAAACGAATTGGGAGGAAAAGACACTGCTCTTAATAGGAGTGAACCTGACTTTTGAGGCCGGCGACTAAAATTCTGGTATCTCTGTGAAGGCACGAAGTTGACCCCTAGGAAATAATTTATAGTAAGATGTTACTATTTCAATGGTTCTTTGTGGTCTTTTTAAGAGAGTTTCAGAGTTTAGGTTTTTAAGATGACTTCATAAAGTTAAAAATGCAGCCATTCAAAATGGAGCCTTCTCCTGGAACATGTCAATGTATCGAAGCTTTTATGTTTTCTTATGGCTTTCTCTGATTTCAGGATACTTCTGGGAGCGGCAGAGACTGAACAAGTTCTCCTTGTAAAGTACCTCTGAACAAGTTGGATAGCTCCCATGGCTCTAGTTTCTGGAGAGTAGGCAACTTGATATCATATTCTGAACTCGGCTGCAGAAATAAGGCAGAAAATTCCCTTATTCGCACCTCTAGTGCTGTTGTCTCACTGGTTCTGGGATTGAAAACTGAGATTTCTGTGGTTGCTGGATTTTTGTCAACCTCCAATGATGTAGAGTTTCACAAGATAAATAGCCAGGCTCCTGATAAATTCAACAGGTTATATCCTAAAGAAAAGAGTCAAAGAAAAATAGTGCAGTTATTTGAGAAAGGCAGAGAGAGAGAGCACTGCCAGAGATGTGCCCTCTCAAACTATGAAAAGAAAGGAAGGTTGTAGATTTTAAAGGATTCTAATACTTTAAACATTCTCCATGAATAAAAATAAATGTTTTAGGGGGATGAAAATTTATTGCTATAAGTAATAAAAAATTTTTAACAGAAAAGACCCTGTTTATTCCTAAATTTCTGGAACCTCAGGTGCTTAGTGGAACTCGCCGAGGGAAATAACTATGCTCAAGCCCAACATTCGAGGACGGAGTTGAGACCTAGGGCCCAGATTTTATCCCTGGCACAGTGTCTGGCATGTCTTAGGCACATAATCAATGGCAAAGGGATGAATGATTTTGGTGCAAAGTTAGTGACTCATTCTTTGTCCCTGCCATGAGGCTTGGTGAGTTTCTACCCTCCGGGAAGTACTGTCATGAATTAGAACTACTCGAAATGCCGTTCATATATAGTTATTTGACTAAGTGCTGTGAAGATACTCATGAGTGCTTTAGTACAAAAGGTTAAAAGCACACACTGGGTGTTAGTTTTGACCTCGAGCATCCTTATTGATAGAACTTAAAAGTCATTTATGGGGGCGCCTGGGTGGCTCAGTCGGTTAAGCCTCTGACTTCGGCTCAGGTCACGATCTCACAGTCTGTGAGTTCGAGCCCCGCGTCGGGCTCTGGGCTGATGGCTCGGAGCCTGGAGCCTGTTTCCGATTCTGTGTCTTCCTCTCTCTCTGCCCCTCCCCCATTCATGCTCTGTCTCTCTCTGTCTCAAAAATAAATAAAAACGTTAAAAAATTAAAAAAAAAGTCATTTATGGCTCTGGAAGAGATTAACTTGCTTAGTAATGGAGACTCTACCAGAGTAACAAAAACTTATTTGACAATAAACTGATGGATTTACATTATTTGGTCAGTAAGGACCCTTTATTATCATCTCGTTTTTGTTTACTTAAACCCAAAGCTTCTATTACTTACTCCTAATATAGTACCATGGTCGTAGACATATACGCTAGGTTCCTAACAAAATTTTTTTTGCCCTCACTGTAGTCTGTCTTTTTATGCTTGAGAAAAGGTGAAGTTGTCAAACTATAGCTAGAAGTTTGCAATATAATAGTGTATATACATATGATATTGTATATTTATTACATATCATCTCAGTTATAGAGGTATATATAACATATTGCATATATAATGTTGCATATTACGCTATAAACTATCTATCATATAGGTTTTAAAAATCTGTCTGTCACCTTTCAAGAGAGGTCACCATTGGAAAAACCATAACCAGACCAGATGATCAACATTATAACAGTATTGTGTTCTGGCAACACTTATGTGGAAAGAGTTAACAGCTAATCCATTCCTTTTTTTCATACACTTTTTCACGAAAAGAGAATAGTCTGATACACAGAAGGGCAAAGTGATGTTTTTAAACCTTTCAGCTTTCTAGGACTGAAGAGTTTTCCTAAAGAGAAGGTCCCCAGCTCTCAGGGGAGTCAGCAGATTGAGACGTGACCTTTTGTAATACATCTGCTCACTGCTGGCCCTCCGCCTTCCAACACGGCACTCCACTGTCCTGTCAGGGTCTAATGAAGCATGCAGCTCCATGAGACTGATTCCTGAGATGCCAGCAGGAGTGGTCATTTCTTTTACTTCCAAATGTGCAAAGTGGGGACCAGAAACCCTATTTGATTGTTGGGAAATAATTAAAAACTAACTCCAGATTTTAACATCAAAGAACTGAGGTTGTTTGATCTTCAGAGGATACAGCAATTATATATGAAAATCTCTTTCATATAAGATTTAAAAAAAAAAAGTCACTTGCATGCCTTCATCTTTGTCTCCTGTAGATTGCCAGGATAGGACTAAATAATATCATTTGAAGAACAGATTCTCCCCCCATTCCCCAATACATTTTTCTTTTTTCCATAAAAAAAACCTTGAAAAACAAACTCCCTGAGGCACCAGAAGCAGGAGTAAGTGGGGTGGTTTGGCTGCAGACCAGAGCAGCACAATGGGTTTCTGCTTCCTTTCTGTTCATCGCTTCCCCCCTTCCCACCAAAGCACACACAAAGCTCTGCATGACTTTCTGGTTTCAGGCTCCAGTTTTGCAATTTTTTCCGCCGTGTGCTGGGAAGAAATTGAAATGCAAAATTATATCCCCCGAAACAATCATATTGTTTTGGGAGCCTAGGAAGGAGAGGTACAGGGATGAGTTTTTCTTTTTTTTTCCTTGAAAGAAGAGGGGGGCTGCTATGAGCCACAATACCCATCCCTTGCTGCTCCATGAACCTCTCTGGGTTTTTTTTTATAACTCTTATTTAATTTTGCAAAAAAAAAAAAGAGTCGCTTAACCACTGAGAAAATTGTGCAGAGGAAAGAAAATTTCTTCCTGATGAGGGATTATGCTCAGCCGAGATGCAATAATATACTGTGTCGCTTGTTTCTATCTGCTATTTTCTCTCCTCTGGGCATACCCCATTTCACATATACATCCCGTAAGTCACTGGATTGAGAGTTTGGCGGACCCACAAGTGCAGAAGGGGTAATTTCAGCTCTAGTCATAGCAGGTAATGTATTTGGCAAAGAAGGTCTCAGTATTGCTTCAAGGAAGTCGAAAATGACTAATGTAGTGACTAACAGTAGCATCCAAAACAAAAATATAGTTCTGCACTACAGTAAGAATGAGTGACCTTCTTGGCTTGGAAGAGGGAGGCGAGAGGGCGGAGGAATCTTTGAGAGGAAGATTTCAGAACAAATAGACCTATAATGTTGGTATTTAAGTGCAATTTACTCATTCGCTTCAGCAGATAAAGTCTTAATATGCCTGTCATCTGTGGGCAGAGCCTGAAGAATTATAAGCATTAATTTGTTTTAAATAATTTGAAAAAGAACAGTTTTATTAAACACTATAGTCATCTAAGTAAAAATTTAAAATAAATCTCTTTATCTTTCATAAAATAATCTCTGCCTACAGGTCTTTTTTTAATGGTTAGATTTTAAAATGATAAATAATGTGTGCTTAAAAAAATCTTGCTGCATTGGTTGCCTCAGCATCAACTATACTTCCCCCAAGTGCTGAAGCCAGGGAAACTGTGGTTTAAGTCTGCGTCTGCTCCCTGCTTAGCCAGCCCCAGCAAGGTGCCTGCCCTATGGCACGGGTTTGAGGACACACGCGGGATGAGCTAGGTGAGTATGTGATGTAAACCCGTGGTGGACTTACATCTTTCTGTGCTTCTGTCTAGTGTCAGGCCTTTGATGAGATGAAATAGACTTCCTGTTTTTTGGATTCATCCCTTTGTTGCTTTGTTTGCCTGGAAACTTACTTCAGTGAAATGGTGTCATCTCTAGTATGAAGAGACTGGACACTTTGGGACTACTCATTCAGCACAGGGATTTTTATTGGAGATTCAAGGGTGAGGATCCCCAGTAATGGATGAAACATTGTGTATATCATGAACATTTTGTGGCAATGAGGTCCATAACTTTTACTCCAAGATTTATGAGTTAAGAAGTAGAGTATTTGATTCTGATCATTACTCTGAGACAAAGGTAAATTATCAATAGTACTTTATACCTGACTTCACTGAGGCTTATGGAAATTGAGTCACAAGTTTGAAGCGTGGATGTCTAATCCAGTAATCTTTCCCTATGCGATTAAGGCCATTACTTTCCTTGGCTTTCAAACAAGTTGGTTTTAATCTATGCAAATACTCCCCCCTCTAGGAAGTATAGGTTAATCTCCTGGTCTACCCAAGTTTGGGCTAGATATAGCGTCTTGGTTCTAAATAATAGATTAGAGAAAGGAAAAAAAAAAGTACATTTACAGCACAGAAACCTGGCTAATACTACATTAACCAAGTGAGGAAAGTTAATATGTTCGTTGACATCATAGGGATATCATGTCCCTCTCTAATACGATGTAACTTGAGAAGGGCACATCATCTCGATGATGTTCTTCCTTAAAACCCTTAACCCCGTCTAATCATGAGAGAAACATCAGAAAAATCCAGGGATTTTTTTATGGGATACCAGGTCAGGACTCCTCAAGACTGTCAAAGTCATAAGGAATAAGGAAAAACTGAGAAACTGTCACAGACCAGAAGAGACTGGGGAGTCATGAAAAATACATGCAATGTGGTATCGTGGACTGGATCCTGGAACAGAAAGAGAACATTAATGGCAATGTACCAATGTTGGTTTCTTAGTTTTGACAAATACGTGATGGAGATGTAAGATGTTAGCAAAGGGCTACATTGGTTGAGAGGATATAATAGAACTCTCTATTACCTGTATTTTCTAAAATTATTCCAAGATAAAAAGTTAATTTTTAAAAGTTGGTTGAACCTAAAAAGATGAACACAGGCTCCACTCATATTTTGTTCCTAGCTTGACCAGAGTAAATGTCCCCTTCTGTAGAAATCCTTCCGTATGACATTACTTACTAATCCACTAACAGAATTAATGGTACTCTCCTTGGGGTTATGAGAGTCATTATTGCCTAGTTGTTATGAGTTTGGACTCCTGGGTCTGGACTGCTGGGGTCTGAAGCCAGGCTCTACTTCTTACCAGTTGTGTGACTTTCAGCACGTTACTTGATGTTTCCATGGATTAACTATTACCTCATACGGCTGTGTGTGTGTAATTTGAAGTCACACACTAAAAGTTCTTAGAATAGTGCTGGTACATAGTAAGTACTCAATAAGTAGGGGTGGTGATGATGATGACGACATCCCCAAAGCATTGTTTTCATAACACTGTCATATGACATCCACTTGTTTACCCCTACTTCTTTTAGATGGTGAGATCCTTGAGGACAGAAAACATGTTTTATTTATCTTTATATCCCCATGCCTGATAAATAGTAAGTACTTGATAATTATTGATCAAATGTATGCTTGGTTAGTTGGAACCTGAGTTGCCTCATCTGGGACTTGGATATGACCTTTTATCACTGCTGCCAGATTCCAGGATCAGGTGGGACACAATTACCAATGAATCATCACTCTTCAGAGCTCTATTAGGTTCAGTGAGGAATGCAAAGACATATATCTGAGGTCTCTACCCCGTAGAAACTCACTATCATATGTACTCCAATAAATATATCTTAATTTATTTGAAAATGACATAACTCTAGGTTGAACAGTGCTAAGTAAGGACAAATGCTTGAGTTCTAAGAAGGTAGAGATTATAGGAAAACATGATAAATCAAGAGAATACAGGGTAATTCATTTATGTAGAACACTGAACAAACTTAACTCTCTGCAGAGTATGAGAGAAAATGAGTTAAATTTGTAAGAAGCCAACCAAAGTTTGTAAAACGTTCTTAGACATTCTAGAAGTATGGAGGTCCTGTTTTAGATTTATTGTGGTCTTATTTCATTATTGAGAGAGAATTTAAATAATTTAAGACTTTTACTTACATGTAGAGGGACTTCTTTTTTTATGATAATGTGTTCAGAAATGAGTTATACCGATATTAATAACAACATGTGGAACTGAGCTTGGTTCTCCTTAAACATTTTTTTTTGGTAGAATAGGCTGTTTAAATATTTATTTATTTTGAGAGAGAGAAAAAGAGAGAGGTGGGGGTGAGGGGCAGAGAGAGGGAGGGAGACAGAGAATCTCAAGTAGGCTCTGCACTGTCCGCTTAGAGCCTGATTCGGGGCTCAAACTCATCAACTGTGAGATTATGACCTGAGCTGAAACCAAGAGTCGGATGCTTAACCTACTGAGCCACCTAGGCACCTCGATTGAGCTTGGTTCTGAAATAAATGTAACACTGTCACTATAAAATGTACTGGAATGGTTGTAGCCAAACAAAAACAAAAACAAACAAACAAACAAAACCAAAAAACCAAAAGGAAGGGAGGGGAAGCATGGATTTCTTTGAGACTTGTGTTCTCTTTTGACAATGCCAAGTTATAACCTTTGAGTTGCCCCTTAACCAGCATCCCTAGGGAAAAAATTTTAATCAGCTTATATTCATCAACTTTAACAAATCTTTTTGCAAATGTTTCTCTCAGTAACCATAGGGTACATTGGGAGTAGGCAGGATGTTCAAAATGCCCGAAGCTACCTGGCCAGAGGATACTACCGTATGTTTGATAACTTAACCTTGCCCTGTTTCGTTATTCCAGGACAGCCAAGAGACAAGTTCACATCCCAGCCATATATTTGCAAGTCCAGATCCTACCCACATAATTCAGGCACCTGAATTATAGTCTTATATCTTGTAGTCTTTGAGTAAAAGGGATGTAAAAGTAGCTCTTGTAAGCACCATTACTATTCTATCCAAGGCTGTGCATTACCACATGGTCTGGAAGAGATCATCTTAATTTGGGGGACAAAGCTACTTGGCAGTAGATGATACGGCTAATTCTTGAACCCTGCTTTTCAGATTGAATTGCCTGGGGTTGGAACTGACGAGATTTGGCTCATGGAATTCCAGATGCTCTGGTAATTATAGTGCAAGACTAAATTTTCTGTTCTCATTTGTCTTTTTAAAATACTTTCATTCCTCATTTGGTCTCTTTCACCTAGTATTTAGGGGTTATAACTTCTATGAGCAAAATTTAGTTTTAAATGGAAGAAAATGTAGCTCCTGCTGCGATGGTACTAGTTAATCATAAGTTCATAAAAAAGCTAACATACTGGGTCAGAGAGCCAGCATTAAAATTTGATGCGTTTGGGGAAAATAAATTAAAAAGGTCTGGTAGAAAGCTTGCACTCTAGAGCTTTTTATCTGCCGTCTGTCATCTGAGGCATAAACCTGTGCCCTCATGCGCATCCAATTGCAATGTATCTCTTCTATCTAAAGCCACATAATTACAAGGTTCCATAGTCCCTTGGCAGATTGAATAAAGGGTTACTTTAATTTCTTAGACTCTAGATGTATTTTGTGTTCTGTAAAGCTACTGTACACGGTTCTGTAGTAAGGCCGATTGTAAGCATTGTTTAAATTAATATTTCTGTTTAGCTCATAATAACCCAAGGCTGGCCCAAGAGCACATAGTGTGTGGTTGCCTTTAGGATGTAAGATGACCTTGTTGATTTTGCTCATTATCATCTTCATTAAGAAGTATCACATACAAATGGAGTAGTAGACACTCATTAGATGTTTGTGGCCCGGCATCAGGGACATGTTGTCATCTAAACAACCATTCAACGAGAAGACCCATAACTCATTGCCATTATCAGCCCAAGAGAAGTATGTTGTAGAGCAGTGATAAATGTAGTGGCAAGTAGAGAAAATTGCTTCTTTAGCTACGGGACATTTTCTATCACTGTTCTGATTAATCAGGGAGTCATTAGGAAAAGGTTTGAGTTTCAAAAGGGAGGAAGATGGCTTTGTGACCAAGTGTTTAAAAATCAGGGATAGGAAGGTAGGGGTTGTTTAGCAAGCTTCTGTGGTGAAAGCTTGGAGCATGAGGGCCAGGCTGTTTTGCAAGAACTGTGAGGGTTAACGTGGAGGTGAAACAATACTTTTGTAAGATATGACAAAGAACAATACCTCAGCTGCTTTTTTCCCTTTTACATATAATTCAAGACCAGTTTTTAAAGATCGAGTAATGTATAGAATTGTTGAATCATTATGTTGTACAACTGAAACCAGTAGAACACTGTTAATTATACTTCAATTAAAAAGAGAAATTATAGTAATTTCTTTATTTAAATAATTAAATAATTTAAAATAACATTATGGAGAGCACTAAATATACTCAACTGACATACGAAAGAATAAAGTAGAGTTGCAAAGCACCCTGTGGATGTTCAATAAATACTACTTTATGGTGGTAAATGCAATCGGAATAATTTAAGGGCTGGTAAGTACAAGGGATGACAAAAGATTAATGTAATTCCCATTGTTTCTCTTTCACAAGGGAAGAGTGTGGGATGACAGGCCGCTAGCTTCAAGTCTAGAGATCAGTCAGGCGAGCATTGGCAAAGGGTACATTTTTAGCTTTGCTGAAGAAGGAACAAGGTGAAATGTTCTTACCACGTAAGCTAGACTCTTTAAACGGTTATTTTTTAAGGATTTGGCAACCAAGTACACCTATTTTAACTGTTCTTTTTTGATGCGTTTTGAAAAATATCTACACACAGATATCCACTACCAAAATCAAGATACGGAACATTTCCATGGCCCCAAAATGTTGTGCTTTTTCCGAGCCAGTCCCCTATTTATCACTGCTCCCAGGCAACTACTTACCAACTTTCTGTCACTATAGATTAGATTTGCTTGTTTTTATTGTTTACTTGTGTGTGAGAGAGAGAAGAGCATGTGGATAAGCAGTGGGAGGGGCAGAGAGAGAGAGGGAGAGAGAGAATCCCAATCGGGCTCCATGCTGTCAGCACAGAGCCCCATATGGGGCTTGGTCTCATGAACTGAGAGATCATGACCTGAGGCCAAATCAAGAGTCAGATGCTGAAGTGAATGAGCCACCCAGGCACTCCTAGATTTGCCTTATTAAAGAGTTTCAGGGGGAGGAGAGTTCAGGGGCAAGTAGAGTGGTATGGGGACCTGAGCATGTCTCATCCCTGAAACACAGCTAGGTCAGCATCAAACCATTTTGAACACCTAGAAAATTGATCTAAGGATTAATGCAAGAATCTGCATAATTTGAGCCAGAGAAATTGACAGGTACATGGTGTAAGAGGTGAATTGGGGGAGAGAAAAGTTGTGGAGCCCTGGTGGGTAGGGAGCTGTTTTTGCAGAGAGAGGACAGAGAGAGGAAGAGAAAGGGGGAGAGTGCAGCATATCAGGATTTTGCAAGAAAAGCACTCCCACAAAAGTAGCTGGAGAGAAAGAGTGAAAACACTTGCAGGAGATTGGACAAAACATCTGTTCCCCAAAACCATTGGTGGAGAGAAAGGAGAGAGTTTCAGTACCGCCAGGACTCTATAAACAGTGGAGCGCAGAGTCTGAAGATTCAGAGCTCAGTGCCTGTCAGTGCTCTGGTGAGGAAGTAGGGTGAATCCCCAGGAGCAGGCACTGTGGTCTGAAGAGTCCACGTGCCACACAGGGAGAAGCAGTTCCCCTGCTTGGAGAGCATTTGGTAGAGGCCATATGGCCTCCCTGCAGGCAAAAGTCCCAGTGGACCCCGGAGAGCTGCCACGTTTACTGATACAGGAACAAAGACACTAGAGTGCAGCAAAACCTGGTGCTGGTGTTGTGATTTACCATAAACTCTGAGCCTCTGCCACTGCACAATCATGTGAACATTTTCTGGGACAAGCTGGCACCTGGCCATTGCTTGGTGAGACCCTCCCCCAGAGAATCAGCATGGGTCCAGGCTACAGGGGGTTTGGAAACACAGTTCCATCTGAGATAAAACTCTGGAGGGAGGTGCCACATGGCAGGTAGCTTGGACACAGACAGGGTAAAGGCGGAGAGTGGATGGAAGCCTGAGACAAAGGAGAGGTGCTTGATTGCATGTCTGCGAGGGCACAAAATTCCCGTGCCAGAGACTAGAGAGCTGGGTGAAGCCAATTTCACTTCTAGTGCCCGCCTGCACCCTCCAGGCACATCCCCCAGAAGACCAACGCAAATCTCTTTTACCTGCTTAGTCTATGCATCTTAGTCTATGTCCTGCAAAGTTTCAGTTCTAGGGGAAAATGGATGTAACTTCATTCGGGTTTCATTCTGTTTTTTGTTTCTCCATTCATTTTCTTTGCTTCTGTTTTTGTTTATGTTGTTTTCTTTTTGCTTTCTTTTTTCCTCTTCCTTGGATACAGAAAAAGCATTTTTTTAAACTTAAATTTTTTTAAAAATTTTATTTTATTCTATTTTATTTTTAAAATTTTTTTTAATTTTCAAAATTTTTTCACTTTTTTCCCTTTCTCTTTTTTCTCCTTTCTGTCAAGCTTCTCTCAACAAACAGATTGAAACACACCTAGGATCTAGCTTCCTTTATTTGACTGTTTTGTTTTTAATTTTTTAATTTTAGTTTTCTCTTTTATTAATTTTTTGTTATTCCTCCAAAATGACAAGACGGAAGAATTCAGCCCAAAAGAGAGAAGAGGAAGAAATGACAGCTGGGGATTTAATCAATGCAGATATAAATAAGATATCTGAACTAGAATTTAAAACCACCATTATACGAATATTAGCGGAGGTTGAAAAAAAGCATAGAAGACACCACAGAATTCCTTTCTGCAGAGATAAAAGAACTAAAATCTAGTCAGGCTGAAATTAAAAATGGCTATAACCAAGATACAGTCTTTTTTTTTTTTTTTTTAATATATGAAATTTCCTGTCAAATTGGTTTCCATACAACACCCAGTGCTCATCCCAAAAGGTGCCCTCCTCAATACCCATCACCCACCCTGCCCTCCCTCCCACCCTGCCCTCCCTCCCACCCCCCATCAACCCTCAGTTTGTTCTCAGTTTTTAACAGTCTCTTATGCTTTGGCTCTCTCCCACTCTAACCTCTTTTTTTTTTTTTCTTTCCTTCCCCTCCCCCATGGGTTTCTGTTATGTTTCTCAGGATCCACATAAGAGTGAAACCATATGGTATCTGTCTTTCTCTGTATGGCTTATTTCACTTAGCATCACACTCTCCAGTTCCATCCATGTTGCTACAAAAGGCCATATTTCATTTTTTCTCATTGCCACGTAGTATTCCATTGTGTATATAAACCACAATTTCTTTATCCATTCATCAGTTGATGGACATTTAGGCTCTTTCCATAATTTGGCTATTGTTGAGAGTGCCGCTATAAACATTGGGGTACAGGTGCCCCTATGCATCAGTACTCCTGTATCCCTTGGGTAAATTCCTAGCAGTGCTATTGCTGGGTCATAGGGTAGGTCTATTTTTAATTTTCTGAGGAACCTCCACACTGCTTTCCAGAGCGGCTGCACCAATTTGCATTCCCACCAACAGTGCAAGAGGGTTCCTGTTTCTCCACATCCTCTCCAGCATCTATAGTCTCCTGATTTCTTCATTTTGGCCACTCTGACTGGCGTGAGGTGGTATCTAAGTGTGGTTTTGATTTGTATTTCCCTGATAAGGAGCGACGTTGAGCATCTTTTCATGTGCCTGTTGGCCATCCGGATGTCTTCTTAGAGAAGTGTCTATTCATGTTTTCTGCCCATTTCTTCACTGGGTTATTTGTTTTTCGGGTGTGGAGTTTGATGAGCTCTTTATAGATTTTGGATACTAGCCCTTTGTCCGATGTGTCATTTGCAAATATCTTTTCCCATTCCGTTGGCTGCCTTTTAGTTTTGTTGGTTGTTTCCTTTGCTGTGCAGAAGCTTTTTATCTTCATAAGGTCCCAGTAATTCACTTTTGCTTTTAATTCCCTTGCCTTTGGGGATGTGCCGAGTAAGAGATTGCTACGGCTGAGGTCAGAGAGGTCTTTTCCTGCTTTCTCCTCTAAGGTTTTGATGGTTTCCTGTCTCACATTCAGGTCCTTTATCCATTTTGAGTTTATTTTTGTGAATGGTGTGAGAAAGTGGTCTAGTTTCAACCTTCTGCATGTTGCTGTCCAGTTCTCCCAGCACCATTTGTTAAAGAGACTGTCTTTTTTCCATTGGATGTTCTTTCCTGCTTTGTCAAAGATGAGTTGGCCATACGTTTGTGGGTCTAGTTCTGGGGTTTCTATTCTATTCCATTGGTCTATGTGTCTGTTTTTATGCCAATACCATGCTGTCTTGATGATGACAGCTTTGTAGTAGAGGCTAAAGTCTGGGATTGTGATGCCTCCTGCTTTGGTCTTCTTCTTCAAAATTACTTTGGCTATTCGGGGCCTTTTGTGGTTCCATATGAATTTTAGGATTGCTTGTTCTAGTTTCGAGAAGAATGCTGGTGCAATTTTGATTGGGATTGCATTGAATGTGTAGATAGCTTTGGGTAGTATTGACATTTTGACAATATTTATTCTTCCAATCCATGAGCAGGGAATGTCTTTCCATTTCTTTATATCTTCTTCAATTACCTGCATAAGCTTTCTATAGTTTTCAGCATACAGATCTTTTACATCTTTGGTTAGATTTATTCCTAGGTATTTTATGCTTCTTGGTGCAATTGTGAATGGGATCAGTTTCTTCATTTGTCTTTCTGTTGCTTCATTGTTAGTGTATAAGAATGCAACTGATTTCTGCACGTTGATTTTGTATCCTGCAACTTTGCTGAATTCATGTATCAGTTCTAGCAGACTTTTGGTGGAGTCTATCGGATTTTCCATGTATAATATCATGTCATCTGCAAAAAGCGAAAGCTTGACTTCATCTTTGCCAATTTTGATGCCTTTGATTTCCTTTTGTTGTCTGATTGCTGATGCTAGAACTTCCAGCACTATATTGAACAACAGCGGTGACAGTGGGCATCCCTGTCGTGTTCCTGATCTCAGGGAAAAAGCTCTCAGTTTTTCCCCGTTGAGGATGATGTTAGCTGTGGGCTTTTCATAAATGGCCTTTATGATCTTTAAGTATGTTCCTTCTATCCCGACTTTCTCAAGGGTTTTTATTAAGAAAGGGTGCTGGATTTTGTCAAAGGCCTTTTCTGCATCAATTGACAGGATCATATGGTTCTTCTCTTTTTTTTTGTTAATGTGATGTATCACGTTGATCGATTTGCGAATGTTGAACCAGCCCTGCATCCCAGGAATGAATCCCACTTGATCATGGTGAATAATTCTTTTTATATGCTGTTGAATTCGATTTGCTAGTATCTTATTAAGAATTTTTGCATCCATATTCATCAGGGATATTGGCCTGTAGTTCTCTTTTTTTACTGGGTCTCTGTCTGGTTTAGGAATCAAAGTAATACTGGCTTCATAGAATGAGTCTGGAAGTTTTCCTTCCCTTTCTATTTCTTGGAATAGCTTGAGAAGGATAGGTATTATCTCTGCTTTAAATGTCTGGTAGAACTCCCCTGGGAAGCCATCTGGTCCTGGACTCTTATTTGTTGGGAGATTTTTGATAACCGATTCAATTTCTTCGCTGGTTATGGGTGTTCAAGCTTTCTATTTCCTCCTGATTGAGTTTTGGAAGAGTGTGGGTGTTTAGAAATTTGTCCATTTCTTCCAGGTTGTCCAATTTGCTGGCATATAATTTTTCATAGTATTCCCTGATAATTGTTTGTATCTCTGAGGGATTGGTTGTAATCATTCCATTTTCATTCATGATTTTATCTATTTGGGTCATCTCCCTTTTCTTTTTGAGAAGCCTGGCTAGAGGTTTGTCAATTTTGTTTATTTTTTCAAAAAACCAACTCTTGGTTTCGTTGATCTGCTCTACAGTTTTTTTAGATTCTATATTGTTTATTTCTGCTCTGATCTTTATGATTTCTCTTCTTCTGCTGGGTTTAGGCTGCCTTTGCTGTTCTGCTTCTATTTCCTTTAGGTGTGCTGTTAGATTTTGTATTTGGGATTTTTCTTGTTTCTTGAGATAGGCCTGGATTGCAATGTATTTTCCTCTCAGGACTGCCTTCGCTGCATCCCAAAGCGTTTGGATTGTTGTATTTTCATTTTCGTTTGTTTCCATATATGTTTTAATTTCTTCTCTAATTGCCTGGTTGACCCACTCATTCGTTAGTAGGGTGTTCTTTAACCTCCATGCTTTTGGAGGTTTTCCAGACTTTTTCCTGTGGTTGATTTCAAGCTTCATAGCATTGTGGTCTGAAAGTATGCATGGTATAATTTCAATTCTTGTAAACTTATGAAGGGCTGTTTTGTGACCCAGTATATGATCTATCTTGGAGAATGTTCCATGTGCACTCGAGAAGAAAGTATATTCTGTTGCTTTGGGATGCAGAGTTCTAAATAGATCTGTCAATTCCATCTGATCCAATGTATCATTCAGGGCCCTTGTTTCTTTATTGACTGTGTGTCTAGATGATCTATCCATTTCTGTAAGTGGGGTGTTAAAGTCCCCTGCAATGACCACATTCTTATCAATAAGGTTGCTCATGTTTATGAGTAATTGTTTTATATATCTGGGGGCTCGGGTATTTGGCGCATAGACATTTATAATAGTTAGCTCTTCCTGGTGGATAGACCCTGTGATTATTATATAATGCCCTTCTTCATCTCTTGTTACAGCCTTTAATTTAAAGTCTAGTTTGTCTGATATAAGTATGGCTACTCCAGCTTTCTTTTGGCTTCCAGGAGCATGATAAATAGTTCTCCATCCCCTCACTCTCAATCTAAAGGTGTCCTCAGATCTAAAATGAGTCTCTTGTAGACAGCAAATAGATGGGTCTTGTTTTTTTATCCATTCTGATACCCTATGTCTTTTAGTTGGCGCATTTAATCCATTTACATTCAGTGTTATTATAGAAAGATATGGGTTTAGAGTCATTGTGATGTCTGTATGTTTTATGTTTGTAGTGATGTCTCTGGTACTTTGTCTCACAGGATCCCCCTTAGGATCTCTTGTAGGGCTGGTTTCGTGGTGACAAATTCCTTCAGTTTTTGTTTGTTTGGGAAGACCTTTATCTCTCCTTCTATTCTAAATGACAGACTTGCTGGATAAAGGATTCTCGGCTGCATATTTTTTCTGTTTAGCACACTGTAGATATCGTGCCAAGCCTTTCTGGCCTGCCAAGTTTCAAAGGAGAGATCAGTCCCGAGTCTTATAGGTCTCCCTTTATATGTGAGGGCACGTTTATCCCTTGCTGCTTTCAGAATTTTCTCTTTATCCTTGTATTTTGCCAGTTTCACTATGATATGTCGTGCAGAAGATCGATTCAAGTTACGTCTGAAGGGAGTTCTCTGTGCCTCTTGGATTTCAATGCCTTTTTCCTTCCCCAGTTCAGGGAAGTTCTCAGCTATAATTTGTTCAAGTACCCCTTCAGCACCCTTCCCTCTCTCTTCCTCCTCTGGGATACCAATTATGCGTATATTATTTTTTTTTAGTGTATCACTTAGTTCTCTAATTTTCCCCTCATACTCCTGGATTTTTTTATCTCTCTTTCTTTCAGCTTCCTCTTTCTCCATAACTTTATCTTCTAGTTCACCTATTCTCTCCTCTGCCTCTTCAAGCCGAGCCATCGTGGTTTCCATTTTGTTTTGCAATTCGTTTAAAGCGTTTTTCAACTCCTCGTGACTGTTCCTTAGTCCCTCGATCTTTGTGGCAAGAGATTCTCTGCTGTCCTGTATACTGTTTTCAAGCCCAGCGATTAATTTTATGACTATTATTCTAAATTCACTTTCTGTTATATTATTTAAATCCTTTTTGATCAGTTCATTAGCTGTTGTTATTTCCTGGAGATTCTTCTGAGGGGAATTCTTCTGTTTGGTCATTTTGGAGAGTCCCTGGCGTGGTGAGGACCTGCAGTGCACTTCCCCTGTGCTGTGGTGTATAACTGGAGTTAGTGGGCGGGGCCGCAGTCCGACCCGATGTCTGCCCCCAGCCCACCGCTGGGGCCACAGTCAGACTGGTGTGTGCCTTCTCTTCCCCTCTCCTAGGGGCGGGATTCACTGTGGGGTGGCGTGTCCCGTCTGGGCTACTTGCACACTGCCAGGCTTGTGTTGCTGGGGATCTGGCGTATTAGCTGGGGTGGGTAGGCAAGGTGCACGGGGGCTGGAGGGGCAGGCTTAGCTCGCTTCTCCTTAGGTGATCCACTTCAGGAGGAGCCCTGTGGCAGCGGGAGGGAGTCAGATCCGCTGCCGGAGGTTTGGCTCCGCAGAAGCACAGAGTTGGGTGTTTGCGCGGAGCGACCAAGTTCCCTGGCAGGAACTGGTTCCCTTTGGGATTTTGGCTGGGGGATGGGCGGGGGAGATGGCGCTGGCGCCTTTGTTCCCCGCCAAGCTGAGCTCTGCCGTCCGGGGGCTCAGCAGCTCTCCCTCCCTTTGTCCTCCAGCCTTCCCGCTTTCCGAGCAGAGCTGTTAACTTATGACCTCCCAGACGCTAAGTCGCGCTTGCTGTCGGAACACAGTGTGTCCGGCCCCTCCGCTTTTGCCAGCCAGACTCGGGGGCTCTGCTTGGCCGGCGAGCCGCCCCTCCGCCCTGGCTCCCTCCCGCCAGTCCGTGGAGCACGCACCGCCTCGCCGCCCTTCCTACCCTCTTCCGTGGGCCTCTAGTCTGCGCTTGACTCCTGAGACTCCCTTCTGCTAATCCTCTGGCGGTTTTCTGGGTTCTTTAGGCAGGTGTAGGTGGAATCTAAGTGATCGGCCGGACGCGCTGTGAGCCCCGCGTCCTCCTATGCCGCCATCTTCCGGAACCTCTCCCCAAGATACAGTCTTGAATGGGTGTTGGGATGTCAAGGATGGATGGTGCAGAGCGGTGAATCAATGATATAGAAAATAAAATTAGGGAAAATAATGAAGCAGAAAAAGAGAGGGGAAACACAGGTAAAAGATCACGATACAAGACTTAGAGAACTCAGCAACTTATTAGAGAGAAATCACATTTGTATCATAGGAGTCCCAGAAGAAGAGAAGGAAAAGGGGCAGAAGGTTTATGTGAGCAAATTATAGCTGAACGTGTTCCTAATCTGGGGAAGGACATAGACATCAAAATTCATGAAGCACAGAGAACTCCCATTAGATTCAACAAAAACCAACCCTTATCAAGGCATATCATAGTCAAATTCACAAAACACACAGATAAGGAAAGAATCATGAAAGCAGCCAAGGAGAAAAAAACTCCTTAACTTACAAGGGAAGACAGATTAGGTTTGCAGCAGATCTGTCCACAGAACCTTGGCAGGCCAGAAAGGAGTGGCAGGATATATTCAACGTGCTGAATTGGGAAAATATGCAGCCAACAATTCTTCATCCAGCAAGGCTGTCATCCAGAATAGAAAGAGAGATAAAGAGTTTCCCAGACAAACAAAAGGAGTTTGTGATCACTAAACTGGCCCTGTGAGAAATTTTAAGGGAGTCTCTTTGAATGGAGAAAAAAACTAAACAAAACAAAAAAAGACCAAAAGCAACAAAAACTAGAAAGGACCACAGAACATGACCAAAAACACCAACTCTATAGGCAGCACAATGGCACTAAATTTATGTCTTTCAGTAACCACTCTAAATGTATATGGATTAAATGCTTGAATCAAAGACATAGGGTATCAGAATGGATAAAAAACCAAGACCCATTGGGAGGCCTGGGTGGCTCAGTCAGTTAAGTGTCCAACTTTGGGTCAGGTCATGATCTCATGGTTTGTGAGTTCGAGCCCTGCATTGGGCTCTCTGCTGTCAGCATGGAACCCATTTTGATTGTTCTGTCCCCCTTCTCTCTGCCCCTTCCCAGCTTGCACTCTGTTTCTCTCCAAATAAATAAATAAACTTAAAAAAAAAGACTTATCTGTACGCTGCCTATAGGAGACTCATTTTAGACCTCAAGACACCTTCAGATTGAAAGTAAGGGGATGGAGAACCATCTATCATGCTAATGGAAATCAAAAGAAAGCTTATATCAGGCAAACTACGTTTTAAAACAAAGACTGTAACAAGAGATAAAGAAGGGCATTATATCATAATTAAGGGGTCTATCCACCAAGAAGATCTAACAATTGTAAATATTTATGCTCCCACCTTGGTAGAACTCAAATATATAGATTGATTAATCATGAGCATAAAGAAACTCGTCAATAGTAATACCCTAATAGTAGGGGACTTCAACACCCCACTTAGAGCAATGGACAGATCATCTAAGCAGAAAATCAGCAAGGAAACAATGGCTTTGAATGGCACACCGGACCAGATGGACTTAACAGATATCTTCAGAACATTTCATCCTAAAGCAGAATACATTCTTCCCGAGTGCACATGTAACATTATCCAGAACAGGTCACATACTGGGTCACAAATCAGCCCAAAACAAGTACAAAAAGATTAATACCATACCATGCATATTTTCAGAACAGAATAATATGAAACTTGAAAAAATGTGGAAAGACCACCAATACTTGGAGATTAAAGTACATCCTACTAAAGAATGAATGGGTTAGCCAAGAAATTAAAGAAGAAATAAAAAAGTACATGGATGTCAATGACCGTGAAAACACAATAGTCCAAAACCTGTGAGATGCAGCAAAGATGGCCGTAAGAAGGAGGTATATAGCAGCCCAAGCCTTGCTAAAGAAAGAAAGGTCTCAAATACACAACCTAACCTTACACCTAAAATAGCTGGAAAAAGAACAGCAAATAAAGTCCCAAACCAGCAGAAGGGAAATAATAAAGATTAGAGCAGAAATCAGTGATACTAAAATTTAAAAATACCAGAAAAGATCAATGAAAACAGAAGCTGGTTCCTTGAAAGAATTAACGAAATTGATAAACCCCTAGCCAGATTGATCAAAAAGAAAAAGGAAAGGACCCAAATAAATAAAATCATGAATGAAAGAGGAGCGATCACAACCAACACCACAGAAATACAAACAATAATAAGAGAATATTATGAGCAATTATATGCCAACAAATTGGGCAATCTGGAAGAAATGGACAAATTCCTAGAAACATATACACTACCAAAACTGAAACAGGAAGAAATAGAAAATTTGAACAGACCCATAACCAGTAAGGAAATAGAGTTAGTAATCAAAAATCTTCCAACAAACAAGAGTTCAGGGCAAGACGGCTTTCCAGGGGGAATTCTACCAAACATTTAAAGAAGAGTTAACACCTATTCTCTTGGAGCTGTTCCAAAAAATAGAAATGGAAGGAAAACTTCCAAACTCATTCCATGAGGCCAGCATTACCTTGATTCCAACACCAAAGACCTCACTAAAAAAAAAAAGAACTACAGGCCAATTTCCTTGATGAGCATGCAACAAGAATATAGCAGATCGAATACAACAATACATTGAAAGAGTTATTTACCACAGTCAAGTGGGATTTATTCCTGGGCTACCAGGGTGGTTAAATATCCTCAAATGAAACAATGATACATCACATTAATGAAAGGAAGGATAAAAACCACATGTTGGAAAAAAGCATTTGACAAAATGTAGCATCCTTTTTTGATTAAAACCCTCAAGAAAGTAGGGATAGAAGGATCATACCTCAACATCATGAAGACCATATGCAAAAGACCCACAGTTAATATTCTCAATGGGGAAAAACTGAGAGCTTTCCCCCTAAGGTCAGGAACATGACAGGGATGCCCACTCTCAACACTTTGTTCACAATAGCACTGGAAGTCCTGGCCTCAGCAATCAGACAACAAAAATAAAGGGCATCCAAATTGGCAAGGAAGAAGTCAAAGTTTTCCTCTTTGCAGACAACATGATAGTCTATGTGAAAAACCCAAAAGACTCCACCAAAAAACTGCTAGAACTGATACATGAATTCAACAAAGTCACAGGATATAAAATCAACATACAGAATTAGGTTGCATTTCTATACACCAATAATGAAGCAGCAGAAAGAGAAATCAAGGAATTGATCCCCTTTACAGTTGCACCAAAAGCCATAAGATACCTAGGAAGAAACCTAACTAACGAGATCTATACACTTAAAACTATAGAAAGCTTATGAGAGAAATTGAAGAAGACACAAAGAAATAGAAAAACATTCCATGTTCATGGATTGGAAGAACAAATATTGTTAAAATGTCTATACTACCGAAAGCAGTCTACACATTCAGTGCAATCCCTGTCAAAATAACCCCAGCATTCTTCACAGGGCTAGAACAAACAGTTCTAAAATTTGTATGGAACCAGAAAAGACCCTGAATAGCCAAAGCAATCCTGAAAAAGAACCAAAGATGGAGGCATCACAATCTCGAATTTCAAGCTGTATCACAAAGCTGTAATCATTAAGACAGTATGATACTGGCACAAAAACAGACACATAGATCAATGGAATGGAATAGAGGATCCATAAATAGACCTACAAATGTATGCCCGAATGTATGCTTTGTATCTTCAACAAAGCAGAAAAGAATACCCAATGGAAAAATGACTGTCCCTTCAGCAAATGGTGTTGGGAAAAGTGGACAGCTACATGCAGAAGAATGAACCTGGACCACTTTCTTATACCATACACAAAAATAAACTCAAAATGGATGAAAAACCTTGACGTAAGACAGGAAGCCATCACAATCCTAGAGGAGAAAACAGGCAACAACCTCTTTGACCTTGGCCGCAGCAACTTCTTACTAGACATGTCTCCATAGGGAGGGAAACACAAGCAAATATGAACTATTGGGACCTCATGAAGATAAAAAAACTTTTGCATAGAGAGGGAAACAATCAGTAAAACTAAAAGGCAACTGATGGAATGGGAGAAGATATTTGCAAATGGCATATCAGATAAAGTGTTAGTATCAGAAATCTATAAAGAACTTATCAAACTCATCACCCCAAAATCCCAAATAATCCAGTGAAGAAATGGGCAAAGGACACGAATAGATACTTTTCCAAAGAAGACATCCAGATGGCTAAGAGACACATGAAAAAATGCTCAGCCTCACTCATCATCAGGGAAATACAAATGAAAACCACATGAGATATCATCTCACACCTGTCAGAATGCCTAACATTAACAATTCAGGCAACAAGAGATGTTGGCGAGGATGCGGAGAAAGGGGAACCCTTTTGCACTGCTAGTGGGAATGCAAACAGGTGCAGACACTCTGGAAAATAGTGTGGAGGTTCCTCAATATATTAAAAATAGAACTACCCTATGACCCAGCAATGGCACTACTAGGTATTTATTCAAAGGATACAGGAGTGCTGATTCAAAGGGACCCATGCACCCCAATGTTTACAGCAGTGCTGTCAACAATAGCCAAAGTATGGAAAGAGCCCAGATGTCCACTGACTGATGAATGGATAAAGATGTGGTTTATATGTACAATGCAGTACCACTTGGCAATGAGAAAGAATCAAATCCTGCCATTTGCAATAACATGGAAGGAACTAGAGGGTATTGTGCTAAGCGAAATAAGTCAGAGAAAGACAGACATCATGTGATTTCACTCACATGTGGAATTTGAGAAACTCAACAAATGAACATAGGGGAAGGGAAGGAAAAATAAGATACAAACAGAGAGGGAGGCAAACCTTAATAGAGTTAAATACAAAGAACAAACTGAGGTTTGCTGGATGGGTTCAATGGGTGATGGGCATTAAGGAGGGCATTTGTTGGAATGAGCACTTGGTGTTATATGTAAGTGATGAATCACTAAATTCTACTCCTGATACCACTATTACACTATATGTTAACTAACTTGGATTTAAATAAAATAAAAAAGTTTCACATAAATACAATCATACATATGCACCCTTTTTGTCTAGCATAAGGTTTTTGTCTTTTGCTCAGCATAAAGTTTTTGAGGTTTACCCATGTTGGTGCATGTATGAGTAGTTCATCCCTTTTTATTGCTAAGTGGTATACCATTGCATAGATATTCTGCAACTTACCTGTTCAGCTGTTGATGAACATATGGGTTCTATAGTAGTATGATTCAGTCACCATAGTTTAATGGGCCTATGCCTCTGGGCTGTGAACACTGCAAATTTTTCTTCAGTGGTATAGTTTTTATAAACAATTCTATCTTCGGTGAGACAGAAATGCCATAAGGGACTGGTGTGGGAAAAATGCCCTTCACCCAGTGGTGATAAAGCACTGGAAAAGTCTTTTCCTCTGGAGAGTAGGCCTTCATTATGGAGAAGGCTCTGGGCATGTTTCACTGTGATTACTTTTCCCTTTCCCCTGCTGGAGCCATGAGTGAGTCTTTCTTCAATCTTCAGTGTCAGAACCTGTTCAGATTCCTGGACGTAAAGTCTATGAGAATGTTGGGTCCTGCTAAGACTTGGTGCCCAGAAATTTCTTGGTCTCATGCTAGTCCAGGCTTAGTACCCCACAGTTTGTGAAAACTACTTCTAAGTGTTCTTACCAATTTATGTCTTCTGTGGCTTCTGTTCCAGGCAAGCAGATCTTAGGTGAGCCTCTCTGAATGTAGCTGTCTCTCTAATTTCAAGGTGGTTGTTTGCCCTGTGACCTCAGTTCTCTCACGGGTCTGAGAAAAGTCTTGAATTTAAGTTTGTCCAGATTATTCTGGACAAGGATGGGTGTGACAGCTTCTAAATTCTTTCCATGTTGGAGCTGAAACCATAACTCTCCTTCACCTTTTTTTTTTAAATATATTTTCACTAGGTATGTATATGTAATTCTAGGCAGTTATTTTTTCTTTTAGTGCTTGAAAGGTGTCATTCCGTTGTCTTTAGACTTGAATGGTTTCTCACAAGAAATCCGCATTAATTCTTATTCCTGTTCCTCTGTGTAATGCACCTTTCCCAACCCACCTCTGGCTGAATTTAATACTTTCTATTTTTAACAGTTTTACAGTGATATACCTTCCTGTGGTTTTCCTTTTGTTTATCCTCTTTGGGATTTGTTGATATCTTGGTTTTATAGGTTTATAGTTTACATAATTTTGGAAAAATTTCAGGCATTAATTTTTCAAATAATTTTCTATTCCTCTGCTATCTCTATCCTTTCTGGGACTCCAATTAGCTTCTTAGAACACTTACTATTTTTTCCATAGGTCATTGAGTTTCTGTTCATTTTATTTCCAGATTTTTTTCTGCTTGTGCTTCAGTATGGGTAGTCTTTTTTGCTGTATCTTCAAGTTTACCAATATCTTCTTCTGTATTTAATCTACTGATAATCCAATTCAATGAATTTCTTATTTCACATATTATGTTTTTCATTTGGCTTTTATTTATATTTTCTATTCTCATCATGTTCATGTTTTTCTTCAAAATTTTGATCATGTTGATCATATTTTCTGTTGTAATTTTTAAAAAGTTTATTCATTTTGATAGAGAGAGCAAGTGGGGGAGGGGTAGAGAGAGAGGGAGAGAGAGAATCCCAAGCAGGCTCTACACTGTCAGTGCAGAGCCCCATGCAGGGCTGGAACCCCCAAACCATGAGATCATGACCTGAGCCAAAGTTGGACGTTTAACCAACTGAGCCACCTAGACATCAGTTCCATTGCCATTTTAATGTATTTTTATGTTGTTGTTAACATTTTATAATGTTGGTAACTTTAACAGTTTTACATTTTTTGAATTAACAATTTAATGTTGTTGATTCTACCATCTGTGTTATTTCTTTTGAAAAAAAATTTTTAAGTCTATTTTTTTTATTCCTGAGAGAGAGAGACAGCGTGAGCAGGGGATGGACAGAGAAGGAGAGAGACAGAGAGAGAGAGAGACAGAGAGACAGAGACAGAGAGAGAGAGAGAGAGAGAGAATCCCAAGCAGGCTCCACACTATCAGCAGAGAGCCCAACATGGGGCTCAAATTCATGAAAACATGAGATCATAACCTGAGCTGAAACTGAGAGTTGATGCTTAACTGACTGAGCCACCCAGGCTCCCCCCATATCTGTTATTTCTTGGTCTCTTTCTTTTTTAAAAAATTAATTTATTTTTAAATTTACATTCAAGTTAGCATATAGTACAGCAATGATTTCAGGAGTAGATTCCTTAATGCCCCTTACCCATTTACCCCCTCCCCCCTCCCACAACCCCTCCAGCAACCCTGTTCTTTCTCCATATTTAAGTCTCTTATGTTTTGTCCCCTCCATGTTTTTATATTATTTTTGCTTCCCTTCCCTTATGCTCATCTGTTTTGCATCTTAAAATCCTCATATGAGTGAAGTCATATGATATTTGTCTTTCTCTAATTTTGCTTAGCATAATACCTTCTAGTTCCATCCGCATAGTTGCAAATGGTAAGATTTCATTTTTTTTTTGATTGCCAAGTAATATTCATTGTGTATATGTACCACATCTTTATCCATTCATCCATCAATGGACATTTGCGCTCTTTCTGTACTTTGGCTATTGTTGATAGCGCTGCTGTAAACACTGGGGTACGTGTGCCCCTTTGAAACACTATACCTGTATCCCTTGGATAAATACCTAGTAGTGCAATTGCTGGGCCTTAGGTCTTGGTCTCTTTCTATTAATTGATTCCTTTCCTGGTTATGCATCAAATTTTCTTGCTTCTTCACAGGTCCAGTAGTTTTTTATTGTATGCTGGACAGTGTGAAGTTTACATTGTTGAGTGTTAGATCTAGTTTTATTCTCTTAACGAGTGTTGGGCTTTGTGCTACAATTAGTTTACTCATGGATCAGTTTTATCGTTCAAATCTTACTTTGATTCTTTTTAAGGGCAGATCTAGTTGATGATTTGGCCTCACTTCCAACTAATAATTCTTATGAAGTCTCTAATAAATGATCCTTGTGGTCTCTGAAATATGTTTACTTTGGCTGGTGGGAGCACTTTAATGACTCTTAACCCCATATGAGTTCTAGAAATTTTTTTCTTACTGCTATCTAATAATTCTTTATAAGCAGAATGGATGAATTCAGAGGGGGGAAAGGTGAGTCAGAGGGGAAGAGGGAGAGAGAGAGAGAGGAGACAGAGACTACTAAATAGAGCAAGAACTAGGGTATGCAGGTAATGTATATTTGCCTGGTTTGGGACCTCTTTTGCTTCACTTTGATACTAAGCACGTTCCAGTAAGTTTAGGTACAAACCTTATCTCACCTCCTCACTTCACAAATTTGTCTTAATTGTGAGCTATACCCAGGGCTACCTCCAATCACGAGGGCTAAATATGTATCTAGCTTTTGTTCTCTGACACTTGTCCTGATATAGCCAGTCAACCAGGAAATTAGCATGGTTGCTTGAATTTAATGAGGCCTGGATAGAAGATTCTTATATTCTTGATCTCCTGTTCTACTGTCAAAAGAGTTAGCAATGTTGCTGATGTAAAAACGCACTAAACTAGGTAGTGGACTCCAGATGTCAGGGTTCTAGAACTGGCTCTTTTATTCTCTGTGGGACTGAAAACTCACTTGATCCATCTAGTTCTCATTGAGTTAGATGATCTTTAGTTCCTTTAATCTCAGATAGCATATGATTCTAATGTGAAACAGAGGTCAGATTTCTGGTATCCTCAGTAACCTCAAATTGGAAAGTAATAAGAAAATATTCTGGGCGTTATGAATCAGGTAGAAGATGATAATTCCTCTTTTTCTTTAGCTGCCAGTGAGCTCAAGTACAAATTGGCTTCTCTGTGCTATAAACTGTAGTATAGGCTCCCGTAGGTGCCATATATGCATCCTGAATTGCTCTTTAGGGTTTTTATCCATCAATTCTAATTTATATTTCACCTGCTCTCATTACTGTTTCTGTCTTTGTCAATTTTATTTTTTGTCTTACTTTGCCATTTGGATTCCTGTATGTTACTTCAAAATCTTTGAATATGGTGCTGTAGGTGAGAAATTTGAAAATTCTTAAATAAGGAAACAAAGAAAACAGGTGAAATAACATCACAATAATCTTCACTTATTCAGATATTTATGCATTTAAATATGCAGTTCTCAACACATTTCCGTATGTGTTTTTTCTTAAGATAGCAAATGGATAGCCTACACTAGAAGGTAAGTGGAAAGCTGATCAAGACAGGAAAAAATGGCCATGGCAAGAGGTGACCATTTATTTTCTATATTAGTGGGAGAAGGCAAATCCCAAAGGAGGTAGAAACTGCCTTGTATTTCATAGCACATCACATAAGTTGATATTCAGAATGAAAACAGACATCTCATCAGGGCTAGATTAAATAGTTTTCATTAATGTTATACTTGAGAAGCCAGGGAAAAAGTGCCTTTTGGGATTGGGATTGAAAGAGTCAAAAAACTTTACTTTTATTACGGTGCGAGTTCACTTCTCACCCAAAACATGGACAATACCTTCTCTTGATTTCCTTGGTAGATATGTTTCTAATGTAATTGGTAAGTTATGGTAACAGAAATACCTTTCATGGTCCCTTGCTTTTAGGGGACACAAAGAATGCATTCTGATGTCACAGGTCCTGGGAGGAACGGCTTTTCATAGCAGCCTTCCTGATGTTTGAGGTATGAACTTTTCATCTCTGCCCTTCATGTGTCAGGCTAAGACTGTCTGATGATTCTGCTTTCCCCAAATCCCACAGCTCTGTGCTGAAATGTGCTAGGTTAGAGACCCTCATCATTGGGTGCAGGTTATTATCGTCTACATACCTAGAGACTCCATCATGAGCGGAGTCTTTGGATCACCTCTCAAAGTGACACCTCTACTCTGCCCGCTTAGTTGAGGTGAGCGAGTCCTTTTGTTCTGAGAAAGTCCTTGTTCTGTTCTTGGTTCAAAGACATTGGTTCTAACACTTTATACAATTAGGATGACCTAAGCCTTATCTCAGCCATAGCATTCTCTCAGCCTTGCTTAAAAGAAGGAGAGGGGCGCCTGGGTGGCTCAGTCGGTTGAGCGTCCGACTTCAGCTCAGGTCATGATCTCGCGGTCCGTGGGTTCGAGCCCCGCGTCGGGCTCTGTGCTGACAGCCTGGAGCCTGCTTCGGATTCTGTGTCTCCCGCTCTCTGCCCCTCCCCCGCTCATGCTGTGTGTCTCTCTCTGTCAAAAATAAATAAACTTTAAAAAAAAAAAAAGAAGGAGAGATATGCTTAGGGCAGGAACTCCATCCTGCCTACCTCTTTATAAATATTAAACTCTTTTACCTTTTAAGATGGAACTTTTAACTTACTGCATTATTTTAATCTGAGTGCCTCATCTCAGGACACTTGACTGAGACAAAACGCAATAGCAGTGGATTTAGAGGTTTGTTTGGAATATAACTTAATGAGTGTTTGTATTGTGCAATCTGTTTTAGAATCATTCTTCTGTGTGTCAAACTTTAGTTCTTGGGTGATTTTGCCTCTTTGCATTTATTTTTTAATCCTAATTCCTGCCAAGAATAGTGAAATTATATCTTCTTTGTTATAAGAAATGATTAGTCAGTACTATATTATATGTTCTGTCCGTGAAATGGGATCTTTTGGGTTATCATATTCTTGTTTATGTAGAGTTATTTTGCATAAGGTAATCTGTTTATTTGAGAGATAAGAATATATATTTTATAGCATAATAAAAATATTTCAAAATAAAGCTAGGTCAATTTAATTTTTCCTGTGTAATTTAGAAGGAACTTTAGGATTTGTTTTCAGTACTAAGGATATTTTAAACTTTATTTTTCATAGTATTCTTGCAGAAGTTATATGTTCTGGTTAAGAGATTTGAAGGAACATTGTAATCTTTTTAAAAAAGGAAATGTGTTCTGACATTATTTGGGATGGAATACCTTTCTGGGTAGATGTATGAGAAACAGGGAGAAGAGAATGCACTCAGCTGGCACTTGGGAAAGAAATCATTTTCCTTTTCCTGTCTCTGTGGGCAAGGAACATGAGATAAAAATAATCAGAATAAGGTCCTTAGGTAATGAGAATTTATTAGAATCAGGGCACTTACTAATTCAGAGCAAATGAGATCTATAGATCGTTAATTGCAGCTTGGTGTCTTTTATAAGAATGCCTCATGTAGTGAGCACATTGTCCCTTCACTAAATGAATAGTGATTATCAAGGAGATTACTGTGATTTATAAGCTAATTTTCTTCATTTTCCTTTACATGTGCCAGATACTGACTCATACAATGGAGAAACAAAACAAGCCTGATTTTTAGAAATTAAATGCTTTATTGATTATTGTTGTTCACACCAGAAAGTTAAAATGTATGGGATTGTGGGGTACATAGCATATAAATTTTTTCAAAAAATGACTTCGCTGCAAGTTTAGATGATAAACTTTGGTTTTGGTGAACTATATTCTTGCCAGAATCTAAAGGGTGCTGCCCAAATGGATTAAATGATATTATTTACAGTTATAAAAGGGGAAATTATTTTCTTAGAAAAAGATTCTACTTTATCCTGAATTGTGCCCTTTTCATCTTAAGTATCACTTCTATATTAATATGCAGAATTAAATATCTTCAGTCTTCATGGAGAAAAAGAGCCATAAACCAAAGTGTGGCAAAGTCATCAGAGAATCTGACTTGCAAACAACATGCTACTTGTTGTTTTTCAATAAATAGCTTTTGGTAGCTTCAGTTACCAAAGGAATCAATTAGATCCTTAAATTATTTCTACACGCAAAGTTAAGTGGAGAATTTACACAATTATTTTGATTGTTTAGAGGCAGTAAAACATTGTGGGCTCTGCAGCTGGACCGCCTGGATTCTGACCACAGCTCTGTCAGCAGGGTATTCGGCCACTTACCTAACTTCTCTGTGCTTGGTTTCTTCACCTGTAATATAGGGATGTTAATATCACCTAGCTCATAGGATTAAATGAGCTAATATTCATAAATTGAAAATTGTGTCAAACACATAATAAGCAATGAATAAGTGCTAGCTATTACTATTATTTAGGCAAAAGAAGTCTATGTACAGATTCATGGGCTAATTTTGTTGATCAGGAAGTAAATTACTCTGGGAATTTCAACATTTAAAAAACATTTTGGGGGCATCTGGGTGGCTCAGTTCGTTGAGCATCCAACTCATGATTTCTGCTCAGGTCATGATCCCAGGGTCACGAGATTGAGCCCCACGTTGGGCTCTGCATTGTGCGTGGAGCCTGCTTAAGATTCTCTCTCTCTCCCTCTGCCCCTCTCCCCTGCTTGTTCTTGCTCTCTCTCTCTCTAAAATAAGAAAAAAAAGCCCACATTTTGAAGCAATCTGTTGATTTATATGTACTGGTGTAGTGAGGGGGGAAATGTGGTATAGTGAGAAAGGAATGCACCGTTTTAAAGAAACCTTATATACTTTGAAAGCATACATGTAAGAGGTCACATTCTGGTTTTGTTTCTTGCTTATGTGTGAACCCAGGAACATTATTTAACCTTATAAAATCTCACTTTCCTCATCTGTCAAATGAGGGCAATGCTACCTGGCAGTGTTGTGAGGGTTTGCAGTAATAAATGTAGAGTTCTTAGCATGATGCTAGTACATCGTAGGAAACAGACAGTAATTTCGTGGCTCTCTTCTACCAACTTGAGGAATCCCACCTCTTCCAAATGTCTCTCTTGGGGTCAAAGTGAGGAAAGGGAACTGGAGGAAAGTCAATCCACTGCCACTGTTTTTTTGGTTCTTTCTTTCTTCCTTCCTTTTAATGTTTTTTTTTTTTTTTTTTTTTTTTTTTTTTTTTTTTTTGAGAGAGAGACAGAGTGTGCATGGGGGAGGAGCAGAGAGAGAGGGAGACATAGAGTCCGAAGCAGGCTCTAGGCTCTGAGCTGTCAGCACAGAGCCCGACGTGGGGCTCGAACTCACGGACCAAGAGATCATGACCTGAGCTGAAGTTGGACGCTTACCAACTGAGCCACCCAGGCGCTTCTTTCTTTCTTTCTTTCTTTCTTTCTTTCTTTCTTTCTTTCTTTCTTTCTTTCTCTCTTTCTCTCTTTCTTTCTTTCTTTCTTCCTTCCTTTTTCTTTCTTTCTTTCTTTTTCTTTTTTCCTTCCTTCCTCTTTCTTTCTTTCTTTCTTTCTCTCGAAACACTTACGATATATGAGTGTCAAGAGGCATTCCATGGGTAGACCCAGTGAGTCATCTCAGCAGGATCTTAGTGACTGTTGTTAGTGGAATCACCCAGTGCATTGGGGCAGGTACTAGGGTACAAATCCAGCTTCACACAATGTGGAGCTGTTGAGCCAGGATGGAGCATAGCATTTTGAGAGAACATTAGGAAAGAAGAAAATACCAGTCACTTACCTCCTAAGGAGCATGGGTCCCACAGAGGTCAATAATGGGCAAAGTTAGAGATTTGAGTAGGCAGGAGACGTTGCTGACTTACGTAAGTAGGAGTAGAGGCTTAGCCTCAGGGCTGCCATAGAGATTTGGAAGAGCAGCAAGATGAATTCCAATTTCAGAGGTTCCAATACTCTGCTCAGATTATCAAGGAAAAATAAAAAAGATACAAGTATGGGGATTAACATTTACCTGCATTTACTATGTGCTGTATACTATGCTAAATTTTCTATATGATAGGGATTTTTATTCTGCATTTTTAAGATAATAAAATTGTGGTTTGGGGAAACAGGAAACTTGCTCACAATAAGAGCTGGCACAGTGGTGGAGCTGAGACCCAAACAAAAGTCTGTCCTATTTAGCCTCTAGGTTCTCAGGGATTCTGGAACTAGAGAACAACGCCTGGACCTAGCTCCTAGATCAAGAATGCTGGTAGAAACTTCATTTTAAGAAGATGGAAGAAACCCACAGATAATACTTAGGCACACCATTAGACAAAACCACAGGTATAGGGTAACTTGATCCTGAGTGAGGGTGATACCTTATACCACCTTCTAATTCTAAAGATTAAGGTCAAGGTATATCTGAAAGCCTGGGGCTGGATGAGCCATAAGGAGAGGGCAGGTGATCTCAGTGACAGGAGGAGGGCTGCAGGGAAACAACCTCACAATTCATTCCCATGCACCTCAGTACAGTACTTTAAATGGTCCCCTGGAGTCAGCAAAGTGCGAAGCATTAATGTACGGCTCTAAGTGCTGTCTAATTTGTTATCATGGAGTGACCAAGTAATATTTATGGTGAGCAACAGGGATCCTGAAATTAGGGGTATAGAGGTATATTGGCAGTGTTTTATGTGAAAATTCTGTTCTCTGAATTTCATTAAAATAAATCATGGCCTGAACATCCCGCTTCTAAGGGAACTAGGAAAATGAAAGGGAATAATATCCCAAGTTGGAAACAGGGCGAAAATAGAGACTTCTCTATCACTAAGTTGTTCTAAGTGCTTTACATTTAACTGCTTTTTTTGGGGGGGGGGCACAGGATAGAAACTGTATCTTCCCAGATACTTAAATTACTATATGAAGTTTGGAATTTTGAGGCTTTATAAAGTCAGGATTGATTCCATCAAATGGATTACTGCTTAAGGCTGCTCAAAGGCAAAACATTTTACATCACACTCAATTATTTGATTTCTGAATTTTTTATGTGTATCAGAGGATTTGTTTACTATCAGGGGAAATGGGAAGTAGTTTGGGACCAATTGCATATTCTCTTTAATCATGAAATAAGTTGCCTGTCTGGTTAAAAAGCAAATCCCTCTTATATACTCTGGGAAGGCCTGGTTGGACCCAGAAATATTTTTACATCAGGCAAGTGTTTTGTTGGATTATAAAGATTTGTGAGTAAGGTTATAGTTAAGTTGAAATTTTAAACAGTCCAAGGATATATTTATCTTATTTCTAGATTGTGTAACAGTGACACATTTTAGAATGGAAGATTTGCTTGCCACCCTCTTCAAACTTTTGTTTCCAAAATCTTCTTGTAATGTTTGGTAATATTTACAGTGTCTTATTGGGTTGGACCATCCATACAAACCCAGCTTCATCTAAAACTCTAGGAAATTTTAAACATTTTAAAAAATATTTGTTTATTTTTGAAGGAACCGGACACAGAGTGCAAGTGGGGGAGGGACAGAAAGAGAGGGAGACACAGAATCCCAAGCAGGCTCCAGGCTCTGAGCTGTCGGCACAGAGCCCAATGTGGGGCTTAAACTCACAAGTCATGAGATCATGACCTGAGCCAAAGTCGGATACTTAACTGACTGAGCCACTCAGGTGCCCCTAGGATGTTTGTTTTTTTTTTAGAGGCTTACAGTCACACCATCTTAAATGAAACAAAAACAAACATAGAATTGTTTTCATTAAAAACTTTTTCTTCTTTCTTTTCAGAATCTGTCTACATACACACATGACCTTTACATTTTAATTGGTTGGTTTTAATTGGACAATTACATGGATACATTCTCACTGTAAAAATTCAAATACAGAAGTATATACTTCTCTCTCCTTAAGGCTCATAACCCTAATTAGGCCGTCCTTAACTGCTATTAAAGGCTTAATATGTATCAATTTGATTCTTTCAATGTACTGTAATGTATACAAATGTACACAAACAAACACATATACTTTTAAGCTAAACCGGTTGGGTAACAAATTTTCTTCACTTAATATATTTTTGACACATCTTTTGACTGATATCTACTTAAACTTTGAAAACTGCTGCATGGTATTTCAAAATATAGATGGAGCATAATATAGTTCGCTACTCTTTCTAATTTTTTAATGTTTACTTGTTTTTGAAGGAGAGAGAGACAGAGTGTGAGTGGGGGAGGAGCAGAGAGAGAGAGAGAGGAAGACACAGAATCCGAAGCATGCTCCAGGCTCTGAGCTGTCTGCTCAGAGCCCGATGCGGGGCTCGAACCCACCAACCGTGAGATCATGGCTTGAGCCCGAAGTCGGGTGCTTAACAGACTGAGCCACCCAGGAACCCCAATCCACTCTTCTATTTATGGACATTTAGATTGTTCCTCATCTTCGGGGTGCCTGGGTGGCTCAGTTGATTGAGCATCTGACTGGTTCAGGTCATGATCTCACACTCCGTGAGTTCGAGCCCCGCGTTGGGCTCTGTGCTGACAGCTCAGAGCCTGAAGCCTGCTTCAGATTCTGTGTCCCCCTCTCTCTCCGCCCCACCCCTGCTTGTACTCTGTCTATCTCTGTCTTTCAAAAATGAATAAACAACAACAAAAAAAATTGTTCCTTATCTTCTACTCTTCTAAATGAAAGAACAGGATAAGGCCCTGTCCAGAGATCTAAGGGAAAGATTTGTAAGTAACATACCTGATGGAGAATTTAAAGCAACAGTCTTGGGGCGCCTGGGTGGCTCAGTCAGTTAAGCGTCCGACTTCGGCTCAGGTCAGGATCTCACGGTCCGTGAGTTCGAGCCCCGCGTCGGGCTCTGTGCTGACAGCTCAGAGCCTGGAGCCTGTTTCAGATTCTGTGTCTCCCTCTCTCTCTGCCCCTCCCCTGTTCATGCTCTGTCTCTCTCTGTCTCAAAAATAAATAAAAGTTAAAAAAAAATTTAAAGCAACAATCCTTAGGATACTCATTGGTTTTGAAAGAATAGAAGACATCACTGAGACCCTTACCACAGAGGTAAAAGTTAAAAAAGAAATCAGAGAGGAAGGGTGCAATAAACGAGATTATACACACATACTTGATACAATAAACAGCCGGCTGGAAGAATCAGATGAATGAATTAGTGACCTAGAAGACAAAATAATGGAAAATAAGGAAGCTGAACAAAAGAGAGAAAGAATAATTATGGAAAATGAGATTAGACTTAGGGAATTCAGTTACTCCATCAGACATAAGAACTTTCATAATATAAGTGTCCCAGTGAAGAACAGAGAGAAAAGGGTGCAGAAAATGCATTTGAAGAGATAGTAGCTGATAACTTCCCTAATCTGAAGAAGGAAACAGACATTATAAATAATGTTGAAACAAGCACCCTTGAACATACATATTTGTCCAAATATTTCTCCATACCACTGCCAACACGGAATATCATAAATCTTTTAATGTTTTGCTAATTTGATGGGCAAAAGGGTAAAAATATTTTCATTTTAGTTACTTGATCCTAACATATTACTTTATTTTTTATTTTTTAAAATATAGTTTATTGTTAAATTGGCTAACATACAGTGTGTAAAGTGTGCTCTTGGTTTTTGGGGGTAGATTCCCGTCATTCATCACTTACATACAACAGCCAGTGCTCATCCCAACAAGTGCCCTCCTTGATGCCCCTCACCCATTTTCCCCTCTTCCCTGCCCCCCATCCACCCTCAGTTTATTATTGCTTTAATCACAGACTCAATTTGCTAATATTTAACTAGAATTTTTCATCTATCCTTATAAATCAATATATAATTTTATTTAAAAAATTTTGGGAACTGCTTTAGTGATGAGGTTAAACCAAGCTTATGTTATAATTTGACAAGATTTTTTATTTTCCTATGGTCTGGAACTATTTATATATAATACAGAAATATTTTCTCTAAAACTTTCTCTGCCAGGGGACTTTTGTCATGGTAGGTTTTGAAATTTCTTTCATGGTCATCAGTCAATTTATGTTTTTTTACATCTTAATAATTCTATTTTGGTAACTAACTTACATAGCTTAGACAATCATTCAGGTCATCTGTATTCCAAATTTATTAGATATAAAGTGATACATTTTATTCCTTTTACAATTTTATTCAGTATTATATCTGTTTCCAGTTATGTCTCATTTCATAGTCTGTGTGTTTGTGTTCTCTTTTACTTGGCAAATTTTTTGTTACTTAGTTAGCTTTTTCAGAAAACCAATTTTAGGTTTACTGTGGTTATTTTCTTCATTATTTTGGCTTTTTATTAATATTTTTAAATTTACTTTTCATTTTTGAAAGAGTCACACATGCCCATTGTTTAAAGAGTCAAGCAGTTCTATAAGACAAAAGGAACATGAAGCTCCCACCCCCACTTCTATTTCTCACTCTCAAGTGATTTAGATGATTCATTTGGTATTTATCTCCATATCTCTATAGAGCCTGCTTATATGGTTACTTCTTGATGGGTCAGTTTCAAGCAATATCAACTGACTTAACCATCACATAAGATGGAGAACTAACTGCGTTCAATTACTCCCCATTTCTACCATCCCTCCACTTTCTGACCATGTTTCCCAAGCTCCCAGTTTGTGGTAGTTTTGCTTACATCAATAGTCAGGATTTGCGTTATTATGGACAAGTCAGTGGTTTTTGTACCGGCTGACCATTTCAATCTCTTGAGGAGCTCAAAAAAATATTGCTGCCTATTTCGGATTTAATTGACGTAGTTGTAGTTTGGCTTCTGGAAGTTTAAAAGCTCCTTAGATGATTTTAATGTTCAGCCAAGGTTGAGAACCAAGGAAATGTTATTCACAGCTAATTACTCTAATTTTCCTTGGAGCTAATAATTATCTTGTTTTTATATTTGCTTAATCTTCTATGTTCTTATTCCTAATTCAACCCCAAGCTTCTCTCACTATATTCATGTCTGTCATGTACTCAGCCGGTTTCATCTTCTTGAAGATCTCACTCAGGGAGTTTTCAGGACAGTACTCGGCTTGCCTAGTTGTTTTCTTTAGGCTGTGCCAAGTGGTCATCTCAGTACCTCATTCCACCATTCTCCTGGGACTTCCCGTCTCTTCTCTTGTGTTCATGCCTGTTTACCTGGAATCTGTGTTGTCTTTCCTCTTGGTTTTCTACCTAATTATGGCACATCACCTCTCTCAATAACTTCCATACAGAGACAAGTTCATAGAAGGTGAATTTTTAGAAATTGTCTTTATAATAATAGTTTAGGTGGCTATAGAAATGTTGTTTGGAGATCATTTTCTTCAGAATTTGCAATAAAATGCCTCATTGTCCTCTCATTTCCACCGATGCCACTGAGAAGTCTGATGTTTTTTTTATGAGTTCTTTTTTTTTTTCTTTCCCTGAAAACTGAGGATCTTCTCCTTATTCAGTGTTCTCAGATTTCCTGTGAAATATAGATCCTTGGAGAGGATTTTTATCTATTGGTGGGAACTTTCTTTCTGGAAACTTGTGTCTTTCAGTTGTGGGAAGGATTTTTGAATACTGTTTTTGGTGATTTCTTCCTCTCTATTCACTCTTCTGTCTTCCTGGAACTCCTTTTAGTAGGATTTTAGACTTCCTGGAAGAGTCCTGTGTTTTAATTTCTTTCCCCTTTTCCATCTCTTTGCCTTTTGCTGTGATTTCTGGGAGATTTCCTCAATAGTATTTTTCCTCCTATTGAGATTTTAAAACCAGCACCATTTATTTTTTATTTCCTAGGGCTTTTTTTTAAATTCTTGGAATATTCTTTTGTTTTATAGCATCCTTCTTTCAGAGAAGCAATGTTTTCTCATTTCTGTGTGAGGGAAATAACAATAGTTTTTCTTAAAGTTTTTTTCCTCTGTATCATCTATTTCTTCCAAGTTGCTTTTCCTTTTTTGTCAATCTTTGTGTGTGTGTGTGTGTGTGTGTGACAGAGAGAGAGAGAGAGAGCGAGCATAGGAGGATTTCTAATGTCTGAACATTTTCGACTATTCACTTGTGCTTACCTTGAGCACAAAACTGGTCATCTGGGACTTCTTTGTACATAGCTGAGTGAGACTAGTTCACTGTAGCTTCTGGACATACCTATTTGTAGAGAAACTCCACAGTGCCAGTATTTTATCTATATCTATGTCTTTGGTCTGTATCTATACATCTATATATCTTTATCTCTATCTCTATCTCTATCTATCTCTATATCTCTGTATTTATATCTATATATCTGCTGGGTGGCTAGAGTTCCTAGAAAAATACTCTTCTGGTTCCCTGCCTAGAGGGTATAAGTCTGGCTGACATATTTTGAGAGCCAAGTAGAAGAAAGTTGGAAGTCTTAACATTTAGCATGTGAACTTTTGCTTATTATCCCGCTTTTCATATGGTACTCTTCTCTCAATTGTGCCTGATACCCCATAGTGCAGAAAACCTGTATTTTCTCTCCTCCAGAGAATAAACTGCAGTTTTCTTCTAAGGGAAGAGAGGGAGCTTACCTGACTGCATGGAGTGAGAGGTGAGGTCTTTTATTCCCTCCCCTGATGTTGATTTCATTTTTGTTTTAGCTACATCATCACTCTACTTCAGAGGTAATGGGAACAACAAATTCTCAAGCATTTGGGGGGACATGTAGTATAGTCACGCTCCTCCTTGGCTTTGTCCTTTTCTGACATGGGGTTCAGCTTTTTCCATTCTGGTACATAGGCAACCGTTTTGTTCATTTGATTTTCAGCCTCCAAAATTGTGTTTTTGTTTGCTCTTCTTTGCTCTTATCTTTGGATATATATAACTATTTTCATGATTTATTTATTTATTTGTTTATTTACTTTAATATTTATTTATTTTTGAGAAAGAGAGAGGAAGAGAGACAAAGTGTGAGTGGGGGAGGGGCAGAGAGAGACGAAGACACAGAATCCAAGCAGGCTCCAGGCTCTGAGCTGCCAGCACAGAGCCCAGCCTGATGCTTGAACTCAGGAGCTACGAGATCATGACCTGAGCTGAAGTTGGATACTTAACTGACTGAGTCACCCAGGCGCCCTTCTATAACTATTTTTAAATAAATAATTCCTTTACTGTCATTTAAATGTGTTTTTGAAGGTATCAAGAGGAAATATATGTGCTCTCTCCTCTATACATGGCTTAATTCTGTTATTTTAAGAGAACATAGTTTGTATTATTTCAGTCCTTTTCAATTTGTTAAGAGTGGTTTTATGCCCAGAAGATTGTCTGTCTTGGTGAATGTCTTGAAATGGATGTGTATTCTATTAGTGGGTGAAGTGTTCTGTAAATGTCAGTCAGTTCAAGTTGGTTGACAGTATTGTTCAGGTTATCTATGTCCTTATGATTTTCTATAAATGAAGTTTAACTTTTATTGTTATAATTGTCTCATCTACTTTTTGGAATTTTTTTAAAATCTTGGAGTGATGCTATTTTCACTTTTTGGTTTTCTCATAAATGCTTTTAATACAATGACTTTACCTCTGGGCATCACCTGGCCTGCAGTATAATGTTTTGATATCAAGTACTCTGATTATCAGTCACCTCTAGAGGATTTTTAAATACAGTTTTCAAATGCACCTTAACACAAGAAGAGTATTTTTAAAATTTAACTTTTAGTAAAGTACATACAGTAAAATTGACTTTTTTTGTTGTAAAGAATCTATACATGTGCTGGAATTGATAGGATATTTTTAAGCAATCTTTTTGTTTATTTATTTTGAGAGATCGAGAAAGCATGCTCTCTCTCTCTCTCTTTCTCTCTCTCCCTCTCTCTCAAAATAAATCAAGGCGGGTCTCCATCTCAAGACCATGAGCTCATGACCTGAGCTAGTATCAAGAGTCAGACGCTTAACTGAGTCACCCAGGCACCCCAAACTTTTAAGAATTTTAAATTTGTATTTTTTCCACAGTTGTGGCCCAAATGTTCTTTTTAAAACTTTTTGTAAATTTCCATACAGCTTAACACAGCCATTTGTAAAAAATATATATATATGAATATTTAAAAAGATGGTATATTTTCTGCTTGTTGGGCATCAACGATGTTCCAAGATATCTAGTATATGCAGTTCCATTGTTACTCATCTCCCCAGTCTTTTGACTTAGTTTGTAAACCGAATTTCTGAGAAAAGTGGTTGGTGTTCCCCTGCAATTCATGACTTAAAATTTATCTTCTTTGTTTGCTTTATAAGTAGTTTTAATTTAAATATTGTAAGCAATGATGTTACATGCATAAAAGTTTGTGATTATTGTATCTTCTTATTGGATTGTACTATTCATCAGTTTAAAAACATAAAATATTTTTGTCCATTTTAATATTTTGTCTTGAATCCTACTCTGTTTTCCTTTAGCTAAGATTGGCTGGGGAATCATCTTCCATACCTTTATTTTAAAGCATTATTTTTTTAAATTGTTAATGTATATTTTTATTTTAGAGAGAGAGCGGGGAGGGGGAGACGGGCAGAGGCAGAGAGAGAATCCAAGCAGGTTCCATGCTCAGTGCAGAGCCTTAGGTGGGGCTCGATCTCACTGTGAGATCATGACCTGAGCTGAAATCACGAGTTGGACCCTTAACCAACTGAACCACTCAGGTGCCCCTTAAAGCATTATTTTTTATTTGAAGAGTATTGTTTATAAGCAACATATGTCTGGAATTTATTTTATTTTTGTTTTTGCCCTATCTGAGAGTTTCTGTCTTCTAGCCTGATTATTTAACAACTTTCACATTTATTGTTACTTCTAACATCTTGGATACATTCTTGCCATCTGATTTTATATTGTATCTTAACCATGATTTTTCTTTTCTTTTGCAGCCTTTTTTTACTTAATGAATTTTATTTGTTTCGACTTTTATCTCCAGTAGTTTGATAAGTGCACATGGTATTTGTGCTATTCTATTAGCTACCTTTAAAACTTAGCACGCATTTAAGCATGTTTTTCTAAGACTTCTAGAATCCATTAGTACCACTATTTTCTTACAGCATTTCCATAGCTATAAAAAAATGCAGAGAAATATTTTCATGATAGATTTTTATTGATATTTATTATTACATATGCACATTCATTGTTAAATAGTTTTAATAATTTTTATTTTAATAGATGTTTCATATTGTTTAATATTTATCATGTAATATTATATATATGTATATTCTGCTATTGTGAGTAATTTTGGTTAATTAAATGATTGATTATGATTTCCAGTGGTGTAGTTGACATTTTAATGCCTATAGTGTTTCTATTTCAGTACATAATTTTAGAATTCATTTTCTGGATTGAGTTTATGGAACAACACAGTCTTCTCTTTAAGAGTATCAAAAGTTTTATCTCCAGTGGATCACAATCCTTTCAATACATAGTAGAAAGGGATTGTAGAGACAATGTAGTGAGTTGGGTAAGGCAATAAAGGAGAGCAGGATAGATGAATGATAGGTGTAGAGCAGAGAAGAAGGCCTCAGAGTGAGATCTGGGTAGATAAATAGTGGAAAGTTCAGTTAGAATATGTTTGAAAACACTGAGGGGAATTAAGTAGAAACAGAAGTGAATAGGAAAGGTTAAAAGGTAAAATCTCTCTTCTCCATTTATGTGCAGAGGACAGGTAGTAACAGTCACAGGGGAGTAAAAAGTGATGAATTCAGGAAAGGGGTTGCAGCAACTGTCATCCCAGGTGGTAAACGAGTGTCTGGAGTTCGTATCAGCTAAGAGATCAGGTTGAATTCCTTACTCTGTAAGTTACAAGAGAGCATTTTAACTGAGTCTATGCATAAGACTATGGCCTGGAATAAGTTAATAATAGTTCAGAAGGCTACCAGGTAATGTCTGCATGCTTGTTTACTTTAAATTCTTACTCCAAATTATAAACTTTTTAAACCTTCAGGTATTTAAGGATGAGTTGTGTAAAAATATGCTTTTCTCCATTTTACATATACTATCATTTTCAAGAATGAAGCTGTTATGGGTTGTACTGTCTCCCCCAAGAAAAAGATATGCTGAATCCCTAACTCCCAGTACCTCAGACTGTGATATTATTTGGGACCAGGGTCATCACAGATGTAATTAGTTAAGGTGAGGTCATCCTAGAGCCTTTTGGGTCCTTCATCCAATATGACCAATGTCCTTAGAAGAAGAGGAGAAACACAGGCACAGACTCCATGGCTGGATGGAACGGGCTATGTGACACTGAAGGCAGGGATTGAAATGCTGCAGCTGTAGGTCACTGATCACTAAGGATTGACGGCTACTACTAGAAGCTAGCAAGAGGCAAGAATGGATTCCATCTAAAGTCTCCGAGGAACACGGCTCTGGTGACGCCTTGACTTTGGGCTTCTTGCTTCTAGAACTGTAGGAGAATACATTTCTGTTGTTTTGAGGACAGTTTGTGGTAAACCCTAGGCAACTAATATAGAATAGAATGTATTAATTTTACCAGAGATCTCTGACTGAAGCATCACAGCCAAATGAGCCTGCTTGTACTAAGAGAAGCAGGAAATAATGTTTTCTGTGTGGAAGTCCTAATGTGATTATGGAGTCAAAATTACGATGGGCCCTGAAGGGATATCAAATTGTAGAGAAACTACCATCTCTATTCTAGTAAATTATTGTCTTCCCGCTCTCTTGCCCAGCTTACAAATGGGGGTAAGAAAATTGGATGAAATAGAATTGAATATCCATGATGTGAGGCTTATTCTAGGAACTCTGGATAGGGTTCCAGAGTTATATTGAAGCATATATTATATGCTTATTATATTGAAGCATACGAAGTTGCTATTTGGTAAAATATTGGTTAAATAGTGACACCTTCATATTGTTCAATATAATAGGTTATGCTGGAATTTAGAAGGTGATATTATCCAGATTTCAAAAAATAAAAGGGAGCATATAATAAACTTCAGATGATAGTTACTGCATCTTGAAGGATTGGAAAGATTCAGGAAGATGCTGGAAAGTGATGAGATTTGGGGGTGGGAAAAGGATACTTTTTAAAATTTATTCATTTTTGGGAGAGCATAAGCAAAGGAGGGGCAGAGAAAGGGGGACAGAAGATCCAAAGGAGGCTCTTTGCTGATAGGCTGATAGCAGTGAGCCAGATGTGGGGCTTGAGCTCACAAACCACGAGATCATGACCTGAGGTGAAGTTGGACACTCAACCGACTGAGCCACCCAGGTGCCCCAAAAGGATCATTTTAACTGGAGATGTAAGCTCACATGCAGGAATTGGAAGGGAAAATTCTAGAAAAGAATCTTGGGGCCATATTAAGAAAGATCTTCTAGCGCATGGGTGGCTTAGTTAGGCGTTTGACTCTTGATTTAGGCTCAGGTCATGATATCACGGTTTGTGAATTTGAACCCTGAGTTGAGCCCCATGTTGGGCTCTGCAGTGACAGTGCAGAGCCTGCTTGGGATTCTCTCTCCCTCTGTGTCCCTTCCCTGCTTGTACTCTCTCTCTCTCTCTCAAAATAAATAAATAAACTTAAAAAAAGAAATCTTCAATGCTAGAGTTAAAAAGCTCTAGTTTATTCTTATGAAATCAGGGAGTGAATTGCCAAAGAGTTTCTGGGGAGGGGAGGATATGAAAGAATGGCTTAGGAAAATTAATCTGGCATGTATTTATTTAGTAAATATCTGTAGTCAATTTTGTATGGAGGTAGATGGATGAGTTATATGACTGAAGGCCTGGAAACCAATTAAGAGGTTATTAACTGGTAACTCTGTTGTTCCCAGAGTGTAACTATGATGTGCTTATTATACTGGGGTGGTAGGGGTGGAAAAGAAAAATTAAGGTTGTCCAGAGAATGCCTAAGACAATTTGGTGGTACATTTAATTGCACAAAGCTGACTCCAGAGTTTTGCATTTGAGTGAATTTGAGAATGGCATTAATAATAAAAATGGAGAAGGCAAGAGAGGAAGCTGGTTCAGGGACTGAGGTGATAATTTTTTTAAATGTCCTAAATTTTATTTTATTTATTATTTTTTGTTAATTTTTTATGAGAGAGAGAGAGAGAGAGAGAAAGAGAGAGAGAGAGAGAGAGAGAGAGAGAGAATGCTAGCAGAGGAGAGGGGCAGAGGGCAAGAGAGAGAGAATATTAGGCAGGCTCCATGCTCAGTGTGGAGCCCAATGCAGGGCTGGATCCCATGACCCTGGGATCATGACCTGAGCCAAAATCAAGAGTTGAATGCTCAGCCAACTGAGCCACCCATGTGCCCCAAATGTCCTAAATTCTAAAAGGCAGGAAAACACCTTAGTAGAACTTGAGAGCATTGAGCAGAGAATGAAGTTAACTCAGAATCCCCAAGAGGAAGGTGATGGTTGAGGTCATGAAACTGGGCCACATCTCTGAGGCAGAAATAATATTAGAGAAAAGCAGAAGGTTGGACATTGCAGGATGGCCATAATTAAATTTAAATTATGCATATTATTCCCAATTGTATTAGCTTTTAATCCCAATCCCTCTCTGACATTGTCCTTCCAGACAGAAAGATCCTACTGGTTTCCATACTCCATAAAGTAGTATCTCTACCTCATAACATTCTTGAAGTTCAGACACTAATGTGTGTTCATCTCATATTTTCTCTTATTACCAAATGATTTTATAAAAGGACAGACTGGAATTTGTGGTTTGGTATTCAGTATTATTATGTTTTGGAAACTTACGGCCCATGAAGAAGGGAGTTTGTCTTACTTAACTTTGTATCTCCAGCATTTAGCACAGAATTCATCCCAGAATAGGTGGTTAACACATATTTCTCAAACAGATGAATTTTGGAGACACTGTAAAAAGAGGTATAAAATGAATTAAAATGTTTAATAGAATAGCACAGTTCATTCAAACTTCTGAAATTTTGGTTTTTCATTTTTTTTTGAACCATGACTTTTATCAAGTGAAAACCACAGGGTTAAAAAGCACAAGTCTGGTTTAAAAAATGTATCTCTACTTTTAGAAACTAGCCATTGTACAGTATCAATCTTTCTATCTAGTAAACCCTAGTTGTTAAAATCAATTGTCAAAATTCTACCTCGATCTCTAAAATCCAGTATATTAGGCTTACTATAAAGTTTCCTTCAGTTTATCTATTTTTTCTTTCTTTAAACAGAGTTAAAGAGATCTTTTTTTTTCCTTGGCATGTAAACCATAAGAGAGACAAGGACAAATTGGGTCCTCTTACAACCTTGCAGACTGGTCTGCTCCAGGCAGCAGCAGAAAACATCAGGTAGCCTGATTGAATTCATTTCTTCTATGCACCAGCTGGCATCACATTCCAGATCTTGAAATTCCCAGGGTTCATTTATCTTCACAATTTCTTACCTGACAATGAAAAGAGGACTACCAAGCTGATTCTGCATTTAATGTATGATAATGCCAATCTTGATGCATTGTTTTATGAGTTATAGCTAAAAGAGCTTATATAGTATTTGACAAGAAGATAATTCCCCACTTGTGCGTGAAGCTAGTTAACCACAAGAGTAAGCACTAGGACAGTGCTATTTCCTTTTTTCATTTAAATATGATTTTATGATCAATTTACATAGAATTAGAATCAGAACTCAGGACAGAGGTATCAGCTGCTTATTAAAAATCAGTGGAAGACAGTGAAATTTATTTGCCTATTTTATTTTTGAGAGAGAGATGGAGCGAGAGTGAGTGAGCAGGGAAGGGGCAGAGAGAGATGAGAGAGAGAATCCCAAACAGCCTCTGTGCTGTTAGCACAGAGCCCAACGCAGGGCTTGATATCATGATAGTGAGATCATGACCTGACCTGAAATCAAGAGTTGGGTGCTCAACTGACTGAGCCACCCATGTGCCCTTATTTGCTTTTTTTTATCACCACACGTAAGAAGTAGTGGCAAAATGACATCATTAAATAAACTCACTTTGAGCATTTTCTTTATTGTAAATTCTTATTTTAGATGTAAATTTATTTTTGGTGTTTATAATTAAATTTGTGGTGATAATTGTAGCACTGTCAGTGTTTCTTCACTGAATCAAATATATGCTATTAAAAAAAAACCAAATCATTGCTGGTGGATCTGAACTATTTTGGTGGATCATCTTAATTATGTCTCATTTTGCTTTAATGTCATTTGCCATTTTCCCTATTTCTGCATGTTGATAACCCTTAGCCGGGAATGAAGAGATTAGCATTAACTGAACTTGGACAAGCACTAAGGAGGGCTTTGGCCAAGTTGATTTCTAAGGTCTGTTTCTGCACTGAAGTCTTGTACCCTGTGCTGGGAGCATCTATATGGGCCTCTTATGGGGCATAAAGACAGAAAAGAAGAGAACAGAAAGTGTAGTGAAGCCAAAGGACAAAGAGGGAGTGGTAGATCTCCCTTTCATGGCATGGCCTTGTCATCCCACCCGGTTTTATTTGGGTTCTGATGAATTAATGTTGGGTGAGTTCAAAAGACTTCAAAACAGTCCAGATTTTTATATTTCTAACATATTTTCTGTTAGTTCAAGAAAGCAATTGTATCCATATATATGTGGGCAACCCTTGAAGAATCGGCAGCAACACTTATTCGGAAGTTGATCTTGATAGTCACTGCCTGTTGAAATTGAGTTTCCACACTTGATCTTAGCCAAAAGGCCAAGAAGCGATGAAATTGAGTTTCCACATAAAAACTTTCATTTGCTATTCATTTTGGAGTAGAATAGTTAATGTTAGGATTAAAAAGGAAGAAGGTTCTTTTTCAATTGAAAATTTATTTTATTTATTTTAAAATTTATATTCAAATTTGTTGACATACAGTGTAGTCTTGGCTTCAGGAGTAGAACCCAGTGATTCATCTCTTACATATGACACCCAGTGCGCATCCCGAGACGTGCCCTCCTTAATGTTCGTCACCCATTTAACACCCCTCCCGCAGTCCCTTCCTCCAACAACCCTCAGTTTGTTCTCTGTGTTTAAGAATCTCTTATGGTTTGCTTCCCTCTCTTTTTGTATTGTATTTTTCCTTCCCTGTCCCTATGTTCATCTGTTGAGTTTCTCAATTCCACATATGAGTGAAATCATATGATATCTGTCTTTGACTGACTTATTTCGCTCAGCATAATACCCTCCAGTTCCATCCATGTTGTTGCAAATAGCAAGATTTCATTCTTTTTCATCACTGAGTAGTATTCCATTGTATATATAAACCACATCTTCTTTATGCCTTGATCAGTTGATGGACATTTGGGCTCTTTCCATAATTTGCCTATTGTTGATAGTACTGCTATGAACATTGGGGTACATGTGCCCCTTTGAATCAGCAGTTTTGTACTCTTTGGATAAATACCTAATAGAGAAATTGCTGGGTAGTTCTATTTTTAATACTTTGAAGAAGCTCCATACTATTTTCCAGAGTGGCTGCACCAGTTTTCATTTCCAGCAGCAGTGCAAAAGAGTTCTCCTTTTTCTACATCCTTGCCTGTTGTTTCCTGAGTTGTTAATTTTAGCCATCCTGACCAGTGTGAGGCAGTATCTCATTGTGGTTGTACTTAACCTATGTCCTCCTGGGGTGCCAAGCCCACAGCAGGTATTTAGGGTGTGCTGGATAATAGTGTTTAATTCATCAGTGTGGATCTCCAAGTGCTTCCCAATTTTGGCAGCTAAGGGAGAAGCCATTCCTTGGGTGTAGCAGAAACGGGTAAGGTTTCCAGACACAGTGGTCATGGGGGAGGTCAGCAGTCTGTGGATGATTAGTATGATCCATGAGTGGTGGTAAACGTGACATGAGCAGGGGCAACTAGTGGAGCACAACGCCACGGGTCTATTCCAGTTTCATTGCGGTACGTAACTCTGGGAACTGTAATGTCATTCACCAGGGACCAGGCATACAGAACTTGATAGGTGTGACGTGTAAGGTGGAGCCGTCCATTTTCATGGCTGTGTCCGGTAAGTGCTAAGATCTAGAAAATGCTCAGGATTCTCTCTATTGGTAGGTTACCAAATTTCCCTTTATAGGCTTAATATAGGTGGTGAGGCCTCCATTTCAGTGGGTTCCTCCGTTCTCTCACCTGTAATACCCTTGACATTCATGAATAACTACCACGTCAGCCGATTTTTCTTCAGTAGACGACGAACATGGCAGTAAGTAAAAACTAACAAGCCCAAATTAGGGGAGAATAGTGGATAATAGACTAGGTTCACTCACTAAGTGACTCACTTCTGCATACCAGCCTCCTGATACATGAAATTCTGAGTTGTGCGTTAGAGCAGTTATGAAAGATTACGTCATAGGTATTTGTTGTCTCTTAGGAAGAGCTGAAGCTATTCCTTTCCAATATGAGACTGCCAGTGGTTTACTAGAATTTGTACATCTTAGAGTGCCCAAAAGAGAAGAAAGGACATTTCTTTTCATACTTATCACTGTGGATGCCAGGGTGTCATTAGGCTCAAAGAGAAAACCGAAGGTTTCTCATCTTCTGTTTGTGCAGTTTTTTTTTCTACTTCATTGTAGATGCCCTTGAGACCTGTGTATGTTTGTGTCCTTTAATCTCCTGGAGTGTCAATGGGTCTGATTTTAGAACCAGATGATTCTTAGTATGGTCTCTTGGCCTTGCCACTTATTAGCTGTTTGACGTTGGGCAAGGTGCTAGACCTTTCTAAGCCTCCTATGTTTTCTCATCTCACAATGCTCTTGTTACAAGGATTATATAAGGATTTAATGAAGTGAAGAAAAAAAAAAACATGCTATATAGGGCATGGTACAAATTAGCTGCTCAACCAGTACTGGTTCCCTTCCGCCTCCTCTTTATTTTGTTAAATTATATTTCATCAGTATCCTAAAGGTCTTGTAGAGAATTGTAAACATTACTAAATATGAGTACCCTTTTCCAAAGTTCTAGCATTCCTGTCATCTAAACAGGGAACTGTGTGTTTGTGTGTCCACAGTGAGGGCATGAGTGTGTATGCTTGTGAGTGTGTGTGTGTGTGTGTGTGTGTGAAGTGAAAGTAGGGATAAAACAGTAAGCAGGTGCAGGTCCTGGTGCACTTACTATGATCTATGAGTTGGCTGTAAGTCAATGAGTCTTGCTAACCCAATTCTAGAAGTCTACTCAAGTGAAGCATTGGGACCAATATGTGATATTTGGATAATCCAGGCAAGCAACAATCCAGGCAGGAAGTAATTTTATTTTCCTACTAAGCCAAACTGTCAGGTAGCATCATATTCATAAAATATTCCTTCACACCAGACATAAAGTTTAAGGCAGGAGCAAAGAAGGTATATTTCCTTTAAACTTACTGTAAATAGAAAGCCATTATTACATCTCCAGTGTTCCATCTATTGTGAAAATGGAGCCCAGAGAAGCAAACACATTTATGTCAATCATCAGGAAGCGAGTTCTGAAGCTGAATTATCCAGATAATTGCCCTAATTTTTCATCCTGGCCTGTGATTGTTTCCTTTTCTACTGCTCTACACAGTTTTGCCTTTTTTCTTGGTCCTCATCATTTTGCACTTCCTGGCATTCTGTGTGTCAGCTGGCCATGTTATTGACTTTTATTTTTGTGGAGGTCACTTTTTTTAGGAGCATCTCTTCAGCTTCTGATTGCCCTTCGTGGACAGGAATTTGAATAAAAAAGTATGAGAGATGCTATTGAGGTGGGGGAAGGGTTTGCCAGTGGAGAGGTGAATCATACTGTGAAAGCTGTGGAACTCACTCCCCCAAACACCTACTCCAATTTTGGCTCTTTGACAATGCTGTCTCTTTGAGAAAGAAGAACAGTTTGATCTGAATTCTTATTAGGTTTTGAGCCACCAAATTGGAATGTAATAAGCTCATTTGGAAGGGTTTTGAATTAGCTTAAAACAGACCCACGCTGAGCTCATAGAGGAGACCCTCCTACACTTTCCAGGCAACCTGTAGTCTGCAGACTGAATTTTCAAACTCTCTTCTTTGTCTCTCCTCTCATCTTATGCTTGTGTTCTTTTCTCCTTTCGAACTGACTACTTCTAGGTATATTGTACACTTCTTGGGAAGACTGTAACCGATCTCATTTGTAAGCTTCTTTCAGAAAATCATAGATTTAGAGAGAAAAAAGCAAGACACCTTTCTTCAATAGGAGGGAAACTTAGCTTCTGGAATCTTTCAGTTTGGCATTCTCCAGTAGTGCTAATAACCTCTGAATGAGGAGTGTTTTGGCATACATCAAAACACTCCAGAAATACCAAAATATATCACTGCCTTACTTGTGGATGTACACCAATAGAAAATTGTTTAGGAAAGAAGAGTCTGGGACCTTTAGATGGGTAGGAGGGGGAAGAAATAGTGGTACGGGCAGCCTGTTGCACCTCTGAGCAAATGAAAGAAGTCCAGGACGAAGGAGAAGACTGGTTATTTGGTGGAGACAGCTTGCTGAGCTTTGTTGGGGCCTCTCTGTTTAGCCCATCGTTATGCGTCTCTGCATATCATTTTGTACCCATGTGCATTTACCTGTAGGATCTATTCCCAGGAGCACAGCTGCGTGGCCAAAGGATATGTGCATTCTTTCTTCTTAAACACTTAAAAAAAAAGTTTATTCATCCATTTTTAGACACAGAGATAGAGCAAGCATGAGTCGGGGAGGGGCAGAGAGAGAAAGAATCCCAAGAAGGCCCCATACGGCAAGCACAGAGCCCGAGGCAGGGCTAGATCTCATGAAGTGTGAGATCGTGACCTCAGCTAAAGTCAACAGCCAGATACCTGATGGACTGAGCCACTTAGGTGCCCCAAAGGGTTATGTGTGTCCTTAATTTTGCTAGTTAATGCCAAGTTGCTCACTATGAAGGTTGTTATCAGTTTACACTTCCACGAGCCATGTATCCATAGAATTTAGAGCCCTCACTCCCCCCAGTGTCTTTCAGCATCCCATGTTATGGGTAAGAACTGTGATGTCAGTCAAGTTCTCATTTCTTGGTAACTAACTTGGTTTACTTCTAGGAAGCTTTTGTCCTTGTTCAGAAATGTGACTGGTACTTGCGTACATTGATGTCCTCGAATTACAATGGCAGGACACCTGGTGAATTTTACAACCTGAAGAGTTATCTTTCCTCACCTCTGTGAACATTTTCTCTTCTATTTCTTTGATTCTCTTCTCAACTCCGTTCTCCCTGTTCTCTCTTTTCTCCCTCTGAAACCCCTGTTAATAGGATGTTGGAACCACTGACACCACCCTCCAGGCCTTTGGCTTTTTGTCTCCCAGTCCCCCACTTTGCCCTTCTTATTAAGGTATAGTACTCCAGGAGGATCCCTTGACTTGATTTTCCTGCTTCAAATGATGCCTTGGGCCCCTGCACTGAGCGTTTGAAAAGTGGCCAGGCTATTTTAAATCTTCAAGTACTGGGTTGCTTCTTGTTGGAGGTCAAAGAGAAGACGTGACCGCCCGTTGACCCCGGGGTCAGACCCTTGCAACTGGAGGCTCCTCCCCCCTCCCCGTCCTTGCCTTGCGCGCTCCCCGGGGGCCGCACGTGCTCCCACAGCTGGAGCCATTTGGCGGGACGCAGCCTCGAGGGAGCGCTGTGTGATTGAATCCACCCGGATGGTGCAGATGAGTAGGCCTTGCGAAGGCTTCGGTGCAAACGGGGTGGGTGTGGATGCCTCCGGCTGGGCGTAGAGACCTCGCATCGTGGCGCGGGAGACAGGCCTGGCGGTAAGTTCTTTCGCTTTTTGCGCCCGCCCGCCCCCCACCCCGTGGCCGCCTCTGTCCTCGCCCTGTCCTTGCGCTCCGCGCCCTGGCCGCTTTCGCATCTCGCCCGCGAAGCTGCCCAGGTTGCCAGCCCATGCTTCTTGTTGACGGACGCCTGTTGTTTCCAAATCGATCCCAAACAAAGCTCCGTGGACAGCTTCCTAACTTTTCCTCTATTGTCTGTATCGGCAGTGGCTCTTGTCGGTCGTTCCGGTTGTGGAGTTGGGCGCCTGGCTTTCGTTTCGTTGGCTTCCCTCCGTCGTGTGAGGGGTCCTGGAGTTTTGTGCACGCGTGGAGGCGCCGGCCTCGGGGGGTCCTGCTCGGGCCGGGTCCGGTGCAGCTCCTCCGTGCGGGGAGGGCGTGCGGGGCTCCTCCGCGGTGAGTCGTGCGGAGGCCCCGGGAGGTAGAGGCCGGCCGGCTGCCCTCCCTTTGGGGCGTGGGGTGGCGTGTTTCCTGGGGGTGGGAGCCGCCCCGGCCTCCCCGTGGCCTTACCTTGCGGGTGGAGTGGCGGGGCGCGCTCTAGCCTGTGTGCCAAATGGCACAGCCCCGGTCCTGCGGTCACAGGGTCAGTCCAGCCCTCTCCCATTCCTTTGGGGGATCACCCTTCTTACCGCCTGTTCCTTTTCTCAGCCTCCATGCCTTCTGGTTTGGAGGTTCCGTGCTCCTTCGGGGAAGAAGTCCTGTTTTACCGCCTTTCTCCCGCTTCGGTCCTGACGCTTAGGAATTCCTCAAGAGTGTCGCAATTTGCTGTCAGCTGGAGTGGCTTTATGCCTTTGAGAGTTTGCTCACTGCTCTGGTCTTCTGATGTTCTCCTTCTCACCTTTCTGGCACTAATACAGTTACGTTTGTTGTTGGGGTTCTCCTCTATTTTCAATAGGCTGTGAAACTGCAGAGGTTGTCCATGTGTTCTCCATTGCTGGCGAATAATTTTGCTTTCCTAGCGTGTAGCTGTTTTCGGAGAAATTTAGCAGTTTCTTCTTCAGTGAGGTAAAATTGACAAGAATGATACTTCAGGTAGTGTGCCGGTCTTGTTTGTTCTTTTCATCTTTTGTCAAGTTGGTTGGCCTACAGTGTATCCAGTGTGCTCTTGGTTTTGGGGGTAGATTCCTGGGATTCACTGCGGACGTACAACACCTAGTGCTCGTCCCAGCAAGACAGTGTGATGGTTTGATGTATGTCCCTCGGGAACTGCTCACCACGATAAGCTAATTAACATTCATCAACTCCTACAGTTGATACCTGTGAGTATGGTGTGAGTGTGTGTGTGTGTGTGTGTGTGTGTGTGTGTGATAACAACAGTTTGGATGTATTCTCACCGAACTTAATGTATACAATACCTTTTGATGAACTATACGCACTGTGATGTACATGAAATCTCCAGAATTTATTCACGCTGCATAGCCGCGACATGGTACCCTAGGATCAACATGGCCCCATTTCCCTCTCCCTCAAGCCCCTAACAACTACCATTGTATCCTGTGCTTTTAGTAGATGAAAACTGGTGAGATTGCACATGTGAAATCCTGCCATATTTGTCTGTATCTGGCTGATTTTGCTTTGTATAGTGTCCTCCAGGCTTGCTCATGTTGTTGCAAAAGACAGGATTTCTCTCTTCCTAAAATTTTTTAAATGTTTATTTAGAGAGACAAACAGTGGGGGTGGGAGGGTGCACGGAGACAGACAGAATCCAAAGCAGGCCCCAGGCCCCAAGCTGCCAGCACAGAGCCCGATGTGCGGCTCAAACCCCCGGACTGTTACATCATGACCTGAGCCCAAGTCGGACGCTTGATTGACTGAGCCACCCAGGCGCCACGGATTTCTTTACTTCTGAAGGCTGAGTAGTAGAATATTCCATTGCGTAATAACACCACATTTTTTTTTTTTGTCTGTTCATCCGTTGATGTCCACGGAGGCTGCTTTCATATCTCAGCTGTTGTGAACAATGCCGTAGTGAACATGGCAGTGAGTGTAAGGGTCTCTTCAAGATAGGGATATAAATCTAGTAAATAAGGCATTTAATAGGCCATTCTGTCTAATTTCTGAGGGAATATGTAAAATTATTTTTTGATAACTACTAACCAAAAATTGAAATTCCTGATTGTGAAATTGATAACTACACAGGGAGGCAGGGCTGGAATTTTACCAAGATCTTATTTTCACTTTTCATAATGTAATTATCATTGCTTACATTGTCATTTCACAGTTGAAATGGCAGAATTGAAGAATATTGTCTATTTTAGTTTTGCACGATGATTTTTGAGCAAGACTTATTTGATCTTGATCACTCTAACTTTCTGTAAGAACTTATCACCCACCACAGTTTAGACTGAGGAACACAACAAAATCATGGACCCTCTGACTTAAATTGTTTCATGATAATACATTGGTTTCAGATGAGATTCCAGCTTTATTAAGAATCCCTATGCTATTTTGAAGAATTGCCCCATTTTTTTTAAAAGCAGGCAAAGCCTTTAAAATCTATGAGAGATGCTAAAATTATGATTGATTCTTTTGCTTTTAAAACTTCCAATCTCTTTTCTCATTTTGAACTGGGAAAACATATTGACTTTTTTGGTAGAGATGTAGGAACATTCATATTTATTCAGCTGGAGAGGGAAGATTATGAATTTGAAATTTCACAGCCATTTCTTAGTCAAAGGGTAATGGGATTTTAGAGCCAAAAGGCCTCTCCAAATAGCTTTGTGGTGATGAGTAGAGAGCAGAGAACTGAAATCAGAAAACCGGAGGTCAAGTTCCTACTTTGCACTTGGTAGCTGTGTGACCCAAGTCGAGTTATAGAAGTTCTTTATTTTTTTTATTAAAAAAAATTTTAATGTTCGTTTATTTTTGAGAGAGACAGAGACAGAATGCACGTGGGTTAGGGGCAGAGAGAGAGAGAAGGAGACGCAGAAGCAGGCCCCAGGCTCTGAGCTGTCAGCACAGAGCCTGATGAAGGCTCCAACTCGGGAGCTGTGAGATCATGACCTGAGCCGAAGTCCGATGCTCAACCGACTGAGCCACCCAGGCGTCCGAGTTCTATAAATTCTTTAAGCTCTGTTTGCTTATCTGTGAATGGAAGTTAATCCCTGCCCTGTTAATTTTACTGCTTTATCTTAAGGATCAAATGACACAGTGTACAAAAAATACTCTGGGAATTGTGAGCTGCTGTCAAATATACAGGGATTATTTTCTTTTTGCAAAGGAGAAAAACCTATATCGGTTCCTCCTGCATGAGAGGAGGCAGTGGGTTTATTTTGCCATGTTGTGGTGGGGTAAACTCCTGAAGCTGGTTCTGTTTTTTTGTTTTTGTTTGTTTGTTTGTTTGTTTTAACCGGTTGAGCTATCATAAACTCTGAGATTGATACTTGGACTGCTATTTCCCTGCCTTAAATCTCCCTCTTACCCCAGCTTGTATGAGCTGCTTCTATAGACCCGTTTTTATTAATTCGAAGCCAAGCACTGCAGAAAGGGCTTTTATTTTTGTTTCTTATTTAATAAACTAGATAGAAATCCCCACTCAATCTACTTGGCAAAATGACTGTAAAAGTCTTGATTGTTACATTGCCTTTTATAGCTGTTTCTCCCAAGTATCTAAAACATCTGGAGGATGACTTTTCGCTTCAGTCCAAGGTCAGCTGGAACAAAGGGGTCCCAATTCTCTTCCAGAGTTCTCAAGATAATTAAAAGGAAGCTGAGTGCCTCATGTTGAATAGCATCATTTAGATTCATTAAGTAAAAGGGTTCAGGATAAGGACATTGAATATTCAGGTTTAAGATGAGATTAATGGAAGCTTACAGTGCTGTTCACTTAACCAGATGTGGGAAAAGAAGCACTAGGTCATTCAAATAGGGAAAAGTGAAGATTCGTGTCTAGCTAGAAGAATGGGAGGAAAGTATATGAAAACTTTCCAGTCCCTTCGTAGAAAGGGATAAGCTAGGAAGTAGGGAAGCTGTGAAGACATTAAGAATGCTTCAGAACTTGTAGAACAACACTTTTTTTTTTTCTGAAATAAGTATTTTCCTATTAAGGAGAAGACTTGGCATGCAAATGGTTTTCTATGTGCTTATCAGGAAGAGAGACTGAATTTCTAAAACTTAGTTTTGAGTAGTTTTAGACTTCCAGAAAAAATGAAACGATAGTGCAGAGACCTCTCCTATACTCAGTTTCCCCTACTATAATGTCTTAAGTTGACGTGGTACATTTTTCACAAGTGCTGAATCAGTATTGATGGGAATATTAGGTACAGTGCATACTGTATTCAGATTTCCTGAGCACTTTTTTTCTTTTTTCTTTAACACCTTTTTGTGTTTGAAAACCCATCCAGGACTCCACGTTAATTTTAGTCCTGAGGTCTCCTCAGGCTTCCCGAGATGGTGACAGTTTCTCACCTGGGATTTGTCTATGGTTTTCTCCTGGATAGACCAGGGTTATGGCTTCTTGGGAAGAAGGATACAGGGGTAAAGTGCTGTTTTCATTTCTTCATTGTAAAGTTCTACTCCCCCTCGCCCCTCCCATTTCCACACTGTATTCTCTGGAAGGGAGTCACTATGTGCAGCCCACATGGGGTGTAGAGGAAAAATCTAATTTTAATTAAGAAAAAATCATTGTTGGCAAACATTTGAATCATTAAGTGACCTCATCATTGCACTTAACAGGCTCATTTGACCAATAAACTTCCAGATAGGTGTGTGGCAGCCAACATCTTAGGAGGCAAATGGAGTGGACCTAATTTTTAGAGCAGGGCCCTCCTTGAGGGCATCACCCAAATTGCAGGGTCTGAAAATTCAGTCTACCACTGGGACCACTTTTGTGACATCCATTAGGTCTTGCCTGGAGTTGAGTCAGGTCAGAAGAAGAATCCTCACACTGGAGCAAACTTCCGTATCCCCTGGGGGGCTTGTTAAAACACCCGTTCCCGGTCTCCACCCCCAAGTTGTCTGACTCTGTAGGTCTGGAGCTGGTTCTGAGAATTCGGTTTGAACAAGTTCTCAGGTGATACTACTGCTGCAGACCACACTTGGAGAACCACTGGGGTCGCTGGTAGGGTCAAAACAATTCAGCCACGTTATTTTAATCCCGTGCTGAGCTGTTGACACAGCATCACAGTATATTGCTAGGCCTTTATCTTGGACTTGAGGCTGCTACAGGAAACAACTGCTTAATGTTGATTGACTTCAGGCTTTTCTGCGAAGCTCCTTCTATGGACGCTGCTGTGAGAATTTCCTCCATAGCATTCCTCATTGGAATTCCTCTGCTCTCAGAAACGCAGGTAGGATCTGTTCTTGGAGACAGAGTGATAGGATGTCTTGCTTTGGCCTCTGGAAGGCTTACAGTTTGAGTTAACACAACTGTATTGACTTTGTTCCTGTGTTCCTTTATTCCTTTATGCTAAGGTCCTTGCTTGGTTTTATCCAGTGTATTGTTGGATTTGTATTGTAAGCAGTGTATAAGCATAACCTTTTTGGAAATTAATAATTGTAACTGGCCTACACTAAGCACTCATTGTCTGTATCCACTCTGATAATCAGATCTATTTCCCCATTTTACAGATGAGAAAATGAATCCGGTCAATCAACTTTTTAAACACCAATCAACTATGGAATGGTGGACCAGGGGCTGCAATCCCTGTCACCCCCAGCTAGTGCTTCCGGTTGCTCTTGAATTTAAGAAGGGCTATGTGGTATGGAGGACAGAACCCAGGTGGCTAGTTGTTGGTTGTATCCCTGGAGTGTGGGGCTTGTTCAGGACTCCCCTTCATCATCTCTACCCTGGGGGATACCAGTACTTTGCTCAGAGTTGTCTCAAGTGGTGAAGAAAATTTTAAAGTACTTAACAGAAGAATGCCATGTTCATGGCAAGTACTCAGGATATTCTTTATTTCAAAGCCTCTGCCCACATGAGATTATTTCATTTAATTGTGTAACTCACAGCATCTAAGGTAGTAGTATTTGTAAAGGAATAAAGACTCCATAAAGAAAATATTTCTAGCTTTATTCATATGGGCCCTGAAGTTTGTATATATACTTAGAGTTCTTGAATTTGGAGATTTGTTACAGATTTTAAGAAATAAAGTTTAGGAGGGTGAAGAAACTTAGAAAAACTATGCAACTTACATAGGATTGGTATTGTATCTTTGGATAAAATAATCCCACTGCCTGGGGAACTTAAATTGAGTTTGTGTTCTTAAGCATGGGTCAGAGAACTCTGTCTAGTACACCAGAAATGAGAAATCTTTGAGCTACGAGCTTTTGAAGTGGGGTAGTCAAACCCTCCATTAAGTGCCTTGTGGTTTTGTGTAAAATTTTGCCAGTGGAATTCTTTGTCTTCACCTTTAATGTTTTGGCTGCTTTTTTTTTTTTTAAAGTGAATAGCAAATAGATGACATTTTCATTACATAATTCATTCTTGTTCAGAGCCACAAAACAGCTCCTCTCTTTACTTGTACTAATGAGCTTTCTGCCCCTTCTTTCTAGTTACTAGTTTGCTTGTGTTCGAGCTTTTTTTTTTTTTTTCTTTTGAAGCAGTGCTGTGTCTGAAAGCAGATCAATCTGGGGATGGGACGATTTTGGTCTCACTGTTCCCTGACAACAGTCTAGACGTATGAACTGATTTGAGGAGAAATCAAACAGGCTGGAATGGGAAGGCAGGAGAGGACATCCAGTACCTCTGAATCAGTCTGTTCAGCATGGGATAAATTCGCCTTGAAAAAAAAAAATGTTTTGGAAGCTAGTGTCCAGGAAATAGGATCTTGTAATATGATAGTGATAATTTACTATTAAAACTCAAAGGAGAAAAAAATGCAGTCCGTAGTCACTAATTTAGAAGGTCTATATTCCCAGATTGTCTACACATCCGCTTTCTTATGTATCAGCAATCCAGAATTGACTAAAGATGTTCAGTGTTCCTCTGCCTGTTGGTAAATCGGACATTTGCATTCATCATTCTTTATCATTCCTTCTTGATTGGGAGAGCTGGCTCATTTCAATGCTAAAAATTCCCAGAGATGAAGACGCTGTCTCTTTTTTGCTTAGGCTCTTATCTGAAAACATTTTGTTGAAGTTTTGACAGCTGCAGGAGGAAGTAGCTGTACAGTAGGAGGAGCATAAGGCTTTGGAGGCAGATCAAAAGCTTGGAATCCCTGAATGAATTACTCAAATTCCATGTCCACTTCCACATACATAAAAATCTACACATAGTAGTGCGTATTTGGCAAGATTGTGGTAGGGGTTAAAGGAAATGACACCCAGATCCTGGGATGATGTGAGGGACATAGGAGGTGCTCAAATTGTTCCTTTTCATTCCTTGGTAGTAAGAAGTCCTAAATGCCATTGGTTCTATATGAAAAGGCCTCCAAGAAGAATGCCTTGCAGAATTTTTAACCCTAAGGAACTGTGAGAACTCAGTGCCTGTAGAAGAGTCAAGACATCTCCCTCCTCACCATCATCTAGAAATGACAAATGTCATTAAATGATAAACTGATTGGTACATTTCCCTTCACAGGAATTATACTATCTGGAGGATTTCTAATAGCCTAAAGTCTAGCTGACACTCGATGACTAATATTTAAAATAAATAATAGACAACAAAATTAATAGCTGGCATTTTAAGTGCTGCAACTTGTCACCAAATACTGTAGCGCCCTAAATCATTAGCTGCCACCTCCTATAATTGGTAGAGCAGTACTGTACTATGCCCAATATTGCTGAGATGTTCTCTGATACCCGCAGACAATTCTCTGGCCTATTTTTGGTGCTCCAATTAACTTTTTGCCAAATTTGAATTACTGGGATTGGAACTATTCAAATGCTACCTCATGCTAGCTTTCAGATTGATCTTAATTGCATTAATTGATAGTAATTTCCCCATCCAAAACTTTTGGGGAGTAATTTAGTCTTGGTAAGAGTGCTGAAGCCACTGAGGTGCCACCACCTGAACACTTAGTGCACTACAGTGACACAAAAAATGCATGCCAGAGCTCTGAGCTATGAAGAAATGTTTTATTTATAAACCATATCTTGGGTGACAACAATTCTCAAACAGTTGGCAAATACTCCTTTGGCTAGATACGAGATGTGAGAAAACAGTGAAAACTTGTGTTGAGGTTAGAATTTTCCTAGGTATTCTCCTGTAGAACCCATTTTTCTTGGATTTCTCCAGGGTTCCTGTTCAGTGCTCTGACTAAACGGGAGAAGGATGGAGGGCTCCTGTGGGTTAAATGAGGCTGCCAGGCATTGCATGTGTCTATGGGAAAAGGATAGATGAGATAGGAAGGATCATGTTCTTGATCTTGTGTGACTTTGCGTTTGAATTTGAGACCCAGCTTCTATTAGCCCCATCCCCAGGCTAAGTGTATAATAAATCAAAGACCGGTAGTGAAGTGAATACATAGTTACTCTCATAAGTGGACAGTATGTAAGGCGATATGACCTGTTCAGAGACCCATTTGGCAATACATATAAAACATTAAAAAAAAATCACTTCAGACCTAGGTTTGCCATCGCTAGGAATTTATTCTAGGTATTTGTACTATAAGCACAGAAACAACCTGAATGGGGATCAGTGGGGGGCTGGTTAAATCAAGATCCATCTAGGGAATGAAATATGATGTTAAGAACAAGGTAGCACTATAGTTGCTGACACGGGAGATGTTGGATGAAAGTTTTCTCTAGCTTTATTGTAAGAATGTAGTATGTAACGTATATAATACAAAATAAGTATTAATCGAGTGTTAAGGCTTCCAGTCAACTGTAGGCTATTTTCAGATTTTGGGGAGTGAAAAGTTAGATGTGGATTTTTTGACTGGGAGAGGGCCCCAATCCTTGTGTTAACAGTACATTTATGTATATAAATACACAAACATACACACTATATGCTAGTAAAATGGAAGGATAAGTTGTAAAATTCTAATGGTTAATTTTAGCAAGATCTCAAAGTAGTAATATAGAGACTGAATGGGACCTTTTTGTTGTAGACCTTGCACTGTTGTTTACCTATCCATATACTTTGGTAATTGTAAAAATCTATAAAAAAGTAAAGGCTCTAAAAGTAGAAAGTAATGAGATAATGAGAAGCAGTTGGCATTGACAAATATTGTTACTAATGAGGATAATAACTGCAATATCTAGAAGGCTTACTATGCCAAAAGCCGAACGCTTGACATAAATTATTTCCTTTAATTTTTCATAGCTGCAAATGCTGATTTAAGCCTAGAAAACCAGGGCATTGCAAGGTTAAGTACCTAGCCCAAGATCACACAGTTAACTAAATAAGTGGTGGAACCTTGGCTGAACTACCAAGCCTTTCTGGTAACTACTAAGCTAGGCTGCTATTCTGTCCTCTACAGCTTTCTCTCTACCTTTGAAGCCTGTTGAGGCACATGAGGCTTTTGGAGTGTCCTAAGCATAACCATGTTATGGGGCTGGGAAAGGAGAAGAAAGAACTTACCTGACTTGAAGCATTGTTTTGAAGCAAAAAGGAAGGTTTCATTTCTGTAATGTTTTCTCTTTGAAACCATCAATTTTTTAATATGGAGTTTGCATGCCAGACCATTGATATTTTCAGCAATTTGGAGTAATAGCTCAGTTTTCATAGCATTGATAGCTGTGCTGAACACACATGATTATAAAAGAAAAGCGCTTACATAGTTCTGGTAACAGTGGGATAGAGGGTGAGCAACAGACTGAGCAGGAATAGGTGTGTATTCACCCCCTCTGACCAACGCAGCCTGATCATTGTACTTTGACCCAGATAAGGCGGGAAGGTAGTTCTTCCGCATCTGACGTTGTAACTGTAATCTTGGATACTACAAGGGAAAGACAGCATTCATCGGCTTCCATCCACTTGTCATTGCAGAGTGCCCTCTGCTGAAGAAGCAGGGAGGCTTACTAAAGGTTTTGTGCATGAATAGTACTGTGCGTTCCCACCTCCACCCCCCACCCGCTTGTTGCTGTTTTAGGGGAGAAAAAATAATTTTCCCTCTAACCTTTTAGGTTCGTGTCTGAGGACCCTCTGGAATAAAAGATTAGCAGGAGAAAAAAAAGAAGTTGAATAAGTTGTATTCCTCCTATATACGTGGGAGAAACCCGGGAAAATTAAACAACTCTCCACAAGGCCCAAGCCATAACCTGAAATCTTACCTCCAGCTAAAGATAAGATGTTGGGGTGAAAGGGTGGATCCAGTTAAGAGAGGTTTCAGGCGCAGCACTGTAGACAAGGGAAAGGTTGTTAAGCAAATTGAAGTCTTTGCTTTTTCTAGTGGTGCAGGTTTCTAGAGATTGACTGTTTCCACCACCCCCACCCCCCACCCCCGGTACAAAGAGGGTGGTACCGTTTAAAAAAAAAACAAAAGTAAATTTTTCTCTTTTAAAAGATAATATCTAGGTTGTCAGAGCTTTTCCTATGTCTGCTGTTAATTTTTTAATTTATAAAAATTTTTAATTTTAATTATACTATTTTAGGTCTGCTGTTTCCTAAGGATGATCTTGAGCTGATTATTATGTTGCCAAAGAGGACTATTTTGAAGTGGCAGTTTCTCCCCGCCTTCAGTATGTTGTTTTTTTTTCCATACATAAATTCATACATATGTGTATGTGTGCATGTACACATATATAATGAAAGCCATTTACCTGTGTTCAGCATAAACCTGTATTTGACTTTGAAGTCTACCACAGCACATCTGACACTGCCCAAACACCAAAACAGACCAAACATAACTATGTGATCACCTTACTTTGTTATTTTTACCTTGGAGCAACATTGACACTCGGGCTTGTCAAGAAGGAAAACCCCATCAAAATTACCACTTTGTGCAATGTTCCATGAGATACACACATCCTTCTAGATTCTTTATTGCATGCTTAGCTGAATTCTTTGCAAACCCTTTGCTCTCCCTCTATTCTGATCCGGCTCTGAGATTTCGTTTACTTGACTTTTCAAGTATGGACAAGTTTTTACGAGTAAACCTATTTTATACGTTTGGAAAATTCTTTATAAATGGAATGATGGGTTATGGTTTAGTTAACTCCATATCCAGGTTTTCACATAAAACTTCGGGAAATTTCTTCTAGTGTTTGGCATAACCTTTGTGAAATATGCATGTATATTAAAGATCTAAACTTTGCTTTAAAGCAAGCTGTGGTTTTAGCAAAACTTACCCAGAGGTTTGTGAACCTTATTAATGGCAATTAGATAGAAATGAGACCTTTTCCTTAGCTTTTCAACCTGGGTTAATAGGATAAAAAGGAAATATCTGAAGTGGATTGTTATTAACATGATTGCGTTTCCTTGGGCAAGCATCCTTTTGTTACTATTTTTTTTAATTTGAGAGTGCACACACAAGTGGAGAAGAGGGGCTGAGGGAGAGCGTGAGAATCTTAAGTAGGCTTCATGCTCAACATGGAGTCTGATGTGGGGCTCGATCTCACAATCCTGGGATCATGACTTGAACCTAAATCAAGACTTGGATGCTTAACTGACTGTACCACTCAGGTGCCCTGCAAACATTTTCTTGTAAATAAAACTGTTAACCAGCTTTAACTGCTATCCACCATAGCAAAAACATTTTTAATTGACTTCAGAGTAAAGAAGTATAAGGCCATGAATTACAGGTTTTGTGTTTATTTTTTACTTTATTTTCATGAGTTTAGTACCTCCTATAGTTAAAACACTACCAAACCTATCTCTCTAAATCTTAGAGTATGCCAGAGGGCCTGGGTGGCTCAGTCACTTAAGCTTCTGACTCTTGATTCTGCTGCTGTCACGATTTCCTCTCTCTCTGCCCCTTCTCTCATGTGTGTGCTCTGTTTCTCTTTATCTCTCAAAATAAATACACTTTAAAAATAAGATAAACTTATTTTCCTCTATCAAAAAAAAATCTTAGAGTATGTCATATATTCCAAGTAAAAATTTGCACCCATTATCTGTTCATAATGTGAGGGTAAGGAATTTAAATTTTGTGGTGTCTTGGAGCCTTTGGGAAGTGAGGTTGTGTAACAGTAGCTATGACTAGTTCCTCAGGTTTCTTTGCCTGAGATGTTGATAATGGCATTAATTACCTGCAGCATCCATTATTTCACTGGTGAATTCAGGGCTAAAAATGTCATTTATGGCCATGGTCCTTCCTTGTAAGAGCCTCCTTTTTGTGCTTATTGAACATTTATAGCTTTTACATTAAGGGCCAACCCCTTCATGTTAATTTTTTTGTTTCATTTAGTTTTGTTTTCAGTTAGGTCTCAGTGCTAATGTTGGAAATAGGTTTCTTGGTAGGATTTTAAAACTATTCTTGAAAGTGTTCTGTTTTTCTCCTCGTAAATATATTTACTCTGGTTTACAAATTTACAAAAAGAGTATTGTTTGAGGGAAAATGTCAAAATATCTTCAGATACCTTCCATTATATTCTTTGTTGCATAGCCACATTTTCATCTTGATTTCTATTAAGAGGTTTTCTTTTACTTGAGGAATTTGAAATCTGTCAAAACAGTGCATTAAATTATTCTGAATCCTCATGATACAGTGTTTGATTTTCTTCTCGTGGTGATGGGCAGCCTGTGATGCAATTGTGACATGTCTATAACCTTCTCCATACATCCTGACCAAGAGAGCTTTCAAGCGTCTAGACTTGATCTAGAATTAGGATGTGAAGAAAGTGGTTGGCTAGTAAGGATGGGTAAGAGCTTTCTGGAAATCTCAGTGCTTGTAATCGTGGTTTGGAAGCAAGGCATTTGATTTTTTTCCATTTTTTTAAAAGGTATTTATATATAGAAAATGCTTTCTTGTGCACTGGGTACATTGAAAATCTCCTGTTAGTTTACAACGTTATTAACAGAAAAAGAGCAAACAAAAAATCTACACAACTTGCATTGGTTTTCAAGTTGGTAACTTATTATAAAGATCTATAAATCATAACAGGGTTACGTCACATGAAGGTCTGTATATTGTACCACTTTGTTTTTGAGAAAATGTTTTCAATGGAAGAAGTGTCAGTTGAATTTTGGCAAATACTATTGGGTCAGCTACTGGACCACCTGAGCTCCTGACCTCTTCCTACTAAGAGTGTTACCCTAGAATCCATTTTGACTACTGACATCCCATGGTGGCTCTTTTTCCTTGAATTGTACTTACACAACAGATGGTGTTGAATGTATGCATATATTTTTTTGTGATCAATGTCAAGTTGAAGTTTGAATTAGTATAGTAGCGAAGTGTGTAATGGCAACATAGCTGTAAAGTGTTAGAGTTGGGTGTTACATTATTTAGTTGCCATCTGTCTTTATTTTGCTCATCTACTTGCAAGAACCCCATACGAGCATTCTAAATGCTTTTTCAAAACTGGTGTGTGTGTGTGTGCGTGCGCGTGCGCGCGCGCCAGCATGTAAAATTTCAACAAGAGCCACAACACTCTTGCCTCTACCCGGGGTAAAAAAAAAAAAAAAAACAAAACAAAACCAAACAAACAAAAAAAAAAAACCAAAAGCACAAGTTGAAAAAACACCCTTTTGTTTGATTTCTATTGGCGTTTCTAATCTTCCTGTAGGTTTGATCTTTTTTTTTTTTTCTTATCCACAGTTTTCTATAGGGAGAGGGCAAGTCATTGTGTTGGAAAGGTTATGGGGATTGTACTCCAGAACCCTAAAAAAGAAACCTATTGGTCGTTTTTGTGTTGCTGTGTTTTCTCAGTACAACTGTGTTCACTATAAAAAGGTAAGTGGGAAGGTTTTGTAAACACTAACTCTTTGTGAGAAAGGAGTACATAGGAACCAGTGGTCCTCAGGACATCTTCTTTGGTGGAATCCATTGATTAAACGTGTATCATTAGCAAAGGGGGTGCAGTATGCACAGTATTTTCTAAGGGAAAGTAGCCGTTTACTTGCAAATGACTCAAGGGAATTAATAGAGTTTATACATTTGTTACAATTCATGATGAAATGAGGCTTCATTGATTTTTGGAAAAGGAAAATGATGAGTGGGCATTTTACTAATTTCGGTGTGACTAGGAACAGAATTTGGCACCCTTACATATGTCTCTTTGATAAAAATGTTACTTTAGGCTGATAATTTAAGAATCTTCAGACACAGGAGAAGCTCTGAACACAAACTAGAAGTTGGGCTTTTGTAAGAGACCGTTACGTGTACAAGGAGAGTCTGCCCTGCTAAGAGCATCTCCCACCCTGTGCCAGGGAGAAGGTGACCCTAAATCTCTAGAAACTCTGATCAGTGGAGAAGGCAACAATTTCAATCTAACACCTTTACCCTTGTTCACTGTGCTTTTTCTGATAGCCTCCCCCTAACTGACTCCCCACCCCCAGCATCTTTTTTTTTTTTTTTTTTTTAAGCTGAAGATGGTGTTCACGGTGGTGCCTTAGGCCATTTCAGAGGTTACTTAGTTTGCCTGGGTCTCTGCCGTGTACACAGGAGGTGTAGCAGACCATAATGGGAATAGAATTTTAAAAAATGAGTCTGTTTTATGAATTACCTGGGTTTATGAATGTTTATATGAAAGCTTATCAAAGAGCTCTAAATACTGCAGTAACCAAAATTAGTCTTCTTAATGGAGGCAGGAAAGTTCATTACTTTTGCTTGGACTCTTGTATATTTTATTTCTGTGAGCTTGTGTTGATGTTTCATACCTTTGTAGATGGTATAATTTTGAATATTTATTTCATTTTAGAGGTGACCCGTGTGCATGGGTATATATGTGTGTATAGGGTTTTCTATCAGAAATCATACCAAAAATGAAGTCCTCTTTTACCTTGGCTCTGCCAATTCACAAATATTCAAGCCAGCAGCTTTGGGGAATACTGTTTTCAGTTACTTCTACAGGAGTCAAAACCATAGTGCCCCAGGGTAGAAGCCCCTTGCCAGTTGATGTGCTCTCAGCCCTCTTGGAGTGCCATGCTCGAACCTTCTAGGACCAACTGATTGTGTCACTTCACCATCCTGTAACTGGTGGTATAGATGGCTAGATGTAGGTGTACAGATCCAGGTTGAAAACATTTCTGTTTGAGAAGACCACCCAGCTCTCTTGTTTCTTCATTTGCAAGTCCACCATAGGAAGACTTGGTTCTTGACCCACATGAATGTTGTTCCAAGTGGATGCTTCATGCCTGGAAAGTGGCTTGAATTCTTAGAATAAAAGATGCCCTCTAAATACCAAGTTTTACATGATCGATTGCTTGCTGGAGGGTGCTTTTTGTGTATCCTGTCCAACCTCATTTTCTCACTGAAAAACTTTGCCATATTGCCTGCTGAGACTTCTTTTCACTACTTTCTGTTGGCTTCTCTCCTCTCCTCTGCCCATGCTGTGATAAAAATCACCATGGTTAAAGCTAAAGTCAAACCTTTTAAAAACCTAATTAAGTATTGTGTTTTTTTCCCCCCTCTATCTATGATAAATTATCACTGACCAGAAATCTAAAGAGCATCAGGAGAAAAGAAACATAAATAACTTGCCAAAATGTAAGGATGCACATTAGTACAGAAGGAAACAACTCCTTGAGTCCTGCTACCGTGCTGGGGCACTTTCATGAGGCTTAGGGTATAAAGTGACGCTTAGATAGCCACTGATCAGAACTGTAATTGGAATAGTGTTGCTGGCTAGTACTGCTGTAAATGCTGGTATTTCAAAAATGAGGACTTTCTTTTATTGCTTTACCATAAACAAATCAGCTAGCAAAAATGGATTTATTCATAAATTGCATAGATTGAGAAAGACCTCAAGCTGAAAGCGGGTCAGCTTTAGCTCCATATGCTAGAAGTCCTGAGCATTTCAGAAAAAGGATTTTCTAGAAGTTTACACAAGTGGCGTGACTTATGAAGCCCTTAAACTATGGTTGGGTCTATAATTTTTCAGGAGGCTGGAAAATCACCAAGAAAATGACTAATAAGACATTTAATACATTGCCATATAGTTGGTAAAGTTCAAGTGGTAAACAAATAAAGGATGGAAATGTCATTCTGGTTTCTAAATATACCATAATTTCTTTATGAGATTCCTCTTATCAGGAAACATCCGCCCTTAGGATTCTTTGACATCTAATTTATTGAACTGTTTATAAAACATAGAAATGTGAAGATGCATTAGATGTTGTTTACAAAATACTCCTGGAGCAAGCTGGAAAAAAACGCCATTTTGAATAAACTCCTAACTGTTGAATATAGTCTAATTTTGGTACATTATTGGGGGGGGGGGTGCTTTGATGTTTCTGTTTCTAGGAAGAATTGAATATGAGAGGACTCTGGACTTGAGGTGGTAGATTAGATTATTATTTGGCAAATAACGGTCCTCTCTATCTTTATCTCCATGAGAAGGTAGCATGTCACCCTGTCCCACTGCTAATGGCGTTGGCCATGTGTCTTAATGTGACCAATGGAATGCTGGTGAATGTGATGTGTGTCGAGGTTTAAAACGTACCAGTGCTCTTGGGCTTTACCCCCTTGTGTCTGTGCCTCTGCCATGAAATGGATGTGCGCCAGCTAACTCTAGTGAAAGGGGGAGGCTACTCCTGTGAAACAGTCTTGAACCTAACCTAAAGCTTAGAATTAAGCCTGAGCCCAGTATAGATGATCTGAACTCATTGATCACACAGATGTATGAGCAAGAAATAAGTGCCTATTATTAAATTTCATGAATTGGGAATGATTTGTTGTACAGGAAAAGCTAACTGAGGCACTTGGCATTAGTTCTTGGAACATTTACAATTTCAGCTCTCCTCACACATGTCTGTGAAATTGAGAAACTTGAATTTTGCTGCAGCATGAAATTGAGTTTTGAGCACTCATCTAGCAAGCAGAGCCTGCACTTCCTTGCCATAGTAATTGGGTTTCCTGTTCATAGCACGCTTACTTTAGGGAGGTGGGAAATGGTGTTCTAAGGTGGCATTTGAGAATGAGTTTGGGAGCTGACTTTTGAGAATGTCTAAGGTTTACCAAATGTTGCAGATTCTCTATAGTAAACTTCAATGTACATTGCTTAGCTGTACACATTCCAGCAGGCATAGCAGATTAGAAGGGCTTACTGCCTATTTTTTTTTGATTAATAGAAATGATGAGGTGTGCATGTGTAAAACAGAGGGAGAATGTGGAGAGCTTCAAAGACTGAATGATGGAGTAGAGGAAGCAGTAACCAGTTCCTGAAGTAGAGGGATCTGAACTTGAGAAAAATGAGAACAGACATTTTTGAGATTGGTAAAATTTCTCAAAGGCCAAACAGCTTTTTTTTTCCCTTTAGGAAGGCATGGGGAGTACAACAGACACTCTGGGTACAGATGCCCAACGCAGAGACTGCTTCTTAACACCCCTTTTATTAGCTTTGTTCCTTTTGCTGTGTCTTTTCTACTCCTTCATAGTGATTTCTGGGATCACTTCTGAAACAAAACACCTGAACCCAAATCCTTGTCTTAGCGTCTGCTTTTTGGGGGGTGGTGGTGAATCTCAAATTTCAGATTGTAGCCTAATGTGAATTTTTCTTCCTGATTGATAGAGGAATCCTGTTAGGTACAAAGGAAGTAGTCATTGTCTTGTGTTCACGGTTTATTGTTTTAAAGAAAGATAATCTAATGGGCATTGAGGAGGGCACTTGTTGGGATGAGCCCTGGGCATTGCATGTAAGCGATGAACCACAGGAATCTACCCCAAGACCAAGAGCGCACACTTCACACATTATATGTTAGCCAATTTGACAATAAGTTGTATTAAAAAATAAATAAAAATGGAAAAAAAAGATAATCTCAGTGAATTTAAAAAAGGCACATTTCAATATAAAATATTACAGAAATACCAGAAAAGCAATCATGCATTTTTCAATGTTTATTGTCTAGTATTTTTTGAGTTATGTTTCCAGTATCTGTTACATAATTAGGAAATCGTTCTTGAATCAATGAATTAAAGGGATAGAACATGGTATGTACCCTTCAGGAGCTCATAGGATAGTTACAGAGACAGACATGTAAGCATGCAACAGCAATGTGAGACTGGCAGCACAGAAACTGATGGGGTGTGCAGGAACACAGGGGACATGGAGTTAACTGAATTTTCCCATTGGAGATGCTGGGTAAACTGAGTCTGAGAGGAGTTAGTTTGGCAGACAAGTGGATGGGGAAACAAGTTTCACGTAGGAAGAAAGGAATGATGAAAAGGTATAAAATTCTAAGGCCATGTTGTAATAGGGGAGGAAAACTTTTCCTTCTGTGTTCTTGGACAGTTCTAACTAAATTGATACACAAAGAGATTAAGAGGAGAAAAACTGAATTTCATACATACAGGACCACATAGAAAGGAGACTTAGAGTGACTAAAGTGGGTGGCTTTTATACCTTGGAGACAAACAATATATCAATAAGAGACAAGATGCAAATTTGGATTTGCGATAGCACATAAGTAAAGCAAGTTTGTTGATACACCTTTTTTGGTCCTAAATTCCACATATCTGGTTATAAGGATGCCTTCTTAACACCCCCCAACCCGTACTGGGGGGGGATACCTCTCACGTGGGAGATTTTTTATTTTCAGGGGGACAAAGAATTAGATGGGCCTTCTTGTATTGGCCTTTTTTTTTTTTTTAAGTTTATTTGTTCTTGAAAGAGACAGAATGTGAGTGGGGCAGGGGCAGAGAGAGAGGGAGACACAGAATCCGAAGCAGGTTCCGGGCTCTGAGCTGTCAACACGGAGCATGATGTGTGGGGTTTGAACCCACGAACTGCGAGATCATGACCTGAGGCCCCCCCCCCCAGGCGCCCCTTGTATTGGCTATTTCTTAAATAACTTTAATTCAAAATAAGCAAATGCCAAAGTGGTATATTTTGGGGTTGCATATTTTCTTTCACATATTTTCAAAATAGCAGAATTTTAGGTAAGGCTGAAGTGTAGAGTGTTCATGATGCAGTACAAAGAAGAGAACCCAGGCACCCAGTACTCTTGCTTTGGGTCCTGTGCTGAGTGTGCACTATTGTGTTCATTTGATGGCTATACCCTCTTTAGTTATTTTTTAAATACTTGTTTTGAGAGAGCGCCAGCAAACATGCAGTGGAGAGGCAGGGGCAGACAGAGGAGAGAATCCCAAGTAGACCCCACAAACCACAAAAACATGACCTCAGCCAAAATCAAGAGTCGGCCGCTTAACCAACTGAGCTCCCCAGGTGCCCCAGCTAATAGTCACTTTAAAGGGAGAGAAGTCCATGGAACTAATGGATATGCCTACCCAGAGCTTGAGATTCCCCTTCTAAACCATGCTTCAGGTGCCCAAGACATTGGAATTGTCTTCCCATATATCTCTGCTGGCTTTGAGGGCCCACGCAATTTTCTTACAAAGTCTGTCTTCCTGAGGGAGGAGTATGACGTTAGGTGTCAGGATACTTGGGACTGAGGGGTGGCCAAGATAACTGTTTGGGGCATGTTGATGGAGTATAGCCATATGAGTGGCGGGGTGCTTAAGTTTGTTAGGGAGGCTCCTCCTGGTGTGGGAAAGAGCAGGGTACAGGAACGGGGGAAGCGAAGGTTGTAGTGGAAGGCTTCCCTCTGTATTTTTGTCCTGGTGTTTGAAAATGTTGGCACTGGACTTTGAAGAGAGTGTTAACTTGCAGCTGTGATTCAGGAGAAAAGCTTGCTTCCTGAAGGGAGCTAAGGGGACTGCTGGGTTTTTTAGAGAGTGGTCAATGTTCACAAAAGCTTCTGGAAATAGGAAAGCGAGACCCAAATGGCTGAAAAAATAAGTATTACATATTTTTTACCAAGATGGAAAAAATTTTTCAGTGAAAGCAAGGGTAGTTTAGGGATTTCTAGCAGGATTGTTGAGTGACACTTGGAGAGCACCTGCAGTTGGAGACCATGACTCTGTTATGGAAACTTTCTGTGCCACTGTCGTCTTTTTCTCTCCCTAGCAGGCTCAGCAGGCTGGACATCGGGGAGAAGGTGGCTACTAGTACTCCTGAGAGGGTGATTGATGTCAGATTTAATATCAATGAGATAACTAGTTATAAGTGCTGTCAAGAAAGTTATTGAACTGATTCTTGATGGGATTTAAGTTTTATAGGGAAATAAGTGGAACTGGAAGGGTGGGTAGAACCTGAGAGGAACACTGAAGGAAGCACCATAGATAGTCTGGCTAAAAGAAGCAATGGAAGAAGAGGTGTTGTTTCAGCCAGTGGGACCTTGGGAGTTTGGTATCGAATGGGAGTGGAATTTGCCACCCGAAAATATGGCTCTTTGGCATAAGGATTATTTTGAGCTGATTCTTTTTAAGAAACTGCAGACACAGGAGAAGCTCTGCAAAGTAAGAATTATTTTGTAAGCGACATTTACATGTATAAGGGAAATCTTGATTTTGTAAGGATGTCTCCTTCTCTGTACCGGGAAGAGGATGACTCTGGATTTCTAAGGTTCTTAGCATTGGAAAAGGCAAGGACTTGAATCAGCATATCAACTATACTCTTGTTTCCTGTGCTTTTCCTGGTACCTTCCCATAACTGCTTTCCCCACCCCTAACATTTTTTGTCTTCAGCTGGAGATTGTAAGGTGATGGCTCCGGCCCTTTTGGTGTTGTTCACTTTCCCTGGGTGTCCCTTATGTACACAAGAGGTATACATGTTATTAATCTTGTATTTTTTCTCTTATCTTATTCCAGGGGGAGGGTAGAGGGAAAATTCTTCTTCCCTCACAGTATATTTCCAGTGGGAGATTTGCTGGAGAAATGAAAGTCCAGGATGTGGTCTTGTAGGAGATGGTAGCTGAAGTAGAATGCGGTTGAAAAAGTATCAGAAGTTAGTGGCTATTGTCAGGAAGAATTCCTGTACTCTTCGAGCATCCTTCTAGCTGGATTAAGAATCGTTGACATGAGAGAGAGGAATAGGGGAAGATCAAATTTAAGAACATGGGTACTGGCAATCTGCACAGACACGGAAATTGCAAAGACAGGAAAAATGAGATATATGTGTCATCCTGACCTGAGGAAAGGGGAATAAGAGTCTGGGACTTCAAAGGGAAGGAATACAATTGACAGGAAGATGTACAAGCAAATGTTTGGTAAGCAAATGTTTGGTAAACAAATGTTCATCCTGCCATATAGATGGCTTACTCAGATAAAATTGATCTCTGCTCATAAGCTTTATTCTGAAAAGACCTTCCACTTTAGTTGCTTCTGTGTAGTTAAGGAACCGGCAGAAGTTTCTCTTAAAGCCAAAGGGTCTTGATTGCCTTCAGCTTAAAATAATTTGCATGCCATGGGCACCTTGGTGGCTCAGTCAGTTGAGCAGCAGACTCTTGGTTTTGGCCAGAGTCACGATCTCAAGGTTTGTGAGTTTGAGTCCCACATCAGGCTTTGTACCTACAGCGTGGAACCTGCTTGGGATATTCTCTCTCTGTCTCTGTCTCTGTCTCTTCCTGCCCCTCCCCCACTTGCACTCGCCCTCTCTCAAATCAACTTAAAAAAATAATTCGAATGCCAAAATGGCTCACCTTACGGCAGCCTGCCATTGGCCCCTATATTCTAAATTGCATCACACATTCTTAAGGATGTTCAAGTTGCCCAGCAGGAGAGTGGGCATTAGGTTTGAAGGGAGGACTGTAAATTCTCATGGACTGTGAGGGAGCTGCTTGAGATTCAAATGTGACTGCAGGGAAGAGCTGCAGAGGGAAATCGAGCCAGGTGGTACCATGTTGAAATTGAAATACTGGTACAGGATGATGAGAAGAGCCATGTTGAACAGCAATAAGAAGCCAGAAGAATCAACCAGATGTGTAGTGGTAACCATAACAGGGCTCCCACCCTCAAGTTGCTTTCAGGAAGGTGGGGAGGCAGACTTAGAACAAAATTGAATGAGTTAAAGGATTATAGATTTTATGTAATATATGTATATTATATGAAATATAAAATCAGATGGTATAATGACATAAAGGAAAAGTATTTCTTCAATACAATGTTTTTAAGAGCTTCCTGAAAGCAATCTGTTCTAGGAATAGGGTCTAATGGTCACTTGAGAGGTCTTCACAATATATGGCGATGTCTTGGAACCATTTTTTAGTGGACTAAATAGAAAAAGGTAACAAAAAGAGGAAACTAATTCTGTGAGAGTAGGAGAACTTTGTCATTCTGGAAAACCTAATGTCTGGTAAATCTCTAAAAATTGGCTCTTGCACAAAGCCCTGATTGGTAGTGTTTGCTGATTTCCATAGTATAAATACTCCCATTATGGCTGATTTCAGGCTACAATATAATGTTGCTGAGTGTAGAGTGGGGAGCTGTACACACCTGGTTGTGTCTAGCCGGCCTGTATGAACCAGTTCCAGCATACCATGGAGTGAAAGTTGTAGAAATAAAAGCGTTAGAAGAAGATTTTCAGTTGAAGGAGGAGTTGGTTATGTGTAGGGAAATGGCGAGGGTAAAACTAAAGAGCTTTAAATGATAGGATCTCAAGCCTTACAGGCTTGGTTGGATCAGCTGTCCTTGAAGTATCAGGCAGTTACAGCCCGGAAGCCCAGTCTTGTCGCAGGATGGTTAACATAGTGTGGTGAAATCTCATTTTGGGCTCTCTCAGGAAGGTTTTGCCTGTGGCTAATTACTTTTATTTATTTATTTATTTATTTATTTATTTATTTATTTATTTATTTTTTCAATATATGAAATTTATTGTCAAATTGGTTTCCATACAACACCCAGTGCTCATCCCAAAAGGTGCCCTCCTCAATACCCATCACCCACCCTCCCCTCCCACCCCCCCCATCAACCCTCAGTTCTCAGTTTTTTTTGTTTAAAAAAATTTTTTTTTTACGTTTATTTAGTTTTGAGACAGAGCATGAACAGGGGAGGGGCAGAGAGAGAGAGAGACACAGAATCAGAAGCAGGCTCCAGGCTCTGAGCCATCAGCCCAGAGCCCGACGCGGGGCTCGAACTCACGGACCGTGAGATCGTGACCTGGGCTGAAGTCGGACGCCCAACCGACTGAGCCACCCAGGGGCCCCTGTTCTCAGTTTTTAAGAGTCTCTTATGCTTTGGCTCTCTCCCCCTCTAACCTCTTTTTTTTTTTTTTCCTTCCCCTCCCCCATGGGTTTCTGTTAAGTTTCTCAGGATCCACATAAGAGTGAAACCATATGGTATCTGTCTTTCTCTGTATGGCTTATTTCACTTAGCATCACACTCTCCAGTTCCATCCACGTTGCTACAAAGGGCCATATTTCATTCTTATTGTGTGGCTAATTACTTTTAGAGAGCATCAAACAGAAATATGGAAGCTTCCAAGGAAATGAGAACTGAGTCCATTGACCATCAGCAGGCAGCCTAGTATCATAGAGAAATACTCCAGGTCGTGGGGGCTGGTCAGAGCTGAAATCGAACCCAGGGCACAGCCTTGCTCTGGTGGAGCAGTGTCTGTCTACCAGGGCACTTTAGTTTGCTAATTTACCAAAACCCAGCATGTTTGGAAGCTACGACCCTAAGTATACTCTGTTCCCTAGGAACATTTGCATTTTTCATAAAAATTTTTATGAGAGTGTGCACAAGTGGGGGGGGTGGAGAGACAGAAGGGGACAGAGGATCCAAAGCAGGGTCCGTGCTGCCCGATGTGGGCCTCGAACTCGCGAACCACAAGGTCACCAAAGCTGAAGTTGGATTTTAACTGAGTGAGCCACCCAGGTACCCCGGGAATATTTGCATTTTGAAGGAGACATCTGGAGGCAGTGACGACAAGATGTGATTTAATATGGAAGTTCAGATGTTGAGGCAGCATGTTGACTAAGGCGTTTTTAATTAGGGTGTCTTACCATAGCCTTTTAAATGACAAATAATACTGTTGGAGATGGTGGACTCTGCAGAATGTCTTCCTTTGGCCTGGTGAAGCTAACCAATTACAAACTCCAATTGAGTCATCTATTTTATTCACAAAGTGAGTAATTACTAATTTTTCTAAAAAAAAAAAAAAAAGGCCAAATGTACTCACAAAGTCTTTCCTTCTTGTAAGGTGGAAGTCTAACAATCTGGGCAGTCCAGTTGGTATGTTGAGGGTCCGTGCATTGCAATGTGGAAACCCAGAGATGACAGAATTCTTTTTGTTGACATTTTAGAATTGGGTGGTTCTCTCTTGTGACTCTGCTGACATGTCTTTGATCGATCTTTTCTGAGAGAGTTTAATCAATGTTGCCTTGCTGTATGCTTGACCCTTAAGATGTGTCAAATTCAATTTGTTGTTGTTTTGGCTGGATTATTGAATGCTGCTTTCCTATTTGCTTGGAGATGTTTTGTTTGTGTAGCAATGAAGTGGAACTCCGTGATCAACCCTGTGGCCTCTGTGCTCTGCAGCTTTAAAATTGTGTAATGATAATTACGGACTGTGAAAGTGTAGTTCAGTCCCGAATAAAAGATTTGTATAATTGGCTAAATACAGTTTTAGGTTAAGTTGCAACTAAGCCCTCTGTCCCCACACCAAATAAACAGAGATGCTTGGTTATCCTGAACAGTTGGTGACCAGTGGTCTACTCAGTGAGGAAAGACTGGAGTGTGTCTAGTCAGACAAATTAAAAGATAAAGACCATCATTAAGGAGGAATAGTTAAGCTGTCACTTGACTTTATGTTGGTACTTGGAGACACCAAATGACCTGGTAATCTAATAAGGTTAACAGGTTGGGTTCTAAGAATCAAGAAAAACATTTCTGCTCATGCACATAGAAAAATACTAGAATTAAATATTATCTAACAGTGGACATTAGACAAAAGTGCCACTGTCACCTAGAGGCTTCAAAGTGAATTTGGCAGGATTTACAATATTGTTGGAAACAGTTTGCATTTACAACAAAAATTTCCATTGTTATGGAAATGTCCAAATTAGGTGGCCACTAATTTACGTAGTGCTTGCAAGGGTGGTGGTAGTGGTTTTATAAAAGTAGTGTGAATAGCGTGATGTGAAATTATTAAAAAAACAAAAGTGGTTGCAGATATCAATTACTGTGATACTTGTAATCAATACTGCCAAAAAAAATGATGCTAAATTTCCCAGTGGTGGGTTTTGAAAGGTGAGACATTAGTGGATTACAAGGGGGGGTTGGCAGGCACAATGAAAATGTGTGGCCCTGAAGCTTGGTTATTTGTGTCTCTTTGGCTGAAGAATGAGTCTGTGGTATCAGGGATAGTTAGACTTTTTGATCAATTCCAGAGCTTGGGGGAAAGTACAGATGGAGGAGGAAGGAAAAAGCCTGCCAAGGAGCAGATTTACCGGATCTACCCTCGAGATGAATGGAGTGGCTTCTATGGCAGCCATATTACTCTAAATCCAGCTGACTGCTTGAAGGACCAAATGTTGTTGGTAAAAGGGACTGGCATTTGTAGAAATTGGTGCTATAAATGCTTCACGTAGAAATGAGACTTGTTCATCTATTCATAGGCTCTCCTCACCTGCTCCTTTCTCTGGGCTTTGCAGAATTTTGACTAGAATACATATTCTATTCTCTTAAAAGTCTGATTTTTCTTTTTTTTTTTTTTTTAATTTTTTTTTTAACGTTTATTTATTTTTGAGACAGAGACCGAGCATGAACGGGGGAGGGTCAGAGAGACGGAGACACAGAATCCGAAACAGGCTCCAGGCTCTGAGCTGTCCGCACAGAGCCTGACGCGGGGCTCAAACTCATGGACCGCGAGTTCATGACCTGAGCCGAAGTTGGCCCCTTAACTGACTGAGCCACCCAGGCGCCCCAAAAGTCTGATTTTTCTAATGAGCCTCTTAAGTGTTTGTTACTTGAGGGCACTAGTCTTATTGATGAGACACAGTCTAAACTCAGGGAACACCTTCCTTCACGTGCACCCCTAATCCAATCCCCATCCTAACAAAAACATGGTCAACTCCAAGAAGCTCTGAGGAAAACAATTGTTTAGTCTTTGTCAAAGGAATTGGAAAACCAACCTATGCTTACCTAGATTCCATAAGTCACTCTAATTTATTACCATTGCTTGTGAATTAAAAAAAAAACAAGCAAGAAACTTTTTACAATACAAAGATTGTTCTGAGACCTTAATTCTAGGACTCCACTATTATTTAGATAAGGTGATATGACCCCATGAAACATTGGCTGTGGATAGAATAAGGATTTTTATGCATATAATAAAAGCTGTATTGTGTAGATTGATGAATGTCTTTCATTTATAAAAAAGGTGATTTCCTGTTGGATGGGGAAGAGGGTCCTGCAGTGAGCAGTAAACAATTGAGCAGAATAAAAATCTGGCAGTTTATGATAGTTCATCTGACTGCTGATCACTTTTTAACCTGTTGACAGGGAGTGTATCTTCAGCTCAAACCTTTTCCTCCTTAACTGAAAACAGATAAATAACTCCTAAGAAAATATGGCAAAGGAGGCATTTTTATTTCTATTTTAGTTTTCTAGATATATTCAGTGTAGTCTCCCCCCCGCCATCCTAACCACATCTGTCCTAACGGCATTACATTTTAAAGTATAATGTCCCCTTTCAATCACTGTGACTGCTAACTTTATCATCTGTGAAAGCTTCCTGAGAGGTTTGTCTCTTCAGAAGCAGAGATTTTTCTTAACTGGTCTATGAAGATTTTTTTGATCAGGGGATTTATCTAAAAACAAAGGTTTTTCCTCCTCCCACCCCTTACACAATTCCTAATCTAATCAGTGTCGATTTTGCTTCACATTTCTTCCTTACTATTCTTAGAGGTCAGCCAGTGAAAGTATTAAGGCCCCAGGAGGACGTGATGGCCTCCAAGTCCAGTGTAAGCCACTTTGCTATTTATGTTATAAAATGATGTGATTAAAAGCCAGTTTTAGAGAAAAATGCATGATTATGTTGCACTTCTGCCATTACCTTGCAGAAAAAGAGCACAGCTGGAATGAGCTTTGATGCCTGAAGGCCCTGATTTTTTTTGATAGATTAGAAGGAATCCATCCAGCAGGTTTTATTGATAAGTTTATCTTTCTCCATGTATAAGTAGCACAATGGACAGCTGGTTTTGTCAAGTAGAGCAGCACAGAAAAAAGGACTCAAAGGGCATGTTAAAGAACGAGTGGGGTAATCATAAGTCAAAGGCAAGTATATTGATGTTACCATGGTACCCCTTTGGAAATACTTAATGCCTGCAGTGTTCAATAGTGGACAATAGATAAGTAAGATTTAAGAGCTATCATTTCCATCCCTCCAGGCTTGGGAGCATTCTCTACAGGTAGAAGAGAGCCATAAAATGAGACTTTAAAATATTCCACATGCATTATGTATGTGACTTAGGTATTTTAATGTGTGACCTTGAGGTTGCTTAGTCCTTAGACCTACCCCATCCTCATTGTTTCCCAAGAATGTTGTTCACCTTCCTAATTCGCTTTGCTTTCATGTCCTTTGCCAGTAAGTTGGAGACTCCCTTGAGCACAGGAGCCAGGTTCTTTCCTGTCCTTCTCTACCACTTGATGCAATGCTTTGCACCTGTTCGGTAGTCAAGGCAGATTTGGAAAAGAGCATATACAGTAAGGATGCATTTACAATGTTAGGAAATGATACAGAGAATAAATTCTTAGGTTTAGTCATACCTGCACTTGGTGAATGGGTCGTCACGTTTGTTTGTTAAATGCGGATCTTTGTCACCTGCACAGTCCTGGCTTTTTCCTCTTCCTGTTTTCTCTCCTTGAGATTCCATTTCTCCCATAACTTGGATCAATCATCTCTGTATCGATGACTTTGTAACCTGGAGGTGAAAGCTTGTCCTCTGGTCTAGTTTCTACTTGGATTTCTTGGTACCACCTCAAACTCCACATCCTGTCTAGAGCACTCGCCAGAATGAGCTTTCTCCTCTTGAATTCCATGTTGGCCACCGATTGACCTCTTTATCATTTTTGGAAATGCTTTGGTTTTGTTCCTCATTACTAAGCCTTCTGACTTCAATTCCTTCTCTTTGGTGCATTTGTTATCTCTTGGCTTCATCTCTTTCCCCTTCTTGTTGTCAGCCACCCTGTCCAGACATGACCTCAAGCCATGCTTATTTTGTGGCCTCCTCATTAGCCTTTTTGACTCTGTTCACTTTCTTCTCTAGGTCAGGAGTTGACATACCTTTTCTGCAAAAGGCCACGTAGCCTACAGACAGATGAGAATGTTGGACATAAGTTGTACTCCTCTCCTTGTGGCCCGAGGGAGAGAACCAGGGATGGGATCACTTCATCCTGACTGTCACTGCACTAGGCAGGGAGGTTTTGGCAAAGGCAAGTAAAAGGTAAAATTTCAACCACTTGGAATGTACCTTTTCCTTGATTAGGTGTTAGTTGGTTATTGTAGATTTTTGACTCACAGAAAGTTATATTAGTCAGTCTTTAGTTATAAAAATGTTTCTACGGAAGAATGAGGGCCTGGAGCTTCCTATTCTGCCATCTCACTGATGTCACTCTTAGAGTATACATTTTTTTAAAAAAACATGTATTTGTTTTTGATAGCGAGAGAAAGAGCACGATTTGGGAAGGGGCAGAGAGAGGGAGACAGAAGATCTCAAGCAGGCTTTGTGCTGTTAGTGCAGAGCCTGATGGGGGGCTTGGATTCACTAACTGCAAGATCATGACCTGAGCTGAAACCAAGAGTCAGACACTTAACTGAATCAGCTGCCCAGGTGCCCCTAGAGTATAAGTTTTGAAACAGGGGAAAACAAATATGAATAGAAAAACAGAATTTGATTTGGAAAGTTGACATTTAGGCTCAATTAGGTCTCCATGAACTTGTTTTCTGACGTGTACTAGTAACAGTTGTAAACATTTTTGCCTTGAACAGAGACTAGAACCAGAGATCCATTTGAGTATATCTGACAGTTAGGTGGAGTGGGTCTGAAGGAGACCATTTGCAAGAGGGAATGAGATGATCTTTGGGAGATAATGGATTCAGGGCTCCAGATGATATAAGCCATAAGGTATTTGGATGTGCTATGTGTCTAGTGGTAAGTGTTGTGACCATGGTGATGGAGGAGGAGGAGGCCAGGTACCTTCATGTAGCTTTGTCATATGTGGGAGCCTCAGCAGTCATTGCTGAAGAATACAAGTTCAAGAGATTAAAGAAATAGTGTCAAGTATGAACTTATAGACCTTGTTCATGAGTACACAGGAGACATTCCTTGGCAACCCCTAGAAATAAATAGCTGAATGGCGTGTGTCAGGGGATACTTGTATGGGGCTAGAAATGTGGGATGGTGAGATCCAGAGAAATTTGATTCCCTAGACTGATGAGGTCTGAGGATTCTGTGTAATAATGAAATAAATTAAAATCTAAAACAGAGATCCTATGAAAATGCGTTTTTTAAACCATTTTCCATTGCATGGTATGGGAATAATCCTAGAGTCAATGTACATAGTTGGTGACACATGGCCTCATGTAGAGTTTCCCAATTGTATGGACTTTAGTGTGAGGTCTGTGCTTTGTTCCACTTGGTCATTAGCCAGTCTTGGGCAGTAGGAATGCTTAACAATAAGAGCACCAATGCTATCTTAATTGCCCGGTGACAAAGCATGCATATGTAGTTGGCATTCCATTTAATTTGCAAAGTAGAGATTACTGGGAACTCTGATTACATGTCTGTGGAGTTTATTGATCTGGCTTCATTTTTGCCAGGGAATTCAAGTGAAGGCTCACTTGAACTGGTTAAAGCCCATCACTTGTCAGTAATCAAAATGTAGGTTATTTATATCCTGAAAGATGGCTCTGAAACAATGGAAGATAGTGGAAAACTGCTTTGTAGAAAATGAATGTTTTGAACTTGACAAACGTGTAGTTTGCAAAATCTCCCATTTTCTCTAATACAGGCAGATACGTTAAATTTAGTGTTTTTTTTTTTTTTTTTACAGGTGATAGGATCTTGATAATTTGCCAAGGAATATTCTATAGATGAAATTATAAAGAGGAAAGAAAAAGATTTCTTCGTTTCACAATGTACACTTTTTTGAATACAGATGAGATCAGGAAAATACACTTGGCACTGTAGAAAATGCAATCTGTTCCCCTAAAAACAAACTTTTTTTTCCATTGAAGAAATATATTTACAACTTTCAAAATTATATTCCTAATTCACCCTCTTAGCACCCTTCATCACCGTACTTAGTTTTTCTTATCTTTTTCTCTTATTTATTTTTTAATTTTATTTTTTAAAAGTTAACTACAAGTTAGTTAACACATAGTGTAGTAATAATTTCAGGAATAGAATTTAGTGATTCACTACTTAAATATAACACCCAGTGCTCATACCAACAATGTCGTCTTTAATGCCCATCAGCCATTTAGCCCGTCCCCTCACCCAACACCCTGCCAGCAAACCTCAGTTTCCTTGTGTTAAAGAGTATCTCATAGTTTGTCTCCCCTCTGTTTTTATATTTTTGCTTCCCTTCCCTTATGTTCATCCGTTGTGAATCCTAGATTCCACAAAAGAGTGAAATCCTATTATAGTTGTCTGTCTGTGATTAACAGTCATTGAAACATTTTTTAAAATTCTCAAGTTAGCTAACATACAGTGTAGTCTTGGCTTCAGGAGTAGATTTCCGTGATTAATTATAACACCTGGGGCTCATCCCAACAAGTGCCCCCCTCCATGCCCATCACCCACTTTCCCCTCTCCCCTCCCCCCCCCCATCAACCCTCAGTTCTCAGTTTTTAAGAGTCTCTTATGGTTTGCCTCCCTCCCTCTCTGTTTGAAACTATTTGTTCCACCTTTCATTCCCCTATGGTCTTCTGTTAAGTTTCTCAAATTCCACATATGAGTGAAAACATATGATACCTGTCTTTCTCTGCCTGACTTACTTAACTTAGCATAAGAGCCACTAGTTCCACCAAATTGTTGCACATGGCAAGATTTCATTCTTTTTGATTGCTGAGTAGTATTTCATTGTATGTATATACCACTTCTTTGTCCATTTATCTGTCGATAATGTGCTCTTATTTTGGGCTCTTTCCATACTTTGGTTATTGTCAATAGTGCTGCTGTAAACACTGGGGTGCCTGTACCCCTTTATATCAGCATTTCTGTACCCTTTGGATAAATGGCTAGTAGTGCAATTGCTGGGCTATAGGATAGTTGTATTTTTAACTTTTTGAGGAACCTTCACACTATTTTCCAGAGTGGCTGCACCAGTTATGTTCCCACCATCAGTGCAAAAGGGTTTCTCTTGGTTTGCAGCCTCACCAATATCTGTTGTTGTCTGAATTGTTAATTTTAGCCATTCTGATTGGTGTGAGGGTGGTATCTCATTGTTGTGATTTTGATTTCTATTTCCCTGATGATGAGTGATGTTGAGCGTCTTTTCATGTGTCGGTTGGCCATCTGGATGTCTTCCTTGGAGAAGTGTCTGTTCATGTCTTTTGCCCATTTCTTCACTGGATTATTGGTTTTTTGGGTGTTGAGTTTGATAAGTTCTTTATAGATTTTGGATACTAACCTTTAACTGATAGGTCATTTGCAAATACCTTCTCCCATCCTGTCAGTTGCCTTTAGGTTTTGCTGATTGTTACCTTTGTTGTGCAGGACCTTTTTATCTTGATGAGGTCCCGATACTTCATGTTTACTTTTGTTTCCCTTGCCTCCGGAGACCTGTCTAGTAAGAACTGGCTGATAAATGTATGTGATTTCTTTGCAGAGCCCTCAGTATGGACTAGTTTCTATGAATGATTTTGTGACATGAAATTGATATATTATAGAGTATGCCTTTTTCATCAAGATTTGGCTTTGATATGGAACAATTATGCATGTTTGATATATCTTCAACTTTTTCTGTATTCCCACTACAGAGTATGCAGTATGATCCCCCTCCCTCTGCCTTTAGTATCAGTATTACATAAATTAGCTGAATAGGAGACAAAGTGGTGTTCAAAGTTTAGGTCCTAACCTTTTCAGTTGTTTGGGCCTCTGTCATATTTCCTAAATGCCATATTTGCGTTTTCTTGCCAGTAATTGCAGGAAAGAGGGTCAAGGAGAGGAAGCAAGAAGTATGGGAACATCTGGGTCCTATTGTGTAGCTACAGTCAGTGCCATCAATATTTGAGATCCTCACCCCCACTTACTAATAAACAGCAAGTTCATTCACAGTAACACAGCAAAGTTAAGTGGCAAAGTTAACTGGAATCCAGCATCCTCCTGTATCCCCATTCTGCAGCCATTATGTGTTAAGCACAAAAGTGTTCGATGAGACTGGTTATCTGTTAGCCTCAAGAGGGGAGCTAGAAGGAAGTGATAGAAAAGAACATGATGGATTTAGATTTTGTAATTGATTGTATTTTCCATTCAGGTTTGAGACTTGGATCCCCTGGTGCTTCTTTTCCTCTTTTTAGTCCTAGGAAGTTGGAGGCACAACATGTAGCAACCTCCTACCTGGGAGAGGAAAGAGGAGGGTAGCATGAAGGGGTGAAACCTGATGGCCTCCCCGATTGTCCCTTCGTCCGTTGCAGATGGGATTTAACTTCTGGACTTAACCAGCGTGAATCCTTTCTTAAGGTGGTTGGTGTGCTTCTCATCCAGTGTTTGAGGGCACGCCTCACACAGGGAAAGAGTAAAACTCAAGGTCTTTGGCTGTCAGCTTGCCTTTACTTCGCAACCCTTGTTGTGTCTGTTAGGAAGAGGGATCACACACAGACATGTGAACATCCCACCCAGCCTCTCTCTATGGCTTAGGAAACAGCTGCCCTAGGCTGGGGGGGGGGGTGTGTGCCTGCGCTGCCAGCCTTGGGAGGCCAGATTCAGGGAAGTGATCTGTTACTATAGACTTAGGGAATTCCAGGGCTTTGGTATCCCACGTCAGGGCAGGGAATGGTTTCCAAGTGAAGATGTACCCTTGGATCTTCAGCTTCCTCTTCGTACCCAGAGGGTGGTGCCTCGAGGAAGACCAGAGCTGGTCCCTCCGAAGTGAGTACCCAGGGTGGGGGTTGGGGTTGCCTGGTCTTAGGGCAGTACTGATGACCATATTCTGCTTGGAAGCGCCTCAGCTGGGATTAACTAAAATAGGCAAACACAAAGGCTGTGGGGGAAAATAATTGAACTTTTTTCTCTTGATTTTATATGAGCTGTATTCCAAAGATAAAATAGAAATTGGCTACCTAACCGAGCCACTCCATTCCTTCCCAGTAATGAAATTTGCTGATATTCCAAAAGTTGACACTGCAAAGATGGGCCTGTATTTTCTCACATTTGGAGAAACTCCAGATTAATATCCTTGACCATGTTTCATACATGGGAATTATGAATCAATCACCTAGAAGAAAGGTAGGCTTAGGTAGGTGGGAGTAGGTATTGATACTGTCCTCTAAGTAACTCTTCAAAGGGGTGACGTGTTGCAGCCCTGTAATTTTTTTCCCTCTTATGAAGATAAAAGCTGAATCAAGCAGAGGAATGTAAATGTCTGTCAGAAGATCTTTTTCTTTAGCCTTCACTGGGAGAGACCCAAAGTCGAAGGCGTTTTAGAGACGTCTCCCTGAATGACTATAATTAATGTTGGGTGTGCTATAGCCCACTAGGGATACAGAGAATGACCCTGAAGCTGGCTTGCTGGCTTTTTTGAGAAGCTCCTTAAAATGTGAAAACATTACATCAGTGATACAATGCCTTTTAGTCCCCTTTCACTGCTAATGAAGCAATAGCCATCCTCCCCTCATTTTTGTCCTTTAGCTATTCATTTTAACCTGATGAAATAAAAATTTTTTTGGCCTGCTGCACAGCCTTTTTTTCTCCTACTGTGTTTTAAAAATGACTCCTTTAGGTTAGTGTGTGAAATCATAAATTGGAAGGAACTTGGGATCCTGTGTCTTTTAACTCCCTAACTAAATTCAAGTTTCATAAGTAGTGGTGCTAAGAGCCAGGTACTTAGCTTTTTTCCTTGCATACTACCGTACCAGTGATGGACCCTCCTGGCCCCAAAGGCCGTTTGACTCAGGAGGAAATGGGAATGTTTTTTTCTTGTGGATTTTGGCTGAGAATTCAGAGCCATCAGATGATGGATACCCACATACTCTAAAGAGAGGGGAGCATATCTATGTAGGACTTGATTGAGTTGGTGGTCACTCCAGTCTTAATACTGTCTGTTACCATTGCCATCTCCAGGAGGCCAGAGAATGTGGGATAGAGTTAGGGAGAGTCTCTAGTTCACCACTGACCACTGCGTCCTTGGGAAGGAACTACCAGAAGCTGTGGCGGCAGTCACTGGACAAGATTTGAGGGAGCAATTCTCAGTGCTCACACAGGGCCAGCAATAGCTACTATTCCCAGAACCCCGAGTGAAAAAGTCCTCATTCACGGGCCAGTGGGTAAAGTACTCAGAAGTGGAGAAAAACTAGCTCTAGATTAGATGTTCTGATCTCAAGGAATAAAGCTTAATAGCAAGTCTGACACAGAAAACAAAGCAATAGAAAACGAAGGAGTTGGGGCACCTGGGTGGGTGGCTCAGTTAATTGAGCGTCTGACTCTTGACTTCGGCTCAGGTCTTGATCTCACGGTTCCTGAGTTGGAGCCCACGTCAGGCTCTGCAGCGATAGTGTGGAGCCTGCTTGGGACTCTGTCTCCTTCTCACTCTGGCCCTCCCCCACTTGGATGTGTGAGTGTGCTCTATTGCATGCTCTCAAAAAAAAAAAAAAACCCAACTTGAAAAAGAAGAGCAAATAAAACAAAAATAAGTAGAAGAAACAAGGGTAAGAGTGGGCATCAATATTTTCAACAGAAAACAAAAGGTAAAAAAAAAAAAAAAAAAAAAAAGGAAGCCAAAATGTAATTTTTTTTGAAGATCAATAAAATTGAAAAACCTCTAGTTACACTCATCAGGTAAAGTGAAAACAGTTAACATCAGTATCAATAATAGGTAAAACCACTACAGATTCCCCAGATAACAAAAGGATAAGGGAATTTTATGAAAAACTTTGTCAGTTTATTTAATGACTTAGATTTTACAGATATTCAAAGGCTTTATTGTCCTGTGATGCAATCACTGAATCTTAAAGATTCTGACCTCTAAGTATTTCCAAAACTTTATGCCTCTGTATCTTCGCTCTTTTCTGGCTTTGGCTACTATCTTACCTCATTGTATGAAACTTTTAGCTGAGCTCACTGACTGTCTCTTCACCCTCCCTCTTTTTTTCCTCTGTATAATAGCCAGGATGATCCTTAAAATCTGGAGACCTGATTATATCACACCTCCTGTTCCTGTTTAAATGGTTTTCCATTGCTCTCAGAAGTCAAAATCCTTAATCTGATTAAACTCTTCTCAGCCTTTTTCCCCATCATCCCTGTCCCTTCACATTGTGTGCTCCAGCAAGGAGATGTGCTTTTCTCCTGAGCCTCTGGGCCACATGCTTTTCTCCTTGGCCTTGAACTCTTTTCTTCCCTGTATTAATGTGGCTTACTTTGATTCTTAAGTCTCTGCTTTTAAAGGTATTTTTTTCCCCAGAAAGTTGGTTCTGACCTCTCACATTGGAAATAAATGCTCCTTACATACTGTCAGAGCTCTTTGCCAGTCTTCATTCCAATACTTAAAACAATGCATCATCACTGCCTCTTCTCTGTGACCTTCATTGAGCAGAGAGCTCCTCAGCATCTTGACTCCTCCATATGACCAAAGCACATGGTCCTCTATAAATAATTGTTAGTGATTAAAAAAACAGTACTCTTAAAACTTCCAATAGCCCTCTGCTTTTTAACACAGATGACTTTAACCAGGACACAAACAAGAAGGTCTTGATTTCAAATTGGGATTGTCTGCTGATACATGTTCCATATTAGAAACCTGATTTTTCTCCCTCTTACATTTCCCTAATTTTATGTGTATTAACAGTATCAATCTATTATCCGAAAGTGAATACTGATATAGTAATTCACCTGTAGACTTTTGTGACTATTCATAAACCATAAGATGGAAGTAGAGTGCTTTTAATTGGATTATAGTGTTTTATTTGGTCTCAGAGTATATAATTGAGCGTATATTATACTTTGTGAATCTGCTTTTAGTATATTCCAAAGTTCTATTCCTTCGACTTTGTCCTTTTGACCATAGCCCCTTCCAGAATGAGACACTGAGTAACCCACCTTCCAGGAGAGAGCCCTTTGCCTTATTTTTATGCTAATTCTTACATCAGTGGCCTTCTGTTCCTTTAAAGTATTTTTTTTAAATTCTTTAACCAAAAAGACTCTTCTTGGCAATTCATTCCTCTCATTTATACTTGGCTTCTCCTTTCTCCTAGTAACATTTTTTTCTAATTACATAAGTCATTTTGTTTACTGCTGAAAACTTGAAATACACTTAAAGTTAGAGGAGCGGAAGAAGCGCACCCAGGGATGAAGCCCTGTTAACCATTGGGTAGCTTTTCCTACCACCATTCTGCCCAGTGCTAGAGCTGCTTATGGACTACAAACAGTAATCCTTTGCCATGGTTGCTTCCAATGTTTTTCACTGATTTGCTTTTCATTTTTGCCTTTAAAATTTAGTTTTAACATGTTAAATACAGAAGCTTTGCTGTTTTGTGCAGTGAAATCCATTACACTGTTAACAGGCTGATAAATGAATTTTTCACAGAGTGCATGTGCTTATCTACCTGCATCGGCTTTTTAAGGTTTCAGTTTTTAGAGTTAATGGTATCATTTGTATATAATTTAATTTTACAAGTATATTGGCTATTTCCCAGTAGTCATTATTCTTTACATTCAGTTTTGTCCATCTTTTCCATTGACTTGTAAGTGCTTCTTGAAACAAATACTAAAGTCTTTTATAGACTAGTATCTGTTCATAAGCTATTCTATGCTTACGTGATCTTGTACCAATACAACACTGTATTCTAGTTTTTTAAAATAGCTGCTGTTTAATACAGTTATTTCTCTTCTATAAACTTTTTCTTTTCATTAAATTTTGTTGGCTATTTCAACCTTTTCTATGATTGCTAAATTTGGGGCTATTTTGTCAAGGTTTAAATGATCCTACTGGGATTCTGATATTTTGGTACTATAAGGTAATTTGGAAACTGTTGACATAAATAGGAAATACATTCATTTTTTTCTGTAAAAACATGTTATCTTTGTTTTACTCATTTATTTGGTGGATCCTATATATTTTGGCTGAAGATATTTCTAGGTATATTAGGTATCTTTTGTTACTATAGCGGAAATCAACTTTATTTTTTTTTCTATTTTTGGTTTTAATTATTGGTGGATTGAAAAAATATTTGGAAACCTACTTGGTTTATTTCCATATGTATAAGATCAGTGAAAATGGGTGCTATGAGCAGTAGGTTTGATGGAGAGGAAGAAGTTGGTATAGGCTGCCATAGTTGATAGAAGTTATTAAGGAAGGAGAAGGAACTTGAAAACAGCTCAAACGGATGAAGACATTCCTGACTATTCAGGGCAACAATTGTGGAGATGAGCAAGGTATATTCAGGTGTAGTGAGCAAAACACCTAAATTTTGTTAGAGTTTGGAAATACAGTTAGAAGTACTAAGATTGTGGAAGACCTTGGACGCCAGCCAAGAGCTGTAATTCAAGCAGCCTTGTATTGACATAAGAACGGCTAAGCCTATCACCCAAGTGTATGTTACTGAGCTATGTCTCAAGAGTTACTTTTGAGAGGTAATCACTGGATGATGTTTAGGTTTGGTTTATTAGTCTGTTTAGGCTGCCATAATAAAATATCACAGACCAAGTGGGTTAAACAACAGAAATTTGTTTCTCTGACTGTTGTCGATGCTGGAAGTCCATAGTCAAGGTGTTGCCTTCTGTGATTCATGGTGAGAGTGCTTTTCCTGGCCTGAAGATGGCCTTGGTGCTGTGTTGTCTTTTGACAGTGTTGTGTGCATATGTGTAGTGGGGGACACCCTGGCCTGACTTCCTCTTTATATAAAGGACATCAGTACTACCAGATGAGGGCCCCAAATAGGGACCTGTTGGTGGGCAGAACTCTAATACATGAATTCCACGGGGACACAGTCATTTCAGTTCACAGCACTTGGTGTGCAGAGGAGAGAGCCTGGAAGAAGACTGGTAAGATGGGCAAGAATGAGAACATGGGGCTGTAAGAGAAATTTTGAAGGAGGTTGTGGTGAAAAACAAACTTTGAAGGTACCGGTTGAATTTTTACTTTGGAAAGCTAAAAGAAGAAGCCTGATTTTCAGTCTTTAAGTACATTCCTGCGAATATGCTTACAACACTATCTCATTTGGAATGCATGTTTCTGGAAGGGACTATGAAGATACCATTGTGAAAAACAACCCAATGATAAATTTACGTTCTGCCTTTATGGATACTTTGTGATCCTGTCATGCCACCTGTTGGGACCCAGATTGTCCTTCCCAGAATGGAAAGTTTGAAAGAATGGTCTTGTAATTTAAAGTGAACTTTACTGCTACTAGGACAGTACTTTCTACTGGTGTATACTTACTACTTGAAAATGATGAATAACCTCTTTGACATCAGTAACTTAGAACACTTTTGAAAAGGCAAAGGAAGTTTAACAAAGAACAAGAGGACTTGAATCTTGGTTGGTTGGATTTTACTTTATTTGGGAAAAGATACAATGTTGATGTTCTAGGCGTTGTTGTGAATGTTACAGAAGCCTTTGAATAGAGTCAAGGGGACGGTTTTTGATACGGTTAGGACAAGATTTCCATGAAATGGGGAGAACATTCTGAAGTCCTATTAAAATCCAGCGATCAGAAAACTTTTTATGTAAATTGATACATAGTAAATATTTTAGCTTTGCAGGCCATAGAGTTTCTACTAGCAACTACTGTCTTTGTAGTACAAAAATAGCCATAGATGATACATGAATGAATGAGGATGTTTGTGTTACAATAAAACTTTATTTATAAAAAAAAAAAGGTACTGGGTGGGACTTACGGGCTTTAATGGCTGACTTTTGGTCTAATCAGTTATGTGGAGTATTTTATAAATTTAATCATTATTAGGATCAATAGGTTGGAGGCAGATGAATAACAAGGCAGTTTATGGCTACTGTGCTCTGAAAGATACAAGTTGTAATATTTTATTAACAGGCCTGAGAAAGCTTAGCCAATGTATTCTTCAGTAATCAAAGGACTTAGTTCTAACATATTATTAAGTGTTGGTACCTTGAGAGTACAGATTGGGATGATCACTGACTTTTTTTTAATGTCCAATTACCATTTTAGTCACTTGTCTTTTTGACATTCGTTAATAATGACTGGAAGGAAATAAATTTCTCTTTATTCATCTCAAATACTAGTGTCTCTGTGATACCTTCTACAGTCGTTCAGTTAGAAAGGGTGCCTCCATTCTCAACTTTTTATTTCATTCAATTATATTTAGCTATTTAATACATTACAAGGAGCGTTGTAGCACAGAAATTAAGACCATGGGTTGTGAAGCCAGAGTGTATGACTTACTGGTTCTCTGAACTTCTGCAGGTTACTTAAACCCCTATGGGTTTCACTTTCCTCAGCTATCAAATGGGGATAATAGCACCAACTCGTGGGTTTGGTTTTTTTTTTTTTTTTTTTTTTTTTATGAGATTGACATAGTATACAGAAATAAAGCACTTAGAAGAGTGGATATACAATAACTGTTTGATAAACAATCATTAAAGTTTCTCTCTTTGGCTGTAAGCTTTTTGAAGGCATCGGCTAGATTATGCTCTTTGTTGACTGTCAAGCCATTTTCATGGAGCATGCTAATACTCAACAAAGGGTCGGTAATGTTATTACTGTTGTTATCATGACAGGGTCTAAGCAGTCACCTTTTTGTTAAATTGAATCACTGCCATTCCCCTTTTTATCCTTTGGAGAAGGTGTTGAGTGTGCAGGTAATGTCTATAGGGTAAAGAGAAAAACAAGGTAAATAAGTAAATTTCTGTGAGGAATCTTACAAATGAGCTAAATAACTTGTGTACATTTGCCAAGAATAATTCATGAATCTGTATGTGAGGAAACTGTAGTGTCCACCTGAGCCAACTCCATATCTTCATAAATTAATGTATTAGTTTTTGGCATTGCTGCATTTAATTCCTCTCCATCTAGTGTAGTGGGTGGGTAATAGCTACTTTGCTGCTATTGATGCTAACCTTAAATCAAAGTTTATGGGAACAGAACTGTATTAATGAGTCTCAATATCTACTAACTCCCTTTTCCACCCCATAATGCTAGTATCCCTACTCTTGGCCCATCCTCATTATTATCCCTGGTACTTGTTAACTTTAGTTCTGGGATGGTCTTCCACTTAATGCATCATGGTAATCTCTAGCTGAAATCAGTGAAGTTCTTCAGTTGTTCTTTTTCTCCCTCTCTTGCTCAAATTCAGTTTCTTCCCAATTTGTGCTCAGTTTTGCTCTTGAACTTTGCATTGGTTCCTCAATCTTTACCCAGTGTGGACATCTTTGTTCATCAAGCTTTAAAGATGTCCACAATTTTATATTTAGTCTCCAGTGTCAGCAATAGTTTTTTTTCTTTGTCCTTGGACTTCTTTATTAGAAAAACGTGCTCACATTGTTCCTGTAAATTTTAACAGTCTGACCAAATCAGGGGAATCCAGAGCTTCTAGAAAGCTGGCTGGTCAAGAGTCCTAGCAATTCTATAGTTTACTTAACCCCAGTGCTGATTTTTCTTAAAACATGTACATAATCCCTTGGATTTATCATTCACTGGTTTTGTAAAAACACATCTTCCTACTTGGAGTGCTAAATTTAGAAATGAGCTTTGAATAAACACTGAGGTTCTAGGGCTCAGTTTATTTTCTTGTCAAGATCTTTAATAGCTCTTCCTTTTTTGTGCAAGTGCAGTTGACTATTATGATAAAATCCATCTAATTAGCTATCAATATTTGACAGTGTACTTTTTAGCAGTGCCATTCATCCAACTCAACAGAGCAGTCCTTTCAATCAAGAAAACCACACCAGCCATTCAAATGAGAGAATACTGCCAGAGCTGGATTTCATCTTAATGGGCTCAATAAAGAAAATAAAACTTGAGGGTTTCTGTTAGCCAATATATCTCATTAATATTGTGACTGAGACTGTCAGTATCCATTCTCATAGCCCTCAGTGTTTACAACCAATTCTGAATAGATAAAGCCAAATGGAAAACAGGCTTTATATATGTTGTTTTTCATCTAGCAAGATGGAAATTTCCCTTTTATTGGCATCAAACACCTATCAAACACAGCCTCATAAATGTCACTGACCTTCTGTTGTTCCTTTCAGATGGGCAATTACAGCTCTGTTAGGTAATTACTGGGGAAACTCCGAGCATGTAACATGACTTCTGAGTCTTATTTTCTCCTTCTTTGCAAAGGGAGCTGGCGGGGGGCGGGGGGGGGTGGGGGGGTGGGTAATGACATCAGGTGTATCCATCAGCTTTTGTTGTGTAACAACCACCGTATCACCAAGTCTTACAACAGTACACATTTATTTTGGATTGTGTGTCTGCAGGTCAGTTGGGATGAAGATGATCTAAGCTGGGCTCAGCCAGGCTTGGCTCCAGGCTGTATGTTGGGTCCAGGTCTGCCCCACTTGTTTGTCATTCTTTGGAGACGAGCTTCCTAGGATAGGTTCTTCTCACAGCAATGGCAAAAGCTTACTTTTGCAAGTACAGTTCAAGTCTTGGGTTTTCTCATGTCTGCTAATACCCCACTGACCAAAGCAAGTCACAGAATCATCATCAGTGGTGTGTGGAAGTGTTCTTTCTGGGATGTGAGATGGGACAGGACATCAATGTTTTCCGAACAATAACCCACCACGCTACCTTGCATGATGATTGGGAAGGTTCTATGAACTTGTGTATATGAGAGCTCTTTGTGAATTGTAAGGCACTGTGTAGCTGTGATATTTCTAAATTCTCTGTCATCATAAATTATAGCATGATTCTTTTCGATAGGGAAGTACTCATTTCGTAACTTTGTACCAAGAGAGGCCATATACAACACTTGTTGGCAGCTGTTGACTTAAAGTACTAAAATATCATTGCATGTTATTATAGTGGGAGGCTAAAAATCAGGAGTATCTATTACAGTCTGGTATGTTTAAACTACTTCTTGGCTTACCATAAGACTTTAAATTCAAGGAGAAAGCAAGCCAAGGAAAGAGGATTACGCTTGAACAGTCTTCATGATAAAATAGTAGTAATTAGTTGGAGCAAAATCCCATAATAGTTTTTTTTCCCTGCAATTCGCAGGAAACCAAATGGCAGACAGATAAAACAAATTACTTTACTCAGGGTAATTAGCAAGCGATTATAAGGTTTTGCCTATGTTCTCCCAAGAGTACAAAGATCATGCCCTGTTTATCGAAGAACTTTATGTTGCTTAATACCTAATCCATCTAAACTCAACTGCAGAATCTGAGGGAAACCTTGCCACAAACACAACCATCAGAGGACCTGGGAGACCACAGCAATGCTAATTTAATGATGAGCAGCAGGAGGGAAGATAAAGCACAGTGTTTTTCTCTTATTGTTCTGCCACCTTTTGTGAGTTTGCCCCCTCTTTGCATTTGCCTTGACACAGGTATCATGCAATTCCTAAGAATTAAGCTCTGCATGTTTGTGTACCAAGGTCTAGGATTGTGAACTAAAAGAGTGTATCTTTTAGTCCAGAGCATTTTGAGAACAATAACGTCGTTGAAAGAGAGGATCATCCTCTTGCTAGGGGTCATAGAAAATTCAAATTAATTCCTAATCAAAGATCACTCAGGAAAACAGTTCACATAATACGTTGATTGAAGGGCACCGAGACCTTCAGTCTAAGGGTGCTGCCAACTGACAGGAATAAGGACATCTCTCTATTCTGAAAGTGGGCAAAGATAGCAGAGAGGTTCAGGGTTCTCTTTGGACATGGAGGCTACATGACCTAGCCACATCAAATATGGCAAACCACTAATGCAGTCACATTGACTTATTGACAAACAGCATTAAAAAAACCTAATTTGCTTATTTGCTGTAGAGGAAAATAAACACATGGAGTTTTATATTTTGGTTGAATTACATATTTTCTCTTCTTAATGTATAAAATTGTGAAGATTGTGTCTTGACTCCTTTGTCTAATTCTCAGTCATAGAACTTTTTTTTTTTTTCTTCAGTAGAGCGAATTGGGCAAGTCTTCCTGAGTATTTATCATGTTTTCATTTTTATAGGCAGTTGTATTTAAGAAATATTTTTAACTTAGGATATTTGCGATATCAAGTTCGTCTGCATTCCTCCTCATTCTTACATGTTCTTGATTATAAACAGGCTGGTGTGTTACTCAGTAAGAATCAGAAGGATTGGACTCTGGACACTTGGGAAGCATTTTAGAAAGCAGAAATGCCTGACAGGATTGTAGAGCACTGGATATGCTGGATGTGCCATTTTGCGGAGTGGGTGTGGAAACAGACCATTAGCCCCTGTCACATGCACACAGTTTAGTTTGGGGCTTAAGACCTGAGTTCAAGCTCGACCTCTGCTGCTTTGTTGGGGTTGTATAAACCCCCTGGGCATGTTATTTGGTCTTATGAGACACAGATTTTTCATCTACAAAATGGAGCCAATGATACTACCCACATCATGAGGCTGTTTTAAGCATCAAATGAGCAATTGTACATAATATTACATGGAGTTGGTATGTAATGAATTTTATTAGTAATAGGTGATAGATGTATAGACATACACTGTACTGATAGATCAGATGACCTGGAGATTGGGGTAAGAAAGAGGCTAAGAATCTTAAAGAAAAACCCTTGAACCTATGAATAATAGAGTACTAGAAACAGAAACAGTATGATCCTAGCCAAATATAGGGATGCACATTGGTTATCTTCCCCTTGTAAAAGTTGGAGTTGGGACTGAAGACCTCATTTGTTAAAGTGACATGGTTATGTATCTACGTTAAATCCATGAGTCCTATTGTAAAATATTAAAATTCAGCTTTGTTCTTTTTTATTTGAAGACTTGGATAGATTGATAATATGCCCTAACATTCCATACTTTGCTGTACCCATGCCCTCTGGTTGAATGTCTACCCATCCAGACTGTGGGCATGGACTTGGGGATGGCCAGTTAGGATGGCCTGGGCTAACACACTTAGGCTTTCTTCCATGCTTTTCTTGAATTCCTCTAACATAGGCACATTTTCATGGTGGAGGCAGGGATCCAAAAATGGAACAACAAAGGTGAACTGCCTTTTGAAGTCTCTGTTCACATCTCTCCGTTACATCTCTGTTTACATTTCTTCATTGGCAGCTCTTTTACTTTTTTCCCCATAGTACTTGAAATTTATGTAATAAATTTTTAGAAAAGCAGCATATTTCCCCATGTCAGCCATGCTACAGTTAGCAGGGATGCTTCTGAACTTTTATCTTCTACTTAATGTTCAGCACACTGATGGTGTAGGCATTTCTCTAGAAACGATTTCCAGTGGATCCCCCATTTAACCTTTGCAAGGTGACCCTATTCTATTTTGCCAATTTCATCTGTCATTACTAATTGTACATTTTACATTCTAGCCACATATTTTGATAAAAAATTTCCAAATACACAGTTTTTTCTTTTTTAATCTTTCTGCCTACATATATACTGTTTAATTTATTTGGGAAACAACTACCCCTGTTTCACACTCCAACTTAAATTTTTCTCCTGATGTCCCAGGAAAAGCTGGCCTATAATAACTGCTCCAGGTATATGTGGTATTTATTATAATTGTATACACTTGATAGTAGGCAAAAGGCTGAGCAGTGATTTTTATTATAATTATATAAATGCAAACAATTGTGTCTGTCTCCAAAATTAGTGTGAATATGGGAAGCCTGATAAGTTTCTTAATCACCATTTTGTTTTCTTTCATCCCAAGTGGCAAGCACAGTGCCTCATGTTGAGAATATATTTGTTAAAATGTGATTCAGCACTAAAAGAATAAATGAATAATGACACTGCTTTAAAAGCTGAGATAGAAGAATTGTAAGCCTCTAATGAAATTGGCAAGATATAGAACCAGAAGAAACACTGAAGATTGTTTCAGGGATCATTATTTTATAGACTAGGAATCAGTTTAAGGTTGTGTATTTAAGTGGATTGATTGAGTGCTCTGTGCCATGGCTGGTTTCATTCCTTTCTTGATGACTGGAATTGAAGCCTTGAAGCTAATATTTCCAGAATCCGAATTGGATGAATATTTTTGTTACATTTTTAAGTGGTAGAATATTAATGGATCACGTTCCCCCCTACCTCAAAACTCTAGAAACGTTATTCTGTCTCCTGGAAGTCTAGTTTTTCCCATTTGTAGCTGATGAACTATCACTACTGAATGCCTACAGGGTTCTTACCCTTGAAGTTCAAGAAATTCACCAGGCTAGGTCTTCATGTTGAGTACTTTATAATCTTTTTCCAGAATACATTGTGTTACACTGATTTGTAGATTTGAAACTTGATTTGAGAATGTTTTTCTATTAATTTGTTTATTTGGCTGTCTTTCTGGTACGATTATTTTTATCATTGCCATCACTAAGATGATGATCATTGGATTTTCCTTGCCTCTCTTCCTTCAGCTCTTCATTCATTTGCCTTTATCTCTTGGATTTACTGTTACTTTCTTAGGTCTCTTTTCCACATTGTTGACTTATTCTGAGCAGAATGGATTTTACTTCTCACTGTTTTTATTTTGAAGTACCTTTATTACTATCTTGAATTGTTTTTCATCATCACCATCAAATATTTTTTGAGCATTTACCATATGACAGTCCCTAAATGAAACATGTTGTGTGGGTTTATACAAAACCTATTAACACGCCCATCAATTTACAGGTAAGGAAACAGCTGGGAGAGTTTAGGTGACTTGTCTAAGATGATACAGCCACTAAAAGAGACACAGGATTTGAAACTAGTTCTGGCATTAGTTCATAACTGCTATGGCATGCAACCTCCAACTCCAATCATGACTTCTAAAGAGGAAAACGTGTTAGGTTTCAAAGTCATCAATGTTGGTGGCATTTAGTTGGTTAAAACACAGAAGAATAGAGATCAGGGCCCTATACTAAGGTAAGCTGGTGATGATGTATTTGGTCAAGTGGTTGGTGGACACCTGCTCTGCACGGGATGTTGGGAGCCAGGAGAACCACTGGATTTGATTGCCTTATGTCTGTGTCCTCTCCTTAACTCGAATGCCCTGGTCTTTTGGGATCTCTAAAAATCTCTCTTCATACATTTGCTCTGTTATCTTTGATCCAAAAGAAGTACCATGAGCTGTGCAGTACCTGAAGCTCCAGGCTTGTGGGGATCCAGCTGAGAAATCCTGACAAGGCAGGAAGTTTATTCTGAAAATTCAGTATTTATGTAGCAACCTTGTAGAATTAACTCAAACATTGAATGAACTATGCCTTACTGCTCTGAAATAGTCACGAATATTAGAGATCTCTGCATAACATGCAGGACATTCTGGAATAAAGACAAATTAGGGAAAAAATCAGATTGTGACCTATTTGGTCTGTACTTCACTGGAGAAAGGTCACAAACTCCATCCTGTGCCAATTTTGCACTCATCCTTTCTGCAAACCCTTTCGAAAGAGATTAGATTCTTATTACTTTATTACCGCAATAAAATGTTGGGCCAGAATTCTGGAATGAACGAGCTGCCGCTACAGAAGCTGTAATGGAAGAAGCCATAACTTAAGTGTAGATTTGAAAAATTGCCATAAAGGCAATCTTTGACAGAGAAAACACCTTCTAATTTCTCACAGCCAAATATTCACCACCACAGATGAAAAGTCATGGATACTGACTTCTCTCTAGAGTGATGCACACAATATGTTTGCCTGAAAGCCATTGTGTGAGTAATTTTTATAAGATAAAGCAGGGCATCATTGATTGGGTTAATGGTTCCTTAACATAACTAGGAGTTAACCAGTGAACACTAGGTAAATAGTGTACTTTTGCAGTGAGCATTATTTTTTGATTTTTGCACTTGGACCTCAAAACCTTTTTAATCTTAATCTTCTTTTTCTCTTTGGCTTCTCTTCTGTGTCCTCATCTCATGGATTTTAGAGTACACTTTCCCATCCCTAGGAGGTGTTGTGATGGAAGAGGCCCATCCATTTTTTTGGTCCTTTATTTCTCAGGTCATAAACGGTTGTTATAATTCCATGCAGTGCAGATGCAGACACCAGATTGACTTCAGGGAGAGAAGGCCACAGTGAAGGTCACCCTTGCGAATTTTCATAGTAGTCCAGAGGAACTTTTGAGATATGACCCACTGACACTTGCCAGCAAGCATTGCAAACTAGAGAAACTTAGACATTTTTATATGCCCGAGTTGTCTTCAAAAGATATGGAATACATGACAGAAGAGGTTTTATGCAAGTATGGGAGACACTGTTTTAGTTGATGGGAACGGAACTATGAAGCCATACACAAAAGGCAACATTACATTTTAATATAATACCTAACATAATTGGATCAGTACTAATGCAAATTGGAGGGAAACCATAGATTGAAGACACTTACATCCTTTAGTATACTGCTAAATCATTTTAGGGCACGGACACCAAAATTAAGCTTTCGTGTTGCTAAGAATTTATGAGAGGTTTTTACCTTGCCATTCCTACCATCTCCCCATCCTCCTAAGTAATAGCTTTCCCTTGAGTTGCCTTTATTCAGCTTATCTAATGCTTTCATGGGCATTACTTAATTTGTTCCTCACAAGCAGTTTTTAGCACATGGAAAGGGCAAGTATGGCTGTTTCATTTTACTAATGGGACATTAGAATCTCAGAGCAGTTAGGTAGACGAGAAAGTAAATGCCAGACGCCAGAAACTTAGCGCTTTTGGATTGTCTGCCAGAATAGACTAAAAGCAGAGGGTAGGTTGGCTGAGCGACTCCCAACATTAGGTGATGGTCTTGTTGCACTGGTCACTATGGGCAGTAGCACTTGAGTCTTTGCCCCATGCCACTACTTCACTCTGTAAGATGGGGTGCAACAGGGGCTTCGGTATTCTATAGAGGATGTCAAGTGTAGAGATAGATGTCTGATGAGATGATCAGAGGTTTAAAAAAAAACACAATAGCATAAGCCCCCGGACAAACTATTCTGCATCTCAGTTTGTTCTCTTGCATCATATGACAGCTGACAACTGAACACACTCCTAAATGTCACTGTGTCAGGAGCAGCAGGTGCTCTTTTTATCTGCCCTGGAGTGCCTGCATCCCTGTGGGCGGAATGTTCCCGTATGTTGCCTGGTCCAGATTGGATGGTTTATGCCAGTATTTAAATCACAAATTTACCTCTCCACCAGAGGTTTTGAAACACATGTAGACCAGTTAACTGCTCCGTTAACTGTGCTCCCACATTTTTATTATTATTTTGGTGCTTTTGCCAAAGTCCCTTTCCCACCAGAGTTTCTCTCTTCTTCCCTCTGCCTCCAGCTTTGTAGAGATAGAATTGACATAAAATATTGTGAATATTTTAGGCATACGGTGTGATGATTTGTTATGTGTATATGTTGTGAAATAATTACCATAGTAAAGTTACCCTATCCATCACCTCACATAATGACCAGTTTGAGTGTATGTGGTGAGAGCATTTAAGATCTACTCTCTTGCTGCTATCCATATATTATTTTTTCTTGCCACTCCATTTGTAGTTGGAGTTTTTGATGGACATCTTCTCAGTCCAGGTTTAGCTCCCAACCAGGCTTTTATCGTTCTTAATCCCAGTAACATTTCATGGAAACTTCATGGTTTAGTAATTGATACCGTCATTCTTTATATCCCATTTGATTGCATCCTTCTCTTAAGGTATGATGGCTTTTCTTTCCTACCAAGTGGCATTTGAAACTTGCTGGTCTCATCAGAAATCCCTTGGAAGCTCTTTTGGGTAATTTTAGGAGAGTTTCATAAAGGACTATTGATAAATGTGTGGATAAGGTAGAAGGATATCATGAGGCAGTATCCTGCATAGTAACAGCACTATCTAGGCTCAAAATGGTGAATGAATGGAGTGGTTTCTGAACCCCAGAGGTGGAGAGGGCTTCCAGACAAGAGCTGTGTGCAGTGAGCCTGTAGGAAATAAATATTCTCACTCTGTCACCTCTTGTTAATGCTTATCATTGGTCAGACGAATCCAGAAGTGAACCCATTATAGGAATTCATGCACATCACCTTTCCAGGGCACAGAAAAGAATGCGAAATGGTGAAGAGTGGATCTGGAGGGGCAATAACTGGTGATAGCGAGTGATGACCAGCTCGGTCATTATAGTGTTTATCACACTGGTCTTGCATGTTTCAAGTTCCTAACAGGTTGTAGAGCTGACTGAGAAATTTGTAAAACCACAGCGGCAGGGTCATAAACACCAGGCGTCATGTAAAGTTGCTACAGTCCCTCAGCCAAGAAAATCTTTGTGGATTTTTCCACACATATTCCACTCAATACTATTTTGATTTTTCATCAGAATTTGTGGTTACAGCTCGCCAAGTATAGAACCATCATTAAAGAATGCCAGGGACAAAAACTTTTGAGTATATAGCAGTGACTTGATAAGTGGTTGGCATGTGGCAACCTCTGACTAGGATGATTCATGATTTCATCTAAAATCAGTTTTACAGCTTCTTGCATTTCAATGATTCCTTTGGAAAGACATCCTTTGGTTTGGAAACTTTGCTTGTCTCCAGAAAAATTTTATTTTCATATTCTGTCATTTAAATTTCAATTAATGTGACTAAATCCCCTCAAAAAGACTTCTTCCAGCGCTCTAGCTCTCTGCCTACTTGTGACAAAATGTATCTGGGCAGGTTTCAGGCTACTAAGGTAGCAATATCAAGAAAACATTTTCTGTTAAGGTTCAGATGGAATTGATTTGGATTAAAGTTTGTTGACATAAATAATAAAGGAAACAATGTTCAGCTGGTGAAAAACTTGGGCTTGAAAGATATTACAACCTGTGGGTCAATGTCAGACCTCTGAACAAATGCTGTTGAACATAAAAGGCATTGGAAGTGTCAACTGCTTTGAGAGAATATAAAGAAAACTTGATGAATTTCATTCAGAGGTTAGGTAACAAGAAAACTTGGCTAGAGATAAGGAAAAGAAAAAAAAGTTGTTTAGTCTTAAAAACATACTTTTGACCCCAGAACGCTAAAGTTCCTTAAAAAAATTCCTGGGTTACTGAAGCTAAAGATGTATTAAATTCAGGGTTGAGTAATGCACTGTAAATGTTACTTATTTCCTCAGACATATACATGTTATTTATACTTGAGAGCGTTTTAATTTAACAGGTGAATTTCTTTTTCTTGGCAGGGGGTTGGTAAACGAAAGAATTATCCAAAGATAATGGAAGGACAACTGATGGAAATGATCATTGATAAGGTAATGCTGATTTTAAATATGTAGTGATTTTAACAAATGATGATTAGGAAATTACTTGCAGGCATCGGATACGTGTATGAGAAGGGGGAGGGGGGCCCAGTGTTTGTTAGGAGTTGGCTTTGTCCTTTGTTCTTGTATCTAGCAAACTCTTTCCTCCATCTCTGTACAAATAGGTTTCAGGTCTCTTTTTACTAAGAACTTAGAGATGCCATAGAAACGCAATGGACATGTAAATGAAAACTGTTTAGTTACAGATGTCGACTTGCTGTTTGAGAAACTGCTTACCTCTCAACTTTCAGGCTAATCCACATCCACTCCTGCAGCAAGTATTGACTGTGTACCAGTTGAGGGAGGGAGGGGTGACCACCACAGAATAGTAGACTACCCACATGAAGCATACATGGGAATGTCAGGGACTAGGTAATAATAAGTAGATGAATGAGAGATTTTCAGTGAAATGAATCAAAATGTGTGCTGATAGCTAAATGTAATTGAAGAAAACCAGGAATGATAGAGTGATGGAGTATAACGGCGTGTTGGCAGCTATTTTAAATTGAGTTGTCTGGGAGGGCCTTTTGAAACAGAAATATTTAAGACCTCAATGATAGGTAAGAAGCAGGTTAAGAATAGAGGAAAGGACAGAATGTTTTCGCTGAATTGACAGGTAAGAAGCAGGCAAGGAAACAACAAAGGACAGAATGTTTTAGCCAACTTAAAAGCAAATGCAGAAGCCCTGAAGTGGTGCTACACATTATGTTGAAGGTAAGTAAGGAATGGTCGAATGCCTTTAGAGAAGAGCCTAAAATGGTATTTAAGTTGATCTTTAAAAAATTATATTGGTCTAAACTTCTATGAAACGGTTCCAGAGTGCTTGGAAATTAGAAGTTCGTGTATAAAAATTCTCATCTGGTTAGGATTTTTGGAACTGGTTTTTGCTTAACTATATTTTGAATGCATAGGAAAAAAATTTTTCACAAACCGGGTAAGAACTGTAGTAACAAATTGACTTTGTCCTCAAGATGAGCAGAGTTCAGACACTGGAAAAAGGTATAAGCCCATAAAAAGGTAATTAATGAAACAACATCATACCAAGCAAAAATGAATCGTGAAGTGATAAAGAGGAAAAGAAGGTTGCTTAGAGGATGGCTTCTTGGAGGAAAGGGGATTTGAACTGGAAGGAAGTTAAGAATTAAGATGTGAGAGACCAGTGGGCTTTGTGGTAATGAGGAGGGCTGATGGGGAATAATGACATATCATTTACTTCTCACTGCCTTTCCCCACCCCCCACCCCCACAACTGCCTTTCTTCTTCATAAAGATGAATAAAATTCAAATGAAGTGGAACAAAGTTATGAAAAATTGATGCTGCTTTTGGTGTGAGCAAAATTTACATCCAGAGCACTAGCAAATAGTCTGAAGCTTTTTCCTTACAGGAATACTCTCTGTTGTTTACAACAAGGTTTCTTACCCTACTAGATAGCAGCTTACCGCCTTAAGAAAACTCTAGTCCTCAAGTGGTTGATTTTTCACTTTGATGGTGCTTAACTAATGCAAACAAATGGAACAAATATAACCAGATTTGGTAATGACAAATAAGAGGGTAATGGTGGTAGAACTACCCACGGTTGATAACTATGCCATTTCTTCAATGGCAAAGTAGAGGATTTGGGTTGCTGGCCTTGAGGTATGGTAGCCACATGTTACAATGTCTGGTAAAGGGTGTTCTTGAAGGTGAATCAAGGTTGTTGATGTATCCAAGGTTGCTAGATGCCTCTCTCTGGGACGTGATGTCCTGAAAAGGGACTGAAAGCAAATAAACACAGCACAGTGAGCAGCTCAATCAGTGGTGTCAATGGACTCTTGGCACTTACTGACTCTGGTCATTGAGTCAGGTCCATGCTGTTTGTCGTGGGTCAGTTCAGTAACTTACTCTCTTTATCACGTGTTGGGTATTTGTCTCTTTTGGAGCCGCTGTTGCTATAGACTGTCTGAGATGTTACTTTATGTGCGTGTGCGTGTGTATGCATGTGCGTACGTCTGCATGTATATTGAGGTCTTAAAATGGTTAATTGTTAGAAATACTTGGGGTCTCTGACAAAACACAGATGCTTGGCACTCATTCCAAACCAGTTAGATAAGAAGATCTATGCTGGGGCCTAGGCATGAGTATGTATTTTTCAAAGCTCCCCCAGTGCTTCTAAAGTTGAGTCAGTTTTGAGATCCCCCGACCTCCTCTGAGAGGAGGAAATGCCTTGATTTATATGCCTGCATGTGTGTCAGATGTTTTAAGTGAAGTCATTAACCAAAATGCATTTCCAGAGTTCAGGTCATTGAGTTTAAAATCAAATAAAATACATTTCTGGGTGACAGAATAGTAAGGACATGAAGAGCAGTCGGGTGATATACACAGAGGGAGCTCCCGTCTCGGCTGCAGCACACATAGTGACCCAAAGAAAGATAGCACCCAGGTCACAGCTGCAGCAGTACATTTAGGAGCCATCAGTGATTTGACAGTGCTATCACCGCAGGCCTCCGGTGGTCACCGGCACTCGTCTCCGTGGCCCTTGATCGGTAGGATCCCTGTCTAGCCCACATGGATAATCACATACTAACCTGATACACATGGGTGCCAGGATGCTCCAGTGAGGCAATATAGTCCTGACTCCTTTGTGGAATAACCGAAGAAGAAAAAAGAAAGACTTCATATAGGAAAATCTTTATCTGTCAAAGGCGCTGCTGATGGTAAGCATACATCTTCCTCCTCAGGGCAGTACAGTCATTCTATAGGTTGAGGTCTTTTTCATACCATTACAACTTGTAAAACAGTTACCAGGAGTATCAGATTTGGACTCAGATACCAGATTGAATGGTGGCTACAGCTCTTATTAGCTGAGTGACCTTGGACAAGTTCCTGGACATGTCTGAACCCCTTTTTCTCTAAAATGTGGGCAATTAGATGGCTGCTGTAAGAATTAAAGATCTTGTGTTCATCAGTTCATTTTAAGAGTGTTTTTATGTAAGTATCATGGGTCAGGTACTATTCTAGAAACTAGAGATAAAGCAAAAAAAAAAAAAGTCCACTTTTCATGGAACTTAGAGGGGTGCGGTGAAACAAAGACAATGAACAGATGAACAGGTGAAGACCTAGTATGTCAGGTGGTTGATATGGATCATGGGTAAAAAGGAAGCAGAGTCCATGGAATAGGAATTCTTGGGGGAACGCAGAGGGGCTGAGATGTTATATCAGGAAACTCTCATTGATTAGGTATCTGAGAAGAGTCCTGAAGGAATTAGGGTAACCATGACAGGTGGGTATCTAGGAAAGTTCTCTGCAGGCAGAAGACCTAGCAAGTGCAAAGCCTCTGAGGTGGGATTGTGTGTGGAATGTTCTAGAAATGAAAGGAGGCTGATATGGCTGGAGCTGAGCAAGAGAGAGGGAGATTGGAAGTCTATGAAGTCAGAGTTAGTAATGAGGCCAAGTCAAGTAGACAGCCCTTCTCAAGCTTTAATGTACACTGGAATCCTCCGGACATGTTGTTCAGTGGATCTGGAGTGGGCTTTGGGGTTCTGCATTTCTAACATCTTCCACTTCCACAAACCATGCTTTGAGTAGAAGTGGTACAAGGCCGTGTAAGATATTGGACATAGAGATGCTAGCTTTTGCCCTGAGGGAGATGGGAAGCCACTGGCAGGGTTTGAGCAGATACCATTTTGATCCCTCTGGCTGCTGTGATTGAGGAGGTGTGGTCAAGAGTCCTGATAGGCCTGGCAAACAGTGTCTGGGCTTCCATCCTGGTGCCACTGCTCACTCCCTTCCTGTCTTTGATGAAGTTGAGCTTAAACTCCTTTCTCTCCCAACTTGGTGTTTTGAACAGTGTTAAATCTTGAGCAAAGGTTAAAGAAAAGTTAGAATCAGTGCCCGTATATCCTTCACCTAGATTGACCGCTTTTCTTTATTTGCTATATTTTCTACTCTCAGTACCTATTACCCCTATTGTTGCTAATCATTTAAGAGTAAGTTTTTGACATGATGACTCTTTAACGTTGCTGTTTTTTGAAAAGTCTGCGTCAATTTTGTAGAATGTCACCCTCTTTGGATTAAAGTTTTTTTTAATGACTTGATTCAGGTCATGCATTATTGATTAAAAAAAAATCCTGTGTGAATAATGATGTGTTCTGCTCACTGCATGCATTTGGAGAAACTTGTCTGTTTGCTTCATTTTTGGTGATGTTAACTTGGATCACTTGACTAAGGTGTTATCAATAAGATTTGTCCGCTATAAAGGCACACATTTACCTTTGTAATTAACAAGCTATCCATGCAGAAATACTATGTAAATATCCTTTTCCCTAACAAACTTTCACCTAATATTTCCCACCCGTTAATAATTCTTATTGTATAAATTATTTCTACAGAGTTTGCAAAATGGTGATGCTTATAACTACTACAATTTTATGTTTATCACTTGACATTTTATTATAAAGAGCTTTATTTTTACCCTATTTGTGGATACATGGATCCATCTATCTACCTACCTACCTACTTAATTGCTTATCTATTCATCTAACCATGTATGGTCTCAGTGTGAATTCATGGATTCTTTTTTTTTTTAATTCAGTTGTTATAAACCATTAATGTTGCCATTTTGATGACCAGATTGTCCCGATTTTGTCAGTAGGAGCTCATTAAATCTGTTTCCAGTGTATTTTTCATTTTTTGAATGTTGCATGATTTTATTGCCTCCCAGAATATTTCAGGTTCACCTTGTACTTGACCTTCCCTAGCCTTGGATCGGCAATTTCTCCCAGTGTTCCTGGTTGCTTTTAGTGGGACCTATAAGTGCCAATTTTGTAAATTTATGAAAAGGGATGTCAATATAACAATATTTGCAGAGTTGTTTTGAGGATTAAGCAAGAAAGATTGAGAAAAAAGTTTACACAGTATCTGGCACATAGTACAAGCTCAATAAATTAATTTGATGCCATCTATTTCCAAGTCAATGTAAATAATAACAGCATGGCTGGATATTTCAGGGCAAAAAATAGGAAGGACAGTAGATGAATTCAGAAAATGTGAATTATAATGTCCTCTGAAGGAAAGCAAAAGGTTAACAGATTTTCATACTAGGCCCATAAATATATACTTTGCCTCTTGATGCATAGATGAGAAACAGTTTGCCATTACATGTGGCATCTTAGCATACGCAGTTACCAATCTTGTGCTTAAGTCCTTATGCAAATAATGTAGAAGATAAGTCATACTCTCAAGTAAATGAATTCTTAGTTTTGATGATGTGGAAAGAGATTTTACATAAGACTTTAAATCCTAAAACATTTCATTTGAAATTACTTGCAAAAATGTCTTTAAGAAGGGGGCTTCATGTGGAGAGGGATTGGTTGCATTTAGACTCCAATAGAGAACGAAGTAGTATGATAACATAACAGTAGAGTCTTAGAGTGAAGAGGAGTTTGTGTTGCTTTGCCATTTCTAATTTGCCTCACCATGAACAATCCTTACTTGGTTGGGAAGCTTGGTCTTTATGTGTGGTAACATTTTTTAACAAATTACCTTTAATTTTTCTTTACTATAATGTAGTACATGATCCTTGTAGACACATGAGAAAATACAAATAAACAGAAAAAAAATACTATCATCTCACAACCAAAAGATAATTAACATGCTAGCCCATATGTTATGTTTTTCTATAATATACATTTACATGCATACATATTATTAACATACAATAGGCATGTGTTGATGCCATATTGCATATAAGGGCCTTTTAATAAAATACCAAAAACATCATTTTATGTCAATATATATTCAGTAACTTCATTTTCATGGATCCAAAGTAGTTAAATATTGGTATAAAAAAGCAACACAATGTTGCTGAGCATTGTTGTAATATTTCCCTACAAGACACAATATCTCTTGGCAATTGAAGGAGTTACAATTCCCTTTTGTGTCTTCCATTACATACAGGGCTACTTGAAGACCTGAGATGTAACTTGTTTAAGTATCCCTAGCACCTAGTAATATGCCTGGATCTATTTGGCATTCAATAATTATTTCTTAAAAGCATGCATGGCATATAGATATCTCGAATTCATTCTTGTCTTTAGGGTTTGGTGTTTGTGGTGGGATAACAGGTAAGAGAGAATCTAAAAATAATTCTAGTGAAAGAAACTACAAATTGCTTGTCCAAGGTAAATAAAAAAGTCTGGGAATTGAGATTCTTTGAATCTCTCTTGAACCCCTAAGTGACATTATAGGTATACACATAGAAGTTAGATAGGCACTTGAGATTTTTATGAACTAATAAATGTTGCCTCTTAGGATACTCCTAGGTATACATAGTTGTTCACTTTTGGGGGTCGGGGGAGAACATATTTACATAAACACAAGGAGCTCCATGAGAGTAAAGGCATCGGAATGCTTTCCACTTGGTCAGTGAGGCTGAAGGTTATTAGACCCTCTTTGATCAGATGGTGATACCTTGATTCTACTGGAAGAAAAAGTTTTGAAGAGAAGCTCATGTAGAGAAAACAGGGAAGAGCCTTTCTTTTACTTCTAGTCTGGAAGGTATTAGGAGAGGCCTGGTTCTCACACAGCTTGTGCTTGAGGCTTTGATGCCCTCTCAACCTAGCTGCTTTGACCCAACAGTTGTGCTTTGAAGATGGGGAGACATAAGTAGACATTTTGAAAAGGCAGTAATGTCGAGAGTGCCAGGGATGTGATACTTTTGAGTCCTGCACAAACAATTGAGCTAGTGTGGCTATCACTGTGGTAGTGAAGAAGGAAAGCCATCTCTGTGGGATGAATTTTCACAGCAGTGTCATGTAAATAGTGATGAGGGCAAAGGAAGCTGGAAACTGGGGGCTTTCTGCAGGGCTGGGAAAATTTTCGTTCTTTATTGGTCTACTTTGGGTTGAGTTAGTGACTACAGTTACTGTACAAATGAGGAGGGTGGTGCTTTTTCGGAGGAAACACCAGAATTTCTACTAATAAAGATGAATGGAGTAGTGGATAATTAAATAAAAAATATGAAATATTCAAAGCTGGCAAAGCATGTTCTATTAAAAACAAGGACCATCTTACTGTTTTACCTTTTACCTATTCAACCTGTAACCCATCTCCAAGTGGATCAATCAGCTATTGTTAGGTAATAAAACTCAGTGGCTAAAAAAAAAAAAAAAAAAAAAAAAAAAAATTTGTCATGTGTCTGCAATTAGCTTAATCTAGGCTGAGCTCAGCTGGATAGCTGTACTTGAAACTGCAAGACCAGATGAATTTAGCTCTTTGGAGAAAGTTGGGCTTAGCTCTGCTCCTTCTGTGTTCCTTCTGGGGCCCAGGATGAGGAAGCATCACTTACCTGGGTGATGCTCTTCTCACAGGGAGGATAGAGTGTAAAGGGGAGCACCCTACCACAGGAGCACATTGCAGACTTTTGCTTGCTAATATTTTATTGGTCAAAGCAAGTCACAAGATGATTCCCAAAGTCAAGGTGCAGGGGAAATACTGTCTTTGATGGAGGAACTGCTAAGTCCTATCTCAAAGCTTGTGGATAGAGGTTGGGGTGAAGAATAGAGCCAATAAGTAATCGATCATGTCTAAGGTTTATATTAACCTCTTCTCTTTGGGTTTTTCATTGTGTGTTTCTGTTTTCACTTAATTTTCCATCTTCAGAACTCCTCCAGAAGTACCATTATCTTAGGATTTAGTTGAATTTGCTCTTGGGTTGTTTGTGTTTCTTACTCTTTTTTCTTCAGCTACATTATAGGCAACTTAACATGGAGATCCTAGATTATTTTTCCAAGTATTTTTTGCACGTCCTACAACAGTGGTGAGCCATATACTAGATACCCGCAAAAACCTAAGCAATGTATTTGTAGAAGTCACATGAGAAAGATTTCTGTGGAGAAAAACAGATCTTCTGATGGCTAAGGTCTTCATAGAAGATTCTCATAAAAGGTAGGCTATAAGCATACAACACTTTCTTAAAGAACTTGACATAGGGGCACCTGGGTGGCTCAGTCGGTTGAACGTCCGACTTCAGCTCAGGTCATGATCTGAAGGTTCGTGTGTTCGAGCTCCGTGTCAGGCTCTGTGCTGGCAGCTCAGACCCTGGAGCCTGCTTCAGATTTTGTGTCTCCTTCTCTCTTTTGGCCCTTCCCCTGCTCAGGCGCTATCTATCTATCTCTCTCTCTCTCTCTCTCTCTCTCTCTCTCTCTCTCTCTCAAATATATATATAAAAAAGAATTTGGCGTAAACTAGACTTCCTAAATCTTTAAAAAAAAAATACAAATTGGAAAGCAGAAGGAGTTGTATGTTTCTGGGCTGCCTACTGCTGTAATATTAACTATTTCTGGTATAATGGCAGGCTGTCTCCTCTATAATCAAAGGAAAATGTGTAGATTGACATTTCTGCCAACTATTGAAATGTCTCTTAAAAATGGTGATAAGTAACAGGCATTTTGTATGTGCTGGTTATTTTGACCTGATGGATTTGCAAATTTCTCGGGAGCATGGAAAATAAAAACTGCAGCTTATTTTTAAGTACAAATGTTATGTGTAGCAAATGAAGTCACATTTTTATTTATTCATTTATTTGTTGGTGCTGTTAGAAAACCACTTTGCAGCGAGTGTGAGGGAGAATACTTATTAGGCTAATAACAGCAGAATCCTAGAAATGCAGCATGTAGACAAATCTTCCTCTAGAAAATAACATGGAGTTATAGAAGGTTAAGAATTGGTAAAGATTGGTGGAAGCCAAGAGCTAAAAATAGATGAGCAGAATGGAGGAAAAAAGTGAGAAGAAAAGGAAAACATGAAGAAACCACGAATAGTGTTTAGAATGGCTATTTTGTCTTTGTTCCCTGTTGAAAGTTCCTAAAAATGCAGTAAGAGACCTTTAGAAATTCTTGGAAAAGGATAATTTTTATTATGCACAATGTCTAAACTCCTGTGGGTATGTTGCTTTTTCATTTTAACGGGCATGCTCACACACCCTCTAGCACACACACAGTCTTGTATGTGTGCACATACATACACATACATGCTTTTGACTTATGTAATGAAACATACTGTCCCATTATGAATATAACTCAGTAAAATGTTTAAAACATTTTAAACAAAAGATGAAGATGTAATAAAGATGTGCTAAAAGATGAAGATGTTTGTAATGAGTAAAGCTGATTCTTAAATACAATGCTCTCTATATCCAACTGGAAAATTTATAACTATTAATACTGAAACATCTTCATACAACTTGGAAGATAATGCCTCATGCTTTCTTTGACAGAAAGACATGTTTCTATGAGCGTTCTGTTTCTGATTTCCTCTCAGTTTTCAATGGAATATCAGGAAAAGTTTGCCCTTTCTGAAGGCATCTGTTTGGTGTGGAATAGGAACACTGTGGTGCATAAGACCAGGCGGTTTGATTTGCCTACAGACCTTTCCATGTTTTATCCCTCCAGTCCCTGAAATCCCAAAGGACTCTGAGAATTCATGCTCAGTGTGGTAGAAAAATAGATGAAAGTTCCAAGAAAGCTGTCCTTTTTGTCTTTCTAGGCCTCTGGTGTTGATAATATTTTTGGCTTCAACCTGTTACTTATACCCCATTTTGAAAGTTGATAAGAACTATTAAAACCTGGTATTTTCCTGTTAGTTTAGCCTTTCCTGCCATTTACCTATTGTTATTTTGGAGTTCCTTTATTATCCTTGCCATATCCAAGGTTAAATAATTCCAGTCTCTGACTTGTGATCTTTGGGAACTTGGATGCAGACTGGGATCTGTAGGGCACACAGGGGTAGTCAGTTGGGGCTGCTATATCAAAGTGCCACACACTGGGTTGCTTAAAGAACAGAAATGGAATTTCGCACAGTTATGGAGGCTAGAAATTGGAGATCCAGGTGCTGACATGATGGATTGCTTCTGAGGCCTCTCACCTTGGTTTGTAGATGGCCATCTTCTCCCTGGGTCTTTACTTGGTCTTCCCACTCTGTGTAGCTGTGTCCTGTCCTCTTAGAAGTACACTTTAATATTTGATCTCGTTTTACCTTAATTGCTTCTTTAAATGCTCTGTCACCAGATAGAATCACATTCCTAGGTATTGAAGGGTCAGGACTTGAGAGTTTGGGGGGAGCATACTTCAGCCCGTAACACCTGTCTTTCACCAACATGGTGTAAGAATCTTAAGGCTGCTCTATCTGTACAGAATAATCTGTTTCAAGTCATTTTTCTTGACCACATCTATGCAAATACTTGTGGTTCAGCATATGATGGGCAAGCCAGAAGTGCCTCATGGGTTTAAATAACTGTTTTTGATATTCCAACACATTTGATAGGTAATCCAATCCTATTAGACTGCCAGGATTTCACATCTACACCCATGTTGAATAAAAGCTAGATATGGAATAGTTTTCTCCCTGCCGCTCCCTCCCCAAGTTGCACCCTGTTCTGACCAAGTGATAGGGAATTGCTTGGAAAAAAGACAATGAGTGGGAGAATTAGGGAGAAATTATAGATTCTCTCCTAAAACCCTTCCAGGCTTTCATCTAAAACATGATACATTTCCAGAGATGTATTATCACAGTGACAATGGCATAACATCTATCATGTAACATCTCGTCTAGGTGCATTGCTATAAATGTCTGAAACGTGACATTTACTCCTCCCTTCCTCTCCTCCTTTATACCTCCTTCTTTCCCCCTCCCCTCTTTAGTTCCCTTGACTCTCTAATTCTCTAATTCACACATACAAGGAAGAGGGGTCAAGTAAACTGATTGCTAATGTGATTCATTTACCTACCAATCATCACTCTGCGATGGCTCAGAGTCATCTGATGAGGACAATGAAGTTAATGAGGATGTGGAAATGAAGGGAAGCAGGGAGGAATGATAAGAAGGAAACAGTTGCAGGGCTGAGAAGCCTGGGGAAAGGGGGCAGGCTATGACCTCAGTCAGGGGCGTGCTGGAACCCAGAAGGGAAGAGAAATGGTGGAGGCTTCTCCCTGTGACCCTCAGTGCATTCGGATACAGCCGATCGTGCTGTCCAATTGGATTTTCTGACAAAGTCTCAGTTGAAGCAAAAATGTTATTCTGCAGATATGTATATAGGAGTGGTTATATGGCTTTGGTATATTATTTCCTTGCTGTAGAGCAGAATATGTTATTTATTTATAGAAGTAGCACAAGCCTCACACAGTTTGCCCCGGTATGAGGGATAATTTACACACAAAATATTAGAATCCACCAATGTAGAAAGCATCAAGGTTGTAATGGGGAAGATGTGTTTTGGTTTTGAGCAGGAGGAGGAGTGCCAGCTGTCACTGGGGAGAACTGAGTAGCTGCTCGCAGGCCATGCTGCTCCGTAAACTGGTCCAAGACTATTAGGAAGGAATTACAGAAAGCACATTTGTTGTTCTGCTTCATGGCCAGAAGTAATTTTAATAGATTCCTGAATTTTGTCTTTAGGTAAGCCAGGAACATACAGAAATCAGTTTCAGTTAATAATTTTGTTGCCGATGGGAATTGTAAAGAGGATTTGTTTTAATCATTTTAGGGCTTAATAAAGGAACTGCTGATGAGTGGGAGCCCAGGGGTTTGGTTAGTTCAGGTGAGTTCACAGGGCAGGCCCATGTGAAGGTGGGCTTCTCTCTGTAGGAAATAACATCCCCACTCCGATTGTTCCAATGGCTTAGATATTAAAGGAACGTGGGACCCCAGGAAAGTGAGGAGGCAAAGCCCGGCTTTCAATAAATAAAACCTCTTTCATGGCTTAAGATGTTTTCTCAGCCAAGTAAAACATGCTAAAACAGTGAAGGTCTTGGGTTTGGCTTAGGCAGTTTTGAATTCCATGGTCCTGGGCAAGTGACTGCATTTTTCTCTGCCTCGGTGTTTTTATCGCCGAGAATGGTGATAATAGCGGCAACTGCCTGTCTGCCTTAGCCCTTGGAAGACCAAATAGGGTCGTGTATGTGAGTCTTAAAGCATCGAGCCTGAGAGAGTGAGTGCTCAGTAAATTGTAGTTAGTCTTACTAATACTGTTGTTGTCATGCTTAAAATAAGTGTCGGCTTCATTATACATGTTAGACAAACTCAAACTTGAAGAATATCGAGAGGAGCCTAGGCCTAGAATGTTGACAGTTTATATGTCCCAAAATCATTGGACTATAATTTGGAAAACAGAACTCACAACATTTATCTGCATAGAAAAATTCCTGGTGTTATAATTGTCTCCAGCTCCTTTAACTATCTAGATATCAAGTCACGAACTGTCATGCTCGGTTTTATTTTGTTTGTACCTTTGCTACTTGAAACTATTGTTCCTATCTAATTAAGGGCTTGTGGTATTTTCTACGGTTATTTTTAAAATGTAAAGTTTATAGGATCAGATTGAGTCTTTTTTTTACTTTTATCCAGTCTAACCGTTTCCTAAAATTAAATCTCCGTAACCTTTCCTGTGAATAAGCAGGGTTCATGGGGTGTAATTATAAAGCAACTTTATTTTTGTCTCCCAGTGTCTGTTCACATTTATTCTGAAGGCCTGGTTCTTTGGGAGGCTTTTGATGACCTTTAAGGGAGGTCCCATGATTTGGATGGTCACTTTTTGGTAATAAAACAACCTTTACTCAGTAATGTGTCCTGTCAAAATAGTAAATTTCACTTGAAGGTAAAGCTTCTCCCCTCTAGTCCGCCTGCTGCAGGCTGGCTGCCAGCGGGTGGGTAGAGATGGTGTTCTTTTGGTTCTTGTTTATCCTTCAGCCCGGTAATGGTAATCGCTCTTCCCCCAAAGCAATTTCAGGCCACTCTAGGTTCAGAGCTGAGGAAGGCAAAGGGTAGAGAGGACAAGAATATTCTTGCTTGCCTGCCAGTGTTTGGTGATGCTCTCTTGATACAGAAGTGTCAAGCTGAGCTTTGGTAGGGCATCTTTAGGGAATGCTTTGCCTTTCCATCTCATTGCTGGGATTTGGGTCCTTGGTGTCCCTTTTAGTTCCTTCCATAAAGACCCCTGCGTTTCTGAATGCCCTCGGCTGCCTGGTTACTAATATCTTCCTTAGCATCTAGTTTTCTGGCACTTTCAGCCTCTGGGTGTTTCTTCAGCAGACGAGACATGGGACGAAGCTGCACTAACTCTCATGTGTTTGTCCCATGGCCCTCCAGTGAAGTGATCTTTATTTCAACTTTGTTTCAAAGCACACTAGCTGGATTCTAGACCCTTCCGTTACTTAGGGATGAATCTGACTCTTATTCAGGGTATTTGTCAGCCTCTGAGAAATCTATGAAATTTTTCAGGTGGTGTCATTATACTCCTTAGGTTTAGAAACTGCAGTCACCACAAGTCCATTTATTTTTCCAAAATTGCTCTTCTAATATCCACGTACCTTTTAATCCTTTTATATGCTCAATTTGGGTATTAGGTAGAGAGTAGAATAACAGGTTTTTTTTTTTTTTTCCTAAATAAGGGGTAACATTCTATACTGGAAAATACCATTATTATGTGGGTATACCATAAGACAAGATGATTTGTTCTCAACCTCTCTATAAGCACCAAGTCCCCTTCTTTATTTCCTGTATATTGTCTCATAGAGGGAAATAAGGATATATTTGTGGCAGAAAACTGATAACATAAATGTACTCTCCTAACCATTTTTAAAGGTAAAGTTGAGTAGCATCAACTATATTCATATTGTTGTGAAATGTGAACCACATTAAAAAAAATCTCATTGTATACTGAAAAAATCCAGCTTTCTCTGAGATTAAGGTTTTTAAAAGCACGATGATTATGACAGTGGTTGGTAGATGCTTACTCAAGTTTGTTCATATAAGGGGAACTGGTTTCAAACTATAGGTGGCCAACAAGGAGACTCTCTGGAAAACTGAGTACTATGGCTATAAGGAAAGGTAGCAACAGAAAGTGTTCTTGAAACCTTAGCTTAATGAGTCTCCATCCCGTAGCTATCCTCTTAATAAAATTTGAGTTTTCCTAGGCAGCCTGCTTCCTTTTGAACCAATAACTGTCCACTTAGGTTCTCTCTGCCTTATGTATCATTTCTTGGTACATCATAATTTTGGTTTTTTCATAGTTTCTGAATCATCATAATTTCTCTTGATTGCCTGTGTCTCTGACAAACTGGTAATAACTCCAGCTCATCTTCACACAGTGACATCCCCCCCCCTTTTTTGGTATTGGTATTTCCTAACTTAAATTTTCAAAAATGGCAAGTGGACTGTCTTCTCTTTTCATCTTATGTGGGCACTGCCAGCCAAGGATTGGCTACCCTCGAGTCAAAATGTGGCTACTCACAGCTGCCTTTGAAGCAGAGGCTGGGGGGAGGTGGTTCCTGAGAAAAGAACCCAAAGCATAGCAGGTGATATGATAGATTTTGTGCACTTAGTAAAAAGATCTTGTGTGTACAGGTAAGCAGTAAGTCTTTTTATGTTCGATTTTTGTGGACTTTGGCAGAGAACAGAAACCCTTTGAGGAGAAGGATGCGAGTAAAGTCCCCTTGAGAACAATGAATTGAAAAGGGACTTCTGAATTTCCAATCATAGTGGATTTTTTTGAGGGAGGGGCTGTTTTCTTGCTTTGGTTTTCCCTAGCACCTGATCCTGGAACAAAGATGCTATTGCACATAGTTAATTAGGAAGGCCTAACAGGAAACACTGTTGGAGGAAGAGAAGAAATGAGACGGGGCAAGGAATGCAGCCAACAAAAAGTACATTAGGTGGCTACTACTGTGGCTTATTCCACTGGTTAATTGTGGAATATGTGCAATGCATCTCAAAGTTCTCTCAAATGAGTACTCAGGAACCTGGATATTTATCTACCAACTTCCAATGTATCATGGGCTGAGGGCTGCTTTTCTGGGCCGTTAATTCTGGCACTTTTGGCTTGTCCCATGCACAGCTTACAGCTTCATGCTCAGTAAAAAGCCCTCAAGCCAGGAGTCACAGGGTTTGCAGTCAGCAAGCCTTGAATGTATAGGGTCGTAAGTAGAGTATCTGTGAGCAGGACACTGACAGCATCTCCTCCTTATCCCCCTTTGCACTGTCTGCTTTCATGAAAGAAGCCTGATTTTATGCAGGTATTTGTCTCTTAGGGAAGGTGACCTTACCTGAAGCTCAAGGGTGCATCTGGGTTAATGTTAACCACTCATGGAGATTCCATTCCTTGTGCTTGCCTTTTGGCGTGTGTATGGATACATGGTGCCAGGGGGCCTCTGGGAAAGGTGTCTTCATTGTTATAAAAGAGAACCTTCTAGAAAAAGGCAGTACTGTATTTTGCACTAGAAATGTTACATACTCATGTACCACTTGGAAACATGAGACTCTCCGTGGTACCATGAGCCCTAAAATAACCAACCTTGAAGATGCTCTACCTTGGGATTTCTCATTTTGAGAGTTGACAACTTTTCCTGATAATCTAAATCATTTTGAGTAAGGTTTATTATTAACTACAAAGGCATCTTAATGGGCATGAGGAAGAAGTTTAAGTACCAGATGACAAAGCTCATTTTTTGAAGTTTACAGAAAGTTCTACTAAGAGATTATAGGGTGATGCCCATATGTGGTAACAATTCCAACCCCATTTCTACAACACTTAGACCCCTCCTGTAGTACAAACAATATGGAGTGACTTTTGCTGATGATTGATGGTGCGTTCTAGAGCAGCGGTTTATTTGATCTCCATGCTTGGTTGCATGTCTCTTGAATATACTGTGATTCAGTAGGATATATTCACAGAATAGGTTTTCTACTTACCAAGGTAACATGGTTGGCTTAGGAATAGCACAGGTGCAACTCATTGAGCTGCCTGCTGAACTAACAAATTTTCCCCCTGAAAATTGTTCTTGCTTGTAATAGTATCATGAAAAACAAAACAAAACCAGAAACAAAAACAAAAAAACAATGGATACCGAGACTTGGGTATGTGGCAGTTCCCCATGAGTGAATGACGTGAACTTAAAGGAAAATGATTGACAATATATGTTGCCAGTGATAAAAATTTGAGCTTTTAGGTATAGTTTTGACTTTTCAAAAATTTTATGCACCATAGACACTCTTGATACGATTAGTGGTGATAGTAAGAGATGTAATTTTTAAAAACTGTACAGTGAGATGTGTCAGTGTTTGGGACATCTGGGTAACTGAAGCAATGGCTTTCAAACAAGTGATGCATCGTGTTACAAAATCATGCATAGGTAAACTGTCCACTCCAAGTGCAAGACAGTTGAATGGGTTTTAATGTGACAAAGTTAAACTAAGTTTATTAACATGGTTTTAGGTTCCATATTGTAACTCACTTTTAAGAACCTACCATTTGTTGAGTTTTGATACAGTGTTAAAGAATATCCACAGTGATCTGAAAAGATGCTTAAAATATGCCTCCCTTTTCTAGCCATATATCTGGGTGAGGCCGGATTTTCTTCATATACTTCAACTAAAATAGCATATCACAACAGATTGAATGCAGAAGCAGATATAAGACTCCAGCTGTCTTCTATTAAGCCAAGCCCTAAAGAGGCTTGCAAAGATGTAAAATAATGCCACTCTTCTATTTTTTTTGTTTCAGAAACATTAAATTTTTTTTGTAAAATAAATTTATGTTAACAGGTAATGGGTCTATTATTTTTTGATGAATTAATAAATACTTTAAAATTTCCTTTAAAGTTTGAACACAGTAAAGATGAGTAAACATAGCCCATGTAAACAAAAGCTCCTTGGAGATCCTCAATTATTTTTAGTAGTTTACAGGGTCCTGTGACAAAAAACTTTGACCCTTGTAATAGAGGGCACGGAAGAGAGGGTTCAGAGCTTTGAAGCTAAATGTGGGTTGGTAGTTGGCAAAAACAGAAGTAGAAGGTATTGTGGAATTACAGTTAATGATCTTGAAATAGTGGTGGAGAGGCAGTGGAAATCTCTAGGGGCATGGAAGTCCTGAGCTCCCTTTGGACCCGTTTGGATGGAGGACTGGAGGTCCATGGAAGGGGGAGGATAGATCTGGGGTGATATATTAACGCATCTTTACATTGTCATGGTTCTTTTTGTTAAACCAGCAGTAAACAAAAATTAAACATTTAGCTTTAAAATGGCTTTCTTCAGAAATGAGTACATTCAATACTTAAATTTTGTTTCATATTTGTTTATTTTTGAGAGAGAGAAACAGCATGTGTGGGGGAGGGGCAGAGAGAGAGAGGGAGACATAGAATCCAAAGCAGACTCCAGGTTCTGAGCTGTCAGCACAGAACCTGACATGGGACTTGAACTCCTGAACTGTGAGATCATGACCTGAGATGAAGTCAGAAACTCAACCGAGTGAGCCACCCAGGTACCCCAGTTCATGCAATATTTCTAAATTCAGAAGGTGCAGACTTGATGAAGTTTTTGCTCTGCAGCAAGTGAGCTTTACTGGAAAACCAGGGAACATATTGGCATGTTAGGATGACTGAATATCAGATTGTTGGCGGGGGGGGGGGGGGGGGGGGGGCGGAATCCTGTCCGGTGTGCTAAATATCAGTGAATGTTCCAGACGTGTTTCAGCTGTCCAGACTGCACATAAAAATTGAATGATGGGGATCTTCAGAATGAGTAACAGCATTTACTGAAACTGAAAATTTTAAGACTTCTGGATTCAGAATCCACAATGTCCAGCCTCAGCCTTGATATTGAACCTATTTTACTGTAGAATACATCATCCTTACTCCTTAGATGACAAGTCTTGTGTATTTGACATTTAAGCTTCAAAGTGTAGGCCACTCTTTGAAGAAATCTTGTTAATTATTTGCTGGTAGAAAAAGAATGATGGTTTTAAGTAAATACATGCTACCCAGCCACCAATAATTATTAATGCCACTATGTACAAGGAATTGTCCATGTCTACCTGCTTTGAATGAATTAGACAAACTACAGAAAAACTTGGAAAAGTTTTGTAATAGTCACATCCCATAATTACATAACATCTGAGACACAGAGGTGGGTAAAACCACTACCGAAACCAGATCCAAAACCAAACCAAAAGTGATGCTTGAATTAACTCTGAGCAGTAATTTTTATTCTAAAACTAGTTGGGAAAAGGAGGAAAGGCTATTACTTTGCTCTTGAGGGAGGGACGGAGGTTGACATAGGACCTAACACCTGTGGATGCCTCCTCTGTTCCAGACCCTCCATATCCTTTAAAAACTTCGGAAGTGTTTTTGGCCTTGCGTTTCATAGATCAAGACACTAAGGCTCAAGTTGAAGGAAAATTCTACCAGATGAAAGATCTAGAAGATTGCCCAACTGAGGTTCAAGCCCCAGATACCTCTTTGAAGGCCTTTCTTTTTAAGGCTCCCTGGAAATTCCCACCTTCCATTCAATAGAGAGCATGCCTATTAAGGGTAGAGGAACATGAGAGGAGAGCATGTTACTACACATCTTGTTTCCATTTTCTATCATCTCGTTTATTTAAGAAAAAATCCCTTAATCTCCATCACTTTTATTCATTGAAATGGCTCAGGAGTAAGTAAGGAAGTATTCTTTAGGAAAAGACACCCAGCTTTGGGAGATTGTAGAGGAAGACTCAATCAGCAGACCTGCCGCTACTTGCTCCTTTGTCCATTGAGCCAGATCTTTGACCCAGGGTCAGAAAACCCAATTTTTCCTGCCTAAAAGTAGATGAATTCTCTGCTTTACGTTTCTCACTGTTAAGCGCACCACCATGCTCAAAGCATCATGCACAAGATACATGGTTCTGTAGTGTGGGCTTCAGAGAAAAGATACCTTTCATGGACTTTGAGCTCTGTGGAATAAGAGCCCAAACCTAATTTTTCATTGTTAGTTTAATATTTGCCATGCTATTATCCCAGGCGTACGGTAGTCACCGGCACCCATCTCTGTGGCCCTTGATTGATAGGAGGATCTCTGACTAGCCTGTCTAGATCCCTTTGTAGCCTCAAAGAACAGTCAAAAAGGGGGCAAATGGTATACCTTAAAATGATTTTGCCATGTTAGGGCCATGACTATCATACCTTAAAGTGCTGTGGGGGTAGGTCTGAATTTTTAAATGCTGTGCTAATTTGTTGTCAGCATTTTAGCAGCCTCCTCTTGTGTTCTCAGAAGTACCTGTTGAGGTTTGAACTTACTCTTCTTTTTTTGTCCTTGTGAAGTTGCCAACAGTGTCCTTAATTAGTGCTGTTGTGTTGGACACTACTTCACATAAATTAGATAACTTCCTTAATTTCAGTTTCTGAAAACTAGGAATAAAAAAAATAACTCCTACCCTTGTCAGAAGTAAATAAGGTAATACTTGTGAAGTTGTCAGTCCAATGCCTGACTTAGTAAATGCCAGCCATTGTCACTGTTAGTAATATTTGATGAATGTTATAAAACAAATCCAAATTTAACCAATCTAAAGTTTATTTTGTCAAAGTATTGACTTTTGAAAGAAAAATTTATACTGTACTTGGAAAAATTTGAAAAGATTGACCATTGAAGGCATACTAAAAATAAAACTTCATAGGGGGCACCTGGGTGGCTCTGTTGGTTGAGTGTCCAGCTCTTTTTTTTTTTTTTTTTTTTTTTTTTTAACGTTTATTTATTTTTGAGACAGAGAGAGACAGAGCATGAATGGGGGAGGGTCAGAGAGAGGGAGACACAGAATCTGAAACAGGCTCCAGGCTCTGAGCTGTCAGCACAGAGCCCGACGCGGGGCTCGAACTCACGGACCGCGAGATCGTGACCTGAGCCGAAGTCGGCCGCTTAACCGACTGAACCACCCAGGCGCCCCAGAGTGTCCAGCTCTTGATCTCGGCTCTGGTCATGTTCTCACAGTTGGTGGGATCAAGCCCCATGTTGAGCGTTATAGGGACAGCATGGAGCCTGCCTGGGATTCTCTCTCCCTCTGTCTCTAACCCCTCCCCTGCTAGCTAACTCTGTCTCAAAATTAAAAAATAAAAATAAAAAAAAAATAGTTTGCAAAAGTTGAAAAAAATAAGGCTTAATGATGGGAGTAAAAATCAAAAGTCTGACAAAGTGAATTGCCTCAGAAGCATAAGGCCACAATGGTTTCTCCCTATAGATACTGGAATCCCTTTTTTTGTCACAGGAATGCTGGGAATGGTTGATGAAGTCAACATTGTTCCAAGTATAGTACCGTCTGCTCAGCTGCATCCTTTTTTTTTTTTTTTTTTTTTTTTTTTTTTGTTTCTAATTTCCACTTGGCTGTCTTCTTCCTTGGCTCTCATTTCTCCTGTTCAGTCCAAACCTTTGCTCTTGGGCCTCCAAACACCATTTTATGTTGTCCTTGATCTCTCCAATAGTTCCTTATTGTTGGGATGGGCAGTCTTCAGCATGCAGTCTTTTGACACTAACTGGGCTGCCTAAGAATGGGCCGTGGGCGTGGAACATTGGCTTATCGAGGATGGAGTCCTCACACATTGTGATGGGCTTATCATCTTGTATGGGAAAATAGTTCTCTTTTGCAGACTACTTTGTTCTGCTTAAGTGGGTGTAACAGGTGGCACTTGGCCAAGCTCAGTATTCTCTCACCTGTTGGGGAGGGGATGGAGCCCTTCATACCATGGTACAAGAACATGCTTGCAGGCTGGGAGGGATCTGCTGGCCTTGAGAGACAGATGACTGCTACTGAAACTGATCTTGCTGACTCTCTATGTGAGAGAGGCGTTGTTCCATCTGGTGCTGGACCATATTATTTTCCTTGCTGACAGTGATACCAAAATACAGTGGGCACACGTGTTGACATTTCTACTCCTGGTAAAAGGCAACAAATGGCATTTGCTGGACACTTGCACCTTGCCCTAGCTAAATCCTTTAAAGGCACTGCTTTCCTTGCAGTGCATCCTTGCTAACCAACCACTCGGTTAATTGTTGGGATTGACTTGTTCAGTGGATTGTCATCTTCATTGCTATGCTTCTGCATCATTTTGTGCCTATTTCTCTGGATTTTTTGTCATCTTGCTGCCTTACCCAATGCCTTTCTTCTTGGTGTCCTTGGACTTACTGTCCATGTCATCAGTGAATACTTGATACCTGGCCAGCAGCATTATTTTCTACCCTCCCATCATTGTGGGTAAAGTTAATAAGACCTGTGCAACAAATCTCTTCTTACCTTGAGCTCCAATACTTCAGTGAACTTCATTTTTGTCTCATTCAGCCACCTGCTCCCACTTAGAATTGTTTTTCCCTCTGAAATCTTAATGTGCACAACTCTTCACCACACCCTATAGTTAAGTTCTCTGTTTTCATTTGCCCATTGTCCCTTTTCTTGGAAGTCCTGGGACCAAAGGTCCCAGGAGCCCCCTCTAGTTTATTTTTCTTAGACGGCTTAAGATCTAGCTCCTTATATGTAGACCATCAGTTTGTCTAGTCTCTTGCTAATGTCTTTAATCCTGTTGAGCCGTTGTCATTGTATTGCCTTCACCAGGAAGAAGCAAATGCAGTAGGTAAAAGCTCAACAATCATCTCTGTATGCCATTGGTACTTTAGATATGGGCCTCTGTGTACCCCTAGAGATTGTTTCATTCTCTTTGCTTGCTGCTGCTACAAATTCGTGGTTTCCGTCCTCAGCTGTCTGTCAGCATTGATACTTTTTCATTCACTGCATCATTTCTGTACATCCCCATTTGGCTCCAACTTAATCTATCATTTTGTTTGAAAACTTCTGGCCTGTTGGAGTGGAAGGTAGACTGTCTTGAAGTGAAAACTAATGTTTTCGTGCATACTCTGGATGTCCGTGACTCCTGACTTAGGAATTACATTTTCTAATTTTGGTCTGCTCTCCTGTGCTCCATTCTATAAACGAAACCCCCAAACCCTTTCTTGGCAGTTTATTCCTTTTGAGTCACTGAACTCTGTCCTTCCTTTCATAGCCCAACTTCATGATGGTATTACTTACATCTAGTTCCTTCACTTCCTTAGATCCTGTTAGCTCCTCCACCTACCAAGACATTTAAAGTGGTTCCTAGGGTTCCTTCTGAGCTTCTAGATAATGGAAGGACAGTGGAAGGTAAGGACGCTGTTTTCAATGACTTGAAATACCTGTTTAGGGGCGCCTGGGTGGCTCAGTCAGTTGAGTGTCCGGCTTTGGCTCAGGTCATGATCTCACAGTTTGTGGGTTTGAGCCCCACATCGGGTTCCGTGCTGACAGCTTAGAGCCTGGGGCCTGCTTCAGATTCTGTCTCTCCCTCTCTCTCTGCTCCTCCCCCGCTCATGTTCTCTCTCTCTCTCTCTCTCTCTCTCTCCCTCTCTCTCCTTCAAAAATAAACAAAAACATTAAAAAAATTTTTTTTGAACAAAAAAAAGAAATCTGTTCAACAAGAAAGATAAAGGTCATGTCTATAAATTTCTAAAGGAAGTGATTGATTTGAAACTTGATAATAGAGACATTGATCCATATTACAGGTGTAATTTTATGGTTCTGCATTTATATCCATTGTTTCAACTGGCAACTGGACAACATTGAGTGTAAGATTGAGCTCTCTGGTGAGGACCCTCCTAACAACCACTTTGTACTTGGAGAGGAAAGCTGTACATAACTTCTATGATCAGATCTGCAAGCAGGAAATTTTAATTTTGAAAACTGAAATGTCATTATACATATACACACACACACACACACACACACACATATATATATACTGTATGTGTGTATATATATGCACAAATACATATATATTACAAATATATATACATGTATATGTGTATATATATGGAATCCTGTCCCCCCTCCCCTAATTGGGTAAAGGGTCACAGTACCAACAGAAGATGAACTTCTTCAATAAAACAAGAAACTTTAAATTTGTAAAAGTTCATTATTATATGGGAAAGATACTGGAGAAAAATTAACATCAGGAGTTAACAGTTGCCTGCAGCTTAATTTCTAATAATAGTTACTGATTCTGTGTGTGTGTGATAGAGGATAAAAGTAAGAATTTAAGAATCTTCAATATTCATCTTTTTTCAACAATAATAGTACATGGTTTGTGATATTTCAAATCTTAAAGTTCTAAAGATTGAAATTTGTAGGTGCAAGTGGCAAAATGTCTAGGAGGAAAGCTTGGCTGGGGCTAACCATGACCTTGCTTGGGAATATTTCTTGGGGAAATGCACACAGGATGTAGACAGGCATCAGGATGCCAGGATCAAGGTCCCATGAGACGTAATGGTCCGGAGCACTAGAACCCTCAGTGTCTGCAGCACTGCGTCCTCACCTGTTGTCAGTCCATTCAACAATCCAGTTTGCTTTGCTAGGTAAGAGACAAAGCTCAAGATGATGTCATGCCAGGTCCCTTAGCTAAAATAGACAAGCAAACCTTCCTACACAGGAGTTGATTGCTGCTTTCCTACTGGGAACCAGGATATTTGTGGCTTCTTGGCAGTTTCTTGGACGGAGCTGTGTACCCATTGTTGATATCTGCTGTCTATTCATCATTCCTATGCTTCATTGTATCTGTTTGCACAGGTACCAGAGAATGTTGGAGGGTTGGCAAACTGACATATTCCTCCTTTGCATGGGGTGGTCGTTCTCAATGCTGGCTGCACATCAGAATCACCTGGGAGGCTTTTAAATATATAAATTTAATCAATTAAATCAAAACCCTTGGGCCTGGGGCTTAGGCATTGGCAAGTTTAAAAAATTCCCCAGGTAATTCTAATGTGTAGCCAGGGCTGGAAACCCTGGGTCAGACTATTGGGAAAGCCTGCTTATTTAACTTTTTAAATCTCTTTTTTTCCTCCTTAGTCAACTTAGAGGTTGACTAAGTTACACCTCTATGTAGTAACCTTCTGTGTTTATTTTCACATGGCAATATGTTTACATATTTCCAAGTTGTCAGGGATTTCTCTTTGTAGCCTCAAAGAACAGTCAATAAGTGGGCAAATGGTATACTTTAAAATGATTTTGCCACGTTAGGGCTTTTTATTGCTCTTTCTGAATATTTGAATGTGCATGTGTTTCCTAACCTTGACTGCATTTGTCTGCAATTGATTGCAGCTGGGAAACTTTAAAAACTACTGATGCCCTAGTAGGGTCCCATCCCCAGACATTGTAATGATATTGGTCTGGGGTGCAGCCTGGACATTGGGATTTGCATAAAAAAATTCCCAGGCAATATTATTAGCAGAAGATTAGCAGAAAATTCTTGTAAATATTTTCAAGATTGGTAAATTGCCTGTTAGGTAAATGATGTGCCTAATCCATCCTCAAACTGAGGCTGAAAACCCAGCAATTTCACTGGCAGCCATTCACCCCTGACAGCAGAAGGGAATGGCTTAGAATCACAGAGCTTTAAGGGATAATGATGCCTGTGCCCAGCCCTAGCAATTATGATGTAATTCGCAGTGTAGCCTGGATTTCAGGATTCTGAAAAGGTTCCTTGGTGATTCTGATACCCAGCAAAGTTTGAGAAACACAATTTAGCCTTACCTACCAAACACATACCTGTTCAGTCCCTTTCAATAGTTTGTCATATTAAGGATGTTTTTAAGTGTACCTGCATGTGAATTTGATCTAATGGAGCCCTCAGTGACTTAACAGATAGTATATTCTTGGTTCCTCTCACCCAAGCCTGACACATGTATTAGAGAATGAGAGGACTCAACTGTGAAAACTGAATATGGTACAGTACCTCACTTCATTATTTCAAGTTCGTCTTCAGACTTGTGTTACCAAATGTTTGCTTCCTTTGATCTGATTTCTTTTGTTGGGTTGAATGGCAAGTTTCTAGAGGGCATGCCTAGTCTTGTCAACTTGTTTTGACTATTTAACACACATCTATATCTTTTCAGGTTTCATTCAGATTGTTACCTTTCCACATTTTACTTAGACTTCACTTAGACTTCTAGACGTAGCTGCGGATTAATTTCCCCCAAGACTGACACTCAGAACCCAGTGAGCCCACAAAGGTGGATGCAAACCCAGCTTGGTATAAAGCCTCTTCTTGCCTCCCTCTCGGGGTAAAGTGCTGTCAGACGAGTACTGGTCAGGCCTTCCAGAAACTGCTTTTTTCACTTTCCAGAGTCTCTTTGGAAAGGAAAACGCCTGTGTTTAACAAGTGACAATAAAGTAGAGGAGAGGGTCGTGACTTTTTGGAACCAGCATACCATTAGTTTTATTACAGTTCAACAAGATTGCCAATACCCTTCTTAAGGAAAACATTTTAATAAAATTGACATCCTTGGCAGAGAAACCCAGCCAGTTATTCATTTGCAAACATGTGCCACTAGGGGTCACCATTACAATTGCTAAGCTTTGCCTGTGGCTGTCGAGCTGTGGTTGCAGCTTGCCTGAGGTGAGGAGGAATGTGGGGAGATGCAGATCTTTTAACCAAGTTTTTTTCCTCAGTTTTGCAGAAATACCGTGCTCAAATACAAAGATAAATATTTTATGTGTTGTGGGTAGGATACTTACCTGTGGTTAGAAGGGATCCAATAAATTGTCTTGTCTAATACATGAAACAATTCTTCGTGGTTACAGCTCGTCTCTGAGGGCTGTGCCATCCCTCAGACAGGGGGACCAACATGCACTTCTCTGCCCTTTGGCAGTTTTCAAAAAATTAATGAGGATTTGTCTGAAGGCATGTTTTAAATCATTCAGCCTTGTTTTTTTTTTTTTTTTTTCTTTTTCTTTTATTGGACCAGCCCTTACTATTTTACCTTATTAGTCAATACATCATTTCTGCCTAGAAAATTCCTTCAGCTTTTGGCTTCTTTAACATATTAATTCACTGCCATTGTCACTGCATGAGGGAAATCTAATAACCAAACTGAAGTCAGAGTCCCCTGGAATGGGAGTCAACATAGGACAAACAGGCCCTTTGGACTCTGTGAGGATTTGTATGAGCAAATTGTGCAGTCCCAACACTGGAGGTAGGCAGCCTGGGCAGCAGAGGGAGTATGACAGCAGATGGCACTCCTGACTGTGTCTTAGGCCATGTTAACTATAGGGTGGACTCCACTCCTGTTAAACTTTGGCCAAGTAAAGCTCCACTTTTCCATATAAACCTCCTGACCTCTATTGTTTACTCAGTACATCTAATAAACACTTACCAAATGTTTCCATGATGGAAGCCATGGTGAAAACAGTGCAGGAGACAGAATTAGTGCCCTCAAGGCCATCTTCCTGGGTCGTGACCTCTGCACATAAGGCCCTCAGCTCAGACGTACCTCCACACCCCCGGTCCCTGTGTTGAAATCCAGATACTTAGGAAAGGGGGGGCCCTGCATTTGATTTTGCTTTGGGCCTGGCAAGTTGTATAGCTGGTCCTGACCACCATGGAGGGGCTCACGCTGTGGGGGTAAGACAGAAGAAATAAAATACAGTTGGTAATAAAATGCTGAGATTGGACACTCTGTTAGCTATATGAACAAAATATTATGCAAAGCGTATTATTTCTGCAGGGAAGTAGAGCAAATTTAGGTGGGTTTTATTCATGATTCACATATTACCAAGTACTTACTATGTGCAAGGTGCTGTGCTAAATGGTTCAGAGGATTCAAAAAGGAATTAGCTGTGAATGCTGCCATCCTTCTCAAGTTAAGCCAGTGTATGAAAAGCATATATACAACAGAATGGATTTGATATGATTAAGCAGGACGTGAGACTGGAATGGAATATTTATGTGAGTGATCCATCTTGGCTACCTTCATGCTTTTTTTCCCCCTAATGTGTTCTGGCCAAGTCTGCTGAACCAATCTTCTAATAGGCTCCTTTGGTAACTCCCCTATTCAAAAATACTATTAGGATCCTCATTGTCTCTTGACTACAGATCCAGACCCCTTAGCATGGTATTCAAGATCCCCTACAATAAGCCTTGGGTTTTCATTTTTAACCTAATGCTTTATTGTTCTCCTGTGTGATTCCTTCCTCTTTGACCAAATTGGGCCGCCTGAAGTCCTAATGTATTAGTTATATTTTGCTTTATAATAGATTATCCCCCCAGATGTAGCAGCTTGAAACAAAAATATTTGTTACCTCATACTTTCTGTCTATTAGGAATCTGGGAGCAGCTTAGCTGGGTGGTTCTGTGCTTGATAGTAACAAAAGTAAAAAAAAAAGGAGAGAGAAGCTGACCATATAAAGAAAAGCAGAAACAGTATCTGATAGGTAAATGGGGTAGCATCTCGAGGGAAAGAGGTGCTCCCAAATTCTCTGATCTCTTAGTTGAGTTGAATTACCCTGCTTGGTAACATGTCCTGTCCCCTGCCCTTCCCCTGCAGTGGCTGAAGACAAGGGGATTCACTGAATGAGTTAGGGAGAAATTAGAGTTTTAGAGTTACTTTTCTTAGTTACCATTGGAATCTTTGGATTTTAGTAGCTGTTACTAGCTTAATACCCCTCTAGCTTTTATTCAGTCTTACATGCAGGGTGTGTTCATTATGGTGAAATTCCATCATTTAGTGCATGGATGTAGGATTATGAGGACTACCACCTGGATTGGTTAATGACAGAATTCAGGGAGAAATGGACATCCCTGACTGTCATGGATCCTGAAACCGACAAACAACTTTTACAGTTGTTCTCAAAGCCCCTCTCTTGGATGACTGACACACATGTTATACAGGAAAGCAGAGAACATGTTTGTAGTTGTTCAAAACATTGTTTGAATATATTGGTTGGAGCTCACATTTATGCTTGTATTCCTCAGAAGAAGACTCTTCTGGCCAGCAAGCAGATGCTGAAATGTACTAGGTACATACTTCTGCCATTTTATGTGTGTGTGTGTGTGTGTGTGTGTGTGTGTGTGTGTGTGTGTGTATATATATATATATATATATATATATATATATCAGATCTAGAAATGACAGACATGTCATTGGAGACTTTATATTGACAGGATGCATTATTCAAGCATCCATTAATTCAACCTTTAAACCTACGTAAATACATCAGTAAGCTCTGATTCTTCCATCTAAGCCATAAGGATATTATGATACTGGTCGAGCACACTCAGAAGTAGAATGAAAGAAAAGGACAAGGGAGAGGGGGTGCCCTCATTGATAAAGTGGCCTCTGGGATTGTGGGCTCTCTGTCCTTGATCCTGGGTATCTGTGTCTCTTACTTGAATTTATTTATTTGTTTATTTATTTTTTAATTTTTTTTTACTTTTATTTATTTTTGAGACAGAGAGATACAGAGCATGAATGGGGGAGGGTCAGAGAGAGGGAGACACAGAATATGAAACAGGCTCCAGGCTCTGAGCTGTCAGCACAGAGCCCGACGCGGGGCTCGAACTCACGGACCGCGAGATCATGACCTGAGCTGAAGTCGGTCGCTTAACCGACTAAGCCACCCAGGCGCCCCTCTCTTATTTGAATTTAAATGGTTGTCCAGGGACATGGGGACAAGCTTGTCACCATGGGGCTAGAAGTGAAGGTATATTTTCTAAGGAGGAGGTGGCTGTCACATAATGACCTGAAACTATTGCACAGTGTTCAGTGTTAAATCTCCTGTGGCCCTGCCCTAGTTGGAAGTAATCTGAAAGGGTGTCTTGTATAAACCATGTCTGGATTTCCTCGGTTCCATAGTTAAGTGTGCGCATGTACAAGGTGCTCCGTGGAGTTAACTTTTACTGTACACAAGTACTGCCATATATAGAACTGGATTCTATCTTCCTATAACTTCTTTGATTGGTCTTTTGGGGTAATAATGAGAAAACTGAATCACAAAACAGTTCTTTAAATTTTTCACACAGCATGATTCCTAAACATAAGTCAGCTAGCATATCTGTGCTTTCTTGATGAAACAGGGAAAAGATCCGAAGGTTTTAACTGTTAAACCTAACCCTGCATGAGATGTGACTCTACGTAACTTAGACTCCCAGCTTCCATTCTTGCCTCTTACAGTCTGGTTTCAACCCAGTTGTTAGAGTTAGATTTTTTTATGTATAATTTAGTTTTTACCAGTGTTAAGTTTTTTTACAAATTATTTTTATTTTTTCCTTTTTTTAAATGGAAGTACAAATCACATACTGTATAAGGAGGTCAAAAGATAAAAATTTCCAATTGTTAGTGTTCATGGAAAAAACTGAGGTCTGATCATGTTGCTCATTGGCTAAAAACCTGTTAATGGCTCTGCATTTCACCCACAAAGCAGTATACAGTCCTCATAATAGTCCACAATTCCCTATATGATGTGTCCCCAATTACCTAGTTGACCTTTGCTGCTACTGTGTCCCCCTTTGCTAGCCCTGCTCCATCCACACTGACCACTTTGCCATTCCTGGATCACACCTCCACATTAGGGGGCTGCTTCTAGCTGTTTGTCACATTCTTCTCCCATGAACATTTCCTTGGCTTACCATCTTCATTTTCTCTGATCTCACCCTTTCAATGCAGCCCACTCTTTCTATACAGTTTAATACTGTGAACCGCAGCACTGTCCTGTTAAGTTCTTTACTTCTCTTTATCCACCCCCACCCAGCAGACCCATCCCTTTTAACTCTTGACTATTTAATTTATGTATTCAGTATGTCTGTTGCTTATTCCCACTACCCCCGCCCCTTCCAGAATGTGAGCTGTGTGTGGACTGGAATCTTCACCTGTTCTGTTCACTGTTGACTTTCTCATCTTCCTTTGCCATCTCCCCAATACTGCATTTGTTTGTTTAAGGCCTGGAGACAAAAGTTGATTTCAAGTGGCTTTTATTTCTTATTTGGCCTTCGGTTTCAATGAAATTTGCTCTATTCTTGGCAATTGGATGATGGTGTTTTCTTGATGGAAAGATTGGAAGTAACATAGGAATTGAGAAGTATTCCTGTTTTATATTGCATGTGAAGTCTCTTCTAAAGACTTAGCTTAAACTTTTCTTAACATTTTTCTCCTGCCTCAGTCCTTGCAGAGTTGTTTTTGGGGTTCTGGTGTTCATGGGTCCATTCTATTTGTGGTGATTCCCAGTGGCTGCATGCTTCTCTTTCACTATGAAATGTGTGAACTTGTCAAATCCGAATTAATCAGGGGATAGCCTTCACAAAGTTAAATAACACATCTCCTTTAAACCCAAGTATGAGAAGAGAACATTTTAAGACAGATTACTAATGGGAATAGAATTCTGATGTAAGGGCTTATTAATCACAGAATTTATTCCTCTTCTCCCTCCTGCCCTGAGATACCTGTTCTAATATAAAGAAATAAGAGGCGTTAGTATTGCCTGTGGAATATCCTAGGAAGTTCTCTTCCCTCGGGTACTTGATCCAACACTAGAGATACTGCCCAAGTCCCCTTAGCATGGGGTGATGCTCTGAGCTCCATTAGCATATTTGTTAGTTCGTGGTTTTGAAGATTGTGGAATTCATCTGCACTGTTATAATCTCTTCAATTCTGTTTCACAAACACTTAAAGAACACCTACTCTGTGCCAATCACTGTGTAGCTAGCATAACAGAGATGTGCATGAACCCCCTTCTTGGGGGCCTTAGGGGAGATAGACATAAAGGAAACAAGTACACTGTACTGTAGTATCACATGTACACAAGGTACAGACATAGCAGGCAGGGAACAGGGAGGGTGTAGGCTAAGTGGGGAGCAGAGATGGGCAGGGAAGTCTTCACAAGGGAAGCCTCATTTTTTTTTTCTTTGTAAAGAATGAGAGGAAGGCTTCTTTCCATGAGAGGGCATTGTAGCTGAGGAGACCACGAGTACTAGAATTCTGCCTTCACTTACTTACCACTGGATAATTGCTTCCTCTGTGAGGTTCCTAAAGAAACTGTTCACAAAAACAAAAGAGAACAGACTGTTCCCTGTCCTGTGTCTTGGAGTAGTGTGCCAGAAAGAGATGGGAGAGAGCCAGAAGCCTGGAATCAGATCATCTTAGCCCCTTAGATGCAGGAAGTAGAAAAGAAGATTGCCTTAAGATGAGTGACCGGTTAACTTGCAGTAGATTGTTTGCCAAGTTCATGACAGTGCTTCCCTAAGCAACATGCCTTTGCCACTCATTGAATCAAGAAAGGGTGGAGTGTATTTCTCCACCTCTTGAATCTGGGCCAGCTTAGTGACTTGATTTGGTCAATACACTGTGGCCAAAGTGTGTCATAGAGCCGTGTGAAGAAGCCAGGTTAGTGTTTTTGTGGATAGGCCTTGTGGAGGAGAGAGAGGCCCAGCTGACTGTCAGTTGGACCTGCTGGACATGGGAATGAGGCCATAATGGGCCCCTGAGTCCATACTGAGCAGCAAGACCAGCAGAATATCTGCCCAGCTGAGTCTGGAAAAAGTGGTTCATGCACAGAATCTTGTGTGGCATTTAAGCTGCTGTGTACTGGTGTGGTTTGCTTTGCAGTGCTAGATAACCAGCGTGTGCATCTGATGATGGCTAGTTAATGGGCTGGAATCTGACCAGTTGGATTTGAAACCCCTTTTCTTGGAAAGGCTCTAGGGCAAAAACTGCACGAAGGGGATAAAGCCTCCTCTGTATGGGTATGAGGAGGTTTGTTGTCCAGACAACTTTCTAAAAGTTTCATTCCGTAGGTTTTTTATAAATGTTCTTAGGCAGGTTGGAGACTTGGATGGTAGGAAATAATTCAAAGCCTTTAACAGCTCTTTTGCTCAGAGTTGGCAGTATTAAAGGCCAAAGAACTCTGCAAACTGTTGCTTCAAGGATCTTTTCTTACTTGCTTATTCTCTGTTGAGATCTCAATTTTCTATTAGTATTAATATTGTTAATGAACTTGATGTTTCAGGTGCTGCCTTGTTCTTTTCAGCAATCTCGGTACCCTTTCTCATGTGCCTCTCATCCCCACCTTGGGCTTAGATTTGATCATGTTTATTAGTTCCACAATGGATCACCTCTCCATTCAACTTTGGATTCTAGGACAATCCCGAGCCTGGGCTGTTACTTCTCCTCATGAGGGAAAGGAGATCAGACACAGTTAGTTCTCTACACTTGGAATCATCACTTTTTTCCTCAGCATCTCCTACATTGTTAATTATATAGTTAATTTATATTGCTAGGATAAAATACAATCTTGGTTAAATTAGTTAAAAAACAAGAGAAAATTCAACTGACTTCCTTGCCCCACCTCTTTCTGTCTATAAGAATTTTTGATTTTGTACAGCTCTTTGGAGTGCCTTTCCATCAGCTCTAAGGTATGCCACCAATTAATGAATCATTGAATAAAACCACTAAGATATGTAACATTTACTCAGTTGAACATTCCAGTCTTCAGGGGATCATTTTCTTGCATTTAGCAGCTGCAAACATACATTTAAAGCTTTTGAGAGAAGACCGTGTGCCAGGTTGGTACATGACTATTAGAAGCAAGATAATTCTCAATGTTTGAAGTGCACTTTGTAGCCATGGTTCCCAAGAACCAAACCAGTTAAAATCAAATAGGTCAAAGAAAGACTCCATTCAAGGAATCACTTTCTTAAGTCAAGTGGCTTGTTCAGTGATACTGTGTAGGTGAGTTTCAACTTTGCCAGAAAGGTTAATCCAGGTGTAGCAAGTGGTGTTAAACACAGCACAGACACCTCCTCATTCAGCTAAAAGGTAATCAAGGGCTCTCTCAGTACCAAGAAGAAGCTTGATCAGATAGTCTAAGGATTTTTGTAGGGTAGCTATTGCTTTTACAGCAGACTGTGCAATATTTTCAAAAGTTAAGGAAAAGTTTCTGATCATAACCTCATTCGTACTCTTAACCAGGAAAGTGGGGACCTGCCAAAGGAAGGGAATCTTGAATCATGAATACCTCCTGGGAGGTCCTTTTTAAATCAGCACTGCAAATTCAGGAGACTTGACCAAAGAGGTATCTCAGTTTGTGAATCGTTAAGGGCCCAGTTAGATAAACTAACAGGCTTTGCATAGTTGTGTGCCAGCCATCTAGGCACCATAGGCCCAAGGAGAATGATAATCACCAGAGTCAGGGCTCTGTTAATGGATTCATTTGCAGGGATTGTTGCAGTTGCCAATCCAAACTAGGAGTCAATCAGGTTTTCATGGCATCTGGGAAGTAAATCTGCTAGCTTGAATTAAAAAGTTGTTTTGAATTCCTTGCAAAGATGGGTGCTTCTGATGAGATATTTTTATGATTGGGCATGGATCTGATTTAGATTCTCATGAGAACATGGCAGTATGGGTATATTATGATTTGCATAGGTATTTGTATTTACCTACAGTTAGAATTGGAGAAAGCTAAAAATAAGGCACTGGATGTTCGAGCCATCTAAGTTGGACTCTGTTAATGACTTGTATGGGGAGGGTCAATTGTATTTTATACTGAAACTGGGAATAGAAGAAAAATTAGTCATAGGAAGGGTCGGGGGTTTCTAGCATCATGGACAGATAGGAGTTTTTTTTTTTTAATACATGAAATTTATTGTCAAATTGGTTTCCATACAACACCCAGTGTTCATCCCAAAAGATGCCCTCTTCAGTGCTCATCACCTACCCTACCCTCCCTCCCACCCCCATCAACCCTCAGTTTGTTCTCAGTTTTTAAGAGTCTCTTATTGGAGTTTTTGATGACAAATCCAGCAGTCTGAAAGGTAACTTTACACCCTGTTGGTAGTAGTCTGGGAGATAGGGACACGGGTGTTACCTTTCCAGGCCAATGCCAGAGTAAAAAAAAGAAAACAGAGGTTTTCACGTTCAGTTAAAGTATGAAATCTCGATCTGGCATCTTAAGTGGGAGTAGTCTATGTTGATGACACCTATTTTTCTTCCTCATCAATTGGCATTTGAAGTCTCCATAGTCTGCGTAGGACCAGATGTCAGGTGGAGCCTCCTTTAGCTGTGAGGTATGTATCCAAGGCTCAGTGCTTTCTAATTTTGCAGCAGTGTCAGTGGTCAGGAGGCTTGGTAAGGTCTCTTACAATGGGGTTCCAGGAATGTCTTCCTCTGATGATGATTTGAGAATATCCACCCGACAGGCCCCAGACTGTGAACAATAAGATCCTTTTAATTGGGATCCAGGAAACCTTCTTTAACCTCTTGATGATAGGTTTTATCGTAAGACATTAAAGACTTCCATAGCTGGTCATATTGGCGTGAGACAACAAGGGATCAACAGAAAGTTGTATACCAGTAGACACTGGTCTGCTGGTGCCCATCTCATATGGAGTGACTTTGTTTCCCAAATCAGGTACCGTGAACAGTCAGTAAGTGCAAAGGCAGTACCTTCGGCCAAGAAATTCGAGTATTTTCAGTTAATTGGGAGAATTTAAGTTTGAGGATGCCATTAGTTGTCTCCACCGTACCCATTGATGGAGGGTGATAGAGACAGTGATAATTCCAAGAAATTTGCAAGGTTTTCATTGAGGCATGTACACTTTGCCCAGTGCAGTGAGTGCCTCAGTCACTGCAGAGTCTGGAAGATATAACCCAGGTGGGAAACATGTTTCCTAAAAACTGCATTGCCACTGTGAGGGGGTCAGCCTTAGGCCAGGGGGAAGGCTTCACCCCATCAGGAAAACATACATGAAACAACAAGAACATATCAAGGACCCATACTAAATGGTAACTGAATCAAGCCCAGCTGCAGGTGCTCAAGGCAGAGGACGTTTGATGCTTCTGGGAACCACAGTAGTTTTTCTGGGATTATGGACCTGACAGGTCAGGCATTGGTGATAAACTGCTTGTACATTTTTACAGAAGTCTCCCCACAATGTTTGTTGACAATTGAATCATCTGAAATGTACCATGTGTTTGAAGGAATGTAAAAACTGAAAAATGATGTTTGCTGGGGAACTGGGAAGAACCAGGTAGCCATCTTGGGTTTACCATAGTCCCAGCTGTTCAGTGGATTTGCATTCATTGTTTGCCCATTGCGATTTCTCTAACTCAAAACGGACTGTTTCTGTCTTCCAAAGACATCAGGATGGCAAAATCTGGCAAAAAGAGGTAATTTTTTTGCAGAAGCAGAATGGACTTCAACCACATGACTCACAACCCTTACACAGTCTGTCATTGCTACCTTTGCAGGAGAGTCAGCCAGGGCATTTCTCTGATACTCAGGTTCAGTCTTTTTAGTGTGAACCTCAATTTTGATACCAGCAATTTTAGAAGGTAAGAGAATAGAAGCAGGAAGGCCATTTATTTGTTGTCCATTCTTGATTGGGGTCCCCATGGACATAATAAAACCCTTTTGTTCCATAATGTCCCCAAATTATGGGTGATCCCAAAGGCAAATGGGCTGTCAGTACAAATATTAATAATTTGTCCTGATAATTGGTATACTCTGGTAAGGGCATGGAGCTCTGCTTACATGGGCTGATGTAGCTTGTGGGAGACTTACCCTCTCAAGTGGTTCGAGTGGGGTGGTGACAACATAGCCAGTTTGCATTTTACCTTTTTCATCTTTATGGTATGACCCATCAACAAACAAAATTAGATAAGGTTTAGTCCAAGGGGCATCTCATAAATCAGAACTTGTGTCATGAAATGGATTGCCTCACTAGTGCTGAACAAGTAATTCCAGACTGACTGGTTAGGAATGAACTCCCAGGAGAGGTCGAAACTGCAATAAGGATCAGTATTCAGTGTTGATATGGTGGTGTGGACTTAGCACAAGTGACTCCATTTTGAGCCTATTGTCTCTTTTTTAATGTGTCTTAACACAGTCTAGATACTGCCTATTTTGAGGCAAAATATGTTCAAATTTGGGGCAAGTCCCATTTCTATTTCAGGGTCTTTGAACCTAGTTGTTTCCTTATTTCTCACCTCTTGCCACGGATTTTGCACTTAAGTCATGTATCTGTTCAGATGTCACCTCTGCAAAGAACCCTTCCTTGACCATCTAACTTCCTTGCCAATCTCGAGCCTCTTAAGCTGGTTAATTTTTTTCATAAGTATCACTACCTGACCCCTTGATTATATTTTTATTTCTCTACCACAGGGTGGCATTTTTGTCTTGTTTTCTTCTGTATCTAGGACCTAGATACATGCTCAGTATAATAGGTACTCAGTAAATATTTGTTAATATAAATAAGTGAGTATTTACTGAATCTCTTAGGTTTGTATCATCAATGATCTTCCTAGAGATTCCTTCTCTAATTTAATTCAAGTCATAAGTAATATTGTAAGACTACCTTCTCCACTGAATGAAAATAATCAAGGCTTCAAGGCTTTATTTAAATAACTGTACATTTCCCTAGCAAGAATATCATCCAGGGTTGTTGAGTATTTTACCCACAAGACCAACACATGACAGTGACCAGCTTGTTTTGGTTCTCCTGGGATTTTGCTGGTTTTAAAACAGGAAGTGTATGTTAGAGATCCCCCCCTTAATCCTGGGTGTCAAACCAGGACAGTTGGTATCACCCTAACATGGGATACTTGACTGAATGCTACATACATAATGCTCATGTCAATTTTAGGAGACAGTACTTTGGTTTTCTACCAAAAACAGGTTAACTTGCCATGCTTGGTTAAGAAACTTGTGTTGACACTTAGGATCTAAATGTTTATAGCTCATCTTTACTAATCCTTTCTGCTACTTTTTCATGGATTAATACCAAGCTAGCTCTTCTGTACCTCCCAATAGCCATGATACACATTTGTCAGTACTGAGATGTTTGAAATTCGAGTACTCTGGTATATCCCCCCTCCCCTGACCCCTCTTTGAAAATTTTCAAATATGAAAGACTGTGGTGCCACCTGCTTTGTCCTTAAGACACCTGGAGGCAATATATGCTGGAAGGCATTTGTTGTCAAAGAAACCCAGAGGTATTAGGAAGCTCATCTTTTGGGATTTGTGGGTCTATTCCTAAGCAGGATGGCAGCTGATGGTATGACCAGGGAAACCCATTCTGATTCTATTAGGCTCTCACTTAGAATCTTTGATTAGGCTGTTAGGAATTAGCCTGCATACAGCATCTTCTGGAATTTTTTGGAAATTTTTTATTTTAAATCTCACAATATATATTTCTCATTTATAGGCCAATTTATGCTTGCCTAAATTTATAGACTGTAAAGTCTTAGAAAGTGTGTAGGGAGCTTTGTTTTTAATATGGTTGAAGTACTTAGAATCATAAATGTTTTCTAAATGTTACTCTTTCTAGATTTCATCAAGTCTGAATGATTTCATACTTTGTATACTGCCTCTTAAATAATTGGTGCTTCCTGATGCTCTGTGTTTCTTGTATTTATCACCTCATACAGTAGCATCTTGTTTTACCCATGGTTTTGACTACTTCCCATAAACCACTGTCTCTCAAATCTTTATACCTCTGGCCCTTAATTTTTCCCCCTGAGCTTCTTACTTAAATAGTGAAGTGTCTCCACTAAGAATTGTATCCAACAACTCTCCATTCTACCTGTGTTCTGATTTGTTCCTCCAATGTTTCTTACCTTACATATTAAGAGTATAATCTAGATGCCCAGCTCCAGTTCCAGGTAAGAACAATATGGTTATCAGGGGAATAAACCTAAAAGAATCCCTAACGATGACCTTGGAAGGCCAGGTGTAGATCAAGGACAGATAGAAACCTGAAAGACTTCAAATATTTGGATATAAAGTACAAAAAAAAAAATACGAAAGGATTTTGGAGGAATGAAGAGGAAAGAAAATGTCATGAGCAGCAACATAAAGGTCTAATCCAGTCAGAGGGCACCTGAGGAAGGATTTTACCAAGTTAAGGTTCTAGCTCTAGCATTCATCTCTTGTGTGGTGTACTTGGTGTTTAGCTCCTTTTACTTAGTAGATAAAATACCACCGTGCTGGGAAAAATGGTGCATAGACCAACCTGAATTGTATATTATACGTCATTCCCAATTTTACCAGTTGCATATGAACTCATTGATCCATAAAGGAACATGGAATGGAATAGGTGATCATTTACCTAGTATCTTACTAATCTTTTTTATCCCAATGATGCTTTGTCCTTTTGGGCTGCTACAACAAAATACCTTAGACTAGGTATCTTAGAAACAGCAGAAATTGACTTCTCACAGTTAAAGGAGGGTAAAAGTCCAAGATCAAGATGCCAGCAGGTTTTGAGTCTGATGAGGACTCACTTCCTGGTTCATAGATGGCTCTGTTTTTGCTGTGTCCTCACAGGTTGGAAGGGGACAGGCATCTCTCTGGGGTCTCTCTTAAAAGGGTACTAATCCCATTCAGGAGGGCTTCACCCTCATGACCTAGTAGTCTCCTAAAGGCCCCACCTACAGATAACCTGACACTGGGGATAAGGGTTCAACATGGGAATTTTGGCAGAATAAATTCATTCCGTAACAACGTATCATTCTTTTTTTTTCCTGAAGAGAAAACTGAGAACTACAAAGAAATAACATGTCTTGTCCAAAGACCTATAATTCAAATATTTATGAAGATAGGATAGGCTAATATATGGGAAGAATTAACACTGGAATATAAGTAGTTTAACATAATAAAAGTTTATTGTGCTTATTGTGTTGTCACTGCATATTACATATCCAGTGTGGGTTAGTTGAGGGCTCTGCTCCATACAATTACTAAGAGACCCAAGATGATGGAGGCTGTGCCCTCTTGTATCTATATAATCTGGAACAGGTTTCCATGAAAGAAAAGGTGGAAGTAACAAACTAGACACACTTTTGTAAAATGTTTTCCTTTTGGCCAGAACTTGTCATGTGACAACAGTCTGACTGGATGAGGGGCTGGGAGTTTGAGGCTGCAAATAGAATATTTGGTGGGCACTGCCTTTACTAAACCTGTTAGTGTTGGGGCAGAGATGTAAACTCAGGTCTGTTTAGTTTCAAATCCTGTACCGATTTCACACCTAACCTTTTGCCACAAGGTTCCTTCTTTTTAAAGTTTATTTTGAAAGAGACAGAGACAGCACAAGTGGGGAAGGGGCAGAGAACAAGGGTGAGTGAGAGGATCCCAAGCAAGCCCTGCACCGCCAGTGTAGAGCCCGATGTGGGGCTCAAACCCACAAAGGCATGAGATCATGACTTGAGCTGAAACCAAGAGTTGGATGCTTAACTGAGTTAGCTACCTGGGCACCCCTGACACAAGTTTCTTACAGAGCAGGGTCTCTGGAATCAAAGGTGTCAGGGAGAGTCAAGGATACTGCATTTCACTCAACAGGGCTGCTTATTGGCATAGACCACTAAGTGTCTTTTTTTTTAATATTTAATTTTTTTAAAATTTACATCCAAATTAGTTAGCATATAGTGCAACAGTGATTTCAGGAGTAGATTCCTTAGTGCCCCTTACCCATTTAGCCCATCTCCCCTCCCCCAGCCCCTCCAGTAACCCTCAGTTTGTTCTCCATATTTAGGAGTCTCTTCTGTTTTGTCCCCCTCCCTGCTTTTATATTTTTGTTTCCCTTCCCTTATGTTCATCTGTTTTGTCTCTTAAAGTCCTCATATGAGTGAAGTCATATGATTTTTGTCTTTCTCTGACTCATTTCACTTAGTAATACCCTCCAGTTCCATCCACGTAGTTGCAAATGGCAAGATTTCATTCTTTTTGATGGCCGAGGAATACTCCATTTTGTATATATATACCACATCTTCTTTATCCATTCATCCATCGATGGACATTTGGGCTCTTTCCATACTTTGGCTATTGTTGATAGTGCTGCTATAAACATGGGAGTGCATGTGTCCCTTTGAAACAGCACACCTGTATCCCTTGGATAAATGCCTAGTAGTGCCATTGCTGGGTCGTAGGGTAATTCTATTTTTAGTTTTTTGAGGAACCTCCATACTGTTTTCCAGAGTGGCTGCACCTGCTCGCATTCCCATCAACAATGCAAAAGAGATCCTCTTTCTCTGCATCCTCACCAACATCTGTTGTTGCCTGAGTTGTAAGTGTTAGCCATTCTGACAGGTGTGAGGTGGTATCTCATTGTGATTTTGATTTGTATTTCCCTGATGATGAGTGATGTTGAGCATTTTTTCATGTGTCGGTTGGCCATCTGGATGTCGTCTTTGGAGAAGTGTCTATTCATGAGACCACTAAGTGTCTTAACAGGACCAAATTGAATAGATAAAGTAGAAGCAGTCATGCCTAGAACAAGAACAACACCATGAAATAAGAGGCATCATGAGAAGGAAGACATCAAGCAGCAATTGATAGAGAGCAAGCCAAGATGGATTGAAGAGTGGGTAGATGAAAGGTAGTTTAAGAACCATCTGGGCACGTATCCCGTTTAGACTGACGGGAGGCTGTAGGGTCCTCTCAGTGGGCAAACTGGCAAAACCCGTGCAGGGAGGAAGTGTCATTGATGTATGAAGATACTGTTTAAAAATCCATTGGTGACTCCCCATTTCTTTACCAGCTTAACCAGGCCCATACTTTGATGCATACCAGCCTCGATACTGCCGTAAATTATTCACAGATTTTCAAGTATGTTATACTTTCCCACACCTCCATGCCCTTTACCATTGGGATCCCTTTCCTAGGATGTTTTTTGCCCCTTCACCATCCAGCTACAATTTTCTCACTATCGTTGTAGCAGTAGGTACCAAAGAAAGTGATGCAAGCATACAAAAGATTTCCTTTGTTCCCATGGCAACCTGGGTCTATTTCTATTGCTGTGCTTGTCACATGGTCTTTTATCTATTGGTGTTTTTGGAGGTAAGCACTCTGTATCCCCATCACATAATGTAGAGCTTGGCCCATGGAGGGTGCTCTATAAATATTGGTTGAAGCAACAGAGCTGCAGATTAATGTGTCATTTGATGGCCTTTAGTGCCACATAGCATCTATGCACTAATTTAAAAATGAATGTAAACATTAAAATCAACCTGTAGAAGAAGATCAAATGTACCTGATGATATCTGGCATAAGGTAATACCATGAGCGTTTTTGATTTCTTCAGAAAATAAAAGTATCTTGGTTAAATATTTATTATTTTTTGAAATTATTTTTTACGTATCAGCTTATTAGTGAGAGTTGATGTTTTCTCTTTATTTAATACCCAGTATACTAGAGTAGTAAAGAAAGGTTTATCAGTGAAGGTCCATTCAGAAGATCACCAGATGTTTTAACTGATAGAATTTAATAAAAAGAATTGGTAACCAGGTATTAGAGAACCAAAAAGGCAAAGAGAGGACATGGAGGTGCATCATGGGTAGTAACAGTGGGAAACTGTTAACACTACCAGCACTGTAGGAACAAAGGAAAGAGGTTGGGATTATTAAAACCTAGACCTTGGAGGGGGAGTCTTAAGGAAGTGGGTTCAGACCTGTGAAGATGGGGTGTGGGCCATCTCTACAGGCGTAGCTCACAGATACTACAGGTCTGGTTCAGGCCACCACAATAAAGCAACTGACACAATCAAGTGACTGTCACAATAAAGGAAGTCATAGGAATTTTTTTATTTCCCCATGCATATTATGTTTATCCTATGCTGTAGTCCATCAAGTGTGCAATAGAATCAAGTCCAAAAAATGTACATACCTTGATTGAAAAAATACTGGATAGCTAAAAAATGCCAACCATCATCTGAGCTTTTAGTGAGTTGTAATATTTTTGCTGGTGAAGGGTCCTGTCTCAATGTTGAGGGCTGTTGACCCATCAGGGTGGTGACTGCTGAAGGTTGGGGTTGCTGTGGCAGTTTTGCAACATAAGATAACAGTGAAGTCTGCTGCATCAGTTGACTCTTCCTTTCATGCATGACTTCTCGGTGGCATGTGATACCGTTTGATAGCCTTTTACCCAGAGTAGACCTTTTTTCGGAAATTGGAGTCAGTCCTCTAAAATCCTGCCACTGTTTGGCCAACTAAATTTATGAAGCATTCTAAGTCCTTGGTTGTTATTTTAACAGTCTTCACAGCATCTTCAACAGAAGTAGATTCTGTCTCAAGAAAGCTCTTGCTTAGCTCACCCATAGGAAACAACTCTTCATCCTTTAAGATGTTGTCATGAGATGGCAGCAATTCGCTCAGACCTTTAGGCTCCACTTGTAATTCTGGTTCTCTTGCTATTTCTGCCACATCTGCAGTTCATTGTGCACTGAAGTCTTGAACCCCTCAAAGTCCTCAACCTCAGAAATTTGAAATATTGGAAGAATGACCAAAAGGTGACTCAGGGATGTGAAGTGAGCAAATGCTGTTGTGAAAATGGTGCTAATAGGTTTGCTTGGCAAAGGGTTACCAGGGACCCTAAGTCTGTTTTCTGAAAAACAAAAAAAAGAGGAGGAGGTGGTGGCAGCATTATCAGCAAAGCACAACAAAATGGGTTTGTGAGGAAATGTCACGAGGCTGGTTCTGGGTATGTGAAAAACTGCAAACCAGAATGAAGAGCTGCTGCTGCCAGGGTGAGGAGCCTTGCTTGAGATGACTCAGAACAGGAAACAAAGCAAATCCTTTTGTCTTCCTCCAGCCTCATGGTCTTCCTCTAACGCCCCCTAGTGGTAGAGCCTTTCGAGTAGCGGCTGGACCAGCAGAAATGGGATTCCCAGAGTCCCAGCCCTAGGATAACAGAGCCATATAGAAGGGTCGGTTTGGAACTCAGAGTTAAGGTCTTAATAACCAGTAGATAAAACAACCCCACCAACAACCACAAAGCATCTTTCTATTTTTGCAGCTTCACTTCCACATGAATTCATCTTTACATAGTTTCAGCATTATTCTGTATTTGATACAAAATCATAATTGTTTCCATATTTCTACCTTCATAGTCTTTGTTAATATGCACTGTTGTGCAATACCATAATTTATTGTTCCCCTAAAGTTGGGCATTTGTTTAGTTTCTAATTGATGGTTACTAAGGATAAAACTTGAACATCTTTGTGTACATACTTTTCCCCTTCTATTTAACATTCCTGGGAGTGGAATTAGTATTTTAAAAGATAGGAGCATTTTATGTGCTGCTTTATTGCTTTTCAAAAGCAGTTGATGCTACCATCAGCGATAAATGAATATACCTGTTTAGCCAGTAAATACTGATTTTTAAGCATCCCATTGAAATCATGGGAAAAACAAAGACACATATTTTAGGGGCACTGGCAAAATAAATTACGGGGGAGAGGGCATTTAAAACTTACCTTTCAAAATCTGTGCTTTTGCTCTTTAAACGAGAGATATAGCTACAATGTTAAGCTGACAGATTTCTTAGCTTAGTCTTCCTTAGGCTAGAATTTTCCTATGAATTATTTAAGACACTGGTTCTCAAAGTGTGGTCCTTGACCCAGCAGCATTGGCATCATTTGAGAACTTGTGAGAAAAGGAAATTTTGGGTGCTCCTGGTTGGCTCAGTGACGTTAGATTCCACTTTTGGCACAGGTCATCATCTCATGGTTTGTGAGTTGAAGCCCCACGTCGGGCTCTATGCTGACAGCACAGAGCCTAGAGCCTTCTTTGATTCGGTCTCCCCTCACCCCTCTATCTGCCCCTCCTCTGCTTGTGTGTGCGTGTTTGTGCACGTGCGTGCTCTCTCTTGCTCTCTTTCTCAAAACTAAACTTAAAATATTAAAAAAAAAAAAAACAGTCAATTCTTGGCCTCCTCCACAATTAGATCTACCCTAGATAGATCTACTGATTCCAAAATTCTAAGCAGGGAGCCCGCAGCCTGTGTTTTATGAAGCCTTCCAGGAGATTCTGACACATGCTAAAATGGAAGAACCACTAACATAAGAAGAATTCTACAGAAATGGCTTGTCACTTTAATTCCATTATTGACTTGAAACACATTTCAAAAACTATTCACTTTTGTTGAGAAATAATAAAGTAAAAATTTTTTTTAACATAAGTCTATTTTAAAATTGAAAACATATTTTTCCTGCAGCTTGAACTTTACAAGTGTTACAAGAATATTTTAAAAAGTGAAAGTACAGGGGTGCATGGGTGGCTTAGTCAGTTGAGCGTCTGCCTCTTGATTTTGGCTCAGGTCATGATCCCAGGGTCATGGATCAAGCCCTGTTTAAGGCTCCATGCTGAGCCTGGATCCTGCTTAAGACTGATTCACTCTCTCTCTCTGTCTCACTCTCCCCCTCCCCCTTTCCCTCCCACCCCCTCATGCACATGTTCTGTCTCTCTCTAAAATAAAAAAAAAAAGTTAATGGGGTGCCTGGCTGGCTCACCTGGTAATGGTCCAACTCTTAATTTTGGCTCAGTTCATGATCTCACAGTTCCTGAGTTCTAGCCACATGTTGGGCTCTGTGCTGACAGTGCAGAGCCTGCTTAGGATTCATTCTCTCTCTCTGTCTCTCTGTCTCTGTCTCTCTCTTTCTGTCTCCCTCCCTCTCCCTCTGTCCCTCTCCTGCTCACATGTATTCTCCCTCTCTCTTTCTCTCTGTCAAGATAAACATTTTAAAAAATTAAAAAAATCAAAAATATTAACAAGTGAAAGTAGGGAGGTTACAACATTGGTTCAGTTTATAAGCTGTGTTTCCAAGTAGATATTTTTTAGTTCTTGTAGTTTTTGCAATCATTCTTGTGGTGCTGAGGCAAAGAAATTAAATTGTATTTAGAGGAGAAATGCAAGGTTTGTAGATGCTATTCCAAATATATTAAAGTTTTAAAATTTTGAAATATTAGAAAAGGAATGAACGTATAATTCACTAATTCCACTTTTAGGTATTTATGGGAAGAAAACAAATGCGTAATTCAAAAAGATACGTGGACTCCCATGTTCATTGCAGCATTATCTACAATAGCCAAGATATGGGAGCAAACTTAAGTGTCCATACACAGATGAATACATAAAGAAGGTGTGTGTGTGTGTGTGTGTGTGTGTGTGTGTGTGCGCGCGCGTGCGTGCACGTGCGCACACACTAGAATGTTAGCCATGAAAAAGATGGACTTGTGCCATTTGTGACAACATGGTTGGACCTTGAAGGCATTATGCTAAGTAAAGTAAATCAGAGAAAGACAAATACTGTATGATCTCATGTGGAGGTGGAACCTAAAAGAACAAAGAACCCTGAGCTCTCAGAGAACAGATGGATGGTTGGCAGAGGTGGAGGGATGTGATCCAAATGGGTGAAGGGGGTCAAAAGGTTCAAACGTCAAATCATGTAGCAAATAAATCATGGGGATGTAACATACAGTATGATGACTATAGTTAATAATACTGTTTTACATGTTTAAAAGTTGCTAAGACAGAAGATCTTAAAAAATCTAAGCACAAGAAAAAAATTTTTTAACTATGTATTGTGATGGATGCTACCTAGAATTATTGTGGTGATAGGTTAGCATTACATGCAAATAGCGAATCATTACATTGTACACCTGAAACTAATGTGTCAGTTGCATTTCAAGAAAAAAGTTCATGTATGTAAAGCCATAAGCATTGACCTTGTTAATGTCAGCGGGCATTAGTATTACTCATGTTAGGGTTGTCAATATTATTTGGCCCAAAGTCCCTAACATATTATCGGAAACCTAAAGGACCATTAATAAATACATTTTGACTATTTTCAGATCGTTGAGTCAGTTAATTCACATTTACAGGAAGTAAGTGAAACTATTCAAATAATTCGAGGCAAAATACGTTCCACTTTACATGTCAAAATTTATGAGGAATGTGTTCTGACCCTTGAGCCTTGATTTAACTAATTGTACTTGTTCATGATTTCTTTATACATAGAGAATAACTGCATTGACTGTAGCTTAGAAGATTTAGAATGGACAAATAATATCTGAAGAATAAAGTCAGAATATAAAAAATTACAGAAGGTTTAGGACAGCCAGATATTACCATTCAAGGATATTACACAATATTAAGTGTGATAAGGTCATGATCAGAATAATAATAGTAATAATAACTGGCCATATACAGTATTGTATTTCCTCACCGTAGACAAATCTAGTAAGTGATCTGATAAATCTTGATACTCTGCCCCTTCATTTTATAGATCAGTAAGCTGAGTCTCTACTAATTACTATGTAATTAGAACACAGAAAGGAGAATTTTCCAGGAGACATACAGTGTTGTTTTCAGCTAAGAATACAGTATTAGGTGTTAAAAGATAAACTGGGGGATATTAAAACTTTGGAGCTTGAGCAAAAATTGATTCAAAACAGGCAGGGGATTCCAGATGTTTATCAGGCAGCTTACCTAACTAGTACTGACCAGGTGATTCCTGATTGGTTTAAGATTTCATTTCTGGGAAAGCCAACACTGTAATTAAGTCTTGGTTTTGTGACAGGGGGCTTAGCATAAGCAACTCCATTTTGGGCATTTTTTTTTTTTTTTAAGACAGGATGGTAAATCGAACTTGGACAGTTACTGTTCACTGTAAGGCATTTTTACCAGCTACACTCCATAGCTTTAGAGGTTTAAGTAATTTGCCTCAGATAATCCAGCAATTCATCAGCAGAGTTGGAACTAAAATTAGGTATTCTGACTCACAGGTCGGTGTGCTTTTCATTATAAAATTCTCTGGTTTTGTATCCAGCACGTTCTATTACTCGGTGAATTAACTTGTCCTTCCGGGTCTATTTCTGCTGCAGTTGTATGAACTTTTCTGCCTTGGCTGGGTAAAGCCTATGTCAGCTCCTCTCCCTTTTCCCTTGACTTACCCAGCCCCCTCTCAGTCTCGGGCAGATTAAAGGGCAGCACTTTCTAGCCTCCTCTTGGGCTTGGTGAACACGTTGATCATAGCAAGTACCTTGTTTACTTCTACTTGTTTGTTGGCATGTATGTCTCCCCACCAGAATATAAGTATGGTTAAGGCAGAACCCCGTTTTCCCTACTTGTGTACGTAGACCCATCTAATGTGAATCACACAGTAAGACTCTGATCTATATTTGAATGGTTAAATTGTCAGAGACTGTTGATTTACTCATTTCACAAATCTCTATGGAACACCTCTCCTGAAAGACATTGTGAGGGGATAATTGAAAATAAGAGACTCTGGCCTCAAGGGATTTACTGTCTTAACAGAAGAGACAAGTCGTGGGTCATAAATAACTGTAATACAAGGTAGAAATTTAGACCTAGAGTAAAAGCAATCCTGCCTAGAATGAAAACCTTCCCTATTCTCAATGTGGGAATGCAACTCATGCCTGCCCCTCTGAAATAGAATTCTGTTGAAATGAGTAAGACAGAATGGAAGTTTCATTCATTCTCCAGTGCCACTACTTAAATGAACCTCCAATCACTAGGTTGTTGTTTCTGTTAATGTTAGTCGATTTACCTTTGGAAGTAAACTTTTGTGGTAACATAACAAATCCACTTTATGAAAATAATAGATACTTTCTGGGTTGATAGTACCTTACTGGGTTGTGGTAAGAATTAAATATGTCAACACATTTTACGTAATAAGTGTCCAAAATGTTTTTCTTGGCACTGGGCATAATGAAATAAGCTTGGAGCATTCCACATGGAAAGAAAGAGTATCCATAAAAACACATAGCTGACAAAATGAATTGTTACATTAAAGAATATCTTTGTTAGGCTACAAGCATGCACTTCTGACCTGTTCACAGAAATGAGCTGGTACTCCACTGGATCTTACCTATCATCCCAGACTCGTTTGAAAGCAGACTTTCTTGCATCAGTAATGTGAAATCTGAAAGTATGCCTGGTAAGACAAGCCGATGATGAGATCCAGAATATTATTTTATTTGGGGTTCTTTCTCCTGAAGAGCAGCAGTATATAACACCCCCAATATATGCCTCTTTGGCATTAAGATTATCTTCAGCTGTTTTCTTTTAAAAGCATAGCAGACCTAGGAAAACCTCTGAAAACACAATAGAAATTACTCTTTTGTAAGACACAGTTACTTTTATAAGGGAAAGGTTCATTTGTAAGGGTGTCTCCTTCTCTCTGTACCCAGAAATGGAGTATGACTCAATCTCTAGGAACACTTACGAATGGAGAAAGCAAGGACTTAAATCTGCAAAACAACCTTCCATTCCCCTTGTTTACTTGGTTTTGCCTGGTAACCTCCCATAACTAGCCTCCTTTGTCCCCAGATCTCCTTTGTCTTTAACTGAAGGTGGTATTCGAGGTGGTGGCTTGGGTCTTTGCAGAGAGTGACTTAGTTTTCCTGGGTGTCCCTCATGTACACAGGAGATATACACGTTATTAAACTTGGGTTTGTTTTTCTTCTGTTAACCTGTTTTTTATTACAGGGAGTCTCAGTCGAGAACCTGGAAGGGGAGAGGAAAAATTATTTCCCCCCACTACACTGCCTTTTCCTTAAATATTTATCTCAAAAATTTCTTCTTAAAGAGACCTGCTGAATGCATCCCTAAGGGACATGGCTCTCCCTTGCAAGGCAAGCAAATAAATTGAGCTTTGTTTCTTATTTAACACCTGTCCTCTGGCTCCTCTAAGTTTGGAAGAGGTGCATGTCTGTCTGCATCTTAGCTGAAAAGAAATCAATATATTGGGGAAATCCATTGTAGAATAGAAAATCCTCCCAGTCTAATAAAGGGCTCAAGAGGATGATGATAATAAATTTTTATGGACTGTGAAATAATAGTATTTCCTCCTAAAAGAATAGCAAAGCTTTGAAATATTTTAGAAGTGAGAAGGGTGCCATTTATAAGTGTGAAAATTAAACCAAGAATTTCATTTGTTAAGGTATGTTCTATATTTTGTTAAAATTTTGTTTGTTAGTTTGTCCTTCCTCTACCTTGTCAGTTTGCACACATTGGAGCCCTCTGGTTTTTTTTTTTTTTTTTTATTTTTAAATTTATTTATTTATGAGAGAAAGACAGCATGAGTGGGGGAGGGGCAGAAAGAGAAGGAGACACAGAACCCGAAGGAGGCTCCAGGCCCTGAGCTGTCAGCACAGAGCTTGATGCGGGGCCCGTACTCACAAATGGTGAGATTATGATCTGAGCCAAAGTTGGATGCTTAACTGACTGAGCCACCCAGGCGCCCCTGGAGCACTCTGTTTTAAAATTAATTTACAGTGAGCAAGTGCGTGAGTGAGGGGGCAGAGGGAGAGAGAGAAAATCTTAAGCAGACTCCATGCTCAGCCTGGAGCCTGAAAAGGGGCTTGATCCCACAGCCCTGGTGTCATAACCTGAGCCAAAACCGAGTTTTACCTCAACTAAATGAGCCACCCAGGTGTCCCTGGAGCATTCTTAAAGAGAGTTTGGGTCAATGATAATGTAGACTTCTGTTTCCTCTTTTATTTACCTTTTTCTGGGTAAGATGATGTTGCAAAGAACATGAAGGGGTTTTAAAACAGGAAATGGGTCTTAAAATAGACAACTTGAAAGGTAGGGGTAGAAATTATAAATATGGAATGAAGGAGAGACCTTCCCATCCATTTAACTTTCTTTCATCAGGTTAAGGTGGAAATAGTTAAGGACTGGTAGGCATATAAGGCTTCCCTCAAAGCTGCATAATTGGTAGTCTCCTTTCCAAGGACCAAAAGACATTAAAAATGTGATTCTAGGAAGGTAATTGAACTGTTATTTTACCTGCCTACCTACCACCTAACAAATGTATCCCTTTCAATGTCTTCTTCTTCCATTTATTCCATTCTCCATCCATCCCTTGCCCCCCACCCCCCCCAACTCCTATACTGTATTCATTACTGCTGTAGGGTAGGAAAATTATTTTCCTCCCCTTTAGGGTTCTTCCAGCTAGTCTAAGAATTAAGTGGACAGGAGATAGATGAATAGTATAAAAAAATCAAAATTCTCTTATGTGTGCATGGAGACCCAATAATGAAATGTAGACATAAAGAAATGATCAAGGCAGGCAGTTTCTATACTTGTTAAACAGGGAGAAAACAAATTTGTGAGTAATTGACAGGACAAAGAAAACTTAGGTTTAGGAGCTTAAGTCAGTAAGGAATTCTAAACAAAATTTGGGCTGGGGTGGTAAATTAGTAGAAGTAACAAGGGTTGTTTATACAGCCCTTTTGGCTCTGAATCCCCTATCTTTGGTGATGAGGATGTCTCTTGACTCTCTGGTACAGGTAGGGTACCTTTCATGGGAGACTGATTTCATGTTTTCTGGAGACAAAGAGGGGTTAGTGTGTTCTTACACTGGCTGTTTCTTTTTCTTTTTCTTTCTTTTCTTTTCTTTTCTTTTTTTTTTTTTTTTGATAGTGTGAGAGAAAGCAAGCAGGGCAGGAGCAGAGAGAGAGAGAGAGAGAGAGAGAGAGAGAGAGAGAGAGAGAGAATCCTAAGCAGGCTGTACACGGTCAGTGCAGAGCCCGATGCAGGGCTCGAACTCAATGTGTGGGATCATAACCTGAGCTGAAATCAAGAGTCAGACTCTTGACTGACTGAGCCACCCAGGCACCCGACCCTAGCTGTTTCTTAAGTAACTTCTGTTTGCAAAAATCAGTATGCCCTAGTGGCACATTTTGTGGCAGCCTGCCCTTGGCCCCTTCACCACCCTTTAGCCTGTGTCTTCTTCCTGAGGCTTCTCTCTTTAAAATTGCTTATTGAAACACTGACTCAGAGAGCAACTGCTCCGTAAGTCTGGAGAGAAATGGATTAATTGATTTTTAATTTTTCAAGAGGGAGTGGGGCAAATTTGACCAAATACTTAGGAATTAGAATATGAAAAACAAGAATTGCCCATTTCGTGCCAGTAGGGATGATGACTGCAGTATGCTGGGATTGATGAATGTCTTCCCGCTGCAGATGAAGGCAGATATTTTGTTGCGTGGATGATGTAGAGAGATGTAATGTGTGTGTAACTCTAAAGGACGTGGGCTCTTGTGGTTGACTGGTGTCTTTAAAAATTGGAGTAACAATTCCCCTTTTGTGCTTGCTTCTTCTAAGGCAGTTTTAAGAGCCTCAGCACCTTGACTGCCAAAACATGGAAGATTTCCTGGAAGACTGAGGGAAAAGGTTCTTAAACTTCCACCTTGCTTTCTGTCCTTGAAGGGGCTATGTGACATGCTGATGAAGGAAATGAAAGAGACAGCAAAATTCGGCATAGCAAAATAATGACAAATAGTGCCTGGCTTTCGTGATCACAACCAAAGCCGTTCAGGCAAACCAGAAGCTTTCAGAAAGTTAATAGTTGAAAAAATGTATTGATTGTTACCAGAACCCTTAGAGAATGGGTTAGAATTTTCCAGTTGATCACAGGTGACATTCTAAGAAAAATGAACTTTTCTAGACAGCAAATAATCTCCAGAGATGTTAAAATTACATAAAAATTTTGGGTGCTATCATTGGGGTAAAAAAATGGAAGCATGATCAAAATTAGCATATGTGCTAGCAACCACAAAATGATTTTCCTACTCCAAGTGAATTTGTTTACCACTAAAATTGACTGAATACAAGCAATATAGGAGAAAGGCAAATTTGAAAATTCTAAAATGGAATTCCATCTACTAATTAACAATGCTTGATTTTGAGTACTTGATAATGTAAAAAAACAAAAACAAAACAGAAACAATAACCTTGGGTTTTGTCTGGGGTTGGACAAGGGTGAGTTTAAAGCTCTCTGGGCCAGTTATTAGTATTGAACCCTTAGAAAACTTACCCTCTTCAAACCTGTTTTCTTTTCTATGAAGTGGAGGTAATACCTGCCATAATATTTCCTAAATGCTTAATGAAAGTTGTACCCTATTCCTTTACTTTTCCTGAGCATTTCATTATTACGTGTTGGAAGAATTAGCAATCTTATTGTTTGTTGTGAACAGCAAACCCTAAAGGCATTTCACTTTTGAGAAAACATCTGCCAAATTCACTTTATCTGCGATGCTCTGGTTGGGTTTTGAATGGGAAGCGAAAGGACAGACTGGATGCTGTGTCAGGGCTTTGTGGGAGTAGAGTAACTTAGTCACTGCAAACAACTTAAACATTCATTTCTTAATGCCTGTGCAGAGTGACGCCACACCTCCCTTTTCCGCTTGGCGTTTCTGCTTTGGCCTCTCTTTCATGGTCTGTCACTGCTTTAACTGAGCCACCACCTGGTTAATGTGTTCAATGTGTTTGCTGCTGTGCACGCTCAGGAACTTATTGATGTGTCACTTTGGATTACAGTACGCTTCATTGCTAGATGAGGTACACATGTAGTAGGAACTTTGACTTGAATACCCGTTACTCAACAGTATTCATGTACACTATTATCACCACGCAACTAAATTTGAAAAAAGCACAAGAGAATTATTTGTTGATGTTAAGGAACATCTGAGATCTGGATTTTATGTATGACATCATGGCGATCCTGAGAGACGGGTTCATGTAGCCCCCTGCGTTGTACGTTCTACACACATAAAACGGAAGTATTTGCCCTTTTCCAAATTGGACTAATAATGAGGACTAACCTAATAGACGGTAAACAAAAGTTACTAATTATGTAAAATAAAACTAGGGCATTAAACTCTTATTTGGAGCTTTATTTCTCAATTTATACATTTTAACTGGGGCACCAGAAGATCAGGAAACCATTACCTACACTGTAGGATATTTTTTTTGAACTTTTACTTAAATTCAAGCAGTTAGTGAACATACAGTGCAGTATTGGTTTACAGAGTAGAATTCAGTGACCTATCACCTGCATACAGCAAACACCCAGTGCTTAACATGAGTGCCCTCTTTAATACCCATCACTCATCTAGCCTGTCCCCCACCCCTTTCCCTGCTTCAACCCTCAGTTCTCTGTCTTTAATAGTTTCTTACTCTTTGTTTCCCCCACTTCTCTCTTCCCCTCCGATCTCTTACCCCCTCCCATATTTCCATGTGTTTTTTTCTTAAATTCCACTTAGGAATGAAATCATATAGTATTTGTCTTTACCTGACTTACTTCACTTAGTTCCGTACAAATAATTGCAAATGGTAAGATTTAACTCTTTTTGATGGCTGAGTAATATTTCAGTGTGTGTGTGTGTGCGTGTGTGTGTGTGTGTGTGTGTGTACACCACATCTTCTTTATCCACTCATCAGTTGATGGACATTTGGCCTCTCTCCATAGTTTGGCCATTGTTGATAATGGTGCTGTAAATATAACTGTTGGATATTTTAGAATGTGAAAATTTGCACTGTCTTTATTACTTCTTTTAAAAATTTTTTTGAGGTTTATTTTTGAGAGAAACGGAGTGTGAGCAGGGGAGGGGCAGAGAGAGAGACAGACAGACAGACAGACAGAATCTGAAGCAGGCTCCAGGCTCTGAGCTGTCAGACAGAGCCTGACATGGGTCTCAAACCCATGGACTGTGAGATCATGACCTGAGCCAAAGTCGGACACTTAACCGACTAAGCCACCTGGGTGCCTGTCTTCACTAATTACAGCTCATTTATTTTGAGGAAAAAAAAGTGTGAACGGGAGAAAACAGTTTAGCCATATGCAGATTGTTGAAGTTAACATTCTTTGAGAATGGAGTCCCAAGCTTAATGGTATCATTTCATTAAATAGGGAGGGAGCATCTCATCAGGCATTTGGCAAACTGGGTTTGATTTCATAGCTATTTCGGTTTCTAGTAATTTGCATGAGAACATGCATATACAGATGCTGGAAGTATGTCCATGTTTCTTTGTGAAAGTCTTCTTTCTAAGGGGCAAAGCATACATTAAAGATAAGATTCTAGGAAAGTCATTTGACCTGGGTTTGTTCATACCAGAACTCACATGGAGAAGGATAGAATATTAAGTGTTGAGTCTGAGCAAGAACTAGTTACTGCTCTGGACAGTGGGAAATAATGCTTTCATTTGAGAGAGTGCTCTTGAAAGCTTTGGGAAGAAAATAAAGAGACTAAAATTTATTAAGCTTCACTCTTAAAGGCTCTGAACATCCTTATTTTCATGTCATGTTGTTTATTCCAACGGGGTGTATTCTATCACTATAGGCAAGCTACACATGAAGCCAAGTTAAGATCACAGGGTTCTTGGGTGAGTGTGGAATCAGACAGAGTTAATTGTACAATAGGAATGTTTACTGTGTATGACAACCTCTCTGGTAAATATATGCCTGTACACATAGATCAGAGATCTTGTGTTGCTGGGTGTGATTTATCTCGCTTTTCGGTGGTTCTTGGATAGGGACGTTTGCCAGTCAGACTTTGTCTTTTTTTTTTTGTTTCTGCGGCTGGCCACCCGTTTCTGATAGACCCTGGCCTGGGGGAGATTGTTTCTTTAAGATTGTTGAATTAGATAGTTTTTACTCCAAAACATCCAACTTTGAAAATCTCAGGGATGACAGCATCAAAAACTTATTTTCAAGCTCCTGGGTCTTGAGTTCAACCATGATTCAGCTGATCTAGGCTGAACTTAGCTGTGTCAGGGTGGACCCAAGGCTTCTGGTCAGGTTTGTCTCTGTTCTTCCTGTCTTCTGGGGCTGGGGCTGTCTGCAGTATATTTTTCTAATGACAGATCACAGGAGCACAGAAGGCAAGCAGAAATATGTGATAGTTCTTAAGGACTCACCTTGTAGCTGTCACACTGTCACTTCCCTCATTCCCTGTTAAGTAAATAAAATCACAGAATAAACACAGCATCAATACAGTGGGAGAATTATACTCTTCTCAAAGGAAGAATTAATCTGAAAAGAGCGTAGATGTAACTCTGCAAGAAAAGAGAAGGAGGAGTGAAGGGTTGGGAACAGTGATCCCATCTGCCAGAGTAACTTTGAAGGTACGACTCTAATCCATTATGGGTTGATATCATAGCTCTCAGAGGACTAGTTGCTTTAGATTCCTGGGTGTGACACAGGAGTGCAACATCTTATTTTGGCCTTTTCTCACCTGCGGGGAAGGGTCAAGATTGGATATTAGGCTTTGCCTTTGAGCATTCGCTCTGTAAACCAGATTGACTCTTAGCTCTGCCACCAGGTATATTAATGATGTAAAGAATTGAATAGGAGGTCAAAAACCTGAGGGATATCAGGTTTTTGTGACTTGATGTCAAGATAGATGACAAATTCTATTAAATCAGAGCCTTTTCCCTTGGTGGCAAATCAGGCTCATCGCTTTTTGCTAAAGTTAATTTATGAACCATCCCAAGGCATTGGTGATATTTGGACACCTGTGTTTCTGCTATATTAGTTGCTGTTGAAAATTCCTCACCTGTTTCACAAATATAAAGATGACTGTTTTCATATGGAAAAATTATGAAAAACACAGGAGAGTATATAGAACATATGTATAGATCAAGGCTAATTATAAAGCCATAGAGTATTTAGAGCCATAGAGTATTGTAATTAGTGAATGTAGCATAATTTGTTGATCTATTCTTAAGAACATTTGAATTTCTTCCTGCTGGGGACTATTTTGAACAATGTTTCTATGAATGTTCTTGTATATATCTTCCACGGGGCATTTGTGTTTATCTTGGGTGTTTTCCTAGGATAGAAAACCAGGAGTAGACTTTGTGAGTCAACGGATAGAAACACTGAATCAGTTATCTGTTTCAAGCCATTATAAAAATAGTGACTTAAACCGGTATTGTACTCATCAATTCTGTGGGTCAACAATTGTGACTGGGTTCAGGTGGGCTGTTCTTTTGCTGGTCTCTCCTGCACTCAATTATGTGACAGTAGTCCTCTGACAGCTCAACTAAAATGAGATAGCTCTTGGGGCACCCGGCTGAATGAGTCCATACAGCATGTGATTCTTAATCTCAGGGCTGTGAACCCAAGCCCCATGTTGGGTGTGGAGCCTAGTTAAAAAAAAAAATGAGGTGGCCCAAGATTGCCTCATTAATATGTTTGGCAGTTGGTACTGGCTTTTGACCGGATTGTTTCTTGTGGTGTCTTGGTGTCTCTTCCTCAAGGACTCTCCTGGTTTCTTTGCTTGGTAGCCTCATGTCTGCAAAGGAGGCAAGGGTGGAAGCTGCCTGGCTTGTTGAGGTGTGGACTAAGTATTCTCACACCATCACATCCACCTCACTCTACTAGTTAAAGCCATCTTGGGTAAAGAGCATAGAGAAATACTCAATTGTTGACAGGAGCCGCAAAGTCACCTTAAAAAGGGGGCTTGTCAACAGGAGTAGGTGGAATTTGTGGTCATGTGTTTGCACAAGACACATCCCTAAGTTTCCTAGGGAATGATAGACCACTTTTCAATGTGTTTGTACTTGAAAATTTATGTACTCCAGTAGTGAATGAGAGTTTCCATTGCTCCATTTCCTTAACAACTCTCGGTGATGTTAGACTTCTGAGTTTCGCTGATTTGCAGAGGATTTAATACCATCTTACTATGGTTTCAATTTGCTTTTTTCTAATTGGTAACAAAGTTGAACATCTTATGTTTATTTGCCGTTTAGATTTTCTGTTGTATAAAGTATCTATGTCTTTAGGTCATTTTGCCTTTTTTTAAAAAAAAAGTTTTATTTATTTTTAAAGTTTATTAATTTTGAGAGAGAGAGCAAATGGGGAAGGGGCAGAGAGTGAGAGAGAGAATCTCAAGCAGGCTCTGCACTGTCAGCACATAGCCCGATGCAGGGCTTGAACCTATCAACAGTGAGATCAGGACCTGAGCCGAAATCAGGAGTCTGGATGCTTAACTGAATGAGGCACCCAGGCACCTCCCATGCCCCCATCCCCTCTTTTTTTTTTTTTTTTTTTTTTTCCTTTTAACTCGTGGAACTTTCTATGTGTGTTCTGGATGTTAGTCCTTTGTTAATGATGACATTTGTGGATTATCTTTAACCTCTTTTCATGGTATCTTATGATGAACCAAAGTTCTTAATGCAATCGAATTAAATGCTGTTTATGATTTTATAGATTTATTCTTAAAATACTGCCTTACCCTGATGGTATGAAGGTATTCTCCTTTATTACCATCTAAATGCTTTTTTGTCTTTCATGCCTAGAGTTTTTTTTAAAAACATATATATAATATATACTATGTTATGTAATATATATATTATATATGTGTATATATGTAATATAATTATATGTGTATTAAATATATAATATATAAAATATATATCTGTAATATATATTATATATCTAATATGTTACATATATATGTAATATACATATTACATATATAAAATTGGAGCCAAGTTTTATATATGTAATACATAATATATACATATATGTGTTATATATGTATTAATATGCATTATATATAATATATAAAAATTAAATATATATGCATATATATGTGTATTATGTATATATATATGCCTATGTATATGTATGTATATATATACACATACACACACACGCACACAATTGGAGCCAAGTTTTGTTGTAGTAGTTGTAGCTGACTTCTGATCGAATGAAAAATCTTGTTCTTATTGAGGTGTGAGCAAGTTATTATCAGCTTCTTTTCAAACTGAAAGATAGGTTAAGGAGTCAGATATATGGAAGTAACAAATACCTGCTTAAATTGCCAAAAAAAAAAAAAAGGTACATTTACGTGTATCCTGAGAGCAAGAACTTTTTGAAAGAAGCAAGCCCACAAGAACCAAGGCCCACATGCTCCTCTCAGTCCTGTTCCTTTGGTAAGAACCTTTTCCTTCCTCCTTTGGGAGGCATGGCTTAGAGAGTAAGGAGGAGGAAGCTCCATGGATTTGTTTCTTTCCCATTGTGGAATAGAGTGAGAATTCTTTTCCCTTAGGAGAAATTTAGGGACTGGGGAATACTCTGCAGCTTTTTGCATATATTTCTCTTCACACTAAAGGATGGAGTTAAACAGAAATGGTGTCTAAGCTTACTTTGCTCATATGAAGGAATTCCTTTCAAAATTCCTGAGCCAGGCAAGTAGGTAAATAATTGCACTGACTAGAGTGCCTCATAAAGGAAGCTGAACTATGTAAAAATGAGGAGTTTTGGATTCTGGATCCTGCTGCCATTGATGATATCCAGGAAGAAGTCACCTTCATTCTCAGGGCTTAAAATTCATCACCTACAAAATAAGAGAGTTTACCCAAATTATCTTTAAGGTCCCTTCCATCTCTAGCAATCTTTGTTTTCTTTATGGTCTTCAGTTGAGTTGTTAAGGGACTGCATATTCAGCACTTGTCTACAGTGGCTAATGTAGTAAAACCTTCCCCTAGCATGGATGGTCCATGTGGCATGACTGGCTGTACTGATAGTATCTAAAAATGATTTTTAATAGCAACTTGTATGCAGTGCAGTTAGATGTTTTTTAAGTGTGAATACAAAAATTTACAGAACGCTTAACCACCCGCCCCCCGAAAAAAGGGCCTTTTTGTTAAATCATCTTTTTTAGATTCTAATAAAATACCAACCTGTTATTGTTGTGAAATAAACAATGCTTTTTTTTTTTCAAGTATGATAATGACTGTAACACATTGCCTCTCTCACCTCTTTGCATGTATCAGGAAGATGATTTATGAGTTCTCGCCTGTGGATAAGACTTTGCTGGTGAGCTCTCTGAAGAGGCCTTTGGGACTATAGAGTCTCTTTCCTCTAGTAGAGTGGAGAGGCTATAGAATTTGATTAGTGGATACAGATTGTTTTGCTTCATCTGATGATTCAAGTAAGTGAGATTTGTGTGCCCATTGAAAGCTCAGGCAGTATTTACCATTTACTCTGTGGAATATTTGACTATAATGGAAATAAAGTCCTGTTTAGTAGTTATTATTTTTAAACACTGGTGTTAGATTATTTTGATGCCATTTTATGTATGCAATCTGTAAGACACACGGTTTAGAATAGAGGCTTAATTCCAATTTTCTTAGTCATTTGGTACTTCCAGCCTTTTGGAAATCCAAATTTACATCAACAGAAGCAATATGAACTTCTTATATCTTAGTAATTTCTACAGCTGGAGTCACTTTGGGAAGACTTAAATTTTTTTTAAATTTTTTTATTTTTTAATGTTTATTTTTGAGAGAGAGCGTGAACAGGAGAGGGGCAGAGAGAGATGGAGACACAGAATCTGAAGCAGGCTCCAGGCTCTGAGCTGTCAGCACAGAGCCCCATGTGGGGCTTGAACTCACAAACGGTAAGATGATGACCTGAGCTGAAGTCGGTCGCTTAACCGATTGAGCTACCCAGGTGCCCCAAGACTTAAATTTTTTAAAAAATCGTTTTTTTAAATGAAAATTTTTCCTTAGAATCTTAAAATGAAAAATTGAGGTTTACCACATTAGACATTATCTAGAAGGGTCTATTAATAGATCAAGGAAAGAGTATGATGTCATAGTGGGAGAATAGCTTTTGGTCTCACATTGACCTACTCTGTTAGTAACAAGTTATTTAACTTTGGTTAATTTATTCAAACGCTAATGTAGTGATAGCAAAATTTAGTGTGTGTGTGAATCCCTTGGAGGGCTTATTAAAACAAATGGCAGAGCTCCCTTCCAGGAATTTCTGATCCACCAGGTTTAGAATGGGGCCCCCAAATCTGCATTTCTTTTTTTTTTTAATGTTTATTTATTGAGAGAGAATGAGAACAAGAACAAGAATGTATGCAGGGAAGAGGCAGAGAGAGAGAGAGAAAGAGAGAGAGAAAGAGAATCCCAAGCAGCCTCTGCACCATCAGTGCAGACCCTAACACAGGGCTCAAACTCATGAAGTGTGAGATCATGACCTGAGCTGAAACCAAGAGTTGGACACTTAACTGACTGAACCATTCAGGCAGCCCCCAAATCTGTATTTGTAACAAATTCCCAGTTGATGCCAATGTTGCTGGTTCTACCACCATTCTTTGGGAGTCATTACCCTCAGTTAGTTTAATAACTGTTCATCCTAGAATGGTTGTATTAAGTTGCTCTCTCCAAGGCAAATCCCAAGCTGTTGGACAAAGAGGAAACTTTAATATTCGTTGCCTTTTTCCTCAGTCTTGCCTCTTTGTCCAATAAGTACTAACAAGGTGCTCTGTGGGATACGATAGGGGGTACATGATGTATTAGGGTAAGAACCCTGTATATGTGTATCTTTTAATTATTTAAGAAAAAATGAGTGCATGAGACTATTAATAAAAATAAGGAGATCATTAGGTAATGAAATACTAAATTACTTGCTATGGTATGAATGTTTATGCCAAAATTCACATGTTGAAACCAAACCCCCAAGGTAAGATTAATGCCTTTAAAAAAAGAGGCCCCAGAAAGCTCCCTTGCCCCCTTCCACCATGTGAGGACACAACCAGAAGTCTGCAACCCAGAAGTGGGCCTTCACCCTAACATGCTGATACTCTGATCTTGGGCTACAAGTCCCCAGAACTGTGAGAAATAAATTTGTTGCTTAAGACATTACTTTTTATATTTACTTCTTGACCTTGGAGGATTCAAGAAGAGGGAGAGATTATGAGTGTGGAGATGGAGGAGTAGTTACTGGTCGGGAAAAGCCTCAGTGAATGGGTAAAGTTTAATTAGTTCTAGAGCAAGAAGTTCTGTATTACCTGCAGGCTGGTAGCAGATTATGAAGAAGCCTGGCATCTAGGGAGAGGGATTTGGATTGGAAACGGTTAGCATTAGGACAGACACATATTTTAGAAAGTACTCTTTAAGCAGAGGAAAAATGAGACAGGTGCTTCTTGGGAAGGGCAAGCCTGAACACAGTGTTCAGGTAGTGAGAATGTGGAAATGTGATAATGTGTGCTCCTTCTGAAGAGGCTGTTAGAATGGTGGACATAGCATCCTGGCTTACACTGGGGAGCAGTTGGAGCCAAGACGAGACCAACCATTTAGTAGAAAGGACTTTTGATATCTCTTTCTTGTATTATATAGTTGTTTCCATCTGCTTCCACACCAAAGCATGGGGTCTAGTCCTTGGATCCTCTTAGACTTTTCACAGATGGATGGGTGTGCAGTAAATGTGGACTGTAGGAAATGAAAGGAGGCTTGAAAAGTCTTGGTAATGACTGATTATGGGGGAAGAAGGAGAAATGAAGATGAGGAAAATGATAGCTCTAATGAGCATGGTTTCAAGGTTAATGTTAATATTGAGTGTAAACAGAGAGATTTGGACAGGCAGCCGTTTGGGTCTATAATTTGATGGTTGTGGCATTGATTTAATGTCCAGGCATGCAAATAGAAATGTTCAGAGATTGCAGCCCTTGGAAAGTATCAGAACGGGAGGATGTGGCTGTCGTTGAAATTGGGAATTAGAGCTTAGGAAGGACTCTGGTATATTCCAGTTGCTTACCTAATAAAGGAATTGGCTCTGTCCCCTTCTTACTAGAAGTGTGGTTTTCAGAACATCAGCCTTAACATCGTGTGGGAGCATGGGAATTGTGTAGACATTAAAGATAAAGAAGCACTTGCTATATACCATTCTTGATTTGTGCCTGCTGTTTCCTTACTTCTAGTAAAGGACTGCTTATTTAGCTCCTAAGTTAACCCATTCTTTTTGGACACTTCTAATTGTAATAGTTTTGGCCTAGGCGCAATCTGGTTCTCAATGTTGGCTACACGTTGGAAACACCTGGAAAGCTTTAAAAAATAAATACTGATGCCTACACTCCACACTCGGTAGAATAAGTAAAATTACAAAGGCCGACAATAGCAAACGTTGGTAAAGATGTGGAGTCACGGGAACTCTTATAAGTCATTGGTGAAACTGTGCTGTGAAACAACCCACTTTGGAAAGCTCTTCAGTTTCTTATAAAATTAAATACATGTTTATCACGTGCCCCAGCACTTCAATTCCTGGGTGTTTATCCAAGGAAAATGCAAGTGTATGTCTATAGAAAAAGATGTGTCCAAGAATGTTCAAAGTCCCTTGCAGAGGAGCAAAATATACCACCCAAAAATATGCTTCTTTGCATAAGAATTATTTTAGGCTGATCATTTTTAAGAAAAAGCACACACAGGCAAAGCTCTGAAAACCAAGTAGAAGTTATCCTTTTGTAAGAGACATTTACATTTATAAGGGAAATCTCCGTTTGAAAGGGTCTCTCTCTCTCTCTCTCTCTCTCTCTCTGTCTCTGTCTCTCTTTCTGTTTCTCTTTCTCTCTGTCTCTCTTTCTCTCTCTCTCTCTGTCTCTCTTTCTCTACCAGGAAGAGGAAGATGACCAAATCTCTGGAGAAGGCAGCAACTTAAATCTGTGTAACAACTTTTCCCTAAATGTTCTGAGTAACCCTCCCCACATAACTGGCTCCCCACCCCCAGTATCATCTTTTGTCTGTAGCTGGAGATGATATTTAAGGTGGTTTCAGGGAGTTACTCATTTTTTCCCTGGGTCCCTCCCATGTATACAAGAGGCATAATAATATGTTATTAAACTTTCCTTCATTTTTTTTATGTGTTAATCTACTTTTTTATTACAGGGGTCTTTCAACCAAGAGCACAGAAGGATAAAGATAAATTTTCTCCTCCATAGTCCTTTTTTATAATCCCAAACTGGAAACAACTCAGAAGTCTAACAACAGAATAATGACTTTTTAAAAATGAAGCTATATTCATACAAGGGATGACCGCTCAGCAATATAAAGAAACAAACTGCTAATACGTGGTGTATGATAGATGGAACTTGAAAACATGAAGTTAAGTGAGGGAAACCAGACAAAAAGTTGTGTATTATATGATTCAATTCATAGGAAGCTCTAGAATAGGCAGAACTAATCCATGTTGGTAAAAATCAAAATATTGGTTACTTTTGAGGGGTGGTAGGGTGACCACTGATTGTACAGGAACTGGAGAGAACTTGCTAGGGTGCCAGAAATGTTACCTATTGTGGTAAGGAGTTGGGTTACACAGGTCTGTGTATTTGCCTAATGATAGCAAAGATTTGTACATTACATGGCATGTAAGCTATAATTTGATGAAAAAGAGGAAAAAAAAACACACCAAATTTCAGTGTCTGTGTCCCACCTCAGAGATTGTGATTTAACTGATTTAGGGTGTACTGTGAGCATCAGAATCTTAAAATCTCACCAAGTGATACTAAGTGGCAGCCACATTTGAACCACTGGTATAGGGCCTTTGGAGAGGGACAGTGCAGGGCCCTAGGGGTAGGGGAAGGAAGGCCAAGGGCACAAAGGAGGTAGGGAAAGAAGAATAAGAAAACACTAAGAAAACCAAGGGGGGGGGATATTTCATGTTAAGATTCAACAAAGTGTCAATCAGAATAAAATAGATGCAAAAAGTCTACTCTCAGGTGATTTGAATAGAAAAGTGTAGAGAGAAAGCATACTACAGTGTAAATGAAGAAATGTGTAGTAAGGAAAAGATAGTATCAGGTTTAACATAAACTGGAGTGATTTTAAATATTCGTACCTGTAAAAATCAAATCTGCCTTACTTTTATCCTCACATGAGTGACAAAATAGTCCTATGAAATTTTAATGTCCTAACAATGTTCATTTGTCTGACCTTGATTTTTGAGGGACATTTTTTTTTTTCCTAGGAGAAGTCTCAGCAGAGAGACTCCCTGTATGGATGGTTTTAGGTGTTAAAGACCAAAATTTCAACTAGGTAAAGTTGAAGCTCTAATTGGCTTTATTAACTATTTTGTGAACTGAGGTCCTGTCTAGCAAGTAGAGAGGACCTCCTGGAAGTTGTACAAAATGGAAGGTTTTTATGGGAAGGAATGTAGGGCAAGAAGTTGTTAGCAAAGGAAAAGAAAGGATTATTTGAGGCAAGATCGCTTTCCCTTAGGGAAAAAGCAGAGACTCGTGTCATGGAGATTTCCTCATCATCCTTTTGCAAGGATGGAGAGGAGGACCTCTGTGATAGATTACATCCTTGGTGCTGACCAGGAAGTTCCTGCCTGACTGGTTAAAACTACATTTCTGTGGGAGGTTGAAAGTACATTTAGTTTAAGTATAAAGACCCATAGTAACTTGGCCTAAATGGCTCCATTTTGGGCCTCTGGCTTTATATTTAACATAGGGGAAGTTTTGAATACATTGCTACTATTATCCAAGCCCTGAATGTCTTTGTTGTAAGGCAGTTTCCAACTGTAAGCTGATCCCATAGCAAGGACCTTTGGGAAGAGAGTTATTATAAAGGTTTTGGAAGGTTTTATAACTAACTGTCCTATCATTTCTAAGTAACATTGTAAATATTGGCTTCTGTCAACCTTTAACTGCACACTCTTACATCATGTGTCAGAGTTAAGTATTATTTTACCCATAGCCTTTCAGGAAATCTTGTCTGGCTTTTGTTTTGTGGTGAAAAACTCTGAAATTGAAACAAGAGCTAGAGAATTGCGTAGCACCAAGAAAAATAGGCATGAGAGGAAGAGCTTGGAACTGTAGGGGAGCAAGAATTCATGCCCCCTCAAAGGTCCTTCTAGGTGGACTAAGAATCAAACTGACATGAGACCGATGAACAGGAGAAAATGCAATTCAATTGGCATATGTATGGGGAATCCATGTAGACCTGGGAATTCCAGAGACAGGCAACATGAGGTTTATATGTCATTCTGAACTAAGGAGAAGTGAGGGAGGGGGTCTGGGACTTCAGAAGAAAGGAATGCAGTTAACAGGGTAATAAGAGCAGATGTTTGCTAATTAGATATTTGCCCTGCCATACACATGGGTCACTCAGATAAAATTTATTAATGACCCTTATTCTGGAAGAGATCCTGCCCCTTAATATATTTTCTTCAGTGTGGTTAAGGGAGGGGCAAAAGTTTCTCTTGAGCCTTCAGGCTCTCAAGTGCCTTCAGCTCAAAATAGTCCACATGCCAAAGTGGAAGATTTTGGGGAGCCTTTCCTGAACCCCTTCAGAGCCTTAAGCTCTTTTTCCAGTGTAGGGTTGGATAAGTCTTCCCTTCTTTCCTTCTAGGTTTTTTGGCTAGTGTAATGATTAAATTGACTTAAGACAGATCAACAGGAAAAAAAGTTTAACAAGCATACTTCTTAACATATATGGGAGAGACCCACAGAAACTGAGTAAGTCTTGGAAATGGTACAAGCTATCACCTTAAGTGTCATCCTTAGGTAAAGATACTGGAGGTGGGGAGTCAGTTATGCACAGTAAAGAAGGGTAAGATTGGTGGCTAGATTTGGGGGTACTTGGGTAACTCAGTTGCTTAAGTGTCTGACTCCCCATTTCAGCTTAGGTCAAGATCTCATGGTTTTGTGAGTTTGAGCCCTGAGCTGGGCTCTGTGCTCATGGTGCAGAGCCTGCTTGGGATTCTTCTCTATCTCTCTTTCTCTCTGCCCTTCCCCTGCTCACATTATTTCTCGCAAGATAAATAAACTTAAAAAAATTAAAAAAAAAAAAAGATGTTGGGGATGAAGAGGCCGTTGTTATGGGAGGCTACCAGAGAAAGCACAGCAAACAAGGGTAAGCTGGTAGGCAGATTTAAGTCCTTGTCTTCTCCAGTGATGAGTTTGTAGAGATTTTGTCATCTTTACTCGGTATAGAGAGGGAGATGCCCTTACAAATGGAGATTTCCCTTTAGAAAGGTAAAGGTGACTTATAGAAGGGTCACATCAATTTGGGTTTCAGAACTTTGCTGATGTCTGCTTATTACAAATAATCAGCCTAAAGTAATCCTTTTGCCAAAGAGACATATTTTGGGGTGGCAACTTTTGCTACCCCAATAACACTTACCTCTTAGCTAAGCCAGAGTCCCTTAAACTAGGTGCAGGTGAAGGGCTCTGAAAACCTCAAGTGGGATTTTCTACAGAGGTCCTTTGACCTCACCATGAGGCATATCTCCGTGTATACTTGTGGAGAGAAATCCTCTCTGCTCATACTTCACTTCTCTCTGTGCACTGAGATTGATTTGGGTCCTTTAATAGTAAGGAGAATCAAGCAGTTCATACATTATGAATCAGTCTTTAAAATTCAGTGTTCACTGTCAGAGAAGCATATCTGCTCATCAGTGTCTTCTCCTGAGGACATCACAGCAAAGGCTACAGAAACATTTGGACAGACTGTGCCCTATCAAATATTTTTACCTGAGCCACATCACTCTTGCTGGGACAGTTAACACAGCAGGCGGTTCAGAGTAATGAGCTCTGTTTGATGTCCCTGAAGTTGATCTCCAGCACACTAGTTACATTAGCAAGCTGGTGTGTCCAGAGACAGAAGAACAGAACAATAATAAGCAGACCTTAAAGAAATTTGTTTGCTTGACAGTGACAAATTAAGGTATTGCCACCTTTGGCAGAATGATGGGCCTTGAAGCAATATTAGCTTGAAAGCTTTGGCTTTCAGAAGTTTGTCAAGTGGAGTTCTCTTCTCTGTCAGGGTTTTCATATAGGGAGGAGATACTCTGCTCCATAACATCCCAGACTGGTATATTTCTGTCCTCTTGAACTGATCCTCCCTGACCCACTCTGCCTGCCTCTCCCTGTCCCTACAGCCATGAGAAGAGGTTGGGAAATTTGCTTTATGGCTTATCTCTTACTTATTTCACAACCGTAGCCTTTCAGTAAATAAGAATATGCTTGAAATGTAGAAATATTGAAAGGCGATGTAAATATCGAAGACTTAGATGTTTTACAAATGATAAGAAAGAAGGGAAAAGCTGTAACTGGAAAATTTTAGATTTTGCTTTATTATTTTTTTCAAATGTGGAAAGGGAATTTCAGGATATTTGATGCCTTTTAAATTCTAATATTGATACAAATTACAAATTGTGTTCAGGGTTTTTGTTGGTATACTCTTGTTCATTTATTAGATTCTACTTCTTAAAGGCAGGAAATAAGTTATCCCTGCTTTTATGGAATCAAAACTATGGCAGAGAGAGACACTAGGAGAAAAGTAACAGGATTGAAATTAGGTGACCTTGAGAAAGTCATGTACATTGACATGAAACAGATTGATAGGAATAAAAAAAAACCCCTAATTTCATATGTATGGGAACCACAAAGACAGGAGGCTCCCCAGCAGCCAGGTTGTTGAGGCTTATATGCTATATGATGAGCTAAGGAGAAAGGGATATGGGTTTGGGACTTAAAACAGGAAGAAAACAATTCACAGGAACATGTAAATGTGGCACATTCTGGGGCAACTTGTCCTGAATCCATCACCGGAAGAAGTTGAGAGTTTCATTGATGAACAAAGGAAGAACATTGGAAGGTCTGTACCGGACCTATAAATTGTTGAATTCTTGAGATGATGGTGTCCTGAATAATGAACGAATTTTGTGGCAAAGTGGGTTCTTTGATTTTAGTTTTTGTTTCTTCTACCTTATGACATTATTCACCAATCTAATACATATTATGTGCCATCAACGTGGTAGAATTGCATTGAGTTTTAAGGAAACTATGGAGATAAGGAAATAGGGCCATGTTTGGCCTTTTTTTTTTTTTGCTCTCTTTAGCTTATAAATGATCTTAATATTACTATCAAGATTAAAAACCTCTATGGAAGATAAGTAAATACTATTTTACAATATAAAGAACCTTGTTAGCTTAAAATACTTAGTTAAGGATGAAATGACACCTGCTTTCTTGGGCATGTTAACATAAAGGTACATAGGATGTTGGATAGGCTTTTGAGCTTTGTCTAATTTCCCCTAATTAGTAGTGCTGCTACAGTTTTGGCATTTCCGATGCTCTAATTACTTTTGGGGTAGTCTTTGTTTATATGCAGTGATGTCATTGCTAAAAAACTTGCCTTTAGCCCTTCAGTGTCGTCTCTTCTATCTTTTTTATTCTCAAAGTGAAAATATTTTCTCAAGATAGTTTTAAACATAGTATCACTTATTACTGCCACTCCAGAATTTAGTGCTTAAAACAGAGATCATTTCTTACTGCCTTTGAGTCTGTGGTTCAGATCAAAGGTTGGCTGGTCTGGGCTGAGATTCACTGAGTGGTTCTACTTGTCTCTTCTTGGTTCTCTCATGTGTCTATGAGTGGGAGTTGGCCAATCCAGAGTGAGCTTGTCTGATGGTGCTCTGATCCATTTGTCCTTGTTCTTTTCATTGTGACAGTGTGGTGGTTGGCACACTGGGGGGTTCGTGGCACTCCACCCAGAATGTGCCATTTTGCCATATGTATTATTTTGAGCTTAAGACAATCAAGGCCCAGCAGACCTCCCCACTAACTGCCTACAAGAATTTACATAGGAAGTCTGTGCCAGGAAGAGAGCTATTACCAGAGATAGCTTTCTATACCAGGAAGATTTCTCTGCATGGCATGACAAACAACATTTTATCAAGCATTTGTTCCTCTCCTCTTCCTATGAAGTGTCTTTCCCCCTTTGAAGCCCCAGCCCTTGGTCCCCATTTTTCTTAGCTTGGGATGGTATATAAGCCTCATTTGCCTGATTGCAGGGAAGTCTCATGTGTTTGTGGGGTCCTATCCATACGTATGTATGTACATACATATACACATACACACATAATTATATTTGTTTTTCTCCTGTTGTTCTCTCTAATTTTAATGCAATCTGGAAGGGAAGAAGGGAAAACTTTTCATCCCCAACATCTTTTCCTTGTCAGTGCTAAAAGATGAAGAGCAAACCTACTTCCCAAGCACTTTTCCAAGTGTCTGCTTGTGTCACATCTGCAAACATCCTAATGAAAACAAATCAGATGCCTAAACCAATAATCAAAAGGCAGGGAAATATTCTCCACCTCTTACTGGGAGGAACACCAAAATCACATAGCAAAAGGTGTGGATACAGGCAGGGATGAAGAATTAGCATCCAAGATTAAATCTGTTAGAGTAGCTAGCCTTCTGATTTTCCTTCTATCCAAATATATTACTCATTTGTTTTTCTTAAGATAAATTCCAAATCTTGTTCATAGATTGGTTTTTGCCTCAATAACCTTCCTTAAGGTTATTTTTTTCCCCAAGACTTATGCCTTGTTAATTGGCATCCCAGAAGATAGTCTGTAAACCTCTCTGGAAATCAGTTATGATCCAGTGCCCATGACAGTCCATGCAGGTCAGCTGCAAGGTTGGCTTAGATTCTTGCTATTGCTCATTGCCACCAACACAAGGAGAATGATCATTGCTTCTGCAACTGTGATGGTTGATGGAGTGAATCCTGCTGCTAGTTGGCTGTCATTTGGCTGGAACCACAGGCTTAGATCACAACAACTAACCCAACTCCTAAAGGTCCTGGTGCTTCTTCCAGTTATCAATGCTGTGCTGACATGATAGAGTTAGAGCCAGGGCTTGGTAAATCATAGTATTACTATATTCTGGCCTCTGCTTACACTTAGGCAAGGACTGAGGCTTCCCTCATCTGGCTCAGAATTTGGCATCTAGCCTTGTTAGATTTTTATGGGCTTCCCTAAGATGAATGGGCAGTTGGGGAGCTGCACATGTGCTACTGATCCTTCCTCTGATTTGTTCCCCAACACACTGATCCAATATATTTGGTGTTGGTATTGCTCGGCCATTTGTACATCATTCTTAGTCTCCATTTTATTTTGTGTTAAGACAAAACTCATGTAATGTTCTATTTGGACTCTATTCTTTTTATTTGTTTATTTTGAGAGAGAGAAAGTGTGTGCACAGAAGCAGAGGAGGGGCAGAGAGAGAGAATTCCAAGCAGGCTCTGCACTGTCAGCACTGAGCCTGAAACGGGGCTCTACCCCACAAACCATGAGATCATGACCTGAGCTGAGATGAAGAGTAGGACGCTTAACCAACCGAGCCACCCAGGTGCCCTTCTCTTTGGACACTCATTGTTGATGAATCATTTGGTCCCTATGCTACTGTGACACATGATACATTTTTACTTGATCTGTATCTCTTTTCCTGGCTCTGATAGCTTCTAAATCCCTATGGAGTTTCCCCATAAGAGCAATGGGAGAATCTTTTATTGTAATATTTGGTCTTCAGGCACCTGGGTGGGTCAGCCGCTTGAGCGGCCGGCTCTTGATTTCAGCTCAGGTCAGGATCCCAGGATTCTGGGATCCACCACTGAATTGGGCTCTGTGCTGAGCATGGAGCCTGCTTTAAAGATACCCTCTGTCTCTTTTGCTCTCTCAGAGCCTGCTGAAAGATAATCTTTCTCTCTCTCTCTGGCCCTCTCCCCCACTTAAACTTGCTCACTCCCTCTAAAATGAAAAAAATATGGAGGTATCCGGAAGATGGCGGCGTAGGAGGACGCGGGGCTCACAGCGCGTCCTGCCGATCACTTAGATTCCACCTACACCTGCCTAAAGAACCCAGAAAACCGCCAGAGGATTAGCAGAAGGGAGTCTCCGGAGTCAAGCGCAGACCAGAGGCCCACGGAAGAGGGTAGGAAGGGCGGCGAGGCGGTGCGCGCTCCACGGACTGGCGGGAGGGAGCCGGGGTGGAGGGGCGGCTCGCCGGCCAAGCAGAGCCCCCGAGTCTGGCTGGCAAAAGCGGAGGGGCCGGACAGACTGTGTTCCGACAGCAAGCGCGACTTAGCGTCTGGGAGGTCATAAGTCAACAGCTCTGCGCGGAAAGCGGGAAGGCTGGAGGACAAAGGGAGGGAGAGCAGCTGAGCCCCCGGACGGCAGAGCTCAGCTTGGCGGGGAACAAAGGCGCCAGCGCCATCTCCCCCGCCCATCCCCCAGCCAAAATCCCAAAGGGAACCAGTTCCTGCCAGGGAACTTGCTCGCTCCGCGCAAACACCCAACTCTGTGCTTCTGCGGAGCCAAACCTCCGGCAGCGGATCTGACTCCCTCCCGCTGCCACAGGGATCCTCCTGAAGTGGATCACCTAAGGAGAAGCGAGCTAAGCCTGCCCCTCCAGCCCCCGTGCCCCTTGCCTACCCACCCCAGCTAATACGCCAGATCCCCAGCAACACAAGCCTGGCAGTGTGCAAGTAGCCCAGACGGGACACGCCACCCCACAGTGAATCCCGCCCCTAGGAGAGGGGAAGAGAAGGCACACACCAGTCTGACTGTGGCCCCAGCAGTGGGCTGGGGGCAGACATCGGGTCGGACTGCGGCCCCGCCCACTAACTCCAGTTATACACCACAGCACAGGGGAAGTGCACTGCAGGTCCTCACCACGCCAGGGACTCTCCAAAATGACCAAACGGAAGAATTCCCCTCAGAAGAATCTCCAGGAAATAACAACAGCTAATGAACTGATCAAAAAGGATTTAAATAATATAACAGAAAGTGAATTTAGAATAATAGTCATAAAATTAATCGCTGGGCTTGAAAACAGTCTACAGGACAGCAGAGAATCTCTTGCCACAAAGATCGAGGGACTAAGGAACAGTCACGAGGAGTTGAAAAACGCTTTAAACGAATTGCAAAACAAAATGGAATCCACGATGGCTCGGCTTGAAGAGGCAGAGGAGAGAATAGGTGAACTAGAAGATAAAGTTATGGAGAAAGAGGAAGCTGAAAGAAAGAGAGATAAAAAAATCCAGGAGTATGAGGGGAAAATTAGAGAACTAAGTGATACACTAAAAAAAAATAATATACGCATAATTGGTATCCCAGAGGAGGAAGAGAGAGGGAAGGGTGCTGAAGGGGTACTTGAACAAATTATAGCTGAGAACTTCCCTGAACTGGGGAAGGAAAAAGGCATTGAAATCCAAGAGGCACAGAGAACTCCCTTCAGACGTAACTTGAATCGATCTTCTGCACGACATATCATAGTGAAACTGGCAAAATACAAGGATAAAGAGAAAATTCTGAAAGCAGCAAGGGATAAACGTGCCCTCACATATAAAGGGAGACCTATAAGACTCGTGACTGATCTCTCCTTTGAAACTTGGCAGGCCAGAAAGGCTTGGCACGATATCTACAGTGTGCTAAACAGAAAAAATATGCAGCCGAGAATCCTTTATCCAGCAAGTCTGTCATTTAGAATAGAAGGAGAGATAAAGGTCTTCCCAAACAAAAACTGAAGGAATTTGTCACCACGAAACCAGCCCTACAAGAGATCCTAAGGGGGATCCTGTGAGACAAAGTACCAGAGACATCACTACAAGCATAAAACATACAGACATCACAATGACTCTAAACCCGTATCTTTCTATAATAACACTGAATGTAAATGGATTAAATGCGCCAACTAAAAGACATAGGGTATCAGAATGGATAAAAAAACAAGACCCATCTATTTGCTGTCTACAAGAGACTCATTTTAGATCTGAGGACACCTTTAGATTGAGAGTGAGGGGATGGAGAACTATTTATCATGCTCCTGGAAGCCAAAAGAAAGCTGGAGTAGCCATACTTATATCAGACAAACTAGACTTTAAATTAAAGGCTGTAACAAGAGATGAAGAAGGGCATTATATAATAATCACAGGGTCTATCCACCAGGAAGAGCTAACTATTATAAATGTCTATGCGCCAAATACCCGAGCCCCCAGATATATAAAACAATTACTCATAAACATGAGCAACCTTATTGATAAGAATGTGGTCATTGCAGGGGACTTTAACACCCCACTTACAGAAATGGATAGATCATCTAGACACACAGTCAATAAAGAAACAAGGGCCCTGAATGATACATTGGATCAGATGGACTTGACAGATATATTTAGAACTCTGCATCCCAAAGCAACAGAATATACTTTCTTCTCGAGTGCACATGGAACATTCTCCAAGATAGATCATATACTGGGTCACAAAACAGCCCTTCATAAGTTTACAAGAATTGAAATTATACCATGCATACTTTCAGACCACAATGCTATGAAGCTTGAAATCAACCACAGGAAAAAGTCTGGAAAACCTCCAAAAGCATGGAGGTTAAAGAACACCCTACTAACGAATGAGTGGGTCAACCAGGCAATTAGAGAAGAAATTAAAACATATATGGAAACAAACGAAAATGAAAATACAACAATCCAAACGCTTTGGGATGCAGCGAAGGCAGTCCTGAGAGGAAAATACATTGCAATCCAGGCCTATCTCAAGAAACAAGAAAAATCCCAAATACAAAATCTAACAGCACACCTAAAGGAAATAGAAGCAGAACAGCAAAGGCAGCCTAAACCCAGCAGAAGAAGAGAAATAATAAAGATCAGAGCAGAAATAAACAATATAGAATCTAAAAAAACTGTAGAGCAGATCAACAAAACCAAGAGTTGGTTTTTTGAAAAAATAAACAAAATTGACAAACCTCTAGCCAGGCTTCTCAAAAAGAAAAGGGAGATGACCCAAATAGATAAAATCATGAATGAAAACGGAATGATTACAACCAATCCCTCAGAGATACAAACAATTATCAGGGAATACTATGAAAAATTATATGCCAGCAAATTGGACAACCTGGAAGAAATGGACAAATTTCTAAACACCCACACTCTTCCAAAACTCAATCAGGAGGAAATAGAAAGCTTGAACAGACCCATAACCAGCGAAGAAATTGAATCGGTTATCAAAAATCTCCCAACAAATAAGAGTCCAGGACCAGATGGCTTCCCAGGGGAGTTCTACCAGACATTTAAAGCAGAGATAATACCTATCCTTCTCAAGCTATTCCAAGAAATAGAAAGGGAAGGAAAACTTCCAGACTCATTCTATGAAGCCAGTATTACTTTGATTCCTAAACCAGACAGAGACCCAGTAAAAAAAGAGAACTACAGGCCAATATCCCTGATGAATATGGATGCAAAAATTCTTAATAAGATACTAGCAAATCGAATTCAACAGCATATAAAAAGAATTATTCACCATGATCAAGTGGGATTCATTCCTGGGATGCAGGGCTGGTTCAACATTCGCAAATCGATCAACGTGATACATCACATTAACAAAAAAAAAGAGAAGAACCATATGATCCTGTCAATCGATGCAGAAAAGGCCTTTGACAAAATCCAGCACCCTTTCTTAATAAAAACCCTTGAGAAAGTCGGGATAGAAGGAACATACTTAAAGATCATAAAGGCCATTTATGAAAAGCCCACAGCTAACATCATCCTCAACGGGGAAAAACTGAGAGCTTTTTCCCTGAGATCAGGAACACGACAGGGATGCCCACTGTCACCGCTGCTGTTTAATATAGTGCTGGAAGTTCTAGCATCAGCAATCAGACAACAAAAGGAAATCAAAGGCATCAAAATTGGCAAAGATGAAGTCAAGCTTTCGCTTTTTGCAGATGACATGATATTATACATGGAAAATCCGATAGACTCCACCAAAAGTCTGCTAGAACTGATACATGAATTCAGCAAAGTTGCAGGATACAAAATCAACGTGCAGAAATCAGTTGCATTCTTATACACTAACAATGAAGCAACAGAAAGACAAATGAAGAAACTGATCCCATTCACAATTGCACCAAGTAGCGTAAAATACCTAGGAATAAATCTAACCAAAGATGTAAAAGATCTGTATGCTGAAAACTATAGAAAGCTTATGCAGGTAATTGAAGAAGATATAAAGAAATGGAAAGACATTCCCTGCTCATGGATTGGAAGAATAAATATTGTCAAAATGTCAATACTACCCAAAGCTATCTACACATTCAATGCAATCCCAATGAAAATTGCACCAGCATTCTTCTCGAAACTAGAACAAGCAATCCTAAAATTCATATGGAACCACAAAAGGCCCCGAATAGCCAAAGTAATTTTGAAGAAGAAGACCAAAGCAGGAGGCAGCACAATCCCAGACTTTAGCCTCTAACTACAAAGCTGTCATCATCAAGACAGCATGGTATTGGCATAAAAACAGACACATAGACCAATGGAATAGAATAGAAACCCCAGAACTAGACCCACAAACGTATGGCCAACTCATCTTTGACAAAGCAGGAAAGAACATCCAATGGAAAAAAGACAGTCTCTTTAACAAATGGTGCTGGGAGAACTGGACAGCAACATGCAGAAGGTTGAAACTAGACCACTTTCTCACACCATTCACAAAAATAAACTCAAAATGGATCAAGGACCTGAATGTGAGACAGGAAACCATCAAAACCTTAGAGGAGAAAGCAGGAAAAGACCTCTCTGACCTCAGCCGTAGCAATCTCTTACTCGGCACATCCCCAAAGGCAAGGGAATTAAAAGCAAAAGTGAATTACTGGGACCTTATGAAGATAAAAAGCTTCTGCACAGCAAAGAAAACAACCAACAAAACTAAAAGGCAACCAACGGAATGGGAAAAGATATTTGCAAATGACACATCGGACAAAGGGCTAGTATCCAAAATCTATAAAGAGCTCATCAAACTCCACACCAGAAAAACAAATAACCCAGTGAAGAAATGGGCAGAAAACATGAATAGACACTTCTCTAAAGAAGACATCCGGATGGCCAACAGGCACATGAAAAGATGTTCAACATCGCTCCTTATCAGGGAAATACAAATCAAAACCACACTCAGATACCACCTCACGCCAGTCAGAGTGGCCAAAATGAAGAAATCAGGAGACTATAGATGCTGGAGAGGATGTGGAGAAACAGGAACCCTCTTGCACTGTTGGTGGGAATGCAAATTGGTGCAGCCGCTCTGGAAAGCAGTGTGGAAGTTCCTCAGAAAATTAAAAATAGACCTCCCCTATGACCCAGCAATAGCACTGCTAGGAATTTATCCAAGGGATACAGGAGTACTGATGCATAGGGGCACCTGTACCCCAATGTTTATAGCGGCACTCTCAACAATAGCCAAATTATGGAAAGAGCCTAAATGTCCATCAACTGATGAATGGATAAAGAAATTGTGGTTTATATACACAATGGAATACTACGTGGCAATGAGAAAAAATGAAATATGGCCTTTTGTAGCAACATGGATGGAACTGGAGAGTGTGATGCTAAGTGAAATAAGCCATACAGAGAAAGACAGATACCATATGGTTTCACTCTTATGTGGATCCTGAGAAACATAACAGAAACCCATGGGGGAGGGGAAGGAAAAAAAAAAAAAAAGAGGTTAGAGTGGGAGAGAGCCAAAGCATTAGAGACTGTTAAAAACTGAGAACAAACTGAGGGTTGATGGGGGGTGGGAGGGAGGGCAGGGTGAGAGGGAGGGCAGGGTGGGTGATGGGTATTGAGGAGGGCACCTTTTGGGATGAGCACTGGGTGTTGTATGGAAACCAATTTGACAGTAAATTTCATATATTAAAAAATAAAAAAAAAATTAAAAAAAAAAGCAGCATTTACAAAAGACATACAAGTAAATAATATATTTGAAAAGCATACATTTTCCAAGTCAAAATGACTGAAGAGTTTGTAGAATACTAGATATTATACAAACATGAAAATGGACTGGAAAGATTCACTTGAGGTGATGAACAACTTTGGAAATAGTGGTGATGGCTGCACAACATTGTGAATATAATTAATGCCACTGAATTGTACACTTAGAAATGGTTACAAAGGCAAATTTCTGTTGTATATATTTTACTACAATAAAAACAAAGTGGAATGGAATGAAAAGAAAAAAAAAAGAAAAAAAATATGTACATAGATAATATTTGGTCTTTTGTCCTCAAATAGTTCCAGTTCGTAAAATAGCCTCAGAATAATAAAGGTGAAAAGAGTGCCTGCTTATTCATAACAAGCCTCTTTCAACCTTACCCAAATTTATGTTAATGATGTGACTTTCAGAAAGCCCCTAAGGATGGCAGCCTGGTTGCCAGAAGACCCACTCATGTGACTAGAGGGTTGGAAATTGTAGTCCCACCCCTGATCCCCAGAGACGGGAGAGGGTCTGGAAGTTGGATCAGGCATCAGCGGCAAATTATTTAATCAAACACGTGTATATAGTGAAACCTCTATAAAAACTCAAATAGACATGGTGTGAAGAGTTGCCAGGTCGGTGAACAAGAGGGCATTTGTACCCTGGAATGGTAGTACACCCCAGTCTCCACGGGGGAAGAAGCTCCTGGGCTTGGGACCCTATATAATAAACACTGGTAAGCCAGTACATGGACTACTTTTTTCCGTTCTCATAGCTTCTCTAGCGAATGAATCCCATGAGGCTGTCGTGGTTACCTCTGATTTCTAGCTCTCTGGTCGGGGAACACCTGGACTGGTGGTTGGTGTCTGAAATGAAGGAGGTGGTGTGGGCACTCTTGTCGGAATGAACACTTGTGGGATTTGATGCTCTCTCTAGGTAAATGGTGAAAGAATGGACTTAAGCTGTAGGACACCGAGGCTCGTGTGGGAGAATTGCTTGATGTGTGGAGAAACCTGCACATCCAGTGTCAGAAGTGAAGTAGTTTGGAGTACTGAGAGTAGAGGAGACACACAAGAGTGTATTTTCACTTAGTATTACTTCATCCAAACTCCCAGTCTTGCAGATTTACCACCTAGAGTGCCATCTTCCACGATAATTGGGGTTTGGAGTTCCATCTATAACAACTCGTACTCACATTTCTCATTCTCACAGACCTCATGAAATATCATGTCTAATAAAGAGCCTTACATGAGTGAGTTTCTAGGTAAAGCATGTGACAAAGAAATGAACTTTTGTATTCTGCGGTAAACAGTGCTTAACCTGAATCTAATGTCAACAATTCTCACCCGTATCCTCTTGTGTGATAGTTAAATACTCGAAGACAACGTATTAAGTATGTATCTCTAGAGGAAATGAACAGTGTACGTGCCAATGACTTCCCTCAGTGTGCATCTGAATCATCATTCAAAGAAATAGAGCGCAATTTGTGGCAGACTCTGAGTTTCAGACCTTCGCTTCTGCCTTTACCTGGTTAGGTTGTCTGTGTGATTTATTTTTATTTCAATAGGAATGATGTGGAGTAGGAGTAGGAAGTAACACTGAGCAACTGCTCTTGATAAATGAAGATACCTTTTCTACAAGCAATAAAATCTTAGGAATTCTGACAAGACTGTACTGGAATTGAAGCAGCCTTTTCCCAACCACATGATGCTGGTTCTGTCCACCTTTACTGTACTCAGGTGCTTGATGATTTAATGCCCTCCCTCTCGTGTACCGTGCTTCAGCTACAGAGCACCCCAGGTGCCTGTCAAAAGAGACTCATGTCTCACTGATGGCCTGCATGGTTATCTTGCCCAAGTCCATCCTCTCGAGGGCAGATGATGACACCAGCATGCACACTAGGCCCAAGGAGTAGTGGAAGGGTGACTGGGGGCATTGGGGAGCAGACATGAGGTATGCAGGCTGGGGTGTCCACACATGTGTGCCAATTTGCCACATGGAGTGAAGCCAGAAGAAAGAAAATAAGAGGATGGGCTGCAGGCTTTGTCATGAGGCCTCATTCTTACTTGAGGACTCCCAGAATGCTAAGTTCAAACCTGGGCTTCCAGGTTAAAGACATGTGATAGGTAAGTGTCTATGTGTACCCTTGCCCCAGTCTCGCACATGTTATGAAAGGATGTGTCAGCAATCATCTGCCAGTTCTGCCTATTTTTCTTCGATCTGCCTGTGTTTTTCTTCTTGTTAAATGGTGATAACAAACACTCCTTCTGGAAAGTAATGGGATTACAGGCTTTCCTTCAGTGAGATGTATAAATGCCCAGGGTTTCTGTAAAGTCATGTTTAGACAAATCATCTATTTACTTCACTCCAGGAGATCTCATGAAAATAATGAACACTAGCATGGCTTCCGGTGGTCATCTGATCATTTATGAACGCTGATCGAGAAAAACAAATGATTTCTTCCATTAAACTATTTTTAGACTTTTAGGCAGTTGAAGTTTAGTGACGCTTCTGGCGTGTGTTAAAGTTTTTAGCAATGCGTAAGAGAAACCTTACTTTACCCGTGATGTGTAAAAAGATCAAAGAAATGATCGCTCAAACGTAAAGAAAAAGCAAAAGACAAAGCAGGAGGTGCCATTTAGTGAAAATGACTTCACCACAAAGCTGTCTGCTAACCTTGAGTGGAAAGCACTATGAAAAATGTCACAGTTTTCAGATTAGGTCCAGCCATACATAAGCAATTATGTTGCTGCCCTGACTGTTCCGTAGTCATTATGAAGTTAGTCTCACTCAATTGAATTTTTATTATTATTTTGTCCCTGTCCTCAACTTTTAGAGAGGAATTTTTTCCCTTCCTTCCATCGAATCAATTTTCCCCTAGCACGTTTTGTTCTAGGCAGATGTTGGATGGCATTATCGCCGGGTTCTTTGGCTCCGAGGTGGAAAGCATTGCAGTTGATTCATCTTCTTTGTCTTGTCAAACATTTCACTCATCTCGACATTTGCAGAATGCATCAAAGGTGTGTCTTCTATTAGGAATATTACATTGCGCTTGTTCTTAAGATTTTCAATAGAGTTTGAATAGGATGCAGAAAATTACTAGAATATTTGATTTTGGCATTTGTTAGCTGAATGATGAATTGTCAACAGCCTTGGCTTTATGTTCTGCTCAATGGAGGGAGAAAAGCACTCTGAAAATAATACCAGTTAAATTCTTGAGAACAGTCATGAGTTGACAGTATATATAGTGTTGGCTTTTGATTCTTCTATATCTCTGAAGTTTTCATGCTAGGCCTGTGCACCAAGTGGTTCATGCATCCCTTGACCCCTCATGTACACTTTAGCTTGTACCTACTCATAAAAATAGTACTTTAATTAGAACAGCAGCCTAAAGAAATGTTTTTTAGGGGCGCCTGGGTGGCTCAGTAGGTTAAGCTTCCAACTTTGGCTCATGTCATGATAATGTGGTTCGTGGTTTTGAGTCCTGTGCCGGGCCCTGTGCTGGCAGCTTGGAGCCTGCTTTAGATTCTTTGTGTCTCTCTCTGCCCCTCCCCTGCTTATGTGCTCACTTGCTCTGTCTCTGTCTCTTTCTCTGAAAAATAAACAAGCATTAAAAAAAGAAGTTTTTGTTAACTGTATAAAATAACCATGGCAATGTTAACCTTAAGCCTGTTGTTTTACCAGCAAAATAGGTTTATTCAGAAAGAACACAGGAATTGCACTTTGGGACATGGAAAGTATAGGAAACCACAGGCAAGGCTGGAGATCAAAGGAGAGGAATGTTAATTTATAGAGAACAGGAGGAAGTTGGGAGGGGCTGCTTTGAAATGAAAGTCCATTGGAGGAAAGCAAGAATTCCGGGTGGTGATGGTTTCTATTGGCTGACTTTGTTTTCTTGTTGGTTGAGCTTGTTGCCGGGCAAGGAGAAATTCTTTTCCCTGCTGGAATAGTAAAGTAGGCTTTTTCTTTTTGGGGTGTGTAATCCATGAGAAGTGGTAGGGTGTAGGAGCTGTCCCTTCTCATCTCTTGCCTCTGTTTTAAATAAAATGTCCTTTATTCATTTTTTCAGCAGTATTATTAGTTTTAACAAAAAATTGGGAAGAACCCACAAAACCATTAGTAGGAAAGAAACATGATATAGTCACACAACACAATACTGAACATCAATGAGAAGGACTAAGTAAACCTACATAGATTAACACAGACAATTCTCAAAAGAACATTGAGCAAAAAGGAAGTTGCAAAGGGGAGGCACACACTGTGTGTGACTAGCATTGCTCCTGTTGTGCAATATCTAGCTCTTTTTTATGTGGAACACGCGGAGATTTCATTCTCCTGTTTCCTTGAGGGTAAGTGTGGTCACGTGACATGCTTTGGGTAATAAAATGTGAGCAGCAGTGATGTCGATCGCTTTGTGGAAGCACTTTGTGCTGCTTGTGTAGGACTCTTTTTTCCCCCTGGGCTGGTGACTGGAGGCACCTGCTGGGGAACAGCTTTCCTAAAGAGTCATTTGGACCTGCAGCAGAGGTGGAGTAAGTGAGAAATAGACCTTTGTTGTTTTAAGCCACTGAAATTGGTGTACTGAGGGTTGGAGAAGCTGGACATTGAATGACCAAGTTGAATTCTTCAGTGGTTGAAGATGTTAACGTCTTGGTGCTTCTAAGCTGCCCAGACTCCCATCACCAGATAGGCTTGCAGGCATGAAACCAGAGGAGCTTGGGTGGTTTGGGAATCTGTCAGTGTGTGTAAGAATTGGTGGTTGAAGCTCTGCATTGAGTCAGAGGTGGACCCAGGGAACACGGAGTAATCTGTGCTCTGGGAGCACATAGTCTAGTGTACACATGTGCTACTTTCTGGAAGCTACAGACATTTTGTTAACATTTGGTGGGGGGCAGAGAGGCATTACTATATTTTGGAAGGGTCAAGAAAGAATGTCAGGTGAACATGAAGAAACGAAGTTGCATAGGAGAAAGAGAAGAGAGAACAGGACAAAAACGACAGTGAGGACTTGAGACTCTGGTGATGGGACAAGAGAGTGGACAGTGGGAAGTTGTTGGTTCTCATTTCCTGCTTAGTTTCTCTAACCTTCAGTTGAGAGATGAGCTGTTTCTTGGGCACTTTCCCAGCATTTGTGTGTTGATGACTTCAGGAGAATTAGAACTAGTTCTATATGGTCTCTAGCATCAGAGGAATTGCTGTAGACTGAATACTGAAGCAAAAACATATCAGCATTCCTTTCAATTAAGTTAAACTTTATCACAAATCATTGGAGCGTTGTATCTTTTGGATTTCATAATTTTGAGGGTTTTGAAAAACAATATGGTTCAGATGTATTACCTAACAATCCAGGACAGTCTGGGATCATACCATGTGATCAGATGCATTTATGCAGTAAAATACAGGAAAGTTGACACTAACTAGGTTAAATAGGGACTGTAATTAGCCTCTTCTATGCCATAAATTTTGCTGACAGATGAGTTCTGGTTGGCTAAAGTTCGACTGGTAATAGAGTTTTAAGAAAACATTTGTTCTCAGGGCCTAATGGATTTTGCAATTGAATGAGGAAAAGTAGACTTAGATTAAACTACTCCTTAAAGTTGATACATGGAATAAATGAACTGGGAAATAAAGTGTGGTGGCTAGCCTCTAAGAAAGCCCTAATGACTCTCATTTGCACACTGAATAAGGTTGATCTGTCTATCCAAAGCAGTATGGAAGGAATGACTGAGTGTGACTGCTAAGGCTAAGTCATAAAAGACACACATGACTTCTACCTTGTCCCTTCTCAGATCACTGGGTCTGGGGAAGCCATCTTCTCTATCATAAGGACACTCAAACTATCAGGCATGTGAATGAGCAGTTTTGGAAGTAGAGCTTCTAGGCCTTCTAACGACTGCAGCCCTGGCCAACATCCTAATGAAAGACCTTGAGCCAGAACCACCTAGCTGAGCTGTGCCCAAATTTCTGACCCACGGAAACTAGAGAATAATAAAATACATTGTTTTAAACTCTTAAAAGTTTTTTTTATACATACAACAATAGATAACTCATACAGATTGTGATATCTGGTTGTGGGGTGCTGCCATATCAAAATCCTAAAATGGGGGAGTGGCTTTAGAACTGGGCAAGGGGTAAAGAAGCTGGTAGGACATTGATGGAGTGTTTGTGACATCCAGGCATGTGAGTAAAGTACTTTAGAAGCAGATCGTTCCAGCCCCAGTCAAGCCTTTGGATGACTATTGCTCCAGCTGACATCCTTACTGCAACCAACCATGTGAGAGACTTGGAGGCCAAATCACCAGCTAAGACAGTTCTGAATTCCTGACCCACAGATACAATGTGCCATAGCACAGGCGTACCTCACACATTGCAGGTTCAGCTCTAAATTGCTGCAAAAAAGCAAATATTAGGGGAGGGGGTGCCTGGGTGGCTCAGTCGGTTGAGTGACTGACTTCGGCTCAGGTCATGATCTCACAGTTTGTGAGATGGAGCCCGCGTGGGGCTCTGTGCTGACAGCTCAGAGCCTGGAGCCTGCTTCAGATTCTGTGTCTCCCTCTCCCTCTGCCCCCCCCCCCCCGCTCTGTCTCTCTCTGTCTCAGAAATAAACAAACATTAAAAAAAATTTAAAAAAAAAGCAAATATTGGAATAAAGCAAGTCAGATGAAATTTTGGGTTTCCCAGTGCATATAAAAGGTATGTTTACATTATACCATAGTCAACTAAGTTTGCAATAGCATTATGTCTAAACAAGTACATATTTTAATTAGAAAAGACTTGATGGCTAAAAAATGCTATCTATTATCTGAACTTTGAGCAAGTCATAGATCGCTGATCACAGATCACTGTAACAAATACAAGAAAGAAAAAGTTTGAAATATTTTGAGAATTAATAAAATGGAGTAAAGAGGCAGGAAGTGAGCAAATGGTGTTGCAAAAATGGTGCCTGCAGATATGTTTGATACAGCGTTGTTGTGAATTTTCTTTTTTTGCCACAAGCTTTCAATATGAAAAATGTGTGATCTATGAAGTGCAATAAAATGAGGTATGCCCATCGATGTTTATTGCTATTTTCAGTGGCCAAATTTTGGGTAAATTTGTTCATGCAACAGTAAATGACCAATTTATACAGTAAGAAGTAATATCTGAGATACATAGACTGATCCTTAGAGGTCATACAGATTTTGTGGTTATCCTGTAACAGCCATAAATTACTATTACTAAATTTTTGGTTTTTGTTGTTGAGAAGATATTTGCCACATTTGCTTCTAATGTGTATAATTTGGTAAAACTGAGATTTGCTATTTATAGTGCTTTAATGAGAAATTATTAAAGCTCATTCTCCTATTAGTGACAAGAGAATCAGCCTACAAAAGTTGGTCTGTCTGTGTTTAAGAGAGCTATTGTGTTTCCAGAATGACTGAAATTAATGTGGAGGCTGTCTTCAAGATCAGAAGCAGAAAGCTGAAGTAAACAAACAATTCATCTGTATTTTTGGGATAACTAGGATGAAGAAAAGCTTCTTGTTTATATAATTTTTTTTTTTTAACTTTTGAGAGAGCAAGAACATGTGAGCTGGGGAGGGGCAATGGGAGGGGGGGCAGAGGGCGGGAGAGAATCCCAAGCCGGCTACATGATTAACATAGAGCCTTATGTCGGGCTCAGTCCTTTAACCCTCACATTATGAGCTGAGCCAAAATCAAGAGTCGGATGTTTAACCCAATGAGCCACCCAGGGGACCAGAGAAAAAGCTTCTTTAGCAATTAAGTAATTAATTATTACCTCAGTCAACTCCACTGTCCCAAGTCCATGCCATGGCAGAGGTTCCTTTATTGTGGATTTTCAGGATTAGGATTTTAGTAGGTATGGTGAGATTGTGGGCTAAGAGACCAGCAGACTCTTTCTATGAAGGGCCACAGAATAAGTATTTTTGGCTTTGTGGGCCATGTACTCTATGTTGGAGCTACTGAACATAAAGTGTTCTAGTTCTAGGGCAACAGCAGCCATAGATAATATGTGAATGAATGAGCATGGCTATTTTCCAATAAAACTATAAAAACAGGTGGCAAGCTGGATTTTCCCCATGGGCTTTACTTTGACACCCCTATAGTATACTTAAAAAATGTTTAACATAGAGCAGCTAATAGTTCTTTCCACCTGTTTATAAAGTACAAAAGCTATCTTATATAAATCCTTTGATACATGGAGGGATACAATGATTATGTTGTGCACGTAACATGTAAACATACTAAACGTTGGCAAAATATGTTCGAAGGAGTAACTGGAGGAACAGGTTTCATACATGGAGTAGATCTAGTGATTCTAGATACTTAATCAACAAGAAGGTTGCCTCACATTCTGATATTTGCCATTCAGCTGAAAGGACAGTTTCTCAGTGGCCCAGACTTTTGAGACAATAACTTCTATCATGAAACACCTTTTACCTTTTTTAAATCCAGTAAGCTTAGAGTTAGTATTGTTTTTGCCTCTGTAAAGAACATTATTGGTCAAAGTACAACTTGGTTGAAGAAAATACCCCATATTGGAGGAGAGAATAGTTTTTTATGTTACATAGAATATTTCATGTTTACAAAGTGATTTCATATAGAAAGTTTATTTGTTCCTCAAAGTATGCAGGAAAAAAAGCTAAAAATTTATAACACTGAGACACTGTGTTTTTATATCCCCTCCCCCACCAAGGGGGCTAGAGATTTGGATAAACTAATAGAAAAAATAAAAAGAATGAAAGCTGCCCACTGAGTGTTGTTTTCATTTGCTCAGGAGAATTTATAGTAACCCTGGTGCTTTCTGGCTCAAAAGCAAAAGAACAGGGTCTGCTTAGGGCAGAGCCAATGAGTCTATGACCTGTCATTCTAGCAAGTCACTGTGATCTAAGTGGGATTCAACTTTTGACCTATGAAAAAGAGGTCTTAAGGTTTCTGATGAAAGTTATTTTCAGTGGCATCCAATTTAGAAGCTGCTGAAATGAGCCCAAACAGACAATTGGAGAAAAAAGTGTAAGGATACCCACCAACATAAGGATAAAGTATAGGGATTGGAGGGGTTACTAAACTGGTTGGCCATGCAAGACCAAAGCCAAGAGCTTATGTCAGACATGTAATAGATAAAATCACAAATTTTTAAAGATGACCTAAGTATTACTTTTTCTTTGCTTTAAAATACATAAATACATGCGTACATACGTGTGTACATAGATAACTGATTAGATAGAAACAAGATTGAGTAGTTAAAAAACAAAATCAAGTATGTAATGGTTTGCTGCTACAGAGGAAGCCATAAAAATGCATTTATTTAAATGTTTGCCTGAACCAGGAAGGCTGTGACTGATTCTGATGCCCTTTTGTACCTCTCCGAGCACAAAAGGAAAAACCTGTCCTTGGATGACAAGTATGCATGAGTGGTAAAAATCGGGAAGTCCAGTGCAAAGCTAGCAGTGAGAAAAGGATCGGTGCTGAAAACTTAATACTGATGGGGTGTTTGAGACCCAGAAAAAACTAAGAAAGAAGACAGAAGGAATGAATTGGGTACTGTGTGATGAAAACCTGTGGTGAAGGGGGAATAGGAGGCTAACAAGAAAGACCACCTAGTGCCAAAGTGAAGGATTCATACATAATCGGTTAGCAGAAGAAAACAGAATGTATGTGAGGCCAGCAAGTTGGAACAAATGAAAGAAGGAAAAATGAAGAGCAAATAGAAGGACTGAGAAAAAAGCAATTCCAAATATACTAGATTTATTTTAGCGGATTGTTTTAGATGTGAAACAAGTATTTTAGGAAAAGCTCACTGAAAAAATGTTGTGTTTCCCCTATTAAGACAGCATGTACATAGGGTTAGTGAGATCACTAAGAACAATGAAGATTTATTGATCACTTACTATGTGGCAGGTAAACTAACTTATATGTATTCATACTACAATCATGACATGTTGAGGGCAGTTCTGTTTTTTTCTTTCAGATAAACAGATTGAAGTACAGAGAGTTGAAATAACTTCTCCAAAGCTGTGTTTTTAAAAACAGTTGGCTTATTTTGAGAGAGAGAGCGAGAGAGAGCGAGCGAGAGAGAGAGAGCGCGAGAGTGTGCATGTGCAGGGGAGTGGGAGAGAGAGAGAGAGGGAGAGAGAATCCCAAGCAGGCTTCATGCAGTCACTGCAGAGCCGGACACAGGGCTTGATCACAAGAACTGCAAGATGTTTAACTTACTGAACCACCCAGGTACCCCTCCAAAACTATTTTTGAAATAAGTTGTCCTGGCTCCAGATACTTAACGGACTTACATTTTATTTACTTTATTTTAAAACTTGGTCGTGTGTGTGTGTGTGTGTGTCTGTGTGCACACACGCGTGCATAATTGCTGTATTTCAACTTGTGTTTAAAATAGCAGAGTAAACATGCATTTACTGTTTGTCCCTCTGAAATCCCTACAAAATGAAAAGATCAAGAAAAGCACAAAGAAGAGCCTAGAAGAGGAATACCACAAACTTGTTCGCAGCTGGAAAGCTGGATGACAGGTAACTCGCTGGAGAGGGAAGGGGAGAAATAAATAGATTGATACCTGTGGACCCTCCAAAGGCCTCAGAGATTGTTGCCCTCTCTATACGTGAAGGGTGGGGGGTTGAGGTTGACAAGAAGACAGAATTGGGTACAATTTTGTTTGAAAAGCAGATTGCCTAGTGCCCCTCCTCTGCCCTGATCAAGTTCTAGGGTTTTATTCTCAGGAGAGGTAACATAGAGTGGCCCCTATTTTTCTTACCTGAAAGATTTAACTTTTTTAAGTGAATCGTTACCTAGAAGAGAGACTTAGTTTATTCTCAGTTTAATTGTATTTAACCTTTTCAGGGAAACCTTTCCTGACCAACAGATCTAAAATTGCAACCTTTCTTCTTGATTTATTCTTAGGTTAGCACCATATTCACAGGCACTTACCCTTCATTTTTTTCTGTGTAAAAAAAGGAAACTAACAAAATGACTGACGTTGTGTATTGTTTGCCTATTACCCTGTACATTTTACTGTATTTGTTCTGTTTGTCTAGGATAATAGAATATAGAAACACTAGACTGTCAGCTCCCCAAGGGCACGAGTTTGTGCCATTGGCTTGGTTTGACTCCTGTATTCCCAGTAGTTAAAACACTGCCTGACACATAGTAATTGCTCAGTAATAGTGGATATGTTTGTGTGTGTGTGTGTGTGTGTGTGTGTGTGTGTGTGTGTCTGTACACACATACAAATATGTATATGTATATATATATATACACACATATATATATACATATCTATATGAATAAAAGTATTCTAAGATAAAGGTGAGGAAATCTCTAGCAAAGTAGGGCAAAAAGATTAAGTAAAGGAGATTAGGGGATAAAGTGATCAGAAAATTTCAGGTCCAATCTAAGAGATCTATTCAAAAAAAATGAGTTCTGGAAAGTAAAAAATGGCAAATAGAGGGGAGGATATATATCAGATAAGTAACTTAAAAAAAAATTCCTGGGCATAATTTTCCTATTGGACACAGCTCACTTAGTACCTGGGTCAATGGCTGAAATTAGATTTACATCAAAGAACATGATTAGGGCATTTCAGAACACCAGAGCAAAAGAATTCTAAAAGTATGTAAAGAGAAAAAAGCAAATTACTTACAAAGGATCAATAATTATAATGTCCTCAGAGTTTTCAATAGCGGTACTGGAAGCTGGAAGTCATGTCTTCAGACTTGAGGGAGAAAGTACACATAAGCCTACATTCTATGCCATGCCAAACTGTGAAATAAATTGGCATCTGCAATAAAGATATTTTCAGACAGCCTGAGCCTCATAATACTTATGCATCCTTTATCAGAACATTAATAGACAAGAATTCACAAGAAAGGGAATCGACCTAGAAAGTGGAATATATGTAATTCAGAAAATGAACTCTAATACAAAAGACCAGAAGGGACCCAATCCCCAGCAGTACAGCTGTGAGTATGCCGGAAGAGCACCCAGCCCCCTCAGGTCAGAAGCTGTTAGGTGTCCCCAAGTTGAAGAACTGACCACTAGCTGAAATGATTGAACGTATTGATAGGAGTTTTACAAAGCAAAGGGAAAGTTTGGGGACAAATTGATAATAAGTAGATAGAAAATTAAGAAGAGGCGCAATACAATGCTTAACTTCAGGGAGAAACAAAAGTTGTACAAGAAAGGAAAAGTGGCCATGATGTAGTCTGTGATTCAACTATGAATATTATTCACAAGCCAAAATCCTACAAATACTGATGAAACCAAAATTATGCTGTGGTTAGTATGGTGGCATCTTGGAGGAGATAGGGTACAAATGATCCAAATTCTTAGGTTTTGTAGTGGGATAGCAATAAATAACATCCAAAACAAAGAAAATATTTAGAAGTAGCAAAATAAGCATATTATTTAGACTTAGAGTTAATATTTTTACAAAATCCAGCTGCATTTGTTAAGAGTGTTTATCTCTGGCCTGTGAAATACAGTGTGGGGGGGGGAGGGAAGACTACTGTTCCTTTGAAATATGATTATAGAATTAATATGGTTGTTTGAACTATGCGATGAACCACCTCAATAAATACAAAGGCAATATAGACAACTTCAGTAAATATGAAGACAGATCTATTTGTCTCATTTAATTTGGAGTTAAAGTATTGTTTTTTTCATAATACAAGACCCCTTTAAGACTTCAATGCAATCTCTTCTTTCCCATGTCACTGACATTTTAGAGAGGTGCACTTTGAAAGGCTTACCAGAGAACCTGCTTCCCACCTCTTCTTTTTTTTTTTTTTTTTTTTTTTTGAGGGATAACTCAATAAAGATAGCTGCTCTAACTTCTTGGATCTTGCTTCTGCTCCTATTCTCACATTAATTGATGGCAATTTTAGACAACTTGATATGTCTCTAGTTTTTTTTTTTTTTTTTTTTTTTTTTTTTAAAGATTACTTACTTTAAAATACTGAAATGTTTGGGACATCTGGATGGCTCATTTGGTTCAACATCTAACTCTTGGTTTGAGCTCGAGTCATGATCTCATGGTTTGTGAGTTTGAGGCCCCTGTGGGGTTCTGTGCTGACAGCTGGGAGACTGGAGCCTACTTCAGATTCTGTGTCTCCTTTTCTCTCTGTCCCTCTACCACTCACGCTCTGTCTCTCTCAAAAATAAACAGTAAAAATAAATACTGCGATGCTTAAAAATAAACACTAAAAAATAAGTTGGGAGGTCTAGTGGGAAGTAAATACTTTGAAAATGTTGGGAAGGAATATCTAAATGGACGTGGCTATGTTTGTAGAAACCATCTTCCCGTTAAGAATTACATTTTACATGAAGCAGTGTAGGAGTCCTGTTCTTCAGGTAGGTACAAGTGTACTTAAAATTGCAGAAATAGCTAGGTTATAATGATCATAACAAATTTGAGGCTTTGGACTGAAAGCATAATAAAAATAATACTAGTGCTATTGACTGCAGAAAAGTGTCATTGTTAGTACTAAATTGTGGCTTGATTTTTTTCTATAAATTTTCCAAGATTTATGTGAATTGACTTTCCATCTTTTTGTCCAGCTGAATTTAAAATGAAGCTAACTCAAAGTCCTTGTTTGAAAAAATGCTGTTGAATTATCTATCTCATGCTGGTCTGATTTATTTTCAAGAGCCTCCAGGAGTTTCTGGAAGACCCTATGATTGAGATAGAACTAAAATTTTATGGAAAAATTTTAAGTACGTTTCTGATTGTATTTATTCTGAGTTATTCACCATTAGTTTTCCCCAAGCCAGTTTCATTGGGACATGAAACACACACATTTTTTGTGGCCTACCCATTCTTTTGTAATAGGCGGTTTTGGGTTGCTGGTGCATTCACATAAGTATTTTCAATTTGGTCTCTTCATTTAGCTGCAATGTTGAACCTGTAATTAGAATAACCTTTAAGTTTGTTAATTTGAAAGGGTAGCATTGTATCCTGTACTTAATATTTACACTCCATCCACTAGATGTAGTTTACGAATTAGAACACCATGAAAGGTAGGATACAGAAGGTTAAAACAAAATCTGACACAGGAAGAAGAGGCAATAAGGTCAGGTATCAGAAATGAGCAGACAGTAGATGTGGGAAAAAGTGCGTTTGTGAAGTTTTTCATGGTAAAGGCTCCAGAGGAACAATATATTTGATAATGTTACTTTTTTTTCCTGACTGCCCAAAGCTCACACAGTAATCTATGGAGATGAAATATTTCCCTAAGCAAAATTGACTCTCCTGACAAAAGGGACCATGCAGGAATTTATTCTGTGTAAATGACTTTAAGTCAACCTAGAGCTAGGTTTGTGTGGGGCAGGCGGTTGGAAGAAGGTAAATGCATTACAAGTACGATCATCCTGAAAGAAATGATAGTGTGTAGGTTAGTAACAGGTAATTATCAATGAAGGCAGTCTGGGTATTCAGCTCAGAATGATATAAGCCTAAGTCTATGTCAGAATATGAGGTCTGAAAACTGACTGTGGGTGTTTGTGTGCATGTCCACACACAGGTGTGCATATGCCTACACATGCATGTAGATTTACATGCCATATAATCATGAAAGGTAGAGAATGCAGAGGAGAGCATACCCATGAGTATCATTGTTTAATTGGCTAAAGAAAGCTGTAAGTTCAAGAGCTGCTGGGATATTGATGTACAGAGCCTGTACTTTCTGGCACCGAGATGGGTTATTAAAGTTACTTTCCATACCTTGGTCATGATTCTCTTCTATTGAACAGAGACTTATTTTGAGCACTTGTATGTTTGAAATCCAGACAAGATAAAGAAGAGCTAGGAGAGCTGACAAAGCAGATGGGAGTAAGTTTCCTGGGAAACGGGAAGAAGGCTAGACATGGGGTCAATATTGAGAACATCTAAGATTTTAAATCAGTGATGTCCTCAAGTTGCAACTCTTATGTGCCCCTCTCCTGTGCTGGGATTGGTCCCAGAGTCGGGCATGGGTGAACTAATTCATATGGCCTTTGATAGTCTCAGTGATGTGGGGGATTCAAGGTGAGGACACAAAGTGTTCACTGTCATAGCAGTCAACAGATACTACACCGCGAATCTTGTCTTTAAGGTGCTATTGGACTTTTATTCATATGCTTTAACTCACTTTGTGTTTATGTATCTGTACCTGCATTTTGGCTGGGTTACCCAAGAATTGGATTTTTGTCGGGGGTGGTGGGAGGATCCACATTACCTCTTAAACCTCAGACACTTATTTTTTGTGTTGGCTATGATTTCCGGACAGTAGTGGAGGTCTGTGATAGTTAATTGCATGTGTCAACTTGACTGGGCTAAGGGATTCCCAGATAGCCAGCAAAATAATTTTTCTGGGTTTGTTTGCAATGGTGTTTCCAGAAGACATTAGCATTGGAATCAGTAGAGTAGGGAATATACTGTCACCAATGCAAGTGAGCATCATCATTCAATTCACGGAGGGCCTAAAAAGAATAAAAAGGTAGAAGAACAGTAAATTTGCTCTCTTTATTTGAGCTGGGACATCCCTCTTCTCCTGACCTTGGACATTCCCGCTCCTGGTAGTCAGGTCTTCACGTTTGGACTGGAACTGTACCTCCAGCTTTCCAGGCCTCCTGCTTGCAAACAGCAGATGATGGAACTTCTCAGCTCCATAATGAAGTGAGCCAAGCCCTCACTATATAGTTGTATATACCCTATTGGTTTTCTTTATCAGGAGAACCCTGCCTAATAAAAGGTCTTTTAAAAATATTTGATTTTTAAGCATAAGAGACTGTTAAAAACTGAGAACAAACTGAGGGTTGATGGGAGGTGGGAGGGAGGGTAGGGTGGGTGATGGGTATTGAGGAGGGCACCTTTTGGGATAAGCACTGGGTGTTGTATGGAAACCAATTTGACAGTAAATTTCATATATTAAAAAAATAAATAAAAATGACAAATTTATCCACATAAAAAAAATAAATAAATTTAAATGCTACAATTAAAAAAATATTTGATTTTTTGTGTGTTGGTTGGAGTTGTATGTGCATATATGGGAAATATCACAACGTAAAATGTAAAAATAAATGAAAACTTCCAGGAATAGAGTAGTAACTTATTTCCCAAATAGTATTATATATTTACTTTTTGTGTTGATAAGTCACCAACCAAGAAGGCAAGATTTATGCCCTCAGAAAGGATTCTTAGGAAGTCTCTGGGTATAATAAGGGCCAAGGCTATAGGTGGAGATGACAGGATGTTTATATATAAAGAGAGCAACACTAATAGGTTTAGTATACACTAAGTGCCAGCTAATAGAGCTTGAATAATTAAAAAGGAGATGGAAAGATTATTTCAGGTAGGAGAGTTGTGTAAGCAAAAGCATGCACATAGGATATAATGATGAACGTACTTAATTGACTGGAGGTTAGGACTTGTATAGGAAGTCCTGTCCTACTTTGGAATAGTGAAGGACAACATTTGAGAAGTGGATAGAGAGCAACTGAATACTTGTGAACAAGGAGGAGACCTGATAAAATTGGTGTTAGCACAGTTGACATGGAAATCAAATCGGGAAGTAGGATGCTGAAATAGAATAGAGATGGACTAAAGGTGATACCAGTGAGAATGCAGAGCTAGTGCAACATATCAGACATTAGAAATAAAGACTCAGTAGGCTTGGACTAGTGAATATGAGGCCTGAAGGAAAGAGAGGAGTGAAGGATCACTCCAGCATGTCTAACTTCATTTGTGACATAATGAGGTGACATTTGGACAAATGGAGGAGTCCAGATGGGAGACCGTTTGGGAGCATCATTGAGGAGTCACAATTTAGATAAGTACGGTCATGGAATTTGGGCAGAGAAGAGTTTAAGTTTATTCTAGCTTCATTTCCCCCAAGTTTGTCTTACCAACATTTTCAAATACAACAATTCTTTCTGGAAAAATAGAACTGGCACAATTAATGTGTCTATATTCCATACATCTAGATCCAACAATTTCCATCTTGCCTTGTTAGTATCTTTTTGACTGAACCATTCAAAAGTAACTTGATGGTACAATAAAAATTCATTCCTAAATACTTTAGCATGAATATCTTAAGAACAGAAACTTGAGTTTTGAAAGAATTTAAGACCAAGGGTGTTTCACTTGGTGGTAAAGGCTGTATTAGATCTTCAGGTTACCTTGTGGTCCAATCCACTACTCTTGTCTCCTACCACATGCCTTTCATGTTCGTATATGGTATTAATTGGTTGGAGTGTTCAGACATATACATAGGATTTGGGCAAGTTGAGAAACAATATAGGAGTATAAAAGAGGTTTAGAAAAATTTATGGACAGGAGAAGATTTTGAGAGCTTTAAAAGGAGAAGATGTGGGGTGATTGGCTAACTCAGTTCAAGGAATGTGCAATTCTTGATCTGGGGGTCGTGAGTCCAAGCCCCATGTTGGGTGTAGAAACTACATATGTACATGTGTAAACTTATAAAAAAGAGAAAATGAGTGAAAAGGAGAGTGGAGCCAAGATTTTATTTTTAGGGGAGAAATCTCTTGGTTGGATCCAGCGGCTTTTGGTGACATCTGACCATAACTGCTCATAGGGTCTAGGGAATTGGGAAGATAGGCCAAGACCCTGTTTCAAGGTAGGCGTTATGGATCACCTCCTTTGTTTTATATGACAACCGTACTTACCACTGAAGAAAGCAGGATTTTGGATAGGTATGTAGGCATACCTAGTGGTGATGCTGTTTTATTACTGGCCTAGTAAAAATAGATGCATAATTGTTAGGCTATTGTGGTGGATATGGGATCTAAAGGAATATTTGAGGTCTGTGTCAAGGTAGGCAGGATTTTAAGAGTGACCTTATCAACTCTTAATGGTTACAGTTGGGCTATTCAAGTGCTGTGCAAGTTGCAAGGCTGTTGGGAACTTGTTATGAGTAACAATGGAAGCTCTTGGATACTCTATTAATGTTGTGACCCACAAGAACATGACTTGTGGGAAATGGGCTGCCATGGACTGATGCATGATTTACATGCTTAAAATAGTGAAAAAGATCCAGAAGGTATTCAAAGAATCCTGACAGGCTGCTTTAGTTGAGATATTTTTAGTGTATTTACCTTGTAATTTGTATTACATCTTTTACTTAGTGTTCATTCAGTACAGGCTAGGTTTATGAACAGCAAAAAGTTGAATCATACAGAGGCTTAAAGTCTAATAGTTTAATCCAAAAGCTTACTTGACTTACTAACACTTGAATTCTGTACTGGGTTGAATAGTATAGTTCCCCTTGACCCAATTCATTTTCACTCAGAACCTCAGAATGTGACTTCAGGGTCTTGACAGATGTAATTAGTTGATTTTTGATGAAACTAGTGTGCAATAGAACATGAAATACTTCACTAAAAAAGTTCATGTGGTTGAAAGCCAAATGAAATACTATTCATAAGTAGGTATAGACTCTGAAAATTTTCTGCATGGAGCTCAATTTCTCATTTCATTTGGTTATTAGAAAGAGTTAATAAAAAATAATACACATTTTTTTAAGAAATCAAGAAGTACTGCTAATTGAAAGAAGTAGCAGTCTACTTAAAGAGAGACAAGAATTTTTGTCTAAGGATCATTTATTTCTATTCCTGAATTTAATTTTCTTAAGTGGGAAATTTCTACCGTCTCATTTTTTTCTTTTTAAGACCAAAGTCAAGACTTAGACATTTTTCTGAAGATAATATAAATACCATATTTGGAGTATTATAAAAGTAGATTTGTAGAAGTGATGATGTGGGAGGATAATGCACTGAGAATTTAGGAGGGAAAAACCTCTCTTATTTATAAATAGTAGTCCCCTGGTCTGTTAAACTCAGTTTTCCTCATCTTTAAAATGAGAGCCATATCATTGTCACATTATGAGCTTCTTGGTCCCTCTAAATTCTACACAACATTGATGTACTTGAGTTGCTCGTGATCTAGCACCTAATTTTCTACTTAATTATCTGCCTTCAGTTGTACATTTTTTCTCTTCTTGCTCACAGTGTTCTAGCTCTTACAATGCCTTTGTGATGCTGACTCTGGAATGAGATTACCAGCACCATCACCCTCACCTTTGATAAGCCTTTCCTATCTGGCACCTCATTTCTGCTCAAAACTGCAACAGTCTTAGATAGTCTGTACTTTGGGCTTAAGTCTCTAGATTCTAGCTTGATGATTTAATCAGAGATGCAGCTGGGTACTGCACTTAGTTTTGATAGCCTGGTTGAGCCTCCAAATATATGCTGCCTGTACACTTAGTCCCTTTGTTCAAGAGAACTGACATTGGTTTTGTGCCAACATTGATGTAGAACTAGGTCCTTCTACTGGCTTCCACAGTAAAGCCAATCATACCAAACATAGCTTGAAGATTTGCAGGTCATCAAACAGGGTCCCTTGCACTGCACAAACATTTACTTTCAAAGAACATCATCACTACCCTTGTGCTTTATCCAAGAATTTTTCAGCCCCTACTGCCAACTGAGCCTTCTTTGTTTTGGCCCTTCCCGTGTACAGTGCCCAGTCTTGCTCCTTTATGATTTTACTGAGATTTACCCCTTGCTCTTACTGCTCTCCTCTTCCCCCTTAAATTTTAACTATGCCTTCTCCTCTTTTATCACGAAGAGCAATTCCAAGCTTTTACTTCTAAATGTGCTCATGGCCAATCAACCAGCAAAGAGCTTTCCACAAGACCTGCTCTTAAAAGCTTATTTATGATACGGGTGCCTGTGTGGCTTAGTTGGTTAAGTGTCCAACTTCAGCTCACGTCATGATCTCCTGGTTTGTGAGTTCGAGCCCCACATCTGGCTCTCAGCTGTCAGCACAGAGCCTGCTTCAGATCCTTTGTTGCACCTTGCTCTGTGCCTCTGCCTGCATGCCTCTCCCTCCCTCCCTCCCTCTCTCTCACAAAAATAAATTAACATTGAAAAATTATTTATGACAAATGCCTTTATCCTTCTTATATATAATCCATACTATCTGATTACTTTTAAAACAACCACAACAAAGTCACTGAAAGATGTCACAATATATTAGCTTCTATGTAAAATGTCCATTTTACTTTGGTAGTTAGCAGTGTGGGGTTTAGAATCTAGTGTCCTGGCACATGAATTTGAACTAACCATCTTTTTAAACTGTCACTACACTAAAGGAAGAGAATAAATTTAGTCAAATGCAACCCAAGGATATTCAAAATGAATTTATCTTTCTGAATTGTGCTAATTAGTCTGTGGTTGGTCTCTGATAATCTAATAAACAGAAAATCCTAGATCACTGACTTCCCATTCAACAATATAATGTTCTGGTATGTAAGAATTTGGCTTCTGAATAGCAAATAGTAACATGGTCCTTGATGCAGCCAGGCAGGTACAGTTGACCCTTGAGAAATACAGGTTTGAACTACACTGGTCCACTTAGACACATATACTTGTAAAAAAAATTTTTTTAATGTTTATTTCTTTTTCTTTAATTTTTTTAATGGTTATTTATTATTGAGAGAGAGAGGGAGGCACAGAATCTGAAGCAGGCTCTGACCTGTCTGCACAGAGCCCGATGTGGGGCTCGAACTCAAAAGCCGTGAGATTATGACCTGAGCTGAAGTCTGACGCTTAACTGACTGAGCCACCCAGGCACCCCTGTTCTATTTATTTCTGAGAGAGAGAGAAAGAGAGAGAGACCAAGCATGAGTGGGGGAGAGACAGAAAGAGAGAGAGGGAGACACAGAATCTGAATCAGGCTCCAGGCTCTGAGATCATGACCCAAGCCAAAGTTGGACAGTCAACTTCTTAACATTTTCTTTCACTTTTTTAAAAGAAGGTAGTATGTCATATATACAGCATACAGAATATGTGTCAATTGACTGTTGATGTTTTTGATAAGTCTTCCAGTCAGTAGTAGGCTTTTAGTGGTTAAGTTGTAAGTATCAAGTAGGTGAGTCAGAGATTATTGGAAGATTTATGTGGGGAGGGTGGGGGTCATCAACACCCCTAACCCCGAGGCCAAGCATGAACTGTATTTCTCTTTAAGCCAAATGGTCAGTGGTGGTCCCCTTCTGCAATTATATGTGCTGTAGAAGCAAAGATTAATGTTAGTTATGGCCTTCTCTTGGGGTATTGGTTGTGCTTACATGTTTGCTTTGTCAACTGAGACAATGCTTACTGGTTAGATAGGCTAACTGGACCATATTTTATCAATATAAAGTGTCTGATAATTCTGTACACGTTGCTACTTTCTCTATTTCCTATAACCATGTGGCTTCATTCCAGACGTTGCTGCATTATGTTCTAGAAGTGTCCTCTTTGGCTTGCTGTGGATGATATTAACCCAGCCAGATAACTGTAAAGGGGTTGTAAGGGAGTTAGAAGGAATTACAATAATTACTCACTTTTCTTATGTACTTGCTGAGCTGAATGGACATTGAATTTGCTATAGTTTTAATAGTAAGGTCTGATTATGATCAAAGTAGGAAATCTTTTTATGAAATTTTATGCTGCTAGACAGCTCTACTTTCTGTGTTGAGTGTTTTGACCAGTAAAGATCGTGTCCTTGAAGACAATTGGGCAGAGTGCAGTTTGGCCAATTTTGATTTTTTGATGGTCCTGCCAGTTTGCTGTGAGGTCCTGCCAGGCATCCTAAAGGCTCTAAACTACTCATTTGCATAATCTGAGGTTTAACCTCCTTATCCAAATGCTAGTTTTTGGAGAATATTGATCCAAGTGACCATGTTAGCATCGTAAGCTGCCTGTAAAGATTATTTTGTGTGAGTGAAAACATCATGATTTTCTTTATTCAGTTTGAGCGAGTATATACCTGTTGTATTAATGAAAAAAAAAATGAACACTTATTGAGCTCATAGGGCCCCTGACCCTGTTCTCTACACTGGAGGTTTAGTGGGTACCAGTATGTTACTTTCACCTAATAATTAGAAGTCGTATTCAGGACAGTATTGTAACCATGGGGGTAAAAAATGAAAGGAGGGAAATAACCTCATATGAACAGGCAGATGATCCAGTCAGGCTATAGGATCAGTGAGGTGGAACTACCCCTACTGTGACAGTGCATGAAATGGACAACACACACTTTTTTGCGGTGTCCGCCTCCACTCTGCCATGTGACCAAGCATAGACACCTGCTCTGGTCCCCTTGGTACTCTCTGAACCACAATTCCTGCCTGCCTCCAAAGACAACTACGTCATTTGGATGTTCTTCTTTGTTGGATGTCCCCCTCTACTATAAAAGGAAAGGGCACAGGCTTCACAAAACAAAAATCTGAGTTTATATCCCAGTTCTATGGCTAACTAGCTTTGTTACTTCAGTTATGAGACTTGCCTGGACCTTATTCCTGTCATCTGTAAAATGGGGATAACAGTGTGTACTTTCCAGGGTTGCTGATGGATTCTATGAGGTGATGTCCATGAAGTGAACAACACTGTGTCTAGCACACAATGAGCATACCATGTTTTAGTTCCTTCATCATTCTTGCCTCTTTTTCCTTTGCCTTAAAAAAAAGTTTATTTATTTAGAGAAAGATATTTACATACAGAGCTGAGAAGGGGCAGAGAGAGTGGGAGCAAGAGAGAATCCCAAGCAGGCTCTGTGCCATCAGCACAGAGCCTGATGTGGGGCTTGAACTCAGAAACTTTAAGACCATGACCTGACACGAAATCAAGAGTTGGATGCTCAACCAACTGAGCCACCCAGGTGCCCCTCTTTTTCCTTTTTCATAAAGTCTAAAAGTTTACCTTAGGACATTACGATAGGATCTCCCAGATTTAATTTAGTTTGGTCCAGTCGTGGGCTTTAGTTGTCAAGATGTATATATTCTGCTTGTGCCTCATGTGCTCACGTGTCTTTGGTGGGCTGAAACCATTCTTGTTTAACATACCCCTGTGTGCTGTATGCTCCACATACCTGTTAGTCCATTGTACCCTTTGTCCTAGCCCCTTTGTCATACTTGTACATTCTCATGAACCCAGAGCTTGTTTCAGGCAGACTTAATAAATAAAAGTATTAACAAACCTTTCTAATTTCTTAGTTGACAGGGTACATAATGAAAGACTTGTTACCAATGGAGGAGACACTTAAGCAGGGTTATCATTTGCATATTTTGATGATTGAAGGTTAGAGGCAGCATCTGGCATTGAAGGCATCGTGGGAGCTATGATTGGTATGCGGGGGTACAGCTAAGTGGGACAGTACAGCATAATAAAGCCAAGTTGAAATAATGGCCTCCCTCATCATTACCTGAGTGAATTTGAGGCAATTGATAAACTTCAACCTCCACATTAAAAAAATGTTAAAGAGAGAATAACATGATTCTGGTTTTGCAGGGGCTGGGCGTGTTAAATGAATTCATGGTCATAGAATGACTAGCATAGTACCTGGAATTTAGTAAGTATTCAGTGAAGGTGAGGTATTACTGTTTTCTGAGGTATTCAAGAACAATAAGCAGAATCCTGGAGACATGCTGGGCAAACGACAGTTGTGTGGTCCTTACTGGATTCAGTTGACTTGGCCTTTTTTCTCTGCTTTCAATGTGGACTGAAATTTGTCAGCATCATTTGGTGATTGTAGATCTGGTTTAGGGCAGTTTCCAAGCAGACGCTCCTGAGTGGCTTAGGTGCTTGAGCGTCCAACTTTGGCTCAAGTCATGATCTCGAGGTCTGTGAGTTTGAGCTCTGCATCAGGCTCACTGCTGTCAGTGAAGAGCCTGCTTCTGATCCCTCTCTCTGCCCCTTGCCTGTTCATGCTCTTTCTCTGTCAAAATGAATAAATACATAAAAAAAAAAACCCACCAGTTTCTGACCAGATGATTTTTTTACTATGAAATTTATTGTCAAATTGATTTCCATACAACACCCAGTGCTCATCCCAGCAGGTGTCCTCCTCAATGCCCATCACCCACTTTCCCCTCCCTCCCACCCCCCATCACCCCTCAGTTTATTCTCAGTTTTTAAGAGTCTCTTATGGTTTGACTCCCTCCCTAACTTTTTTTTTCATTCCCCTCCCCCATGGTCTTATGTTAATTTTCTCAGGATCCACATAAGAGTGAAACCATATGGTATCTGTCTTTCTCTGTATGACTTATTTCACTTAGCATCACACTCTCCAGTTCCATCCACGTTGCTACAAAAGGCCAGATTTCATTTTCTCATTGCCACGTAGTATTCCATTATGTATATAAACCACAATTTCTTGATCCATTCATCAGTTGATGGACATTTAGGCTCTTTCCATAGTTTTGCTATTGTTGAAAGTGCTGCTATAAACATTGGGATACAAGTGCCCCTTTGCATCAACACTCCTGTATTCCTTGGTAAATTCCTAGCAGTGCTATTGCTGGGTCATAGGGTAGATCTATTTTTAATTTTTGGAGGAACCTCCACACTGTTTTCCAGAGCGGCTGCACCAGGTTGCATTCCCACCAACAGTGCAAGAGGGTTTCCGTTTCTCCACATCCTCTCCAGCATCTATAGTCTCCTGATTTGTTCATTTTAGCCACTCTGACTGGCGTGAGGTGATATCTCAGTGTGGTTTTGATTTGTATTTCCCTGATGAGGAGTGACGTTGAGCATCTTTTCATGTGCCTGCTGGCTGTCTCTGACCAGATGATTTAATGGTTCGGTGGTATTACATCACAAAGGAGGAATGTAGCCCACTCAGCTGATGCTCTTGGCACTGTAACAGTTTATAATGCTCAAAAACATTACATATAAATTTATTTAAAAAAGAAAGAGGAAGAAACTAAATGCATATTCCTTCCGTTTGCTAAGGGTACGAGCTTTGAATGTGCATTTAGTTAATTGTGGCCAACTTTATCTTTTTAGTTTTTGACTCAGGACCTAAAATTAAGTATGTAACAACTTCTAGCATATTGTTTCTAGGACTTGCTAGGTAAAAACACTCTGCTTAGGTATGTGAAGTTCATGTTGCTTGTTTTTAGATTTCAAAATACCATCGTTCTGTGTTAGAATTGCCTTGTGTCACTGTCACTTCCCTGGCTTCATTGAAAGCCAGAGAGACTAGGGCTTTGTAAAAAGGAAGGAGTGCTATCTATCCTATAAGCTTGCTAAGAACTATTTGCCTGTACCATGAGTATGGTTTAAAGCCAACAATGCTAGTCTTCGTTAACTCTGCTCAGAAAAATCACCACAGCATTAACCTTTCAAAGTTTATCATTTCCTTGATTTTTGTGAGATACTTTAATGGCTCCTAGAGAAGAACCCACAGAGGTCAGCAAGAGCTGTTGTCTAAGCCCCCGGGGCTCTGTTCACTCCCTCAGGGTAGTGGGAATTAAGACATTGCAAAGAAGAATTCTTAGAGTGAGGGCTGGGACCCCTGGGGCTTGCATGTCTGGATGTTGATGAAGCAGATTTATCACCACATTCATCTAGTCCTCAAGAAAATTGTGATTTTTTTTTTTCACACAGCCCGACAACTTGGGACAATTTTTCATTTTCTTTCTCTTGGAGTTTCTCTTTCCCTCCTTCCTTCTTTCCTTCCTTCCAATTTGAAGTAAAAACTTAGACATCGTTGTGTGCTGGCTTTTCTTTCATGAAGTAGAATTTTGACTAAGGTCGTTTAGACAGCAGTCAATAAGCAGGTTGTGACCCTCTCACACCTTCTACTTTTAAGTGTCTCTGGTGTTTCTTAGTATCCAGAGGATCCTGAATGCAACTTTTGACAGCAGAGTATCTGTTTAAGCCCTCTGTTGGAGTTTGCCTGCTTCCCAAATTCTCTCTCATTCCTTGTCCCAAGAATCCACTTCTGTGGAGCAAAGGGAGTCTTCAGAGGACCTTCAGAGTGAGAATTAAGAGTGATGCCTTATAGAAGAAAGGTAAAATTATTTTAGCGCTCTCAAAACTGTGTTGGCTCATAAGGCGGGAAGATGGGAGGCAGTGAACTTCAGAAAAGATTATGTTCCCAAGTGGCATTACCAACCTCTTCAATAGAAAAGTAAGCCTTGAGTGCAGGAAGCAGGACGATTGTCAGTGGTGCCAGGGAAGATGAGCAGAGCGGATAGCAAGCTTGGGGACACCAGGCCTAATAAGGACACGTGGTGCATCCGGGTTAAGGAACTAGCTACTCAGCCTCTTGCTCCAGTGAAGCTGCCTTCTGCAGCTAAATGCGTGAACGCTTGCTCTAAATCTTCAAAATCCCGAGGTGGTTTCAGCAGCCAAGTCTTTGATAATTAATTGTGTGTGTATTCCCATTCATTTGGGAGGCAGGTGATTGCTTGGCTGAGCGTTACCCTAAGACATTACAATATCAATAGCACTACTGATTTTAATTAAAACTTCAAAATGTATGCCTGTTGAAATATTCATTACTGTACCCTTGATTGTGTGTGAGAGTTGATAGTCTTCTGTGCTTATTTTTTTCATATAATAATAGTAAGGGCAATTAACAGGAGACAGAGTTTGCCAAATGGTTTTCTTTCTTCGTAAGACAATGGAATGTTCCCATATGTGCTCACACATATGTATGCGCACATGATATTTTTGGTGTTCGTCTTTTTGGACTTGTCCTTTGAACTCTAAAAAACTGTCCGTTGTCAAAGCTAATAGACAAAATGAAATGAGACAAATGGGAGAGGAGAGGTAAAAAGGCAGGATGAATAATCCTTTCATGTCCAGTTAATTGTATTCCAATCTTGATTTAGCCAGTGGTTCTGTACTCTGTAAAACTTACTGATCTTTAGTATAATGCCACACCTAGGTTTGCTTAATTAAGATATTTAGAGGAAATAGAAAAGTGTGCTGGCCGGGTGGAAGAATATAGGAAAAGCTGTGTGGAACAGGGAGGTGTTGATAGGGCTGTTGTGGATGAGGAGACATTTTAAGGCAGTCTGTGGTTTCTGCACCAAATATGTCAACTACCTTCCACAAGGGACAGTTGGGGACCATACAGGCTAGTTTCTTCATTTTTACAGGTTGCATTCCTAATTACCCTTTCTGAGAAGTATTATTTGAAACCCTACAACTGAAGAAACCTTTAATAAGGTAGATAACCTCATTAAATTTAACAATATTAAAAAAAACCTTTAATGTTTATTTTTGACAGAAAACAGAGTGTGAGCAGGGGAGGGGCAGAAATAGAGGGAGACACAAAATCCTAAGCAAGCTCCAGGCTCCTAGCTGTCAGCACAGAGCCTGACTTGGGGCTTGATCCCATGAACTGTGAATTCATGACCTAAGCTAAAGTTGGACGCTTAACTGACTGAGCCACCCAGGCACTTAGCAATAGTTTCTTAATCCAAGTTTTTCAGGTCTTATATACAAAATATAGAGAATGATGGTGTGTGTGTGTGTGTGTGTGTGTGTGTGTGTGTGTGTGTGTCTGTCTACAATCTCTGTGGCCCTGCTTTGCTTTCTGAACATAGAAACTAAGGTTCTCAAACTTGGCAGGATGCTGGTCATTAAGTTATTGCTGCTGTTTTTGAAGAATGTTGATTGCCCTGTGCTTTTCTTTCCCCAAAGCCCTTAATACACGGTTATATTTTTACGGTTTTGAAGTTTTGGTAACTCCATTAGGAGCATTTCTAGTGAGGCTGAATCATACTCAGGATATCACTTCCTTGCTGGGAGAAGAAAATGAAATTAATGCAGTAAAAACAGTACGCTACCAAAAAACAAAAAACAAGTGGTTTTATTTCAATGGATATTCAGTGCTTAAAACAGCCGGATCTGAAGCAGGTAGGCTGCCTTGTCACTGTCGATTTGTTTACAGGGGAGAAAATCTGGCCTTGATTACCTCAACTCTATGCTGACTCTAGAGACCGGTTTCAATTAAAACTTTCCCGCTAGCTTCACAGACCTTTTTTTTTTTTTTTTTGTCTTTTTTATTAAAGTTGGTCTGGGGATGAAAACTTTTGAAACCAGAAGGAGTCCTATCATTAAGAGTTTAGATTCAGTGTGTGGAAAGAAATAAAAATCTAGATTTCTTTTGTAAGTTTCACATGAAAACAATAATTACTGCAGTACTTTTAGGTAAGATAAGCAAATACCCAGAGCAGTGGGACCTAGTTAGAATATCAGAATAAGAGGTCTGACCCCATCTGTTATTTGTTTAATGACTTGGGGTGAATATCATTCATCTTTTGACTCCAGTCTCTGTGTACAGTGGTGACCTTCTTCCCTCCCTTTCTGTTCTTTTCTTCCATCTCTGGTGCCAAAATTTCACCTCACAAAATGAATCCTTTTCAGTATGGCACTAGACATTGAGAAATCCCTTGATCCTTTATTTACTTGGCCTTTAACTTGAAACAAATTTAGTTCTCAGGGCTGAAAGATTGCTATTCATTCAGTTGTTTACCAATATGTCTTCAGACAGATTTGAATTTTCACTTCGTTTTGGAAAACTTCAAAGAGGTGATAATTTGCTTCCTTTTCAACTCATTCCAATATTCAGTAGACCTTAAGTCTCTTTCTTTTTGTTTTTGATACTAATAATCACTTACGTTGTAAGGTAACATTTATATACAAGGACATGTATAGATCTTAAGTGTATAATTTGATGAGTTTTGACCAATGTTTGCAACTACATAATTGATATTCCTAATCAGGATACGGAACATTTCCATCACCCCTGCAATGTTGTTTGCAGGTCTTTTCAGTTATCTTTGTTTGCCCCAAGAAGCAGAAACTTTTCCAATATTTTTTTTTTACCATAGATTAATTCTTTCTGTTAAGAATTTCATATAAAAGGAATTATACAGTATGAACTTTTGAGTCCAGCTTATTTTGCTCAGTGTAGTATCTGTTACATCCATCCATATTGTTGCCTAAATCACAAGTTTGTTCCTTTTTGTCGGTGAGTAGTATTCCACTCTGTGGATCTATTATAATCTGCTTCTCTATTCTCCTCTTGATATTTGGGTTCTTTGCAGTTGGGGCTATTACGTATAGAACTACTATGAATATTCCTTTACAGGCTTTACTTTGTCTCTTATCTTTTTTGCTTTTGGCCTCTACTGGCAGGCAGTCTCTAAGGTTGCCCCCAGAGATCCCTACCTTGTGGTGTTCATGGCCTTAGTGTCAGCTAGATTGATGGACTCAATTCTAATGAATAGGATATAACAGAAGTATTATAACAGTAATATAAGCAGAACTATGGGATGCTTCTTGTGAGATGGAGTGCTCTCTCTCACGCTCTCAGGGCCTCTAATGCTGGAGAGAGCCAATTTCATGTCATGAGGCAACCCTATGGAAAGGCTCACATGGTTCAGTTTGGAAGATGATCTGCTGAGACCTTGCCTTGCCAACAGCCCCACAAATGAACTTAGAAGCTCATTCTTACCCACTTGAGCCTTGAGGTGACTGTAGCCCTGAGATGATACCTTGATTGCAACCTCAAGACATTCAGAGCTCAAACCACCTAAGTAAGCTCCTCTTGAATTCTTGACACTAAGAAAATGTGAGATGATAAATGTTGTTGGCAGGTCTCAGGTTTGGGGGGTTATTTCTTACAGAGCAGTAAATAGCTAGTACAGTCCACTTCAGTGACCATGGTGTGGTTTTATTTTATTATTTTTAAATTTTTTACTTTTTTCACTTTTATTGAGATATAATTGACTTACAACTTTGTATAATTTTAAGGTGTCCTGCTTAACAACTTGACATGAATTCTGTGAAATAATTACCACCATTAATGTAATTAGTCCATGTCCTCAGTTACCCTGAAAAAAAAAAATTGTTTTTCCTGGTGATGAGACCTTACCAGATTTTCTGTTACCAGTTTTCAAATACGTTATACAGCCATGTTAACTACAGTCACCATGTTGGGTGTTAGATTCCCCAGTACTTACTTGTGTTATAATTGGAAGTTTGTACCTTTTGTCCCTTTTCACCCAATCTCCCCTTGCCTCCCTGTTCTGTTAAAGACAAATCTCATCTCTTTCTCTATGAGTTCGGTGTTTTTTATTTTGTTTTTTGTTTCTTTTAGATTCTATGCTGTGGTCTAAATCATTCATTCTGTGTGGATTTCTCAGTGGAGGTTAGTTCACTCAGAGCTGTGTGTTTCTCACATCCACAGCTGGTAACAGAAGATAGGGTAATCTTCTACAGAGAAAATTTTGTGTAGTTTTTTCATTCATTTTTGGAAAGTGGCTAAAGAACTTTGTCGTTTTTCTCAAAATGGAATTTTATGCACTCTTTTTTGTGAAGTAACCCAAACTCCTTCTAAAAATACTCAGCAAATGAGGAAGGTATGAAGGAAAAGTGAAAACTTCCATAAGATCATCACCACCTCAATGCAGTAATTGTTAAAATTGTGTTACTCATTTTCCTTGATTTTTCCCTATAAAAATACACGTACACACAAGTATGTATACATAATCACAAACGTAATCATATTCGATGTGTTCTTTTAAAATCTTCTTTCCCCCTTGATGGTATCTCCTGATACTACTTCATTGTCAATAAAGACAGATGAAGGGGAGAAGAATACCTGACTCCAAAAGATACCACTTTAGCATGTGGATTATTTTGAGCTAAGGGCAATCAAAACTCAGCCAACTGAGACAAAACTTGTACCTCTCCCTTGGTGCAGCCGCTCTGGAAAGCAGTGTGGAGGTTCCTCAGAAAGTTAAAAATAGACCTACCCTATGACCCAGCAATAGCACTGCTAGGAATTTACCCAAGGGATACAGGAGTACTGATGCATAGGGGCACTTGTACCCCAATGTTTATAGCAGCACTCTCGACAATAGCCAAATTATGGAAAGAGCCTAAATGTCCAGCAACTGATGAATGGATCAAGAAATTGTGGTTTATATACACAATGGAATACTACGTGGCATTGAGAAAGAATGAAATCTGGCCTTTTGTAGCAACGTGGATGGAACTGGAGAGTGTGATGCTAAGTGAAATAAGCCATACAGAGAAAGACAGATACCATATGGTTTCACTCTTATGTGGATCCTGAGAAACTTAACAGAAACCCATGGGGGAGGGGAAGGGAAAAAAAAAAAAAAAGAGGTTAGGGTGGGAGAGAGCCAAAGCATAGGAGACTGTTAAAAACTGAGAACAAACTGAGGGTTGATGGGGGGTGGGAGGGAGGGGAGGGTGGGTGATGGGTATTGAGGAGGGCACCTTTTGGGATGAGCACTGGGTGTTGTATGGAAACCAATTTGACAATAAATTTCATATATTGAGAAAAAAAACAAAAAACAAAAAACTTGTACCTCTCCCTTAACTACCTAGAAGAATTTACATAGGGGACCTAGCTCAGAGAGAGCACTAGTACCAGGGATAGCTTTCTTCTGAATGACTCATCTGTATGGTAGGGCAAACATCTGCTCTTTTTAATGTCCTGTGAAACACCTTCCTCACCTTTGAAGCCCCAGGCCCCATCCCCTTCCTTAGCACAGGATAGCACCTAAGCCTCAACTGCCCTACTTGCCCTTGGGTCTCAGATTCTTAGGGGATTCCTCTATGTACATAATGAGATTTGGTTTTCTCCTGTTAATCTGTTTTATATCATTTTTACCAGCCAAAGAACCTAGAAGGGTATAAGAAAAATATTTTCCTCTCTCAACACAAACCTCCATGATCATTTTAATAGTTTCATGGTGTTATTATGTACCATAATTTATCCTATTTTGTGCTTTTAACCTGTTGTGTTCTCTCCTCCCACTGTTTGGGGTTTTTTTTTGTTTTTTTTTTTGTTTTTTTTTTTTTTGATAGTTAAAAACAGCCTTTGATAATCATCCTTGGTCATTCATCTGTGTTCACTTACCCAATATTTATGAAGCATAATTCATCAAGTGAATATTTCTACAAGGGTATGCATATTGAAAACCCTTGGAGGGGTGCCTAGGGGGCTCATTTGGTTAAGGTCCGACTCTTAGTTTCAGCTCAGGTCATGATCTCGCCGTTGGTGAGTTTGAGTCCCACATCGGGCTCCACGCTGCCATTGTGGAGCCTGCTCAGGATTCTCTGTCACTCTCTCTGTGCCTCTCCCCTGCTTGCTCTCTCTGTCTCTCTCTCAAAAATAAATAAATAACCTTAAAAATTTTAAAGGCCTTGGATAAATCCTATAAAATTGCTGTTCAGAAAGGTGAGACTCCCTAAGAAAATATGAGAGTATGTCCTTCCATAAGTATGATAACACTGAGCATTATGAAACTTATTAATGTTTGCCAATATGATGTTAAAACATACTGTCATTTTAAAATGCATTTCTTCGATTGTAAGTAATACTGAACATCTACGTATATTCTTGGCTATGTATTTTTTGAATTGTTATTATCACTTGTTAATTTTTGTAATAAGGTAGTAAAATATTTTCTCACTGATCAGTAAGTTGTCTCTCTCCTTATAAATTTATGTATATACACAAATATATTTTTATATGTGGGATATATTTAGATTTATGTGTATTTTGTCATGTATAGTAAGCATATTTCTTTTGCATATTGTAGTTTGACCTTGAATGTTCGGCATGGTGGGTTGTTTGGATGTAAAGAAATTGTACATATTAAGTGAGTTAAATTTATGCTTTCCTAAATAGTTTATGGCTTTGGCATCATGCTTAGTCTCTTTTCTACTGTAAAATTATAAAATTACTCACTTCATGTTTTCTGTTTTAAAGAATTATTACTGTGATTTCATTTTTTTGCGTTTACATGTTATATCTCCTTTTTACTTTTTCCATCTTTAAAATTTATCATTTTTATATTTAAAGTTTTTAATCTGGAATTTATTTAAAGTTTGAGAGAGAAAGTGTGAATCGAGGAGGAGCAGAGAGAGAGAGAGGAAGAGGGGGAGAGAATCCCTAGCAGGCTCCACACTGTCGGCACAGAGCCCGACGCAGGGCTCGAACCCATGAACTCTGAGATCATGACCTGAGTCGAAGTCAGATGCTTGACTGACTGAGCCACCCAAGCACCCCGTTGTGGAATTTATTTTTATATAAGGTGGGAGATAGGGATCCTATTTAATTTTTCCCCCAAACTATTGACCAGTTATCCCAACATAATTTATTGAATAATCCATTTTTATTATTACCAGTAATTTTAAGTGTACCATTGTAACTTTATAATTAATTTGCATTTTAAATATGCATCTCCCCTCACATATCTTCCTGAGTACTAATTAGACTGTAACATGTTAATTAAATGTGTGCTTTGAATTCTAAAAGTGTACTTGTCCCTGCATTTGTGTCTTCTCCATGATACACATGGGGAAGTACATCCAAAACCTTAGAGTTTCTGTACACGACTGAAGTTGTCTCCCAAGCCCTATCTACACATGGAATATTATTTCTTAATGTATAATAAAAGGATTCATTGCTACTGTGATGGATGTGGTACAGGAAAGAAGGGGTGCATCCTAATAAGTTTTATATTAAAGTTAGAATTGAAAATATTTAAATTCTTTTACTTTAAATTCCTCTTTAAACACATTTCAGTGAATTTAAATTTTATGTACAGAATACAGGTCAACTTAAACTTTCAAACATGTGTTTTTTTAACCACCTACTTTTTAGACAATAGATACCACCTCACCATATTTCAATAATGAAATTCATACTTTTCTATGTGAATTGAGTGACAAACATTTGAAGCTATTGAATGAAGAGTTGGCTCACCAGGCACTGGTTTGCATCACACCATCTTTGTTGTTGTAAGCAGTTGTTTGAATATTACTCTTCATTGCATTTTTCTCTACGAGTATTTTTAAATGGGAAGAAAAGTTTTAAACAAAAATGCTAATAGTGTTGGTAAGATGTGTTGGTCTCATAAACTTAGTATAATTGAGGCAACGTTGGAAATGTGCTGAAAATGGTGATTGTTTATCCCCAATGCTTGCTCGCTCATGGATCTATGCCAGTTTGCTATGTGAAGAAAAAGAATACAGCTAAAGATTATATATAATATGTGTGAAGATTTGTGTCCAAGAGACAAAATGTAATTAGTGCTTTTATAATATTTTTAGTTTTCTGGGAACAGAACATTCCTTAAAAACAGGTTGTTAAATCCAACTGACATGTTCCAGTTCCCATTTTACTTGACCTCTTAACATTAAACACTTCTTAAAACGATCTCTTCTCTTAGCTTCTCTTCTTGACATCTTCTTGGTCACTTCTCTTTCTCTTTGCAGTTCATTCTCTTCTTTAGACTTTAAACATTGAAGTTATTTAATCGAATCTGGGTCATTTCCTCTGCTCCTGCTATGCTCTCCCTTTATGATCTATTCTAAGCTTGTGGCTTCAAGTTTGTTCTCAGTATAGATCACTTAGAAATCTAAACTGTAGCCCAGAAACCCCCTCTGAAATACAAACTTTGATGTCCACTTTACTTGAAATTTTCTTGCTGCTGATGAAGGGGAGTGGAATATACTACCCCAAAATATGCCACTTTGGCATGAGGATTATTTTGAGCTGAAGGCAATCAGAACACGGGAGATTCAGGAAAAGCTCTTTACCTCCCCCTCAACTGTCTAAAAGTACATTGGAAAGGGGACTGTTACCAGGAAAAGAGCTATTATAAAGGTAAAAGTTTTTACCCCAGAAGCTTACCTGCGTATCCGGGAAACCTTGATTTTCCACACATCTCCTCTGCCTTCCAGTCAGGCTTTCCTCCCCTTCATATCCTCAGTCCTTTGGCCCTTTTCTTAGCTCAGGACGTTATATAAGCCTCAATTGCTTGACTGCCTTTTGAACCTCATATCTTTGGGGTTCTTGTACATATGAAATCGGATTTCTTTTTCTCCTGTTAATATGTCTTAAGTGATTTTGTTTGACCAGTCACAGAACCTAGAAGGGTAGAAGGAAACTTTTTCCATCCAACAATGACTCAAAGGCATTACACTTACCTAATCTACAACCAAACCCAAACTCTGGTCTTTCTTTCAATTCTGTTTTTTATTTTAGGTCTCCTTACTTTAGTTGTAAAAGCTAGAAACCCAGAGTTTTGCACCTATCTCTCTCTGTCAACTCCATGTGTAATCCTTCACCAAGTCTTAATGATTTTTACTTTCCCAGCGTCTTTTGAGTTTGTCCAGTTCAAACTTCATCCCCGACAGCAATTTTTTCCTTTGATTTGTTCCTCACATTCCAACTTTGTATTTTTTTCACATATCAAATGTGATAGATGGTCTCTCTGTCCAAAATTCTTTGATAATTTAATTATTTTAAGATAAAGGTAAAGGTTTTTGTTTATGCTTTTTTTTAACTTTGCCTATAATTCACATGTGGTATGGTTTCTACATACCTCCTTACTCTCCTTTTTCACCTGTTTTCCCATTACCTCAGCAATCTAGCTATATGGTCTTTATATTTTTTTATTATTTTTTTTGTCATTGTCCTAGGAAAGCTATCTCCAGGGAAGTCTTTGTCTCTTCTCAAAGATCTCTCTTATTGGACTCCCCTCCCCCCTTGTTTCTCAGGATTCCTAGATCTTTGCTTTTGCCAGATGTCACCACCTTCACTTCTTTTCACATACACGGGAACTTAAGTTGGCTTTACCTAATATTTCTAACTTCGCATACATCCAGCGATTTCTAATACAGTTGTCAGGCATGCCAAAGGCCAAACTACTGGGGATGAAATGTCATTTGTTCTTAGCAAAATAAAGATCCTAGAGCTATATAGTGCCTCCTTCTTAAAAGATAAGGCCTGGTTGGAGAGAGATGGGATTACCATGAATAATTAAAAATGTGTGAAACACTTATTTGTAAAAGATGGGTGAGATAAGTGTGTGTTTAAATCCTAATGATGAGGATCTTGTTAACAGGAGAAGATGAACATACAGAGGAGATTATTTTATGGGAGTGATGTTCCTGAAAACGAGGAAGGTGGTGATGTGTCAGATATAGGCAGCCTGGCTGCATTTTTCTTCAGAGATAGGAACAAAGATCGAGATTGACTGTGTACAGCCAATCGAGATGGCTACGTTCAGTTTGGTTGCTAACAGCATTTAATGGGAATTATCAGATATGGTCATCTTTTAAGATTGGAGGAGAGGTGGGGATCATAGGTTTGAGTAATGTGGAAAGTTTGAAAAACCTTTGGTGATAATGGGAGTTGAGAGAAATAGGAGAGGATTTCTGCTAAGTCTAGAGGTTCCAACTGAGGCTGGGATTGTGAATTTATGAGATAAAGGTTGCCAGATTGTATGACCTTCAACAGCAGCACCCAGCTTACCTGGTCCAGGCTTTGAGGAAGCAAATACTTGGTTTCATCCAGATTGAGGGTTTAGTTAGACGGGTAATGATGTGAAACATTTTGGGGTTCAGAGCCAATGGCCAACAAAGAATTGTTGAGATGTCTTCATTGCAGAAAGGTGGTTTTTCTTATAGCACGGAGACAGGACCCATGGGCACTGGAATTGTGAGGAGTGACTGATTATATACCTTCAGGTTGGCAGGGGTTAGGGATAGTGTAAAACTCAAAGGTATTTTGGAAACAAATTTTCCAGGACCGTGAGGGGCTCGCTGCTCTTACGAAAAGGTCATTTATTACTGTTTAATAAAAACTCATTCATGAGACACTTCTGATGTGTATCAGGGGGCCATAAGCTTGGACTATACGATTGCCAACATACAGTTTGAGGGGGGTAGAGATAAAGTACATTTTCAAAGGAATTTTTGTATGTTAAATAGACTTACAGGGGTATGATGAAGAGACAGATGGGTAATGGGGTTTCTAGTATTTGCCTATTTTTTTTTTTTGAAATGCTAATTGTGGATTCTCTTGATGCTAGGAGGAAGATGAAAAAAAAGTTGGAGGGCTAATGATAGGGAGAGGCACAAAAGTCAATGGCTTTGTGTTCCAAATGAGGCCAAAGTATAACAAACAAAAATGATTTCATTTCCCATCAATGTTTGGAACTGGTTGCCACTGTTTATTTGAAATTAAAAAAAAATTGTGAATCTCTTATCAATATACTGTGATTTTGTTTCCCATCTGTGGAGAATGTTCCAGTAAGTGATGCGCTAACTCAGTGTTTCATCTAAATCTAGGTGTGTAATTTCAACCTCTAAAAAGAGTCATCATGTTAATGTTATTCCTTGCTGATGGGCTTCTCTTGCCTTTTCTTGTATTAGCAAAAATAAAATCAAGTAACTCAGTCAGGGGCTCTACAGCAAACAAATGACATATTCAGAGGAAGATAATTGGAATTAAGAGGATTTATTTAGAAAGGAGCTATTTTTAAAAAGCATGTCTGGGTATAGTGGAATTCCATGGGAAATTGCACAGCTGAGTTTTTACCATTCCTGTCTGTCAGGGTGAGGGGAAGATGGACTCCATCCGCGAGGATGGAGACGGTGCTGTAGAGCTGGCAGCTTTGAGAAGTGTGTTGACCTTTGCTCAAGGGATGTGACCAGGCCACACTGACCTTGGGGGTATAGAATATCAGTACCCTGACCTCACGCTTCTGTTTCCCGTTAATCTTGTCAGGGTGCCCATTTGGCTAAACTCAATTGAAAGAGAATTCTGTTGATGTGTTACATACAAATTAGCTCTTTGAGGCTCAGACAGGGTGGAGGAGGGTGGAGCATGACTTTGAAAGGCCAAATAGAAGACGACTGATACATAAAGAGAGGGAATTAATATTTTAGGACTTTTCTAAGGCAGATACTGTTTTAATCTGTCATTAGGCTTAAAGTGAGGACCTTTATGATCTGTACCCTAGTCTTTTCAGTCATGCGTTCAAAGCTTGCTGTCGATGTGGTGGATACCATGTTAGGCACTGGGTATATAAAGATGCATAAGACATGATTCTGCCTTTGAGGTGCAATACGTGGTATGGAGATATATGGAAGGGCTGTGTAGGTAATACTCTTATGCTTATTATTTATTACGTTCAGTATGATTTGATACCTAAAGTCCTATGGTAGCCTGAAGAATGGAGGATGTACATTTTTGCTGGTGTGTGTTGTATATATGTTTAGTGTATATGTATGATTGTATGGAGGTTGGTTGAGGGAAGGAATGTGAACTCAATGAGTCATACTTATTACCATCTGAGTAATGTAATTAAAGCATCACTTTCATTATATCCTCTTTTCTTGAGAACCTGTAATAGCTCCCTTTTAGAGGACCTCCCAAAAGTTTCCTCCTGGTTTTCAAAGGCCTCCATCCTTTGGTCTTATCTATCTTTGCAGTTGCATCTTCCAGAACTCTCCATTTGATATCAGCAGGTCTCTCTACCCCTCCGGGCATTTTTAACTTCTGTGATGGTTGTGGGCCACCAACTTCCCCCACCCCAAACTTACATACTTTTTAACTGATGCCTCCTTATTCAAAAATGGTGCTCAAATACTACCTTTTACAATCAATTCTTCCTCAGTATTTTAATTCGTAATCAACTCTTCCTTTGCTCAATTTTGTTGGCTTTTATAGACATTTGTTCAGTGAAGTTAATTATTTTTTAGATGTTTTAGATGTGCTAATTTTCTCTTTACAGGTATGCTATGGACATGTCTATCACTTCCTCTGTATATCTCCTTCAACATCTAGGAAAGCTCTGAGTTTTAATAAATTCCCTTGACCCTTGAACACAGGTTTGAAATGCCCAGGTCTATGGGCATTTCAAATACATGAATTTTTTAAAATAAATCCAGTGCAATACTGTGAATATATTTTCTCTTTGTTATGATTTTCTTAATGTTTTCTTTAGCTTACTGTATTATGAGAATATAGTATATAATACATACAACATTTAAGATATGTATTAATTGACCGTTTATGTTATCAGTAAAGCCTCTGGTCCACAGTAGGCTTTTAGTAGTTAAGTTTTTGAGGAGTCATAATTTAAAAATAGATTTTCAACTGTGCAGGGGGTTGGTGCCCCTAACCCCTATGTTGTTCAAGGGTTAACTGTACTTTGTTGAAAGTGTCCTGGAAAGTACCAAGACAGGGATGCCACTGCTGTTAGAAAAATAACTCTAAGGATTCTCTGCTAATTGAGGGACTCAATGTGTATGGAAGAAAAAAGCATTATATTTGTTGGAATTACTTGTTCATACTGCTTTGTTGACATTGATACGATGTGGAAGTTAGATCTGAATACTTACTAAAACATGATTTTTAGCCATAGTCTGTGTAAATATAACTGACCTTCAATTAAAAAAAAAGATTGAATGTTTATTTATTTTGGAGACACAGAGCATGAGTGGGGGAGGGGCAGAGGGAGAGGGAGACACAGAATCTGAAGCAGGCTCCGTGTGGGGCCTGAACTCACAAACCGTGAGATCATGACCTGAGCTGAAGTCGGTCGCTCAACTGACTGAGCCACCCAGGCGCCCCAACTGACCTTCAATTTTAAATGTAAATGTCTGACTAGTGTGCAGCATCCTCAACCCATGTTATAATTAGCCCACCCTTCCTTTTGCTATTGTTGGGCTGTATATGAAGCCTTTTCAAGTTTCTTGTCTGTTAATCACTCTTCTGAATCTCTGTGTCTAGAGTCTACCATCTCTGGCTCCAGTCAAAGCATTAGTGTGACTACTACCTCTTCTCAGGTCTGGTCTGCTCTTTCCTGACCTCCTCTTTGAGGCTTTCCGCCCGCATTCAGGTTGCTTCTCTCCTACATAAACTTTCCTTGCATCTTCCAATTCATCATTCCCGTAGTACTCTTTTCAACCAACTGAGAAAGAACTAAAATTCCCAAGTAGAGCACTATTTAAATAAAATATGAGCCATGCATAGGGTTTAATAATGTATATTAGAACATGTAATCAATGTTTATGATATACTAAGAGAAAACTCAGATGATAAAATAATGTGTATAATAATGTCTCAATTCTATAAAAATATGGTAAAATACATGTTTTATAAAAATGTAAAAGTAATATTTACCATAACATAGTTAGTAGGTAATAAGTGTTGTTAGCAGACATGAATGCTTTTGAGCATTAATATTTCTGCCTCTCTGCTCTCTGGGTAGATGAAAGGATTGCATTTCCCCATTTCTTTTAGCAATAAGTGTGACCATGTGACTTGGTTTGGCCTATGAAATGTGAGTATAAAATACACGTATCATTTCCAGTTAGTAGGTTTATGAGACAGTGCAAGATTTGTTTCCCTCCTACTGTTGCTATACTTACAGAAGCACTTGTTCAAATGATGCTGCCATTTGCCAAGTTTTTGAGTGACCAGCAAGTGAGAAATAATGTTTTGTTAGGCTAAACTACAGAGATTTTGGAGGTTGTTAATGTAAGCACAATCTGGCCCATTCTGAGTGGTTTGATATTTATTTGGCAATTTTTGGAAGATCTAGAATAGCAAGAAGGACCAAAGGAAAACCATGTGTGAAACAATGCTTTAGGTGTGCAATGCGTTTCTTGGCATGGTGGTGTGTTTGCATGAGCTATGCCAACTTACCTGATTTTTTTAATACTGAAAATAATCCTGTTTTCTGCAAGTGATCATAAAGATGCCCTAAGTCTTGCTGAGAATCACATTGCTTTTATTCTGCCACACTAGTCCTTACCAGTGTTGAAGCATCGTGGGGAATACTGCTGCTTAGGGTCAGCTCCAGGCTAAATAAAGACTAAGTGATGTGGGGCACCCTGAGTCTCTTCTTTACTTGCATTCCATTTATTTACTTAAGGCTATTTGTGAAAAAACTATCAGGTCCTCTTGATGGAGGGTGAAATACATTCAGTGCTCTGCCAACTGAAGAACCCTCCATAGCTGTCTTAATGATGTTCTTAATTATCTCTATTATCCTTAGAATGATATTCAGTTATGTAAGTATTTCATAATAAATTGAAAGGTTGAAAAAGATACTTGCATAGTTCTCTTTTAGTGTGCACGTGCAGTACCTTAACAGAGGAAATGAAAGAATTTGTGAGGCTTTGAAACCATCATTGTGAATATTAACTTAGCTCAAATGAACAGTGAACTCCAGAAGATGAGTCAGAATTTATCCTAAGACATGTAGGAGGAACATCGTTTACAAAAACCATTCTATATTATAAACTATTACTCTGAAAGAACATGGAGAGCATTTTAGTATTTATTGCATCAATATTTTCTTTTATTTTGCTTTTCCCTAACTCTTCACCAACTTGTCTCAACTTACACATTATGATACATAAGCTTATGCACCCGGTACCCTAACTAATGTCAGCTGTAAAAGTGTGGTGTGGCACTTTACAAAAATTGCAAAACACATATTATGCAAATTCTCCTTCATATCCTGAACATTAAAAGCGAGAAGAATAGTGTCTGACTTGATAAATTCATTTTCCACTGTCAGAAGCAAGACTCCTGTGACCTTGCAGCTCACAATTAGGATTGCGAAAGGACTAGTTGGAACAGTCAGCCAATGCCATACAAGAAAGGAAGGAGCAATTCTACAAGTCCAAAGCTGGCTGCTAGACTGAGGCGTGTGAGGAGGGGTGGGGGGCTCTTCGTCTGCAAGCAAAACGCATCATTACGGAATGACACCTTTCAGGACTCAAATTTTAAAACCTAGAAAAAATAATAAGGTGAAGTTGCCAAACAAAGATCGGGCTTTCATGCAAATGTCTTTGGTAATTAAGGGGAGGGTGCTAAATGTGCAATATTCCTTCTAAGCAGAATTGTTTCTAAATTCAGGGGTATGTTCACACTGTAGTCTGTGAGGCAACAGCTGTTCTTAAGAGGCCGCTGTCAGTGTTGATAAGTTACTTTTAAAACTAAATCTGTTTGCTGAGCTCATGTTGTTTGGAAAACTATAAAGAACAAAATCTTTAATGCATTTTTTTCCTTTGAAAAAAGGAAAATTCCTATCAATTGCAAGCAAAAGCAGTTTTCTAAAAGCCCACAACCTAGCAAGATCCTGGGGTAAGCTCATTTCTATGAGGGAGGGAGGAAAACAAAAAGCAGATTGGGATTCTGAGTCCCAGTCTGTGGGTGACAATTTACACTCTGAAAATGCACTGATTGCATTCTTTTAGCCCTTGTTTGGATTGGAGTGACTGAGTGCTGTTTTGAATAGCTGCCCTTTTGTTTGTTTCTTAGGACCCAGTCTTTATCGTGAATCTATTTGTTGTGAGTGATACACTGGTCGAACTAGCCCTGGACATTATTGTCTTTTTGCTTCATGCGGTGCTTGAGGCCTTGTTCAGTTATCAGGGTAGAACAAAGCATGTCGTCTGGTGTCTGATGGGGCGACACAAACTTAGACCTCGAGGGGAAAAATGAGAGAAGTTACTTTGTCTCGCCAGTGTGGTATACCTTTCTTTCTCTTACTTGGTTCCATAATTGTTCCGTGTTATTCAAGAGCCCAAACCAACCCCAGGAGACCCAGTCAGTCACATACTGTATTTGTCTGATTTGTTTCTTTTTTACATACGAACCAGTTTTCTATCTCATAAGCTTGGAGACCTTTGACAGGTATCAAAATGGTGGAGCATGTGTTAAGATTTTCTAGTTCAACTTCTATGAACTACCAAATTGCTCTATACCTAATGATCTAGTCTCTGCTCAAACATTACATGTGGGGACAGTTTCAGTTGTTAGAAAAATTTCTATTGAGCAAAATAGTTTCACCTGTAAATTTTTACACACTTGTTAGAGTGTTGACCTCTGGGCTAACAGAGTAATCCCACTTGGTTGCATAATTAAGGAGTATGAACACCAACTTTAACACAGGATACCAGCAACTCCACCAGAACTCAGCATTGGGGGATTAGCTGTTTTCAGAAGAAATGGTTGAGGATGGCCTGCTTGAGGATAGTAAGGATTGCAGGAGACACAATCAGTTTTGCATACATGTGTGTCACATACTTGAATGGCTGTCCAGTGAAAGAGTAATTACGCCTGTTGAATATGGCTCCAAAAGGCAGAATCGGAACCAGTGGCTGGAATTAGTGGTAGGCAGATTCTGGTTTAATCCAATGATGAACATGGCCTGTTCTCCATGAAGAGTGCATTTAAGATTAGACAGTTAGATTTTATGATCTTGAAGGTGCTATGGAATTCTTACAGGTGTGATACCTAACAGGAATGTAGAAGAAATAATCCTGTGTTTAGAAGATACATAATATGGTGCATGTGTTGAATATCAAGGTGGGAGCATGATGGAGAATTGGTAGATGAGGCTGAAAGGAGTGAAGCAGCGAAGTAATTTGGTGAATTTAGGATAGGTGATCTGGCTCATGAAAGGTTACAGAACAGTACTTTTGTAACGATCAACTTCATCGCTGGATAACATACATAAGATAGATTAATGCTGTTTCTGTTTTGATGAGTTTTGACAGATGATGCACGTAGGTAACCGTGAGCACAATCATAGTGTACACAGCATCCCACCTGTCTCCAAAAGCTCCTTTGTGCTCTTTCCCATTCAAATCCCACTTTAGTCCCTATCTGGCTTCTTTGAGCCAGCGTTGTTTTTTGTTTTTGTTTTTGTTTTTTTGAGGTTTGCACATATTGCTATGTATATCAATAGTTGATTCTTGTTTGGAGGGAGGGAGGGAGAGAGAGAGAGAGAGAGAGAGAGAGACAGAGACAGAGACAGCCAAGAAACAGACTCTTAACTATAGAGAACGACCTGATGGTTACCAGAGGGGAGGGGTTGGGGGAAATAAGGGATGTGGAAGGAGGGCTCCTGTACTCATGAACACTGGGTGATGTATATGGAAGTGTTGAATCACAGTATTTGAAAAATAGTAACAATTAAAAAAAAGAATTTTATATCTGTGGATAAAAATTTCACTGTGAAAAAAGAATTTTACTTCTTCCCCTCCCCAAAATAGTTAATTGTTTAAAATAATTTTTAAAAAGTACTTACTTTTGAGAGGGGCAGAGAAGAGAGGGAGACACAGAATCCGAAGCAGGCTCCAGGCTCTGAGCTGTCAGCACAGAGCCTGACGTGGGGCTCGAACTCATGAGCCCTAAAATCATGACCTGAGCTGAAGTCGGATGCTTAATTGACTGAGCCACCCAGGGGCCCTTAGTTTATTCTTTTTTTAATGCTGAACAGTATGCTTTTGTCTGAATATGCTACAATTTGTTTATCCATTCATCGTTTGATGATTTGAGCAGGGTTAGCAAACTTTCTCTTAAAGGGCCAGATAATATTTCCAGCTTTGAGGTCCCTACAGTCTTTGTGGCACCTTACTCAACTCTGCTGGTGTAGCCTGAAAGCAGCCATATACAACACACCTCTGTGTTCCAATAAAAAGAAAAAATAGGTGGTGGCTCAGATTTCCCTGACCTTGATCTGTAGAAAGGGTATAAATCCATTTTGTGGAAAATAGTGCCTTTGCTTAGAACATTATTTGCGGGAGCTAGAGACAGCCTTGAGGGGAACTGCTACTCTGGATTCAATTCTGCCAAAAAAGTGGGGATAGGTAAGAGGTAAGGAAGAGAGGACTGGACATCCCCAGGATGGCTGTTACATATCTTGAGTAGTTTTTAAAGTGTTAGATGTTTGAAATAGAACATTTATGAGAAGCAGTAAGAATTAGCATCATCACCACTAAATCCTTCTGAGACTGTCCTAGAGGAACAGTCCAGAGGGATGTGAATAGCTTTGCCTTTCATCACTCTGGTACCAATTTGTACTAAAGCAAAATGAGATTTTTGCTCCAGTGTTCAGGTCATATGCATTGGAACTTTGTCTTAGAAGTAGTAAGTTGTTACTACTCTCTTGGTGATTCATTTACAGCATCTATTACAAACTGCAAATCTTGCTAATAGTGGGTTTGGGTTTGAAATACTCATCCCAAGAAGAATCCAGGCAAGTCTAAATCAGGGTTGGGGAGACAAGGAGACATTTTTCTCTGTATAGGAAGAAGATCTATTGGAGTTTCTTTATCCATCAGGAGATAGACCATATTTTTCCTAGTTGACTTTTAATAGCTTTTCTCTTACCCACGTATGAGGTTCACACTTATCTGAACAAACACAGAGTTAAAGTAGAGAAGCCAAAAAATATAAAGGAAATGTATAGTCACATTAACGGATTTTTATGATAAGCTTAAATGATCCCCAACAAAATGGAAGCCAACTATTTTTATCTACTCAGACATTTTTAACATCCTGAAATTTTTCCTCTGGATGCAAGCCTGCCTATTTGGCCACTCTTTGCTCCTACCTGCCTTGCTCACCATTTTCCTTCTGCAAGGTTTAGAGAAGACTGTTATTTGCTGGTAGAAATGCCTTCAGTTACTCTCCTTTCTGTCTGCTCGAAACTGCAAAGTTCCCTGATAATTCTTCTCAATTTAAAATTAATTTGTCAAATACTTAGTATATGTGACTGTCACTGCATCACATGCTGTGGGGTGTGCAAAGGTAACATAACATTTGATTCTTCTCTTCTCAGTGTTTAAAATGTAACTAGAAGGGAAAAAGAGGAAAGTTGTTAGTTATTTATTACATGCTTCAATTAACATCGTTTGGGATTATATTTTCTTTGGCTATAAAGATGTTAAAATGAAAGTTTTGCTGGAACTTTGAGTCCAATTAATTTTGCTTTCACGGTCAACTTTCTTTTTTCAGTTATGGAGAATGATATAGGCCACAGTCATCTTCAAGGTGGTAATGTACCTTGCACAGCTTTATTCACCAAGCTCATGGCACACAATGTATTTCAAGACCTAGTTCTTCAATGAAGTTGAATTGGCTGTAGTGTCAGTGAAAAACATAGGCTTGTTTTGGATGGGCTGCTGGGTTTAGAATCACTGTGTAACTGATTCATTAGGTAAAAAAGGAAAAGTGTATTTTTTAAAAATGTATTTCGTTCATGTATGATAAATCTTAGTGGCAAAGCACTTGAGAAATTGTCACTTATCAAAATATTTTGAATGATTTAGGAAGTGAGAGAGTAGCCAAAGTACTAAAAACGGATTGTGAATACACGTGTTGATAAAATATATAGTGGTGGTTGTAATTTAGAAAAAAATAAACAATTGATTTGGCTGGAGAAAAGAAGAGTGAGACAAAATGAAAAACTTCCTCACCTGTGCCGTCTTAAGAGGAGTCGAGCCAGGTGCTAGTTTGAGGTGCTAGTGCCAGAAGTAAGTAGCCTTGCTCACTAACCCCGTGGACAGATGAGAACATTGCAGGCATCGTTCTAAGACTTTAAATTTACTGCACGTGGCCTTTAGAATGCTGACATTTTTCTTTTATTCTTACCACATTGACTCTGAACAATACAGAGTAGATTTTTCACACATTCTATTTGGAGTCTAGGCTAAAAAAGAAATCAGAGGTCACTTCAAGCTCACAGGTGTGTATATTAACCCCTGGAAGGGATTCTTAACTTAGAAAATGAGTGCATCCCTTGACCACTTCGTGTCTGCCCCCCCCCCCCCCCACCTCTGGCTCCTCACTGCCTGACTTAATGCTTTGAGGTTAGCAAAGAGGCTGGGCTCTCCTCCCTCTTGACATGTTCCCAGCCTCCTAATTCATCTCTGTAATCCTGAGTCAGCAGAAAAGGTATATGTTTCGGCTCTGTGAATTTATTTATTAATTTTCTCTCTCACATTGTTGGTTTGATATTGGCATTCCATTGTAGTCCATTTTGCACCAGCCTGTAGAACACGGAAATCCTGCTGGATTATGTTTTTCTCTTCTACCTCTCCATGGCAGGTCCATGTGGTTGGAATGCAGACACATACAACACAAGGAAAGAATGCACGGGATAATCTTAACAGTTCAATAGGCCTGAGGCTTCCATGTCTCTGCAGCAGTATGTCCTTGAAATTGTCATTGAGCTTTCGGTAACCTTTCAGGATAAGAGTCTGCTGTCAGTGAAACATAATGGATTTTGTCTTTATTTATTCTACGTTATTAAAATGAATATAAGCAATCTCTTTTAATGCCTTGCCCTTTCTTCCAATGAACATACTTGACAGGGGTGGGAAGGGTAGGGAGAAATACCATTATTTGCTCTCTGATGAATATATGTAAAAATAAATCTCTATTATGAAGCTTCCTTCAATGAGTATGGCTTAGGTATTAAACTATTATATCTAACATTCCAATTCAACTACATTATTATATACATCTGCAGTGAAAATCATCATGAGATGTATAGTCAAAAAACACATTGCAAAAGTGGAAATGCATTCAGACTTAATAGGTATTTAAATGATTTGGATTGTGGAAAATTGTTTTGGGGAGCTATAACAAAGCATTTATTTTTATATTAACAATGCAGGTATTAATAAAGTATGACTGGGTAGATTGTAATATCTGAAAGTACATTAAAGACATTTTTCAGTGTAAAAATATGACATTCTTCTTCAATAGTTTAGTAGTTTCAGTGCTTTGTGGTATTTAGATGAAGCAATGGAATTGTTCTCAAACTTTACTTAAAACACTGAAATGCTCAGAGCGGGTGGGGAGCATAAACTTGACTTATGTGTTAGAAATCTTAGCCCATTGTAGGGGTTTAATTGCCAAGACAGTGCAGTTGCCATGAAAGGAATCTGCAGTAATCGGGAAAGCCGAAGTGGATGTCAGTTAGGTGCCAGGGCCTGCATCTGCACACTGACATGTAAGGAAGCTGGGATGGGTAGATTCATATGGAGAGTTCCGGAAGGTATCTTGAAACCCAACACTGGGTTGCATCTCTCAAAGGGCCCCCAAAGAGCTCCAGACTGTGTTGTCCCCTCCTACTTTCTTGTGTATATAAGTCACCTAGGAATCTGGTGAAAATGTGGATTCTGATTCGCCAGCTCTGGGGTAGAACCCAGGGGAAGCATTTTTAACCAGCTCCTAGAGGAGGCCGATGCAGCTGGTCCTAAGACGGACATCAGGACAACAGCAGAGGCCCAGGGGGCACTTTCCAACCACTCAGGGAAGAGGGCCATAGACATTGAAAGAACCAGGTGGCATTTGCACTCTTCAGTCATAGTTGTATTTCCTGTCTGAGGAGAGAAAAAACATCCTTCCGTCTCAAGCACCCCTATGATTGCTGACAGAGCACAGAAGCAATGACAGAAATGCCAACAACCCCTGTAGTGGCACTGTTGGGCCTTCTCACAGGTAGTAAGTAATAATTGGCATCGTCATCAGAAGAGCACCTAGTGTTTATATGGGGCTTGCTGAGTGCCAGGCATTATGCCAAGTGATATTCATGGGTGTTTCATCTTAGTGCTCACACCCACCCTGTCAGACAGGTATCGTTATCATCTACAGTTTACAGACAAGGAAACTGAAACACAGGTGATGTTAAGTGATGAGTGAAGATCACACACAACTACTCAAGATTCAAACCAGGATTATAGGAGTACAGAATCTATTATTCCAACCATTTTTAAAGTTCTTGCTGTGTGCCAGGAACATTTCATTACATCCAGCATCACAGAGGGCAAAGAAGTATCATTGGAGATGCAGACACTGAGGTTCAGAGAGGGAAATTGACTTATCTAGATTGGAATTATCTGTCATAAACTCTGGATTCAAATTTAGGCTGTCTGACTCCAAAGCACAGAGAAATCAGAATGAACCGTGAAAAAGCTCCAATAGCCACAAAGTAGCATTGATGAGTAATTTGAGGCCGATCATGTAGGAGAAGATGCTGGGAACTTGGAGTCCCAGTAACATTATTTTGTGGGACTCAGGAACCAACGACATTAGGAATATCATCTAAGCCCTTGCTTTAATCCCCCAGTGCTGATATGGCTTTGGAATACAAGATTTTACAATGTTATCTAGAAAAGAATTACATATTTGAATGACTATATGTACAGTTCAGTAATTTTACACCTTAACCAACTGCAAATTTAATATTAACCACTATTCTAGAGGATGGAGCTGGTTGATCAAGGAATGTTGGAGGAATGTAGGTATATGTCTATATAGGCATATAACTGGAGGTTATTCAAAGTTCACTTATTATTTCTAAATTGCTGCACAGATTATTTGCATTTAAATCAATATAAGCAATGGGTGAGTTGCTCCACAGTTATTTACTTACTTTTTTGTTATAAAACATTTATGTGTGTGTATATATTTCTTAAATAAAAAGTGATACCAGGCGGCACCTGGGTGGCTCAGTTACCCCTCTGACTTTACTTCAACTCAGGTCATGATCTCACGGTTTGTGAGTTCGAGCCCTGCGCTAGGCTCTGTGATGATGGTGCAGACTCTTCTTTGGATCTTCTGTCTCCCTCTCTGTCTCTCTGCCCTTTTCCCGCTCTCTCTCTCTCTCTCTCTCTCTCTCTCTCTCTCCCTCTCTCCCTCTCTTAAAAATGATTAAGTATTTTAAAAAACAGTGATGCTGAGTAGAAACAATTACATTCTACCAAAGTTTGCTCATCTCAATTAACTTGTCCTTCAAAATCATGTAGTAGTACACTTTAAATAACTACCTGAATTTCGGTTCATGTAACTTTTCCTGTAATTTTTATTTTGAAATAATTTATTTTTAATTTTCTTACTATAATTTTTAAGTTTTACTTAAGTAATCTCTACACCCAATGTGGGGCTCAAATTCATGACCCCAAGATCAGGGGTCACACATTGTTGTGAGCCAGCCAGTGCCCATGGAATAATTTTTAATTTCGAAGTTGAAAATACAGTACCGAATTCTCCTATGCCCTTCACTTAGTTTCCCCTTATTTTAACATCTTAATTGCTGTAACATAATTATTAAAACCATAAGGTTAATATTGTTTCAATATTAATAAGTAATCTACAGATATAATTGAAAATTTTCTTATCTCACTAATAACTTAGCAGTTTCCAAGAAGATAGTTTTGAACTTAGTCTGAGAAATTTTTCTTGATGATGGCTGTTCAGGAATAAGGATGATGAGCAGGGAAAGAAGAGCAGGTAGATGCAAATTGAAAATGTACTTTCCTCTTATGGCTTGAATTGTATCCCCCCTAAAAAATGCCTAACCCTCAGTACCTGTGAATAGGATCTTATTTGGAAATAGGGTCTTTGAAGATGATCAGGTTAAGATGAGGTTTTTAGGGTGGACTCTTAGCTAGTATTCCATATTTTCATAAAAAGGGGAAACTTGGGGGTGCCTAGGTGGCCCACCGGTTAAGCATCTGACTCTTGAGTTTGGCTCAGGTTGTGATCTCATGCATGGTTCATGAGCTTGAGCCCTGTGTTGGGCTCTGTGCTGACAGCATGGAGCTTGCTTGGGATTCTTTCCCTCCCCCTCCCCCTCCCCCTATCTCTTCCTCCCCTGCTTGTGCTTTTGCTCTCTTAAATAAACAAACTTTAAAAAACGGGAGGGGCTAATTTGGACCCTGAGACAGATAAAGACACAAGGAGAACACCATGAGAAGATAGGATTTATACTGCCGTAAGCTGAGGATTTTTCAGGAGCTGGGAGACAGACCTGAAAGAAACCTTTCCCTACCTCTTTCAGAGGGAGTGTATCCCTGCTGTCACTTTGATCTCAAACTTCTAGCCTCCAACACTGTGAGACAATAATCTGTTACTGAAGCTGCTTACTTTGTGGTATCTTGTTACAGCAGCTCTGGCAAACATATATTTGCTATGCCTGACAAATCACCTGAAGCTTGGGGACTTTTCTTGCATGTTATGCTGTTCTGACTATGGTACTTGAAAGGTGCCTTGAGAAGTGACTGGCCAGGCTGAAGCCAGGGACTGAGATAATGTGTGAGTAGACTCTATTTTGGACTGGTAACACATGCATCAAAGCATGAGGAAGAATCACCAGGCTGAATAACAGATCTGTGGATGGTGAGAGATGTTGCCTTAATGTGGTGAGTCAAGTGTGAATCATGTACTATTAGTTACAAGTGGGTAGAGCCCACCAAGAAAGACGTTGACTTCAGCTGTCCACTGTACCCTACCCTGTCACTGCTTCCACTGTCACCTTGGTTGGTGGTGGAAGTATGGGTTATTGTTATCCTTCTTCATGAAACTTACATTTATTTTTATGGTACACTTTCCTTGAATTCCTTGTGCCATCCTGGAAGCCAGAATTACTATAGGTGTCTCAGTACTCTTAAGGATATTTCAAAGGATCTTTTATAGATTCAAGGCCATATGTATAAAAAAAATAAAAATCTTGGGCACATATGAAGTATAAATTGAGTAGAGGCATAGATTTCCAGCACAACAATGTAGAATCAGGTAGCAAAGTTATGCTTGTATTAATTCTTGGGGATGGTTGTTGAAGACTTACAAGGTTCTTTACAAATGTGAGTTTTTGTGATTTTTGTGGTATGCCTATTCTAAAAATCAGTGGTATTTTTCTTTTAAATGTTTATTTTGAGAGAGAGTGTGCACAAGTAGGGGAGGGGCAGAGAGAGAGGGAGAAGGAGACAGAGAAACCTACAGCACAGAGCCCAACCCGCGGCTCCATCCCAGGAACCATGAGGTCATGAGCTGAAATCACAAGTCAAATGCTTAACCAATTGAGCCACCAGGGCTCCCCCAAAATCAGTTGTATTTCTATAGAGCCATGCATTGTGTTACTCTGTTACGTAATATTTTATACTACTTTATCAGGTGCGTTATCTTTTGGCCAGTATAAATTGCCCTGGACCTGAGCATTTCTGATACACACAAAAATACCCCATTTGTATAAAACTCAGTAATGGGTGAGAGGAAGCTCAAACTGTTTTGTAAACTCATGAGTTAATTCAAGGATCAGGAATTCCTCCTATAAGCATTGTTTATTTTCACAAAATTAGACTGATAAAGAGAAAATATAGCTTGTTTATTTTGGTTGTGTGTGTGTGTGTGTATGTGTGAATTATATTTTGCTCTACCTGTAACTCATAAGATATAGCCCCAACAGGGAATTGACTTTATATGCAAAATTTCAGAACCAGCCAGGGCTATTTTAACCCTGTTTGTTAATATGAACCTAAGGAATGAAAGGCTGTGTGTGCGTGCGTGCGCGCGCGTGTGTGCTCACGTGCACACATGCACGCGATTTCAGAGCTTAATGCTTTTCCATAAAAAGAAAGTGTGATTTGACTAGAGCCATCCCTGACCTCTAAATACTGGTGTTATTTTCCTGCCATCCTTATCACTAGAAAATTTCTAATGCCAGAGTACTCCTCTAGATAGGGACACTTGTGTATGCCTGAACTTCTGTCTCTTCTAGATCTAGTGAATCTTTTTGGAGTACCAGTTAGCCATTGTCAGTCACTGAGTCATTGGCATCTTCATGGGATTGTTGAAGAATGATTCTGCAGCTTGCTAGAAACTTAATTAGGCTTATTCTTGGGGGGATGGCTGTCGGAATGCAGTCACTTTAGGGATCTGGTTGGATCTGTCAGGTCCTATGATAATGGGGCTGGTTGTCTGGGACAGTCTGCATCTTCCTGGAGCCTGACAAGTTCAACTGGAACTGAATCAGTTGGGGGAATGAAACAAGTCTAACAGCTGTTGGACTTCCTGCATTCAGCTAGCTGTGAAGCTTCCAGTTTACCTGGCAGTGTATGCTGAATAAATAGGAAAAAATTGTCCAAAATTTCTATTGGAGTTAAAATTCCCAGAGAAAGAGTCAGCTTTCCAGGAGTCCTCTCCAAGTTGTAATAAACCACCTGCCTTCAGCAGGCAGAGTCCACAGAAATGGAATATTGGCCAACACAACTAGTCACATTTAATTTGATTCCTTCCCCTAGCCTCCTCTCAGAATTCTATGTACAGGTTAAATGGTCACGTTTTTACTTACTTGTTAAGATGTTATTATTGAATATCTTGTGTTAAATTTATTTTTCTTGAAGAGAAGTGGCTATAATAAACTTAATTAAAGATGATTGGAAAGAAAGATAACAAAGCCCTACTTAGAATCTAGTAATACAAGAAAAAATTTGAGGAACTTGGCAGTTGACTACTTAGCTTGATAACTGGTTTCAAGGAAACACACATTTTGTATGGGATAACAGGTTTAATATTCCAGCAGAGAAAAGGAAGGGTGTGAGGCAGACTGGAAGGAAACCTTGAGGGATCTGACCTCATCTTCAAGTGAAATATCCTGATTACCAGGCATCTGCATAGTGTGGATCCTTTTTATTCTTTCTTCCTTTTCCAAGTATTGATTGAGAAAGTTACTGCTAACTCCTTGCCTCTCTTTTATCTATAAATATGGGTAACCAGGGTGTGATTCTGTGGTTTGTAATCAGAAATGTATATATTGGTCTCTGCCCCCAGCTCCTGACATAGCACTCATGAAACCCTTGTAATTTCCTCGGTGATGAAAGTGTGTTTTGTTCTTACCAGGGACTCTGGGTGGGCTCCTGCACACGGGCTGGTTGCTAGAAAGACCCACCCATGATTAGAAGCTTGGAATCTTGAACCTTGCCCCCGTTTTCTTGAGAAGGGAAGATGGCTGAATGTGGAATTAATGATAGATCATGCCTCTGTGATGAAGCCTCTGTAAATTACCTGGAGTTGGAGGGTTTGGAGAGCTTTTGGCTTGACAGACACATGGAGGTGCTGGGTCGGGAGAGGTGTACCACGAGAAGGCTTGGCGGTATGCACCCCATTCCATACACCTTGCTCTTGCTCATACACATATCTCTTCCATCTGGATTTTCATCTCTTTCCTTTATCATCTTTTAAAATAAACCAGTAAATGTAACTAAGTTGGTCTTGTGAGTTCTGTGGGCCCCTCTAGCAAATCATTTGAACCTGAGAAGGGTGTCTGGGGAACCTCGGATAAATAGCTGATCAGAAGTACAGGTGACGATCTGGACTTTGAAATGTAGTCCGAAGTCCAAGAGAGGAGGGTCATCAGAACCTCCAGCCCTAGCTGGTTGGTCAGAAACACATGTGGGCATGTGACTGGTGTGTGAAGTAGAGAGGGGGATGGACTTGTAGGCCTGAGCTCTTACCTGTGGAGTGAGTAGTAAAGAAAACTCAAAGACATAGTAGAGAAGAACTGGTTTTTCCCTATACAAGTGTAAAGCCGAGTTTGTGCTTTTTACTGGGGTCAGCAAATTTGAAATATCAAGGTTTGCAATTGCACTTGATCATATTTTACCTAATGGTATATCACAAAGATGGTAACTCTCTCCCACCCTTTCCTGATCAGTGAATAAAATATAATTGAGTAGTTTCTCCTGCTGTTGCTTGTGGTAGAAATGTCTGTGGTTCTTCCTAAATCTGAGCCAAACTACATCTATTTTATGGAGCAGTGGGTAAGATACTCCCCAGTGATGTTTTTATATGCATGAAATTGTGACTATTTTTCTATAATTCACCTTATTTCTACTTTAAGCCCCCAGTCTTCCCAGGGGCAGAAGCCTTAAAAGCCTTCAGTTTTGGACAAGTGGTTATTGAACGTTGGAATGCATGTAGGGATTTTCTCTCTTTACCTCTTTCTTTTCAAGATGGCAGCCAAGTTCCAGGGTTTATGTAACATTATGGCTCTGGGTAGCATTATGGTAATGAGTTGACAATGGCGGGGCAGAAAGGGGGGGTGGTGGTGGTGGGAAAGTGGCCTCAAAGTGTCCAGCTGTGGTAACATGACTTGATCTGGTGTCTCCTCAGGTGGACTATGCTTTTTGTCATCAGCTATGGTCACTCCTCCTCCCTGGCTTCAGGCAACTTGTCTGTGTTCTCACTGGTGCTCTGGGTCTCATCATTGCCACGTGGAAAGGTACTGTCCTTTTCCCCAGGATGTGCAATGGTGGCAGGGAGCAGCTACAAGGTTGTAAAGCTTATTTGGTTCTATTGCGTTTCATGCCCTGGTGGCTGAGGGAGTTCTGGGAGTCCCTGTGGGCCAGATACCTTCTTTTCTCAGCTCTCAAAACTTTGTCTTTTGGTATTATATTCTCCGCACTTCATAGGTTCTCTTATAATAATCACTCCTGCAGGATAGTGGCAGCCTCATGTCCTGGCAGCTTCAAGTTAGGATGATACTGGGGTGAGATTGTGTGGTGGAGTTGGTAAGCATGTAAATTAATGCTGAGAGAGTTCATTTGACCATAGGAGGCTACCCAGTGGAATCAAAGAAATCTCAGCTGTTGTGGGGAGGGATTCTGTTACCAGAAACAGAAATAACTAGATAGAAATAAATGTGTGGATACAGGTGATATCTGGTAGAGGTAGGTCTTGATTTGGAAGTTAGAAGAGGCTTTTGAAGGAAAGAGTCAGGTTTATATGGAGAAGAAGGAGGGGCTGAGACCTCTGCCCAGGAATGAAAAACAGACTAAGTAGAAGACTGCAAATCAAGACTGAGAGTATGTGTTATTTCCAGGTATCACACATGTACATGTACACATGTGTGTACACACACACACAGACAGATACATACATACATTTTTTGATAGTAAAAATGGATATTTTGCCCATTACATTTTCTAGCTGGTTACTGCTGGTATGCAGGGAAACTATTAATTTTTTAGGTGTATATAATATAAATATAGTTTACTCAACTCCCTTTTTAGTTTTACTAGCTTTTGTTTTAGTTTTCTGGGAAGACAATTCTGTAAGTAATTGTACATTTATGTTCTTTGCCTAGTTTACCTAAAGTTTAGTTTTTATTTTATGAAAGTAGGTACTAAAAATTAGCATTTATCTTTTGGCGTTTACGTGGATTTACATGTAGTTTCTTGTTGGAAGAGAGTCTGCACATCAAACAGTCATTGAATTCCTGGAAAAAATTTGATGGACAGGATTTTTCTTGGAAAATGTCTGTTTTAAATAAGAGTGCGTTTTATATTTGATTTGCTGGTGACTCACTGGGGATTTTTATTGAATACGTGTCCTACTTGGGTAAAGCTGTAGACTCAGATATGTGTTTCGTTCACAAAATGACTTGAGAAGCTTTGCCTTCTTTGATCAGATAGACAGTACGCCCATGTCATCTGCAGTTTGGCTTTCTTTGGATTTACTTCCTGTGGTTTCGGTTACCTAAGGTCTGGAAGCTGATGATCCTTCTTCTGACCTTTTGTCAGAAGGTCCGAAGTAACCTAATGCTGTGTCATCAGACTACATCACTCTCTTCGTCCCCTCATGGAGGCCTTTTGTCATCTCACATCATCATGAGAACAGTGAGCACAGTCCACTAAGATACTTGGAGAGAGAAGTAGACAAAGACCACATTCATATAACTTTGATTACAGTCTAGTGTTAAAATTGTTTGTAGTTATTGCTGTTGATCTCCAACTGTACCTAATTTATAAACGATCATACATACGTATGTATAGGACACAACATGGTATATACAATTGACCCTTAAACAACATGGGGGTTAGGGGCATCGACCTCCAAACTGGAAAATTCACTTGTAACTTATGACTCCTCCAGAACTTAACTACTAATAGCCTGTTGTTGATATTGTTGACTGGAAGCCTTACTGATAATGTAAACAGTTGATTAACACCTGTTTTGTATGTTAAATGTTTTTAAGGTTTATTTATTTTTGAGAGGAGACAGAGGTGCAAGCTGAGGAAGGGCATAGAGAGAGGGAGATGCAGAATCTGAAGCAGTCAGCACAGAGTCCAACACGGGGCTCAAACTCAGGAGCCATGAGATCATGACCCGAGCTGAAGTCAGATACTTAGCTGACTGAACCACCCATGTGCTCCACATGTATCTTGCATGTTATATGTATTATATATTGTATTCTTAGAATAAAGTAAGCTAAAGAAAAGAGTATGTTCTTAAGAAAATGAAGAGAAAATAGGTTTATAGTACTGTACTGTTTGAAAACAAAATCCACACGTAAGTGGACCTGTGGTGTTCAAACCTCTGTTGTTGGAGTGTCACCTGTGTAGGGTTCAGCACTACCCTCAGTTTCAGGCATCCCCTGGGAGTCTTGGAATGTATCTTCTACAGAGAAAAGGGGGAGACTGCTGTAGATGATCAAATAAAGGAATTATCTGGTCTACGTAATAATGAATGAACTTAAGTATAAAATTGGTACTGGGCCAGGATTTTGAAGTAATTCTTAAATATTTCCATTGATTTAAATTTTTAAAGAGTTACCTCCTTTATTCTTTCTAAAGAAGAGGATTTTTGTTGTACTGATTGATGTGGAGAACTAAGGCAAAAGAAATGGAGATAAAAGTAAATTTCCTAATAATCTGCAGTCTACTGACAAATACTTGAGGCTGGCGGGGTAGGACATTCCTCCTGGAACTCCCAACTATTCTAATGTTAATGCTTTGCTAGAGGGAAAAACAACCTAAGCTTGACAATAGCTAGGCCTCCAGGATCCTGTGGTTTTCTTTAACATGCGAAAAATCTTTTGGAAATGTCCTTTGTTTTTACCACCCTCCCCCATCCAAAATGTATAATCAGTTGCTCTTTATAATCCCTTTGCAGCTCTTTAAGCCCCTGGGTCCTGTCCCCTTGCTATAATAAGAATACCTTTTGGCATCCATAAAGTCTCAAGAATTCTTTCTTGGTCATTGGCTCACCGACCCAGTCTTCAAACCACATCACTGATTACCTGTTTTCTCAGTTACCATTATCAACTTTTTTCTTCTTTCATTGGGCATTTTGTTTTTCTACTTCTTGCTTCTTGGACTGTTTGGCCCTTTGTTTTTAATCTTTTGTGTGTTCATATGTGTATTCTCCTCTGAAGTAGACTTTGGTTACCTTCCATAGTGTAGTGAGTGCTTTATCGAATGAGCTAAAGATAATAATTTCAGTTCTGATTTTTTTCTGTAACGGAAGTGTTTCTTGGAAGAGTGTTTGAATTTTTTTTTTTTTTTGCATTTTTAAAAAATGTTTATTTGTGACCGAGAGACAGAACACCAGTGGGGGAGGGGCTGAGAGAGAGGGAGACACAGAAACTGAAGCAGGCTCCAGGCTTTGAGCTGTCAGCGCAAAATCCAATGCAGGGCTCGAACTCAAAAATCATGAGATCATCATAACCTGAGCTGAAGGCCTATGCTTAACTGACTGAGCCACCCAGGCACCCCCGAAAGAATGTTTTACATTTCTTTTTTTTTTTTTTAATTTTTTAAAAATGTTTTTATTTATTTTTGAGAGAGAGAGAGAGAGAGAGACAGAACATGAGCAGGGGAGGGGCAGAGAGAGGGGGAGACACAGAATCGGAAGCAGACTCCAGGCTCTGAGCAGTCAGCACAGAGCCCGATGTGGGGCTCGAACTCACAAACCATGAGATCATGACCTGCGCCAAAGTCGGACGCTCAACCAACTGAGCCACCCAGGTGCCCCTGTTTTACATTTCTAAATAGATAGACCTCTTTATCCTTTGTTTTAAAAATTTCTTGTTTTACTGTTTTTTTAAAAAAGATATGTAAAAAAATGTGGCCTATACAGTTTCAACTTTTTAAGGCTTTGGTGAGATCTTGGTGGTTGAGTAAAAATTATAAACACTCCATGTTGTTTCAACCATTAAATTCCTATTTTGGAGATTGAATGTTTTGTGTATGTATTAGTTATATCGTTTATTCAAAAGTAATTAGTAATGCTCATCACTTACACTAAGGGGGTCAAAAAGAATCTCGATTGTATACTTTGAGAATAATCCATTTCCTATGATATTTTCCCATGGGCCAATGCCGCATGAATTCATCAACTCCAGATTCATTTACCATAAGCCACCATATCCTGTGAAAATCATTCCAAACGCTTGTCAGCCAATACCATCAATGTATAAGGAGATTTGGCCAAATCTTTATTTTTCTTCCTAGGAAATAAGGGGTGGGATACAGACAAGCTATTAGTATATTCCTTCCTAATTGTTAAAAAAAAAAAAAAACAATTTCCAGTAAAGAAGGGGAAATGTTGAAAATCTCAAAATAAAGTTCCACATGCTTTCAAAACAAATTGAAAGCTGGAATAAAGGTAATAAAGGGAACTAAAGACTAGAATACTAATTTATTTTTAACTGTGATAAAAAAATAAAGGCTAAAATATCCAATATTTCTAATTTCATTCGTCCCTCTTCCCCTCTTACTGCCATGGCCTGCCTACTTTTTATTTCTCACACATGAGAAGTTTTTTTCCTCCCGTCCCCTTTGCGCTGCCTGGTCCCTCTTTGCCACATCCTTCTGTCAGATCTCCAGTTAGCTAATTCCTTCTTGTAACTGACAGTGCAGGCAATTATGGAGACGTACGCTCTGAAGCCAGGCTTCACGGGCCCAAAGCCTATCTCCACCACTGGATAGCAGGGTTATGCAGCCTTGCTGGGCCTCAGTTTTGCCCTTTGTGAAATGGAGATAACTCACCTTGTAGAGTTTGAGAATTAGATGAGTCACTCCATAGCATGTGACACCTTATTACTGGTCATTATTATCATTCATGTGTTCATTATTTGTCCATTGTCTTACTGTGTAATTTGAATATTCAAAAAATACTTGTATATCTATGAATTATTCTTTGCTTTTGCTTTTTTCAGCGTGGAAATTAAGTGAACTCACTCTTGGTGGTATGCACCAAATTGATTGGGTAGATGTTGATGTCGGTTAGTATTCACACAATTTCATTATTTGGAGAGTGGAAAACATTCTAGAACAAGTTAATATTATCACTAAGTGCTGTATCAGCATATCCCTGATTGTACCTGAACGTGTGTTCCACTGTTTGCCTTGTGGTTGGATGTCAAAACTAATACACGGTTACCTTAAGCTTTATTTTTATTCTCAGGGGCACTGTTCCGTAACAAAAGACATATTGTATAGGTTATTATAAGCTTCATTACTCTTGACCCTGGCTGCTCTTTATAATTTGGATCAACATTTATTGACCAACATGATCCAATTGACTCATTTGGATTCAGTCAATATGATCGACCTACTATTAATCTCAATGGAAGTCAATAAATTTATATTCAGACATTAATGACTTACTAGATTGAAAGCTTTATGAAGCAATTCAAGGCACTATCTTGTTAGCTACATTAGTTCTGTCATTCATTTGACTTGGAGGTTCTGGCCTTGGGTGAGAAGAAGGTTGAAGCAGTTTAAGCAAAGTTTTAGCATCAGATTGAAATCAAAGATGTTCTGGCAGAGCTTTTGACATCAAGCATTTCAAGCTACGGAATGCGTAAGGGTTCATAGGCCAACATTTTTAAATGGCGAGGCTTTCAATACATATGTTATAGTAGACTTGAGAGAGGAAAGGAGTTTGTGTTCATTTTTGTGCCCTTTGTTTGCTCTCAGTACTTGCCAATCAGAATACTTAATTGTTTCTCCTGAATCCATGTCCTATATGCATTGTTTATCATTGTGAATATACATCCTTCTCAGCAGGCCGTTGTGATTTGAATAGTTTCACGCATTCAGTATTAATAAAGGGTTGGTCTTTATCAGGTTTCCCTACCTTTGCAACCCAGAACACTGCTTTGTGTATAGGATTTATCAGGACACCAAAAGAAAAACATCAAAGGACAGTTAAGTCACTTCTTTGCAGTTCTTTTGTATCCTGTTATGTGATCTGAACTAACATACCCTTAATTTACTTCTCTTGGGTAGGGGCTTGGTGGAAGGATGGGACAGTTAATAAATGGTATATCTTTCAAAGTGGTTCTGAATTCAGGAATGAAAGCAAAGAAAGAAAGCAAATGAGACCAGAATCAAATCAGAAATGTCTATAAAGCCATGCTGTGAGCCTTGCAACATCATAAACTTCTGCCTTCTAGCGGACCAGTGGTTCTCAAGCAGGGGTGAGTTTCCTGCCTCAGCAGACATTTGACAATGTCTGGAGACATTCTTGGTTCACACAACTGGTGGGGGTGGGTGATGTCACTGGCATCTGGTGAGTAAAGGCCACAGGGGCTGCTAAACAGCCTACAGTGCACATGACCACCCCTGCAACTGAGTTCCCCAACTCCAAATGTCAGTAGTGCCAAGTTGAGAAGCCCAGATAGAGAGCAAGTGCTACACCTTGGGTTTTAGCTCTGGTCATTCGGAAGGAACATCCTGGATTCATTTTCCCAGCTAACTCACATTATGCAACCCTGTTTTAAAATTCCAGTCTGTCCGTCAGATGCACTGCAGTAAGCCTGCTTCTCTCTATGAGGGAAATTGTTTTCTGCTAACTGATGACCTCAGCTTAGCATTTCCTTTTCTAGAACATCAGAGCTCACAGTCAGACTTGGTGCAGCAAGTGCACTTTGGAGTGGCTTTATGACATATAAAGACCCTCTTTGGCATTCATACTGTGCTGCTCTATTGTTTACAAGCTAGTAGTCAATTATTTATGGTTATTGCTGGAGACAGGACTCACTTGCTCTCTTTTTAAACCCCAAAGCTATTTTTTTATCTGGTGGCAAGATTTTAATGTGAAAGCTATTGTGTGTGTGTGTGGGGGGGGGGGGTGGGGGTTATGTCCTCTTTGCATTTATGTGACCGGTTTTATGGTACCAGTCCCATCAACTTTTTATTATTTGAGACTTGTTCTGGAAATTATTAACTACATCATGAACTCAACAGATAGTAATTTTTTCCTTTAGAATTACTAATTTAACATGATTTCATAAAGGTTCTTCTTGTGTCAGTATAGAGAAAAACTCTGAGAAAAATCTCATTTTGGATCTACTGCAAAGCAAAAGATCTTGAGGTTGCTTTGGAGCACTGATCTATAAATGGATTTGTAAATGGATAAGACCATAAGCGTATGAGAGTGTGGTTTTTTTGCCTGTAATAATTGGGTGATCACCGAGGGAATCATGTAGAATGTGCAGTAATTTCAGTAATTTTTGCCAACATCAACATGGTTCAGTTCTTTTTTAAATCTATATATGCAGAACATTATTTCCTTTTGAGTTTATATGGACATTGTCAGCCACTGCCTTTGATTTGGGGACATTTTTTCTTGATCTTCATTACTCCTTCTCCTAAGTGCTGACTAACTTTTTGTTCTTAAATTTGCCAGGCATTTATCAGATTGGCCATTTTCTTTTTTTTTTTTTTTTTTTTTTTTTTAAATAAAGCACGGTAAGGAAGCTACATAGTTGAAGTGGGGGGAGAGGGATGCCGTTTTAATTAATTTTTTTCAACGTTTTTTATTTATTTTTGGGACAGAGAGAGACAGAGCATGAACGGGGGAGGGGCAGAGAGAGAGGGAGACACAGAATCGGAAACAGGCCCCAGGCTCCGAGCCATCAGCCCAGAGCCCGACGCGGGGCTCGAACTCACAGACCGCGAGATCGTGACCTGGCTGAAGTCGGACGCTTAACCGACTGCGCCACCCAGGCGCCCCCAGATTGGCCATTTTCTAAAAAAACAGTGATACTGAAAGTGTATGTAGAAGGCAGTGCTCATCAGAATGCATAACTTAACCCAGAACCCCACAGATGTCTTTAGTAGATCTTTGCTTTTTTATTGGAGCTGACAAATGACTGGTTGTAAATTAAAGAATGACTTATTAATGAATTGACAAGGGGCAACTACAGGATGTTGATAAGATTGTCCTTCCTAGTGGTTTTCATTGTGGACTGAAAGTTTGTGGCAGGAGTTTAGGCTCTAAGGAGACTCTGAAACCTGGATAGAAATGAGGGCAGAGACAGTGTATACTTGGAATCAAGTCATGAGTCCTTGGGTATGAGAGAGTCATTGGCAATATGGAAAAAGAGAACTGAAGAAAAGATAAGCAAGGTAATATTATTTTAATTTGATTTCTTTGTTTTATACATGCATCCTATTAGAGCCTTGGATTTCCTCGTTTTAGAGGTGGGGTAAATTAAAAACACAGTGTGAATCACTGTGGATTTCTGCTGTAGAGAGTTTGAGGGAGTCATCTGGCCTGTTGGATTCTCTAAGAATCTTGGTCCTTGCATGCAAATGGATTTTATAGGTTGGATTTTTTTCTTGACGAGAAAGTAAAATTTGTAGGTAAGGACTTTAAAAAAAAAGTCTCATGAAAATTGCATTTCTAAAGTTGCATAAGTTGTAATATATAAGGTTGGTGTCTGGTATCATTATATAGCTGTAGATCGGGGCCTTCAGTAAAAAAACCAAAGCAAATGAAATGGAAAAAAAAAAAAAAACCAGCAACACAATAATAACAATAATAAAAACTCAAGCGTAGTGTTTTTAATATGTGGGAAAACACTGAGATGGCCATGTATCCTGGTTTGACTCTTGATTATTTTTATTGCTCTGTTTCATTATCAAAAACATTCCTGTTGAGAGAAGAAAGTATATGTTTACACAAAGAAACATAGATGAGCCCTATGTTTGATTCTACTTAACTCATTTCCTCCTCTTTTCATAAGGTGATTCAATTCACCAAAACATTCCTTTTATGTTCCCCTTGCAAAGTTAAACCACATTTGATATTTTAAATGACTTTTAAGACTATTTCTTACAGTCCTGTCTTATTTAAGTGATTTTGATCATTTCAGTGGGTTCTGTTAAATAAAAGCTTCTAATTTAATTTTTGGTAGTTTTCCTGTGCTGTAAAAATACTAATTAACAAATTGTTGCTCAAATGATTTTGAGAAATTCAATTTTTAAAGAGCTTATGTAGGAAAATTATATTTAAGGTTCCTGACGCTGTCACTGAATCCACAGTTGTATTTAAATTAGTGGCTCCGGGCGCCTGGGTGGCTCAGTCGGTTAAGCGGCCGACTTCGGCTTAGGTCACGATCTCGTGGTCCGTGAGTTCGAGCTCCGCGTCGGGCTCTGTGCTGACAGCTCGGAGCCTGGAGCCTGTTTCCGATTCTGTGTCTCCCTCTCTCTGACCCTCCCCCATTCATGCTCTGTCTCTCTCTGTCTCAAAAATCAATAAATGTTAAAAAAAAAATAAAAAATAAATTAGTGGCTCTTAATTTATTTTGAATCTTGGAGGGGAGCAGAATTTGCCACCTCAAAGTATGTTTCTTTGGCATTAGGATTAATTTAAGCTGATTATTTTTAAGAAACAGCAGATACAAGGGGCGCCTGGGTGGCTCAGTCGGTTAAGCGTCCGACTTTGGCTCAAGTCATGATCTCACGGTCCGTGGGTTCGAACCCTGTGTCGGGCTCTGTGCTGACAGCTCAGGGCCTGGAGCCTGCTTCAGAGTCTGTGTCTCTTCTCTCTCTGCCCCTTTCCTGCTCATGCTCTGTCTCTCTCTGTCTCTCAAAAATGAATAAACATTAAAAAAAATTATAAAAAAAAGAAACAGCAGATATAAGAAAAGCTCTGAAAACTGAGTAGAAGTTACCCTTTTGTAAGAGATGTTTATATTTATATGGGAAATCTCCATTTATAAGCATGTCTCCCTCTCTGTACCAGGAAGGGAAGGACGACTCTAAATCTCTCGAAACTGTTATCATTGGGAAAGGCAAGGACTTAAATCTGTATGATAACCTTATCTTGTTTACTATGCTTTTACCTGATAGACTCCCATACCTAACTTCCCTGCCCCCTTCACATCCAACACCTTTATAATATGTAGAGATGGTATTAAAATAGTGGTATGGGCCATTTCGAGGAGTTGCTTAGTTTTCTTGGGTCTTTCCCATGTACACAGGAGGTATACATGTTAGTAAACTTATGTTTTTCTCCCATGAATCTGTCTTTTATTACAGGGAGTCTCAGCCAAGAACCTAGAAAGGTAGAGGGGCAATTATTTTTCTAACCTTCTAATCTCATTTCATTACTACCCTTGAGAATCCTATTATCCTATTATAATCCTATTATATATCCATAACATTTTTAAAAAATGGGTTTGGGCTCAAGAACCCCATGATGTCCTTCAAAGCATTTAGTTTATGAAATCCAACTATAGACCTGAGAAGTTCAGGAGTGTGAACTGTATATTTTCCTTCTTTTTCTTGTTTTTTTTCACTCTTATCTGAATTGCCAGTAATTTTTTTTTTTTTTTTCATTTTTAGCATCAACGTGTTGTTGGGAAAAGTTTCCCACGCATTTAGCAGAAGTGCTGTATCCAGTACTTGCAGTCTCTGTGTCCTAGGGTTATTTGCGTAAGCCTCTTGGAGGCTCAGTTTCCTCATTTGTAAAACACAGATAACAATATGTACTTCATGGGATGGTGAAAGTCCCTTTAGGTCTGTGGAGTCCTTACCTATAAGTTCTCTCAACTACCTGCCCACAGAAAGTGAAGTTTCGCATCAAACCATCCTTTGTGCTGATGAAATTGAGTTACTCTTCTTGTACTTAGTATTTGGTCCTCTATAGAAATATATGAATTGCCTAACTGCTCATTTATCTCAAATCCGTTCATGTGTCCTGTTTGGGCTGGTGGGCTTTAAGAAAAGCCATACTATCTCAAATCCTAATTGAAACCAATGTATTTTCCCCTGATGGCTATGTTTTATTGTCTAAAATACCCATCATTCCCAAATAATTCCCACCTTCTTCTTTGGGTTAGAAATTGACTTTCGGAGACATTTGCTAAACAGGAGCCTAGGGAATAAACTAAAGATTTTAATGAGGATGAGAGGGTCAGCTGGGAGCCAGAGAAGGTTGTGCACCTTGGGGTGAATAACATGGTGAGCATATGGAAAACACTGGGCAGAGGCTAGCAGGAAGCTGTAGAGTTGAAGAGATAGACACAAAATTGTTGGATTATCTGCAGAAAGAGATCAAAGACAAAGCTTGCACATATCATAATGCTACTTCCTGGCCCATTAGCTTCCTCCTCCATTTTTAAAGTTGATGAGCTTCAAATTACATGTATTAGTTGAGTCCGAATGTTGTGTATAGTAGACAAATAAATTATGTTGCTAATTTGATTTCCTTTTACCTGAGGCATCCTAATATGGTAGTAATTTCTGAGTTAGGCATAAAAATCTGTGCAGTACACTGGGACCAATGTGGACAGTGGATCAAAGAGATAGGAGATCATTTCCCACCTTGGAACCTTAGTGTTCTCATTTCTCAAGTGCAAATCATTTTACTGCTTTGAAGTGATGTTTGCATTTGATGACACATTTTGGAAAAGTGGCTCATTGAGGGACAGGCAAATTGGGCACTAAATAATTACCTTAAATGTAGGATGTATTGCCTTTAAAAAAATAAAATTTTGGTGTTGACTAGGAGGCTTAGTTTCTTATAAATTACTAGTATTTCTTTTTAACTTGTTTATTTTATAGTGGTTTTCAGCTTGGGCACATACCAGTCACATGTGGGGTTCTTAAAAAACATAGATGTTCATGGCCATTCTTCATCTGTACTTTATTTTTTTTTTATTTTTATTAAAAAAAAATTTTTTTTAACGTTTTATTTATTTTTGAGACAGAGAGAGACAGAGCATGAGCGGGGGAGGGGCAGAGAGAGAGGGAGACACAGGATCTGAAACAGGCTCCAGGCTCTGAGCCGTCAGCCCAGAGCCCGACGCGGGGCTCGAACTCACGGACCGCGAGATCGTGACCTGAGCTGAAGTCGGACACTTAACCGACTGAGCCACCCAGGCGCCCCTCTTCATCTGTACTTTAAAAAAAATGTTTATTTTTGAGAGACAGAGGGTGTGTGTTGTGTGTGCATGTGCGCAAGCCGGGGAGGGGCAGACCGAGAGAATCTTAAGCAGGATCCACCCTGTCAGCACAGAGCCTGACTGGGGCTCGAACCCATGAACCATGAGATCATGACCTGAGCTGAAGTCAAGAGTTGGATGTTAAACCAACTGATCCACCCAGGCACCCTCTTCATCTGTACTTTTAAAAGTTTCCTAGATGGTTCTAATTATGCTCTAGTGAATTAGTTTGGGATTCTTGCATATTTTATTTTTACTCCCTTCGTTGGTTTTGTAATCTCCAACTAACCAGATAGCCAAATAGAAATGGGAGTGAAACTAACACTTCAAAGGTAACATCATCCCCACCACTATCTATGATTGTGGTGTGATAGGCGCTCCTAGGTTGTATTTCATTTTTTAGTGCTCTTCCAACATCACTTTTCACAGGTGATAGGAGCTCTCTTCATCATCTTTTTCTGCCTCTACTGATGATATTATGAGAAGCATTCATATTCAGATATTAGCTTTCTGCAGAAACCTATGGATTTTTTAAATTTAGCGGAAGTATTTCATATATGCTTATTAATGTAAGTTCTCTGATAAACATCAAGAGGATGTTCTTGATAGGAGATTCAAAGGGAGGCCTTTTAGGTTCTTAAAAGGCTGTAGTTATGCTTAGGGTATTTGAAGATCAGATACCTGTTCTCAAAATACTGCTTCTAAGGTGGCTAAAATATCTTCACAGAGGTAGACCCAATGAAGAAAAACACCATTAGTCTTGGTAATATGAAAACTAGAAAACTATTGATCTGTTTTATATAGAGAGTAACTCCATAGGAAAATAAAATTAAGCATAGGTCAGAAGATTTCACATGAGGGGCAGTTGATTAAGCCTCTGACTTTGGTTCAGGTCATGATCTCAGGGTTCGTGAGTTCGAGCCCTGCATCAGGCACTCTGCTGTCAGCATAGAGCCGACTTTGAATCCTCTGACCCCCTCTCTCTGCCCCTCCCCAGCTTGTGCTGTGTCTCTTACAAAATAAATTAACTCAAAAAAAAGATTTTACATGAAATTTTGTATACTTGATATGTTTTTATTATTTTCTTTTGCTTGACTTGGGAAAGATTATACTTAATTTATAGTGTTTTATTTTTCTTTTGTTTATGTGGTAGATACATAAGTAAATCACTTTTATGGTAATTATTTTAAAAGAATTTTATTTTTAAATGTTTTTATTACAGAATTTTTCAAACCTACAGAAAAGTAGAGGGAATAATGGGGTCAAAATTCAGTGTAGCGGGCTTGATCAATTTTCACTGTTTGGACATTTTTTCCCCCAATATATGTCCTCCTTTTTAGGGGTATTTTAAAATTTTAGATACTGTGTCATTTCACCCTTGCATACTTCAGTATATGTCTTTTGTAGTTATTGCTTCTACTATAACATACAACCCCAGTACTGAGTACATGCTTCTGTGGTTTGATTTGGGTTCAGCTCTGTGACTGAGGTCTGCTCGGTGTCGTGTCATTTGGGTTTACTCCTGAATTCTCAGTCAGCTCTCAACTAAATTTGGTCTGGCATTTGGTAATGGCTGTAGGTTGGAGCACCTTGATTTTGTACACACGGCCTGTCACTTTGCCATCAGCTAAACCTGGTTTTTTCATAGGAAAGCGGTTTTGGGATTCCAAGAGTGAGAAAACAGATCTCCTAAACCCTGGCCTTGGAAGTCAGGCACCACCACTTGCTGCCGCATTCCACTGGTGATAAAAAGTTACAAGGCCAGCCCCAGCTCAAGGGGAGTGAAATAGATTCTACCTATAGATTGGAAGAAGGGCATAGTTACATTGCACAGAAGCATGCGGGCAATGAGAGGAATTGTTGCTGTGTTTTAAACAAGACTCTATTTTCTAGAGCAGCTTTGGGTTCATAGCAGTATTAAGCCAAAAGGTAGAGAGAGTTCCCATATACCTTCCACCCTCACACATGTGTAGCCTCTCCCATTATCAGCATCCCCCAGCAGAGTGGTATATTTGTTACAACTGATGAACCTACATTGACAACTTACTATCACCCAGAGTACATAGTTTACATTAGGGTTCACCCTTGATGTTGTGCATTCTGTGGATTTGGACAAATATATGACATGTTTCTACCATTACAGTAGCATACAGAGAAGTTTCACTGCCCTGAAACATTTCTGTGCTCTGCCTGTAGATTACCTGCCCCAAACCCTGGTAACCACTGATACTCGTACTGTCCCAATAGTTTTGCCTTGTCTAGAATGTCATATTCTTGGAATCCTACACTTACACAGCCTTTCTAGATTGGCTTCTTTCAGTTCAGACGATACATTTAAGGTTCCTGCACATCTTTTTATGGTTCAGTATCTCATTGTTTTTAGTACTAAATAATACTCCATTGTCTGGGTGGACCACAGTTTATCCATTCACCTACTGAATTACATCTTGGTTGCTTCCGAGTTTTGGCAATTATGAATAAAGCTGCTCAGATATCAATGGGCAGATTTTTGTGTGGATGTAAGTTTTCAGCTCCTTTGAATAAATACCAAGTAGTGCAATCGATGGATTGTATGGTAAGACTAGGTTTAGTTTTGTAAAAACTGCCAAGCTGTCTTCTCAGGTGGCTGTGCCATTTTGCCTTTATAAGCCATGTTTCGTAGCACATCTAACTGATCGGTTTTCAATATTGCCATGCTGCCAAGAGTTAACAAATTTAACAGTATTTTAAAAATTGATTTATTTTTAACGTTATGTTTTAGTTTATGTAGGAATTTTATGTGTGTTTGTGTCTATACACTTCACAGTGCTTTGGCAAATGTATAGAGTTCTGTAACAATCATCACAGTTAGCATACAGGACTGTTTCCTCACCACCAAAAATTCCCACCGTGTGCTGCCCACTTGAAATCAAGCCCTCCTTGTACTCCTAACCACTAGAAAGTACTGATTTGTTGTTCTCAATAGTTGTGCTTTTTTCACGATGACTTAGGAGTGAAAATTGACTGAATGGAATCTTGTGAGTCTGTTTTGTTTCACTTAGCATAATGCATTCAAGGTTGATCCATATTACTGAGTGGGTCAATAACAGGTTCCTTTTATTTTTTTGCTGAGTAGTAGTACATTTTTAGGATGTACCAGAGTTGGCTCTTCCATTCTTCAGTTGGATAACATGTAGGTTTTTGTAGTTTTGGAGGATTATAAGCAATGCTGTGATAAATGTTTATATACAGGTTTTTGTGTGAACACAAGTTTTAATTTCTGTAGATCAAATATCTAGGAGGTGAGTCATATGGTAGGTGTATGTTTAAATTCAAGAAATAGCCAACCTTTTTTCCAGAATGGCTGTACCATTTTATCTTCTCATAATGATTGATAGATCTAGTCCGTTGTTCTTACTAGCACTTTGTATTGTCAAGCTATGTGTTTGTTTTAGCCATTCAAATAGGTAGATAGGGGTATGTTACTGATTTTAATTTGTATTTTCTTAATGACCAATGGTGTTGAATATCTCTGTGTGTTTATTTCCATTCTATGTATCTTCTTTGGTGAAGATATATAATAGGCAAAACATTTGCCTGTTCTTAAAATTGGTGTTTTTTTCTTTTTGTAACTTTTGAGACTTTTTATGTTCTACATACAAGTCTTTTGTTGGATAACAGAAACGCCAATATTTTCTCCCATGTAAATTGTCCTTTTATTCTCTCAGTATTGTCATGTGAAGAGCAAAGCTTTTCTTTTTTTTAATTTTGGTAAATTCACATTTGTCTTCTTTACCTTTTATGGATCACAACTCTTTGCTTAACTAACCAAGATCATAAAGATTTTCTCCTCAAAATTTATTATTTAAAAGTTTACATTTATACCTGTGATCTATTTTAAGTTAATTTTGTGCAAAGTTGGAGATGTAGGTTGAAGTTTTTTCTCTCCCTCTCTTGCTTTTTTTGGTGGGCGGTGGGGTGAAGGGAAGAGTACAGATGTACAATTGTCCAGCAACGTTTCTTTAGAAGACTACTTTCTTGACTGAATTGATCTTTAAACTTAACAGTTGACTACATTTGTGTGGATCTGTTTCTCTGCCCTCTGATTTGTGGAGTTGATCTGTGTGTCTTAATTCCACCAATACCACAGTCTCTTGCTTATGGTAGCGTTATCATAAGTTTTAAAATCCGGTAGTGTGCATTTTCCAACTTTGCCCTTCTAATAGTAATTTGTTAATATTATTTAATATCACTCTATTTTCAATTTTTCCCAGCTGCCTCAGGATTATTTTTGTTGGGTTGTTTTGTTTGAATCAACACCTAAATCCACTTTCACACACTGAATTTGGTTGTATGTCTCTTAAATTTTTTCTATAATACTTCTCCATTCTGCTGTCCCCTTTCATGTCTTAAGAAACCAGGTTGTTGGTCCAGTGGAGTGTCCCACTTACTGGTTTTGGCTGACATTTTTCTTCCTGGTGTCATTCAAATTGTTGTATTCTTCATACATCTTGTGAACAGGTAATTAGATCTCGATTGGATTTGGGTTTAGATTTTGACTGGGTGACTTGCCAGGCTCCTTTCTAAGTTTTACATTAAGGGGTGCACAGTGGTGATATTTGGATTTTAGAATTCATTTTGCATTTATTAGAAGGTTTATATACAGAAGGACTACTTGATCAACTCTTTGATTATCCTGGAATGTATTTTGGGTCCCTTAGCCAGGACACAGATTTCTTTCCTTAATTTGTCAGTTTTCATATGATGAGTTGGTGCCCTGGCAACTTCTAATTGAGACCAATAGTTATGAACTTAAGGATTTATAGTAACTTGGCATATTTAAATCCATTGAAGTCTTTATTCTTTTTGATACTCAAATTATCTCCTCTTAGTCCACTGGAAGCTCCTTCACCTTGACATTAACCCATTAGTTCTTACTAGCTTTCTTGCTTTCTGCTTCAGTAATATCCTAAATTAATCTCGTATACTTTGTATCCTATTGCTGAATTTGGCCTTTTCTCCAAAGAATCTTTGGAACCTTTTAATCGCTGATAGACTCCAGAGACCATATTTTGGGAACTATGGAAAAATAGGTAAATTTTAAATGTTGGCTGTGTGGTGGTTTTCAGGCTTTTGGTTCTAAAGCAAAAAAATCCTCAGAGGAGTACCTGGGTGGCTCGGTCGGTTAAGGACCCGACTTTGGCTCAGGTCACAATCTCAGGGTTGGTGAGTTCCAGCCCCACATCAGGCTGTCTGCTGTCAGTACAGAGCCTGCTTCGGATCCTGTCTCCCTCTCTCTCTGCCCTTTGCCTGTGCTCGCTCTCTCTCTCTCTCTCAAAAATAAACATTAAAAAAATTTTAAAAAATGCTTTTAACGTTTATTTATTTTTGAGAGACAGAGAGTGACAGAAAATGATCAGGGGAGGGGCAGGGGGAAAGGAAGACATCGAATCCAAAACAGGCTCCAGGCTCTGAGCTGTCAGCACAGAGCCTGACACGGGGCTTGAACCCACAAACCATGAGATCGTGACCTGAACTGAAGTTAGATGCTTAAGTAACTTGAATGAGCAACCCAGGCGCCCCCCCCTTCCAAATGTTTGTAATTATTAAAAAAAATCCTCGGAGAAAGTTTATAATATCCTCATAATCCACTATTAAGACTCAGTTAAAAGGACTGGCCCTGGGATAGGAATTTACCAACCCCAAGTCCTAAAGTGGCTGCCCTGAATTTGCATATTAGTCTACTTAGTTAATGAAACCGTTAGAGCTTTCTCAGGGGACAAATTCAGTGAAAGATTTCTTTGAGGCAATGATTCACTACAATGTAAATGAATTGTTGCTGCCAATAGGGCTGGAAGGTCCTTACATTAAAAGGGGGACCACTCCTAGCCATATATCAAGATTTGGTTTATATCAGGTCACCAACTTCGTTTTCACCAGTGTCAGACTTCCTTTCCTGTCATATTTGCTCAGTGGAAATTGGGAGAAAAAGGCATGCTCCAGCTTTAAAATCTGCTATGAATATACAGATTTTTATTAAGCTAGACAACAGTGTGAATACAAAACTTTAAAGTGACACTTTTTATGTGGAACTAGCTAGATATTTCCATGTCATTACCCTGAATAAAGTTATGCTACACTTTGCATAAATGTATTTATACTCCTGTTTGCATTGGGAAATGACGTTTCACTCAGTACTGATGCCAGCTGCAGTGCACAAGGCACTATATAACTTAGCGGTCCTGTTGACAATATTGAGGCAGGTGCAGTATATTGCCTCAGTCTGTGTCCTTTCTCATATTAAAAAAACAAGGAAGGTCAAAGATTGTTGGATTCTGTTATTTAAAATTCACATGAGGAACTGTCTCTAGTTCTGTGAACCCAGTCATTATCCATGATCTGTACGTCCTTTGCCTACTTGGTTTTATGTTATGTTATGTTTTATGTTATGTTATGTTACGTTATGTTATGTTATGTTATTGTGCAGAATAACATTTTGCATTTGCAAAATGTATATGAGAAGTTCCCCTAACATTAGACTCCCTTTATCTCCATCTGTATTATATCTACATCTGTACCTATAGCTGTATCTACATCTGTATCTACATTTAGCCAGCTAGCTAGACTAGTAAATTTTTGGTGAGCTTTTCATTATGTTTCTTTATCCATTGTTGGCTAGCATGTATCACCCAACATCCTAGAGTACTAATATTTTCTTCTAAACCATTTATGGATATCCTAGCAAGTAACTATTTACAGGCATCTGAATGTTGACATGTATGTGTACTTGATGTCAAACTAAACTTGTAATGTGAAAGATAATTTCCCAAGGAAAGATGTGCATAATACACTCTATATCTGGTCCTCCATCATGCACCTTGATGACTGGCTTGTGCTCCCTGTAATTTCCCCAGGTTCTCCTACCAATGATGACATTCACAGTACTTTTGTAGGGAGAACAGAGCATATCCATTTATCATACAGCATGGTATCAGAGGCCTTTATAAATATTTTGGTTCTATGTATATTTAAACTGAAAAAAAAAAACCAAACCCTCTGCAGTTATGGCCTTAAAAACAGCTCCATTGACTTAGCCCTCATACCACATGACAATCCATTGTGTAGCACTGGGGCACACCATTCCTCTTGTCTTAGCATTTATTTATGAATTTTACATGAAATCATTACCATTTCTGCATTCAGTTTTTCTGCAGCGGCGGAAGCAGGGATCTAAACAGGCTGTTACATCTCAAAGACACGTTCATTAGGCCTGAATTATGAGTTCAGCATATCCTGAAAATAGGAACTGCTCAGAACCTCCTCACAGCTGTGGTTTTGCTTCTCTCCTGCAACTGCCATTGCCCTGTACAAAATGACGACTCAATTCCACACCCACCAGATGTTTTTGCCCTTGTTTTATGGTGTTAGCTTTGATTACAGAAAGCTTGGGTTTTATCAAAATCTATATAGGCTGCTTTTAAGAAAGATGGGGAGAGAAAACAGAAGGTTGTTGACACTAGTATAAAGGTGCTAGGAAAATCTGTCTACTGGCTTCAGTCACTTCAGAAGATAGAAGAATATGAGGATTTTATATTGGGAAAGATGAACTGAAGAGAGGTAACATTTTAAAAAGATGGTGGCTTACAAAATAGCATGTGCTTTCATCATAAACAGAAGGTAATAAATATCACCACCAATCTTGTCTGGAACCAAACACTTAAAGTAACCTTTATTAATTTTTGTTAATGTTAATATCCTCATGGTAGAGTCAGTGGACAATTTTATGAAAATCTCATTATCCAAATAGAGATATCTCTTGGAAGGTACCAATTATGTATTTAGGCCACCCATATTGTGTAAGGTTAATGAAATCTCCTACGTGGAAAATATTTATCCTGAAGGCAGAAAAAGGAATAAAGGAGTTTAAGATTCCATAAAAATAAGTAAATAAGTAAAAGTAGTGAAGAAATTACAATTAATACATAGCCTTCTTGGCTTTGGGTCCATCCATGTTCATTCATGTTAATAGGTTTAATACATATTTACTCTGTGTTTATTACTTGTCAAATACTCTTGTAGTTGGAGGTAATTATAATATGAAAGCCAGGATGGAGGAATAAAAATGAACCTTTCTCATGTGTCTGGTGTATTCCAAGTACATTTTATGTATCCTACTTTATTTAACCCTTACAGAAATTTCTATGAAGAGGAATTTATATTGTTTCATTACAAACTATGATAGTAGCTTAAAGATGATTAATTGCCCTTTCTAGTGTTGTGGAGCAAGAATGTGGCAGAACACATTCTCTTCAGATCTATTTTTATTAAATGTTGCTACTTCATTTGAGCAACATCCCGAAAGATAAATCAAAGTTTGCCAATAATTACACCTAAAAGAATGACATTCCAAGTCAAGACTCAGAGAAAAGAAAAAACATTGTTCTTTCTGGTAGTTGCCCTGAGTTCACTAAGGTTGGAGTGCAGGTTGAATGAAGGGGATGAGGAATATGAAGCCTGATGCCTTGGCCCACAGTTTAGAAAGTGTTTGAGGGTGCCTGGGTGGCTCAGTGGGATACATATCTGACTCTTGGTTTCAGCTCTGGTCATAAACTCAAAGTTTTATGAGTTTGAGCCCCACATTGGTCTCTATGATGGCAGCGCAGAGCCTGCTTGGGCTTCTCTCTCTTTCTCTGTCTCTCTCACTCTCACTCTTTCTCTTGCTCTCTGCCCCTCTCCCACTTGTGCTGTCTTTGTTTCTCTCAAATAAGAGGATAAATTATTGATGAATAAATCACATACAATAAAATGTGTCAATCTTCAAGGCAATCGATCTGTGAGGGTGATGTTCTTTACACACTACTGCTTCAAATGCTAATCTCTTCCTCTTTTGGAAACACATGCACAGATGCATCAGATATATTGTTTTACCAGCTTTCTGGGCATCCCTTAACTCAGTCAAGTTGACTCACAAAATTAATCATCACAATGATCATTTTCCTGCCTCCTGGAAAACTTACATAACATTCCTGTAGTATATGTCTGTTGGCAGTAATTTCTCTCCGTTTTTGTTTGTCTGATAACAATTATTTATTTCAGTGTAATGTTTATAGCAGCACTTTCAACAATAGCCAAATTGTGGAAAGAGCCTAAATGTCTATCAACTGATGAATGGATAAAGAAATTGTGGTTTATATACACAATGGAATACTACGTGGCAATGAGAAAGAAGGAAATCCTTCCATTTGCAACACTGTGGATGGAGCTGGAGGTTATTATGCTAAGTGAAATAAGTCAATCAGATAAAGGCAGATACCATATGTTTTTACTCATATGTGGAACTTAGGATGCTTAACAGAAGACCATGGGGGAAGGGAAGGGGAAAAAATAGTTACAAACAAAGACAGAGGAAGGCAAACCATAAAAGATTCTTATGTATGGAGAACAAACTGAGGGTTGATGGGGGGATGGTGGGGGAGAGGGGAAAATGGGTGATGGGCATTGAGGAGGGCGCTTGCTGAGATGAGCCCTGGGTGTTATATGGAAGCGATGAATGATGGGAATCAACCCCCAAAACCAAGAGCACACCGTGTACGTTGTATGTTAGCCAACTTGACAATAAATTATTTTAAAAACGTCCTTTGACACTAAAATTTTTTCAAATAAAAAAATAATTTTTTAACCTTTTATTTATTTTTTAGAGTGCTAGAGAGACAGCGTTTGAGCAGGGGGAGGAACAGAGAGAGAGAGGGAGACACAGAATCCAAAGCAGGCTCCAGGCTCTGAGCTGTCAGCCCAGAGCCCTATGCAGGGCTTAAACCCATGAACCATGAGATAATAACCTGAGCCAAAGCTGGACGCTTAACTGACTGAAACCACCTAGGCGCCCTAATTTCACTGTAATTTTTAAAGGATATTTTCATAATACATAGAATTCAAGAATGACATTTTTTTGATATTTAAAAAGTGTTTAATTTTTTTCTGCCTTGCATAATTTCAGATGAGAAGTCTGTGATCTTTTGTATCTTTGTTCCTCTGTGTGTAATAGGTCTTACTTCTTGAGCTGCTTTATGACTTTATCACTGTTTTTCATTAATTTAAAAAATGCCTTGTGTGATTTTCTTTGTGTTAATCATTGGGCTAGTTAAGCTTTTTGGACCTGTAGGTTTATAGTTTTTATCAAATGGATAGTTTTGGTCATAATTAGTTGAGTATTTTTGAGTCCCCCCCCGCACGTTCTTTTTGTTATATATATGTTAGACACTGCTTGATAGTGTCCCATAGGGCCCTAAGGCTGTGTTTATTTTTTATTCTTTTTCATTTTATGATTCACTTTGAGTCATTCCTTGTGCTAGGTATTCACGTTTACTCATGTCTTCTTCTACATCTAATTTGCTATGTTCTTTGCCAGTGAAATTTTCTTTCACATACTGTATTTTGAATTTTCTGAAGTTCCATCTTGTAAGTTGTTTCACCTTCTAATTCTCTGTACATAGTGTTCGTATGTTCTTTTTGTCATCGTTTATATATTCTTTAAAATTCTTGAGCATGTTTACAATACCTGTTTTAAAGTCTTTGTCAATTTCATCATCTCTGTTGCTTGTAGGACTGCTTATTGTAACTTACTTTTCTCCTGGTTATGTGTCATATCTTTCTGCTACCTCACATGGGTATTACCTTTTTAATTGTATTCCAGACATTTTAAATTTTATGTTGAGTGTTGGATTTGTTCTGGAAGGCAGTTGAGGTATTTGAAGATCAGCTTGATTCTTCATAGGCTTATTTTTAAGCTTTTTTGGGGGGCAATTCTATAAAGTATGCCTTTATTCTAGGTTGAATTTAGCCATACTACTAAGTCACAATCCTTTGAGGTTTATACCACATACTTCCATGTATTTATTAAGGTCTCTCCTACTCTTCTGGTAAGTACTTGAATAGTTCTCAGCCCCTAGTGTTTCAGATTGTGAATAATTATTCTTTGCTGGCAATTCTTCTTTGGCCTCAGGGAGTTTCATCTTGTGTATATTCACATTGGTGTTCAGATAAGGTCAAGAGGACAAACACAAAGATTTCTGGAGGATGTTCTTTGTGTAACACTACCTGGTTTGGTACTCTTTCCCCCAAAATCTAGCCACTTTAGCCTGTTCAACTCAGTAACATTACCAAACAATGCTTTCCATTCCATTTGTCATAGTTGAGAAATTTCCACTTAGCAGAGAGCTGAGTAAGTCCTAGAGCTCATCTTAATTGTCTCCCTTCTGACAGGGATCAAGTTCTTGTGCTTCGTGTTGTTGAATGTCATAAAACAGTTACTCCATATTTTTTAAAGATGTTTACTTATTTTGAGAGACAGCACATGTGTGCAAATGGATGAGGCGCACAAAGAGGGAGAGAGAGAGAAACCCAAGCAGGCTCCATACTGTCAGCGCAGAGTCTGACATAGGTCTCAATCTCACGAACCATGAGGTCGTCACCTGAGCTAAAATCAAGAGTTGATTGCTTAACCGGATGAGCCACCCAGGTGCCCATTGATGTATTTTGTCCAGTTTTCAATTGTTGATGGTGGGGGAGTAATTCTTGTGAAGTGAGTATTTACGTGGAATGATCGATGTGCACCTTGAAATCCCAGACAACAAAGTCCTGTTTGATTTTAAATCACCATAAGTAAGTCTTCAAAACTACCTGAATTTCTTATTTTTGGAGTGATGGCATAGTAAATCAGACTACTCTTAGAATTTAGGACTACTAAAAATAGTAAGAATAAATGAAAAAGAAAACCTCTTAAAAACAGCGAGCTAACAACATGGTGAAGAATTCTTAGGCCAAAACGAGTGAAAGTTGAAAACACAGAAAGCTAAATCTGGCTCTCAAATACGCTTTTGTATTGAGAATATTTGCCAATCTGGATGAAATAGCTGTGAAACTGAGTGTAGTTTTGGTAGTATTGGCAGAATATGTATAATGATATTAAGTATTGGCAAGGATGATGGGCAACTGGGACATTCATACTTCACTGGTGGGAGTATCGTTTGTATATAGCCAGCTGGGAAAATTTTGTGTTTAGTAACTTTGAAGGTGTACATGGTATATGCTCTAGTCCCTTCATTTATATGCATATACTTAGAGATCTGTGTGCACGTATGCTTCAGAACTCATGTACAAAAGTGTTCATCATACAGCTATTTGTAATAGTGAAACATAATGCCATTATAAACAACCCATGTCTATCAGCAGGAAAATGAATATCAAATATATGGTATAGTTATACAGCAGAATTTTAGGTAATGACAGAAATGTATAGCTACATGCAGTATCTTGAATGAATCTTCAAAACGTTAAATAGAAACCAAAAGGAGTATATACAGTTTGATTTCATTTACACACATGTACAAAATAAGTGAACTAAGCCATATTGCTTACGGCCACATAAATAGTAAAAATATAAATAAATCCAAGAATAGGACTACAACTGAAGAATAGTGACTATCCCATAAAAGAGATCGAGCCATTTGTGGCAACATGGATGGATAGAGAGGATATTGTGCTAAATGATACAAGTCAGAGAACAACAAATATCATTTCACTTATATGTGGATCTAAAAAATAGATGAACAAACAAAAACAGAAACAGATCCAAAAATAGAACAAACTGGTGGTTGCCTGAGGGAAGGGGCTTAGGGGGATGGGCAAAAAGAGGCAAGGGGGAGTGGGAGTACAGGTTTCCCATTAAGGAATGAATATGTCACAGGGGTGAAAAGCCCAGCATGGGGAATATTGCCAGTGGTATTGTAGCATCGTTTGGTGACAGATGGTAACTGTGCTTGTGAACATAGCTTAATGTATAGAGTTGTGGAATCACTTTATTATACACCTGAAACTAAGGTAGTAACATTGTGTGTTAACTATACTTTCAGTTAAAAAAAAAATAGTGACTACCTATAGCGGAAGAGGCAACAGTGTTTTGAATGAGAAGGGGCAAGTAATATTTTTCCAGAATCCCAGAAAGGTTGTTTATACTGAATTGGGTGGAAGTTACACAGATGTTCCCTTTGTAGGTGTTGATAAAATTATATATTAGGGATTATACAGTTCTCTGTACATATATTTTCACAATAAGAAAAGTTTTTTTTTTTAAATTTTTTAACGTTTATTTATTTTTGAGAGAACATGTGCTAGTGGGAGGGGGCCAGAAAGAGGGAGACAGAGGATCCAAAGCAGGCTCTGTGCAGTGAGCACAGAGCCTGACATGGAGCTTGAATTCACTAACTGTGAGATCATGACCTGAGACGAAATCAAGAGTTGGCCAATTAACCGACGGAGCCACCCAGGCACCCCAGAGTTTTAAAAAAATGTTTCAGTTTGGGCTATCCTTATCCAGTTGAAAAATAATGTGAGCCATGAATTTCAGACTCATCTATCATTTAAAATTTTCTACAAGTCTTTTAAAAAGGTAAAAAGAAACAGGTGAGATTAATAATGTATTGAATTAAACCCACTGTAGCTAAAATATCCTTATTTCAACATAAAATCAACATGAAAAAATACTAAATTATATTTCGTTTTTTTAATCCCTGAGTCTTGAAATCCAGTATGTATTTTCTGTTTACAGCACATCTCTGTTACCATTAGCCATATTTCAAGTGTTCATTAGCCACAGGTGGCTAATGGCAATTTTATTGGGTAGTCCAAGTTTAGGCTCTGAGTGACATTTAGCTGTGTGGACTTCAGCAAAGACAACAGATTTATAGAAGTGGTCACATACACAGATTATGATCTTGGCACAGTAGCAGTGAGTTCGAGAACTGAGGCGGATAATGATTAGGTGGAGAGAGCAATTGATCATAAACTGACAGTCCATTAAGTGGCTGAATCTACAAGTAGGTTTGAGGTAAGTCTAATTTATTTGAAGGTACTAAATGAAAACAAGGAAAGTGAAAGGGAGCCACATAGACCATACCCAAATCCTATTCTGTCACAGACGAAAGTTTGCATTCCTCTGTGCCCTATTTTTCTCACCTGCAAAATCATTTGATAATACCTTACAGATTTGTTAGTGAGACAGTGAATAAAAAGTTGCACAACTGAAAAAGAATGCTTTTAATCAATTCATTTGATGACTACATTTGAGCACCTACCATATGCCAGGTGCTGCCTCACTCAGTGCAGATCCAGACCTCAGTGAACATTAGCTTTTGTTTTTGTAATAAACAGTGATGAAACTCTAAGTCCATTCTCCATTTGACCTCATTTCACAGAGTTGCTCTGTTTAAACTGAGCACTCTAAAATGAGGACATTTGGAGGCCATGTGAAAGGGAGAACTAAGAATGCATCATGGAGTTAAAAACTGTGGGGGCAAGCCTTTTCTTTGCTGAATGAGCCTTAAGGACCTGAGCCTTAATTAAAGACTTAACAAAATAAAGTAAGTGTGTAGGATATAGTAGGGATTTGAGGGGACGTAAATGAGGTAAAACTTTATTTTTGAATATCTTCTTTTTTTTAAGTTTATTTATTTTGAGAGTGGGGGGAGGGGCAGAGAGTGAGAGAGAGAGAGAGAGAGAGGGAGAGAGAGAGAGAATCCCAAGCAGGCTCTGCACTGTCAGCCCAGAGCCTGATGCAGGGCTCGATCTTGGGAACTATGAGATCATGACCTGAGCCAGAATCAAGAGTCTGTTGCTTAACTAACTGAGCCCCCCAGGTACCCCGGAATATATTCTTGTTGAATAGTGAAATAATTAGTTTAATTCTAGGCTAGCTAAGTGTTTTTCATGAAAAATCAAAACACCTTCTACAAAAATCAGTCTCTGTATTAAGGAAATGCTCATTTGTATTTCTCTTAGATTAACCTAGGACTTTACTCTTCCTTAAGTCTTTTCTTCATTGAGATAGAATAACACAGGGCCTCAAAGTGTAATATAGACATACCACCTCCTCACATTGGGGGAGGACTTCTGAAGGATAATTATGTACGAAAGTGGCAGGATCACACTTGCATCTTAGAAACGTTGCTTGGTTTTGAGGTGCAATGGATTGGAGAGAGGCCAGAAGGAGGCTGAGATTCTTTTTAGGAAGATGCTGCCATGGTCCAGGAATAATTCAGTGGTACATTAGAGGAGTAAATGTGCTACCTGCTGAGATTAAAAAATAAAACCTGTGGTCTAAGACCTTAAGTGGTCTAAAAGCAAGGACTCTGGAGCCCAACTGCCTGCCCTTGAATTCTAGCTCCCCCACTGACTGACTGACTGATTTTGGACTAATGTAATCTCCCTCTGGCTCCATTCCCTCATTTGTAAAAACAGAGATAACGGTAATACTTACCTCATAGGTTTGCTGTAGGGATTAAGTAAGGTAATGCTTGTAGAGATTTTAGAAAAGTGCTTGACACATAGTAGGTACTGTATAAGTGTTCATTAAATAAATACAATAAATAGATATGAGAGGATTTGTCTGAGAAGAAGAGTTCACTTTGTTTATATTAAACTTGGTACACGTGAGTGGCAATCAAGGGATGATGTTTTGTAGGCAGTTGGATATACCAGTCCAGAATTTCAGAGAATGATTTCAGAGAATGCCATGGTCCAGGAATAATTTAGTGGTACATTAGAGGAGTAAATGTGCTACCTGCTGAGATTAAAAAATAAAACCCTCTGTGTGGGTTATGGTCATCATGTGTAAATATAAGTTCATGGTGTCTGGAAAATAGGAGTAAAGATTGCCCAGGAAGAGAATATAGAGCAGAGATTCTTAACTATTTTATCTTTAATCACAGCACAATGAGGAATCATTCTGCTAAAGCATTGTGGTTTAAAATTATATGGTAATGTTGAACTGAATTTTGATTAGTATCCCAAATGGGTCATTTTTCTACCAGTGCCTGATTAATTCAGGAGTTGTATGTCAATGTTGGCAGTCTAAAGCTTTAAGAATTGCTGGGGAAGGAAACAAGATTCACTTGGCTCAAAATCCCAATGTATTTCTTCAGCAGTATTGATATTCTTGTACTAGATTTCCTTGGAAAATACAGTAATTAGCGGCACATATTTGAAAAGTTTTAAAATAATAGAGCTCTTCTTTGTACTTGAACACTATGCCATTGACGTTGTGACATGGGAAGAAAAAAATTTGCTAGGAGAAGCACAGGAGGGCCAAAAAACTTGAGTACTTGGTAGGATCTCTTTCCTTTATTATAATTTTTATGTCTAATGTGCTTTTTTTAAAAATACTTTTTAATGTTTATTTATTTTTGAGAGAGACTGAGTGTGAGCGGGGGAGGGGCAGAGAGAGAGGGAGACACAGAATCCAAAGCAGGCTCCAGCTGGCTCTGAGCTGTCTGCACAGAGCCTGATGCTGGGCTCAAACTCACAAACTGCGAGATCATGACCTGAGCAGAAGTCAGATGCTCAACCAACTAAGCCACCCAGGCACCCCTGTCTAGTGTGCTTTTTTATTTATTTATTTGTTTATTTATTTTTGAGACAGAGAGAGACAGAGCATGAACGGGGGAGGGGCAGAGAGAGAGGGAGACACAGAATCTGAAGCAGGCTCCAGGCTCTGAGCTGTCAGCACAGAGCCTGACGCGGGGCTCGAACTCATGGACCGTGAGATCATGACCTGAGCCGAAGCCGGACACTTAACCGACTGAGCCACCCAGGCGCCCCTAGTGTGCTTTTTAAAAAAATTTATGCGAATATAGGGGCAGGGATGTCTTTATGACAATGTTATTGAGCTATAGTCAATATGCCATAAATTGATCCTTTAATTAAGTGAATTAATTTAAATTTAAATTTGAGTTAACATACAGTACAATATTGATTTTGGGAGTAGAATTCAGTGATTCATCACTTAGGTACAACACCCAGTCCTCATCACAACAAGTGCACTCCTTAATATACATCACCCATCTAGCCCATCCCCTACTCACCTCTCTCCATTAAGCCTCAGTTTGTTTTCTGTGGTTAAGAGTCTCTTGTGGTTTGTTTCCATCTCCCCCTCCCCTTTTCCCATACCTGTTTTGTTTCTTAAGTTCCGCATATGAGCGAAGTCATATGGTATTGGTCATTCTCTGGTTATTTCATTTAGCATAATACCTTGTAGTTCCATCTGTGTCATTGCAAATGGTGTGATTTCATTTTTGATGGCTGAGTAATATTCCATTGTATATGTACACCACATCTTCTTTATCCATTCATCAGTTCATGGACATTTGGGCTGTCTCTGTAGATTGGCCATTGTTGATAATGGTGCTGTACACATCTGGGTGCATATACCTCTATGGATCTGTGTTTCTGCATCCTTTGGGTAAATACCTAATAGTGCAATTGCTGGGTAAATTGATCCTTTTAAAGCGAACAACAGCTCCATATTTTTTATATATTCACAGAGTTGTGTTACCATCACTCATTGTAACTTTAGAACATTTTCATAACCCTCCAAAATAAACTTTATCCTTAGTAGCAGTCACTTTGCATTCCCCCCACCTCCCAGCTCTTGGCAACCATTGGTCTACTTGCTGTCTTTATGGATTTTTCTATTGTAAACAAATTCTTTATAGCAATACTTTAAGTCAGCTTGCATATTAAGCAAGATAGAATGTTGCTTAAATCCTAAGCATGTAGCTTCAGCGTAAAAGTCACTGAATCTTCAAAAAGTAAATATGCTTGTGGATCTGCCACCTAGGTCCAGAGATAGAATATTATTCACACTCCAGAAACTCCTTCTGGCGCCCCCTCACCATCCCTGTTACTTAGGGGTAACCAATTATTTCAAATTGTCACCCTTGGTAGTTTTTTATCTGTTTTTGAACATTAAGTTAATATTCACATATTTAGTTTCTTTTGCTCAGCATTATTTTTGAGATTTGTGTTTTATTGTTGATTCCTTTCAAAGAAGTCTTTCTTACCTTTTTCAGGGGGACAGGAGTTGTTTTTTGGATTATTTTCCTTGTTCTTGGTTTCTCTTCAATTTCATTACAATATGTCTAGATTTAGATTAATTTCTTTTGATGTTCCTTGGAGTCCCTTGATGCTTTTGATTATATGGATTGATTCTTGAGAGGATTATCAGTCATTATATTTTCCAATATTGTTTTTCTCCTGTTTCTGCTCTCTTCCTGGCTCTTTGAATAAAAACTTTAATTTTTTCTCCACTCTATTCTTTAAAAAGCCAATTTTATTAGTGTATAATTTATATACAACAAGATGTACAGTTTTTAAGTATAGAGTTGAATAAATTTTGACGAATATCTGCACCCATGTAGCCACCACCCCAGTCAAGATAGAGCGCATTTCCACCTGTGCAGTAAGCATTCTCCCATGGATTAGGCTTGCCTGTTCTTGAACTCCCTATAAATGAGATTACACAATATATACTCTGGTTCATGGCTCTTGTGCTCACACAGTGTTTGGGAGAGTCACGTGTTGTTTCATGTATGAAAAATTCATTCCTTTCCAATTCTGGTGAGGAATTTATTATACAAACATATCTTTATCCATTCATGCTTTGATTACATTTGCATTGTTTGTAGTTTGAGGCTATTCACATAAATCATTCTGAACATTCTCATGCACAACTTTTTTTGTGGACTAAAGATAATTTTCTCTCTGCCTTTCTAGGTACTTGGCTGAGTTGCCCCCCTATAATAAGAGACAGATTAACAAGAGAAAAATGAATAGAAGTTTAATAACATGTATACCTCCTGTGTACATGGCAGAGACCCAGGAAAATTGAGTAACTCCCTAAAATGGGCAAAAACACCACCTTAAATATCATCTCCAGCTAAAGGCAAAAGAAGATGCTGGTTGTGGGGCATCAGTTAGGGGAGGTTACCAGGAAAAGTACACTAAACAAGGATATGCTTGTAACATAGATTTAAGTCCTTGCCTTCTCCACTGATAAGCATTTCTAAAGAGTGAGAGTCACCCTCCTCCTCCTCCTGGTACAGAGAACAAGACACTCTTACAAATGGAGATTTCCTTTATAAATGTCTCTTACAGAAGGGTAACTTCTCTTTTCAGAGCTTTTTCTGTGTGTGCTGGATCTTAAAAAATAATCAGCCTAAAATAATCATTATGCCAAAGAGGCATATTTTTGGATGGCATATTCTTCTCCCCTTCAGCCTTTTGAGAGTCGTAGCTGCTGTTTTTCTTTCAGCTTCCGAATGTTGTCCAAATTTAACCTGGATCCAAACAGGGAAGGGTCTTGGGAAATGATCTAAACCACCTTAGAAAAAGAGTAGTGAGGCAAAGTTGTATTTTTCTGGTTTAGATTTTGTTAAAACATTTTTTTCAGATCTGTTTGGTCATTTTTTCATATCAGGTATGTTTTGAGATGTCTGTAGAAATGCATAATTCTGTTTGATCTTTGCAAATCTGGTTGGACAAAAGTTTCCCATTATTTCCCTGTTAGCAGATTTCTTCTTCTTTGTCATTATTTTATGAATTTGTTTATTTTTGTACATTCTTGTATTAAAGTGTTGATTTTTAAAATTAATTTATGAGAGTTACCTATATAAGTATGTTTCTTTTTATCTGGTTTGTTTTATGTATTGCAAATATTTTCCCTGGGTTATCATGTTCCCTTTATATTTATTGATGTGTTAATATTTTGCATAAAACATTTAACATTTTTAGATATCCCATCTGAATATTTTTCCCTTATGACTTCTACTTTGGGGCTTGTTCTTAGAAAGCGCTTTCCCTGACCCTGAAGTTTACATTAAAACGTATATGTTGCTACTTCACAGTTTTTAAATGTTTGTGATCATATTTTAGAAGTTTTTCTCCTAAACTTTCAACATGTAAAAGAATTTTCTGTTATTTAATTGAATTCAGCAGACATTTATTAAATGTCCATGGGATGCTGGTCTTGAGATGGTGATGTAGAAATGAATGAAGCTCCTACCCTTGAGAAAAAAAAATGTCTAATGAATGATCTTTATATGTAAACAGTCACCATGATGAGATGTGATAAATATGTGCTTGGAATTCTTACAAACAAAATTTAGAGAAAATGTTGCTGCATGTCTGAAAGGGATATCTGGTCAATAACATTTATTTATTAATGACATATGAAGAAACAGGTGACAAAGGTATAAAAATGTGGTCTTGTTAACACATAGTTTGAATCATAAAATGATGAACGTTATGCTGTAACAAACTACATAATTCACAGGATACAGGTTAGCATTAGGCACAGGTGATACCTTCTGTCACTGGAGGCTACTGACATGGTCAGAACCAGCCTCCAGAAATGTCTTTGACCCTCGCATTAGAGACTTTTTGATTGGAGGGTAACATATGAGTGTTCAGCAGTGTATGCAAAAATAGTGCTTATGAAGGGAATCTGGTTTGATTTGAAGCGTTTTCTTGTTACTTCATTAGATAGCTTATTTGCCTACCCCTTATCTGCAGATAGCATAAATCCACAGTTTCTAGGGTTTTTTTACATTTTAAAAACCTGCTGAGAAATGGCATTTGTACGTTGACAAGGAGGTCATTCAAAGTCCATTGTTCACCTGGTGGTTGGGGACAAAGTCAAGGGCCTGCTGGTAAGCCTTTGTTGCACAGGGCTTTTCCTGTCTGTTATTTTGAGATCATCTCCTATAATTATTTTATTGTCCTTGTGTAGTGTTTTCCTTTTTTATACAAGTGTTGTCTGAGAGGCTAATATTTTCCAAGCACTGTACGAAATATTTTTTACAAGTTATTTTGGGGTAAAACTGTAGATTCAACTCTTGCGACCTTTAAGGTAATAAGATACTAATATGAAGTGTTCCAGGAAGAAAATAGGTGAAAACAACTTTTATTTGCTGTAACGAACACAAGTGATTTTTCTTTTGAGCACATCTATTACAGGTAATAGTACTATCATTTTGTATTTATCTAATACTTATAAGAAACAAAACTCAAATGGGCTGTACTCGTCATGGCTGGGTAGCAAACCACCCCAATCCTCAGTGGCTTAAGACAACAACTACTAATTCTTTAGGTTGGCAGTGCAGGCAAGGCTGAGCCTGGGTACTTTTTTTTCCCCACCACCTTGTTCAGTTTTTAAACTGACCGATTCAGATAAGAACACTTAACATAAGGTATACCCTCAGGAAATTTTTAAGTACGAAATACTATAGTGTTAACTGTAGGCTCTGTGGTGTACAGTAGCTTTCGAAGACTTACTCATCTCGTATACCTGAAACTTCGTACCGTTTGGTTAATACCTTCTTCATTTCCCCTTTGCCCCCCAGCCTCTGGCAAACACGTTGCACTCTCGGTGTCTCTGAATTTGACTATTTGAGATTCATCATTTAACAGGGATCATGTAGTATTTATCCTCAAACCTGAGGACGTTTATTTGTTTGATTTTTGCTCTTACCTGGGTTCCCTCGTGCATCTGCATTCATAATCAAGTCAGCCATGTGGTCCTGATTCTTGTGTTGGCTGACTGTCCTCCATGGTGTGAGGAGACGACTGAGCTATATCTCTATGATCTCTTAGCAGATTAGCCTAGGTTTGTTCACCTGGCAGAAGTTTCCAAGGGAAGGAAGTGAATGTCGATTCACCAGGATTTTTCAGATCTTTGAGGGACCACAAAGTCGTCTGGCCCAGCCTAGAGTCGGTGTGAGAGGGGAAGTCCCAAAGATACGGATATAGGCAAGTGTCAACATGCTGTGGGCCATGATTGCAGTAACCACCACTAAATTTGAACTTTTAGAGAATATTGTTTGCTATGTTTTTTCCTCACCTCTCAAATGGACATGTATGTGACCTCATCTTTTCTGTTTCTCTGTCACTCTTGGTCTCGTGGTTGCACATACACATAGGCCCACACACTTTCCGTCTTCCAGGAGAAATCAGACCTCCTTCGTGGAGAACAGAGGGACCAGTAGTTGTTTCAGAATGATGACATTATTTCTCATTTCTTGCCTCATCCTAACTCTCTGAAACATCAGTAGGTTTGGGGTATTATACAACTAGATTTCTATCAAAATTCAATTCTTGGATCAGCCTTTTTAAAAGAAGTATTTTTAAAAATGTGTTTCCAGTTTTCTCAAAAAGTAATTGATGTGTCATTGTATACGTTTAAGCGTACAGCATGATGATTAGATTTATACATGCTGTGAGATAAGTTCAACTAATAGCCATGTTACATAAATACAATAAAAGGAAAGGAATGAAGGAAGAAAATGTTCTGTTTGGGATGATAACTTTTAGGGTTTATTCTCAACTGCTTTCCTATGTATCATACAGCACTATTAACTGTAGTCATCATGTGCTACATTACATCCTTTGTACTTACGTGTCTTTTAACTGGAAATTTGTACCTTTTGACCACCTTCTTCCAAATCTCTGTCTCCCAACCCCTCCACCCTGACCAAGTAGCTTTTTAAAGTGAACAAAAAATGAGTGTAGACTCATTATTGTTGAGGAGGAAAAATTTTCCTCTGTGCTCAAGGTTCTTTTGGCTTATATATATAAGACAGATTAACAGGAGAAAATAATATGTATTTATTTTTAATTGTATTTATTTATTTTGAGAGAGAAAGCATGAGCAGGGGAGAGGTAGAGAGAGAGAGAGAAAAAGAGAATCCCAAGCAGGCTCTGTGCTGTCAGTACAGAGCCTGACACGGGGTTGGGTCTCATGAACCACGGGATCATGACCTGAGCTGAAAGTAAGAGCCAGATGCTTAATTGACTGAGCCACCCAAGTACCATAGAAAATCATATTTAGTTCTGTCCTTTTGGGGGGGTCCATAAGAATATGAGGCCCCTAGGCAGTCAGGCAGCGGAGGTTATATGTCTGCCAGAGCTAAGGAAAAGGGATGAAAGGGCTGAGACTTCGAAGTAAGCAAGACCATTCACAAGAACATAAAAAGAAGTACGTGTCTTGTAAAAAAAAAATGTTTGCTGGGCCATACACAAACAATGGGACATAGAGAAGAATTTTAATGAACAGCCTTCACTAGGTTCTTCTGGGTCTACCACACCTAGTCATTTTAGGCTGTGGTCATCTGTGGTGATCCCTCCCTTCCTCGAGTGGGTCCTCTAAATTCTTTGAGGCCATTGGGGGCGGGGAGGCAAAAAAGAAAAACTTCTGGAGTTTTGGGTTTCTTAAAAATAATCAGCCTAAAATAATCCACATGCCAAAGAGACACATTTTGGGGTGGTAAATTTTGCTCCCCTACAACATCAACAAAGAATTGCTGAACACAGCAGCCAGAGCAGCGAGACACTGCCAGAACGGAGCCGCCTAACAAATTGCCTTGTGAACCTTGCTTCCATAGCTGTGCAACAGGGAGCCCAGGAAGCTTCCAAGTGTTAGTTTCTATTTGTGCTTTCCTTCAGTGTTAACTTCCAATTTAGGCTTTTAAAATGGAAACTCAATCTTAAAATCAGTTGGGATGCCAGAAAAGCAGTTTTTGAAGACGCAAGGAAACGAAGACATTATATTTATATAAAACATAGGCAGATGAGGAACTGTAATAAGAATTGGAGTGACTTGTATTCTAGAGTACTTTTTTTCCCCCCTACCATGGTCTGTTCTTTATCACTAGATAACTCAGAAAGTTTGATTAAAAAGTTTCAGAGATTACTACTGAAGTGCATTTTTAGAAAAACAGATAAATGTATGGTCAGCCCGATGGTCTGTATATGAATTACCTACTTGATCTCTGGCTTAGCATGTTTTAAAAATTTTTTTATACATATATTTATTTTTGAGAGACAGAGAGAGGCAGAGCACTAGTCGGGGAGGGATAGAGAGGGAGGGAGACACAGAATCCGAAGCAGGCTCCAGGCTCCAAGCTGTCAGCACAGAGCCCAATGTGGGGCTCAAACTCACACACTGTGAAATCACGACCTGAGCTGAAGTCAGACGCTTAACCGACTGAGCCACCCAGGCACCCCTGGCTTAGCATGTTTTTAATACATATTTAGGTTCAGTCCTTCATTTAGCGCCCTCTGAGGCCAAGCACCTTTTTATTCGGGCTAGTGTGCACCAACGCAGTTAATCTCATAATTAAAATGGGACCTTAAAATGATATATGTTGGTGTGAATAGGATATAATTCATTGGAAACTGGCAGCTCAGTCTAAATAGGATATTCCTTCTAAAGACACTCCATAATAAAAGAACCATGTCCAACAAATCCTATCCACAGATCTTAATTTCTGACTTAAGCTCTCTCTTTAAATTTTCACAACTAAGTGAAGAGGATTTTCATAAGGAAATGAAAATAAAATGTGAGTTAAAAAAAAAAAAAACAACAAAAAACCTTAGACTCAGTAAACATAAAATTGCTTTGCCAGGTAGGTAAGGGACACGTGCAAGTGCTCTCACTTTGAATTTGTCTACCTGTCTCCTTGAGGACAGTCACATGTAGTTGGTAGACCCATTAGCAGCCCCTGTGTCCAGTCCATGAATCCACTATATACATAGCATAAAATTATTGACCTCATATAAAACAGTTTCTTGAATGCTCACCTTGGCAACACATATTCTAAAAATGGAATGATGTGGGGGAGAGAAAGTATTTCATTTTATTTAAAAATTGATAAGTAGTTTTCAGCAACTATTGTGAACTGGAAAAAAAGTACAGAAGTAGTGCAGATAGTTAGCTGTACTTTGGGTAAGAAAAAAGGTAAATAAGAAAATTATTTATCTGCTCATTTTTTTTTAAAAATTTACCCTGGTGGAATAAATCAGATATTGATGATTAATTACCTATAACTGGTGGGTGGGAATGGACAAATGGCAAAAATGAAGATAGCACCTGTACTACATATTAATGTTATGGTGATGTTAAATTCCTGAATTTTATAATTATGCTGTGTTTATGTATTAGTACATTCTTGCTTTTAGGAAATACACACTGAAATACTCATGTGTACAAGGCCCTGATGCCTACAATCTACACTCCAGTGGTTCGAGGAAACAGTGTTAGTAGTTGATGTGACGGGGAAGGTGTTTTTCCGTTTCATTCTTGGATCTCTTCTGTAAGCTTGAAATTCTTGTCAAATACAGAAAGGACACTTAGTTAGCTTAAAAGATAAATATTCAGAACAGAAAAAAAAAGAAAACTCAGCACCTAGCTGTTTCACCAACTTACCACACTGAACTACTACAGTGATGGACTTTTAACCTTGAGACCTTGGGAGGGATAATATGGTAATTTTTTTAGCTTGTATTTACCCTGGCAGAATGGTATGCAATATGGAAAAATCATGCATTACACGTTGCATCTAATTAATCTCCTGCCAGACACTTAATCTCCTGTGAAATTTAGCTGCCTTGGAAATAATTTGACAAAGTGGCTTCACTTGTTAATAGTAAAGGTGTTTGAATATGCGAGCCAAATTACAGACTCCTCCATCATCTGTAGCTCAGTGGTGGCCTAAAAAGCAAAACCAAGGGCCAAGAGTGGCCAATTTTGAATTTCTTTGGATTTCTTTATTATTTGCAGAGTTACCAGATGTATCTTTCTGCCACTAAATATTAACCCTCACACCTGTAATTTCTTCTCTTTTTGTTTTTTTTTTTTTTTGAAGTAGCCAATTTCTGGGGTGCATGAGTGGCTCAGTTTGTTGAGTGTCCCACTTCGGTTCAAGTCATGATCTTGTGATACAAGGCCCACATTGGGCTCTGTGCTGACAGCTCAGAGCCTGGAGCCTGCTTTTGATTCTGGGTCTCTCTCTATGCCCCTCCCCTGCTCTTGCGCTCTGTCTTTAAGGTGAAAAAACGTTTAAACAATTTTTTTTTTTTAAATAAAGTAGCCAACTTCTGGCTTTAAATAATTTTTTTAATGTTTATTTTTGAGAGAGAGAACGAGAGAGAGGCCAAACATGAGCAGGGTGGGGCAGAGAGAGAGAGAGAGGGAGACACAGAATCCAAAGGAGGCTCCAGGCTCTGAGCTGACATCAGAAAGTCTGACATAGGGCTCGAACTCATGAACCCCAGGATCATGACCTGACCCACCCAACTGAGCCACTCAGGCACCCTCACCTGTGATTTTTAAGAATAGATTTCAGATATTTGAATTCTTTAATCCCTGCTATTTGAATAGAATAAAATAAAATAATGGAAGGTATTAGATACTTTCAGCCAACACATTTGTTGACAATCAACTGAAAGTGAAACATTTTGACAATAAAAAATTGACAAAGTTTGTACAAGTGGGCGCTGGGCCTGAGGAATACCTGCTATTTGAATCAGGTTCTTAGTGCCTGGATGAAGATGAAGAAACCAGGTGACAACCAGCAGTGGGGATGTGTTCAGGAAGACGGTAAGGTGCCTGTTGAGTACTTGCCAAAGTGATGAAATGAGCTCAAAATGAAAAACAAACAAAAATGCAAAGATGAAACTGACCTCTGTGTAAACAGCCAGGTCAAAGTATATGTTCTGTGGAGTAGGGGAAAGGATTATGGACCAAAAGCGGTGAAAGCAGGTATGTTTCACGTGTTGGGAGAAAAACAGAATGTGTGAGAATCACGACATGGCTCATGAACTGAAGGCCAGTGGGATCTGCTTTGGGAGACCTGTGAGGCCTGAGAGGTTTGGTTAAATGGCCCTGCCTCTCACTAGCAGTCAGCTGGACAGCTCACAGTCATCTTTTTTCTGGAGTCCGGGGTCCTCCCATGATGCACAGGGCACATTTACCTGGTTCAGATGGCAGTGTGGTGACTTTTTTATACCTGATTTTAAACCTTTACCAGGGTTCGTATCTGGTCTCTGGAGAAGTTTCATACCTACATTCCAGTCACAGAAGGTATTTCTCTTTAACACATTGGTTAATGTCTTCTGCATTTTAAATCTCAACTACTTGCATTCAGTATAATTTAAACAATGGAAGCAAAAGTTGTAACAGATACTAAAAAGTTGCCTGGAACTCTCTGGATTCATAGTACTTTGTATTAGTAGCTTGACTTATGATACCACTTTGCAGATACTGAACCAATCTGTTTTCTTTGTCTGTAATCCTTAACTTCAGCTCCTTCTGTGGCATCAAGGACAGGAATAACCCTGCAAGGACCTCAGGTCATAAAGTTTTCCCTTTTGGATAGTGACGATCCCCACAGGCTTAGAACATCGATTGTGAGGCTTGCTGCTTTTAGGGTAGGAGTAGAATGTGGATTATCTCTTCTAGTGCCCATGGGTTATCAGAGTTAGGGAAAGTGAATGGGGCTAACCCAGGCCCTAGGTGATTCTTCCCATTTCATGCTGTGCCCCGTGCACCAAGGGAGGGGAGCCCAGGCCATCACTGAGGTTCTCCTAAGGCAGCATATGGCAGCTTCCCACCTGCCATATGTAGGGCAGATGACCAGTATTCTTGGTGTTTCTAAAACTCCTCTCTGTTCATACCCTTGAGTTTGTCTTGAGTTGGAGGAGAGGCTGAGATGGGTGTACAGGAGAGACTTTCTTGTTTCCCCCTTTTCTCCTCCTCTTAATAATACATCAAGACCTGAGAAGTGGTCTATTTGCTGGGCTGCCATAACAAAATAGCACAGAGTGAGTGGCTTAAATAACAGAAATTAATGTCTCTACAGTTTTGGAGGCTGGAATTCTAAGACAAAAGTGCAGGCAAGCTTGATTTCTTCTCAGGCTCCTCTCCTTGACTTGCAGATGGCCACCCTTTCTGTGTGTCCTCACATGATCTTTCCTCTGGATGTCTGGCATCTCTGTGTGTCCACATTGCCTCTTCTTGTAAGGATACCTGCCAGATTGGATTAGGGCCCATCCTAATGGCCCATCCTAATGGCCTCATTTTACCCTAATCACCTCTTGAAGGGCCCTTTCTCCAAAAATGTTTACATTCTGAGGTACTGGAGGTTAAGGCCTCAACATGTAAATTTGGCAGGACACAATTCAACCCATAATGGGTGGGTTTGGGGTTAGTGACCTTTATCATATCCTTTTACAGGACAGTAAACCTCGTGGTCATGAACTATCTTCTTTACTCTGTGCAAAGAACTCTGTCTTTGCCCTTGAGCTTAGAATTTAAGGACTTGGATTACCTGAGATTGAAAGATATTACCTTCGTGTCTGCCAAGATGATCTCCATTACAGCCTTCTTAACACCTACCAGGGATTGCTGTTGGCACCAGTTCTCCGAAAGGCCAAGCAGAGGTGAGGAACCGAAGACAGACATTTCAAAAGAGATCCTCCATGATGTATTAAAGACCAAGGCTACAGAGAAGAAGAGATTGTAGTTGTTAGGTGGTGTGGGCTTTGTGCTCCTTTCACTCTCTATCTTGATCCCACCTGTAGAAGGAAGCTTAAGCCCAAGTTTTTCCCTGTCGAAACAAGAAATTGAGATTCATTCTATTCAAAGTCAGTTGACCAGAAGAAGAAAACAATTATCATGTCCTTAACATCCAGAGACTATTGGACAGGATAGTCTAAAATTGAGCAGTCCAATATAGTAGCCACTAAATGTATGTGGTTATTTGAATGTAAACTTAATAAACTAAAGTTAAATGACAGATTCAGTTTCTCAGCTGTGCTAAGTACATTTCATATTCTCAGCAGCCATAATGGGTAGTGGCTACAATATTGGGCAGGACAGATAAAGATTATTTTTATGATGGTGGAAAGTTTTGTTGGATGGCACTAATAAAGAACTTGTTGATGCATGCTGAGATTAATGTCTAACATTGATTGGAACTCTGATTATCCATGTTTAAATTCAGTCTTGAGGGACGCCTGGGTGGCTCAGTCGGTTAAGCGTCCGACTTCGGCTCAGGTCACGATCTCGCGGTCTGTGAGTTTGAGCCCCGCGTCGGGCTCTGGGCTGATGGCTCAGAGCCTGGAGCCTGCTTCCGGTTCTGTGTCTCCCTCTCTCTCTGTCTCATGCTCTGTCTCTCTCTGTCTCAAAAATAAATAAACATTTAAAAAAAAGTAAAATAAATTCAGTCTTGAGCTCCATTCACCGATAGTCAGATTTCCCAACAAAGATTGTGCAACAACCTTGTAGAAACCCTTTTCTCCTGTGGAGAACTTGAAGAACATCTCTGCCCAGAAAGAAGATGAGGAGTCAAATAATTTATCCTTTAAACTGCAGTGTAAAGTGGTCTTTCAGATATAAAATCTTGTGGCCATGTTACTGTTTCTGAAGAAGAACAAAATGATATTAATTTGGTTAAGGCCTCATGTGTCTCTCCTTGGCATGAGGAAAAGTGTTCACAGCACACATTATTCCTCTTCTCTTCAGTACTTTGATATTCAAGTCTCTTCATAGATACCGGACAACTGAGGTTGATTCCCACCAGGCCTCTAGCTTTTGAGTCTTGTACTCTAAATTGTTTGAGCTCACCTATGTCATAATCAGTTCCATCCAGAGAAGGTTCATCCCTGCCAGTTGGGAATCCTCCAGGATGAACAGACCAAGTGGCACTCAATGCCCTAGTGCCTTAGAAGGTCATAAAAGTTTGGGCTTGTGTATCTCTTGTTAAGAGAAAGTATGAAGTCCCATCGTAACCCTCAGGCTTTCTTGGTTGGATCAGCCAGCCCACCTTCCTCTCTGCCTTCATTCCTTCTAGAAATACTCTTACTGCAGAGATGATACATATTTAAATACGTCTTGCTGTGAATGTCATTAACCATTGCCTTTTCCAGGTGTATTAGTACTTTAATCATGATCTCTATAAGAAAGTGTTACAGCTCAGGCATTAAAGAACTTTTAAGCTGAAGGAAATTATGTGGTTTATTTCTCTTTGTTTTCTTCTAGAAGTTGTATAGTGCTAGTTGTTAGATGTAGCTCCTTGGTTTCTTTTTTAACAGTAAAAGGATTTCTTCTAACATTTCATTATTTCATATGATATCTTTAATGCATCGAAAAATACCTTTCATAATACAAATGAATTTTCTTTATATACCCTGTTCGCCTGATGAGCCCCTTTGGATCCTCCTCTTCCTTGGTAACTCCATGCTTTTAACAGGAACTTGTTCGCTCCTGCTTTTCTTTCTGATACCCTGGCTTCTCATTGTAGTTCATCCGTTCCTCCTCTTTTTCTGACTTCTGCCTCTGTTCCCAGGTCTGTTGCTGGTCTTTCTCAACAGTATAATTTATTTTCATGGTATTGAGAGAAATGTGGCTGCTTTAGGGTAATAGGTAGTCATGGATAACATGGTTGGTTCATCACTAAAATCATATTTCCTACTACTTGCACACTGATGTGTGGTAAAGAGTAAGTTTGCAAGCCAGTAAAACCCCTACCTGGTCAGCTTCAAGCACTGATGACAAATGCAGGGGAAGAATAGCTACCAGACATCTTTCTAATAGTAGACATGGGCCTGACGGAGGAGTATGCAGAACACAGTCATATCCCAAAAGATACGAGGAGGAAAGAAGTGAGGGAGGAAAATTGGGGATGGATCCAACTTACTTTCCCAGTATTGTTCTCTCTTGGGAAATGGGGCAGAATTTAAAATAAGGAAATATGAGGAAAAGGGACAAATCCTACTGTTGAAAACAATTCTGTGTTCATTACTTCCAAGTATGTAGTCATGGCACAGATCTACCCCTAAAGGATCATATATCCAAGTGTTGATAGAATTTTTCCACTGAGTTGTATCATTGGCATCTCATAGTATGTTTAACTTTTTAGCATGTATACAGATGATCCCTGACTTAGGATGGTTTGACTTAGAATTTTTTTTGACTTCATGATGGTGCAAAAGAGATGCTTTGAGTCAGAAACTATATTTCAGGTTTGGAATTTGGATTTTTTCCTGGGCTAACGATATGTTGTCCAATCCTTATGATGCTGGGTGGTGACAGCGAGCCACAGCTCCTGGTCAGCCACCCGTCATGAAGGTGAACCACTAATACATGATAATCACTCTGTCCCCATACAACCATGCTGTTTTGTTTTTTTAAATTTCAGTACAGTATTCAATAGATTACCTGAGATATTCAAAACTTGATAATAAAGTAGGTTTTGTAGTAGATGAACTTGCTCAACTATAGACTAAGGTAAGTGTTCTGAGCATGTTGAAGGTATGCCAGGCTAAGCTATCAGTGTTTGGTTGGGTTAGGTGTCCTAAATGCATCTTCAGCTTAAGATATTTTCAACTTCCAATGGGTGTATTGGGGTGTAACCTCATTGTAAGTTCAAGAAGATCTATTACCTTGGTTGATAGCCTAACCCATCACAGTAAAGGTCCTCTCCACCTACCTAATGGCTCCAGTCAGAAATCCAGGAGTCTTCTTTTAGCTTTCTGTTTCCATTCCATTGGTTCTATATCCAAGATGCATTGTAGCCCCATCCAGTCATCTCCATCCCTACTGCCACCAGTCTCTTCAAAGCCCTTATCATTTATCTTCTGAACTGTTGCACTGTCTTCCTAACCTTTTCCCTGCTTCAACCCTTACTTTCCTCCAATCCGGGGTCCACACGGTAGCCACAGAGAACGTTAAATAATGTCGGTCAGATTTGAATGAGCCTCTGCTTCAAAAGCTTCCATGGCTTCTCCTTTTCCTAGGGACAGAATTCATATTCCCCACACTGCCCTGTTACCCCCACGTCAGGATCTTTCTTGTTTACTTTTTAACCCTGTGTGCAGTAATTATTTCCTTACATTAAGTGTCTTTGGTTTATGTTCCCTATTCTTCTGTCATGTAAGCTCTGTGAGGGCAGAAGCTCTCTTGTACCTGGTTCATCATGGTGTTCCCAGAACTGGAAACCTGTGTGCATGAATGCCAGGCTGTGGGAAATACTTTGGATACCTTATTTCATTTGGTGCTCACAGCACCCTGTTAAGTTTGCTAATATGTCCAATTTTGAAACGAGAAAAAAAATCCGAGACTTAGCATCACTAAATAACTTGGCCAAGGTGACACAGCTCTTAAGTGATAAATGGGGTATTAGAGCCCACATTTGTCTGACACCAAAGCCTGAGAGCCCCACCACTCGTTCTTCTGTCTCTTCTGTTAACTGCATGTGTAAACTGGGAACAAAGCTCCTTATCTGCCTCCTCCTTTTTTCCCTTGGAAAGAATTTACCCAACAAAAGGTTAGGCTAAAAATAGAAGAATTTTCCTTTCTACAGAGACTATTTTAGTAGGTCAAATAATTACATTTTAGGGGGACATCTTTGCCTGTGAGAGTTGAACACTTGCCATTTAAAAGAAATAGCCAGAATCACAGTTTAATACAATGGGATTTTACCACAATATGCAGAAATGAGTTCACCATCAGGAATTTAGAGCCAATCCATTTCTTGATTCGTAATTAAACAATCGAGAAACGGCTTGGCGGCACTGACTGGGTGTCCATCAGTACAACTTTGTTACAAGAATTGCAAAGACAATCTCTGTTCTCAGAAAGTTTAAAATCGAATGGGAAAGACAACTGTGTAAATAAGTAAATGAACTACAAGTCAGAACAAAGTAAGAAGTAAAGCAGAGAAAGAAGTTGTGTCTTTTTGACACACAATTTGTATTTTCGGTACTAAGTCCACTCACGCATAAAATACTAATAAGCTCGACAATTTTTGTACAGTCATTTTGTTTTACTAAGTCAAATACAGAACACCCTGAATTTTTATCTGCTCTGTGTCTCTGTGTATATGAGACAGATAAAGTGTGGCATGGTATTGGAGACAGAGGTGGGGAATGGGACTGACCTGCATTGTTGTGGCTACAAAGTCTTGGACAAGTTGATTAACTCTCTAACCCTTCCTCATTAGTAAAAGAGGATGATAATAATAGCATCTAATTCTCAAGGTTTGGGGGAAGATGAAATGACACACTGTCAATAAAATTCACAGGGTTTCTGGCACTCGTAAGTTCTCAAGGGCGTTAGTAACATGGTGGTAATGGAGACTAAAGGTGCTATTGGGTTCTTTAAAGAAGACAAAAACGTGCATGGTGTGTTTAGGAAAAAAAGGCACCTGACAAAAAAAATCACATCCCATTTCAGCTCTAGTTCATGCTCTGCTGCTTCCTACTCAAGTGACCTCAGCAACATTAACTCTTCATCTGTTCCAAACAGAGATATTTCTGTGATAAATACCATTCCCCTTCAATTACAAGGCAGTTGTGGGCAGGCAGTGAAGGTCGAAAATGTTGCACTCACAGGGACGCACAGAGATTTATTTGATAAGCTGCTTTTCCACAGATAATCCAAAAGCTGATGAAATATGGGTATTTAAATCTGTTTACAAAAAATTACAGATTCTGAGAGGTAAAAAAGGACTATTTCTCATGTACATGATTGCTTTTTTCTCCTAAAAGTTCACATGGCCTTCATAAATGTCATGACTGAAGTATGTCAGAGGGTAGCTATCCACCTCTGCAGTGATGTGAATGTCTCCAAGGGTTTCAACAACCATGTACCGACGTTTGCCAAAATGAAATCTCCAGCCAAAGTCTCCTTGGATCCCCTTCTTTTGTACGAACAACTCCTCTCTCATAACAACTTCAAACGCCCTGTATCCAAAGCAGGCCCTCATTGTTGTGCTCCACAAGTCAGTTCTACCAAGTTAGACAGTGGTTTTTAATCAGGGGTGATTTTGCCTGCCAGGGGACATTTGACAATGTCTGGACATAGTTTTGGTTGTGGCAACGGGGGTGAGGTACTACGCTACTGGCATCTGGTGGGTAGCCTCGGATGCTGCTGACAATCCTCTAGTACACAGGATGTCACCCCCACACTTACCCTTATGATGGAATTATTTAGCCCCATTGTCCTTTGGTCTGGCTAAGAAATGCTGGTACTTATGTGATTTCCATATTTTGGCCCAAATCGGAAACCTGGGAGGCATCCTTGATTCCTCCTCCAACCGCACAGTATATGGACTATACATAGGCCAATTTAGCAAGAGAATACTTTCAGTCTACCTGTCTTTTCCTTGCCATTACCATTTCAAGTCACTTTTGCCTCCAGCTTCCACAGTTTCCTTTACCAGGGTTTTGTACCATGTTCGTGCTCACCCACTTTGTTTTTGCTTTTCTGAATTATTTGCCTTAAATGAGAGATTGTCATTGTATCTATTCTAATTGTATTATTTCAAGAGTAAACTAAAGCTGCTAAGGACAGACTGTAGAAGGCCCTTCAGATATTAGAAACTACTAGTCCATCTCTCTAGGACCACCTCTTACCAAAGCTCTATTCGTACTCCGAGTTCCAGGCGTGTTGACAGGCCTGCCATACTGGAGATCTGTCTCTCTATCCTCAGCCTTTTGTTTGTCAAGCCTTTGTGCCTTTGGCACCCTGGGCCCTCTTACTGCTAGTGCTCTTCCAGCAACTCCTGTTTTCCTTTTAACGTTTGTTTATTTTTGAGAGAGAGAGAGTGCGAGTATGCACAGTGTCCTGAGCTGAAATCAAGAGTCTGACGTTTAACGGATTGAGGCACCCAGGTGCCCCTCCCATGCATCCTTTTATGGCCTTGCTCAGACATTGCCTGCTTGGAAAGCTCTCTCTGACCCTGGTGTTTGGATTACATACCCTTTCTTTGTAGATTCCTCTGCAATATTAAGTATCAAAGTGTATTGGTGTCCTAGATCGTGAGCTTCTTGAAGGCAGGGCTGTATTTTATATTTTTGTGTCCTTTGTACCTAGCTAGCAGCGTGTGGATATAATTATTTAACTTTGTTGAAGGAGTGAAGTCAAAGTATAATTTATAGAGTATTATCTAATTTTTTAAAAACACGGCTATAGGAGAGTGTCAGGAGGAAACAGGTGAACACTCAGAAAGAATAATTTGAAGGTAATGTAATAAGGGAAATCTATATACCGGGTAGAGAAACTGAGAGAAACTGCAGTGAACTGGAGCTAGTAATAGCAGGGATATGTTGCTTCCATGGCCTAAATGATAAAGAAGTGGGATCCATGACTGGAACCCAGGGGTGGGGAAGAGAGGGAGAGAGAAGCAGCTTCTAGAGAATATCTGCCAGGTCTCCTGCAGGGGCTTTCTTGTTCCAGCCCAACCAAAAGCCAGAAGGAAGTGGAGCCTGTTGATGAGTCCACACAGATGAGGCTCAAAGCACCAAAACCAGGCTGGAGAATGGTGGACAGTAGACCTGGACAGGGTTAATGGAAAATCTCCAGCACCATGACATACTGAAAAGAGGCGTGCTTTTCAAAGTCTGGCAAACCTAGGTTTCAAATCCAAGTGTTGGTATTCTGTAGTTGTGTGATCATGGTTAAGATGCTTTGGGCGCCTGGGTGGTTCAGTCGGTTAAGCGTCCGACTTCAGCTCAGGTCACGATCTCACGGTTCGTGAGTTGGAGCCCCTCGTCGGGCTCTGAGCTGATGACTCAGAGCCTGGAGCCTGCTTCCGATTCTGTGTCTCCCTCTCTCTCTGCCCCTCCCCCGTTCATGCTCTGTCTCTCTCTGTCTCAAAAATAAATAAACGTTAAAAAAAAATTTAAAAAAAAAGATGCTTTATGTAGTTGAGCCTTAATTAGCATTATTTAACAGCACCCTTTTAAGGTTAAGTGGAGGGTTAAATGAGGTAGTAGATATCTACATGATTTATAGATTCATCATGAATAGGGCTAACACGGTAAAGATTTCAGGTATATTTAAAAAAAAAAAAGATGCTCTCTAAAAAGACAAAAAAAAAAAAAAAAAAAAAAGGATTCTGTCTCACCCTTACCAGTTCCCTCACAGGTGGCGGAATCCATAGCACGACTAGTCCCACTAATGGAAACATTTACTCTATCACCCCGAGTCAGTATTACCCTCACGAGATTTTGTGTACATATACATAGAAAATGAAGCTGGAAAGCTCAAAACTGCCTGCATCTGTACCTTTACGAGCTGTTTGTTACTTGACAGTGTTGCGAAGTTTGCTCCAGAACTCTTCACATTTTCCTCATGTAGACTCTATCTGCTTTCAGAAGCAGTCCAGTTTAAATAGCAAGAATTAATCCATTGAAGATACAGAATTTGGTTGAAACATCTGTTTGATATTCTGTGAAGCCAACTTCATCTATTCTTCATAGAAAAAGAACACAATCTTACTTATAATAAACATTTATTTTTGTAACAGCAATCATGCAGCTGCAGAAAACATGGTTTATCATTAGATAATCACATCCTTGGGGATTGGATGCACCCAACTGTGTCTTACGCTTTCTCTGTTGGAAATTTAATTTTCTCATAAATGTCAGAACTGTTGCCTTGCCACATATTGCTTAATTAATAATTAAACCATAATTCCATCCTCATAAACTATATTTAAATCTATATGCTTTATGTATGTACACATAATACAAGCAGGACTCACCATAGATAACAGCCTTTTTTTTTTTTTTTGTCTCAGATGAGTGCATTTACATTTCTTAGCCTAGTATTAACTTGTGCTAGTTGGTACGTTTACTTAATCAGTGAAAACATCTTCTCATAAAAGTGATTGAATCGAAGAAACGTAGCCCACTTCTTAATGTCTTCCTCTGCTCTATATGCTATCATTAGCCCAGATTTGTAAGAAATCAGGCTAAGGGTAAGAATGAATGTGAGGAATAAGTGAAAGCTGATGGACCACTTTTGAAATGGGACCTAAAGCCTAGTCATGATTACCAACGTTCTAAGAAGTATTTTCCTCCCTGAGAAAAGATTGCCCCCTGGGTGGTGGTACAGCGTCCAGTGCTGCATCTTTCCCCGTCTTTAAAGTGGAAAGTACCTTTCACCACTGTGGTCAGGTTGCCGAAAGCACGAAGGGCTACGTCAGCCTGTTACATCATGCGCAGTTTAAATCTGTTTTGAGCAAGATGGACCTTTGGCATGTGACTCCAGGAGGTATCCCTGTCACTAGGAGGCAGCAGAGTCATGGGACTCTGGAGGTGACAGGCAGGTGTTAGTGGGAGGTCTGCTGAGGCCCCTTCATGCTGGGACCAATTTGAGTTGGTATGCCACTGAAAGGGAGGAAAACTTTTGCCTTCTTCCTTTCCAGCTTTTTTGGCTGGTCTAATAATTAAATTGACATGAGACAGATTAACAGGAGAAACAGGGAATCTGATTTCATACATGCAGGAGCTCATAGAAATATGAGATTCAATGAAGTCACTGAAGCAGGGTGCTTTTATACATTTTGGAGAAGGACACAATACATTTGTGAAGAATTGACAAGACAGGGGTTTGGGCTTGGGGTAGCAAATTACAGAAGTAACAAAATTTGTTTATATAGCCTTCCTGGCCCTAAATTCCCTACCTTTGGTAATGAGGACGCCTTCTACCCTCTTGTATGGGGAGGGCACCTTTTGTGGGAGATTGATTTCCTGCTTTCAGGGCAACAAAGGAGGGTTGTTGTCCTTGCCCTGGGTTTTTCTTTCTTTTCTTGCTTTGGCTTTTTCTTAAGTGACTTTAATCCAAAATAATATGCCAACTTGGTTTGGGTGGCATAATCTCCCTTTCAAAATCAAAACCAAATTATAATGGAATTACTTAACTATTCAGTATGTCTGTCTTTTGAATCTCTTACCACTGTGGGATACATACACTTGCCCCAGGACAATGATGAGAGCAAGCCCCTCCCAGCTGACGTCAGTCGAAATCAATTGAATTTCAGGCTGGCAGTAGATACTTGAGTGAGTCCAGCATAGATCAGCCTGAATCACCTGGAAGCCCACTAAATAAATGTTTCTTGTTGTATGCCACTGAAATTTTATGGTTGGTTGTTTGGTATCATGATTGTGACCATAATTAACTGTCCATTGCCTTTTTCGTCTTGGTCACCTCTACTGACATTAGTGTAGTTTTGTTGGATAGTAGTGGTGATTGCCATTCGTTCTATTTATTATTTATGACGTGCCAGGTGCTTTACATATGCTATCTCTGATTCTTACATAATTATTACCCAATTTTATAGATGAGTACAATGAAGTTCAGAGAGCTGAGGTTCATCTCACTGCTTTCTTGACATCTCTGCCTTGTGTTCTAAGGCATCACAAACATTTGTTCAGAATTCAGTGCCTTATCTTTCCCTCTGGTCTGTTCAACCCAGAGTCTTCCCTACCCTGGCTAATGGCAATTCTGTCTTCCCAGTTGTTGAGCTACAGAATCTTGGGGCTGCCTTAGACTGGTCTCTCAGATCTCAAATCCAGTTTGTTAATAAATCCTACCGACTGTACATTCAAAATATTTACATGATCACACCACTTCTTATCACATCCACTGCTACCACCCTTCTCCAAACAACCATCCTCTCTTGCCTGGATTCTTGCATTAGTCTTATCTGATCTGACCGCTTTAACATGTGCACTGCTCTAGTTGAGTCTCCACATAGAAGCTAGAGTCATCCTTTAAAAAGCTCTGTTAAATCATGTCATTCTAACATTAAAATCATTCTCAGAATAAAATCCAAAGTTCCTGCAGTGGCCTGTAAGACCCTACACAATTTTTGTCCAGTGGAATATAAGCTCCATGAACACAGGGGTTATTATATTTTGCTCATGAATATTTCCATGGTAGCCTGAACAGTGCCCAGTATGACTGTGGTACTCAATAAATATTTGTTGATTGAATGAAGGAAAGTAACCTTGAGTCCACGTCATTCATTTAGAAAATGGCTGACACAGAATTTCAATCCTGTTTGATCTAACTTCAGTGACATTCTGTACTTTTTTTTTTTTTTTTTTTTTTTTGCCAGTCACCGAATGTTCAACTTTGATGTATTGAAGACAAATATTTTGATTCTTTCCCTAATGGCTTGTGTGTCTCTTCCTTTCTTCTTTGTTGTAATAAATTTTACCAGGTGAAAAAAAAATGGGCTGGTGGTCATGGTGATGATGGGGCAGTTTGCTGGGGTGTTTTGTTTACGTATTAGGATGGAAGAGTGCTGTGGGTGACTGTCACCTCCTCTCATAGCGGCAAAAACGAATCCGAATCTGTAACGTAAGGTGTGGCTAGAAGGGGCTATGTAGGAGATCTTGCCTGTCTTCTTTGACAGCGATTTTTATGTAACTAAAAAAATTTCCACTCTGAAATTTTCCGTCTGAAAGCTGTATTTTCTAAGCTTGTGGCAGAATGTATCATGGCGTTCCACCAGAAGATAGGTAGTCTGTTTCCCTTTCAATATTTCCTTTTGTTCTTTCAGTGCCAGAAATGGAGACTCACTCCTTTTGTAATAAGCCTTCATATTTTGGAAACCATTATGAAAACCTCTCCTGCCTTTCTTTAAGTTGAAATAATGTCAAATCATTTAACCTTTATTCCTCAATCCTATTTCTGAGTCTTCAATCATTTTCATTACTTTGCTGTAAGTCCTCTGTAAATTCTACACAGATTACAAGTTGAAGGGCCTTACTGGTGTTCTTCAGCAGGAGGTTTTTCTATTTGTGTCGAATATAGTGCAGACATGATTAATTACACAGACTCTTCCGAACCAAATGCTTAACTAGAATACAGATATGTTCCTGGGGTAAATACTATTATAATGGTGCTTTATGTCTTAGTGATACTTTTGACTTTTGGTTTTTATAATATTCTTCAGTCAACTTTAGAGCACTTAGGAAAAAAAAAAAACAAACCCTTTATGTACATCCCACACTTGAAAACTACTTTGAATAGTTTGAAATAGCCTCCAGGGCCTTATGGTCTCTGTACCATTGCAGTTTTTAGATTGAGAGCACTAAGCTTCTAATTTATGAGTGAAATGATGATTATGGTATTACAGGGATATTGAAAAAAAGTCTTATCATCTCCCCACACACAAAAACGTAATTTCACGATACTTGTGTTGCTTCGACATATATTATAAAAGCACTTCTTTTCCACTGGGCTAAGAGACACTGTGCTATGGAAACAGAATTTTCAGAGATCCCTTATAAATGTAATCCATGCATGCCACCCACATAATGGAGACAATGAGTCAACAACTTGTGCATGCTTACTTTAGAATCTTAGGTTTTTAAGAATTAGAGAGTGCATCACCAATATGAAGGCCAATTAGAGCATTATTTATTTTATATAGATTTAACCAGTAAGAAAATTCTTGGATTATCTTTAAAATGCAGCAATAAGATGGACTTGTTGCACCTGGATTAGTTAATAAGACTCACACATTTGTTTGATGCACGTATACAACTTGGCTTAATTGTTCATTTTGACGTGTATAATATCATAAAACAGAAATGAAGTAAGACCTAAAATTTTTGGTGGGAAGGGACTTTTTCATAAGTCCCTCTTTGGCTTTGACAAGATGTTGTCTGGCAAACGTGCTTTCCCTTTGTTTCCAGAAGAATGGTTTTATGACCTGATAGTTCATAAATGAAATTCTCATGAGTCTAGTCAGTTTACTTAGAGGGTACTTGGTTGCGTGTTGAAGTTCCTTCTTCCTTAAATATCAATGAATTGCCATTAGGGATATCCAGGAAAACTTTGAGTAGACAGAGCCCAGCTGATCATAACCATTTTTTTGAATATATGTATTACAGAAATTGGTTTTATAGAATAGGATAGAGACAGTACCTTTTGTTGGTTTTGAAAGATAGGAATTTTTATTGTTGTTTCAAAAGAGAAAATTCCAATACATGAAGTAGATCCAATGTAGTGTTCAATCTACTCTCATCTTGAAATTTTAGTTTATTTTTTCATTAAAGTTGGTTAAATAAGCCAGGATCTTTTATCACCAAAAGGTAGATGAAAAGTATATGTGAATAAAAGGAAAGAGAATTTTTCTCATTAATGTTATTTACAGCAATGCTGTTCAACAGAAACTTTTGTGAAGACAGAAATGCCCTATAACTCTGCTATGTAATATGGTGGCCTTTGACCACCTTGGCTATGAAGCACTTGAAATATGGCTAGTGCAAGTGATGGATTGAATGTATACTTTTATTTATAATTTTGTTTTAAATACAAATAGACACCTCCAGGTAGTGGCTACCATAATAGATAGTGGAGAATTAGAACACTGAGTAAGAACATCCAGTCCCTTAAGCATCTCATCCAACAATTGTGACCACATTTTGGCTTAGAATTCACATGTGCTTTCCTGTCGAAAGAGTTGCCTTGTTGTTAGAATTTCTGTTGGTATGAGCAACCTTATGGGGCGTGTGATCAGTGAGGGAGAGAGTCTCAGAGAATGCAGGAAAATAAAGAGCCAAAGACAGGCTAACTGGACTCTAGACCCCCGTTCTAATTGCCAAAGATATGAATGTAGCTATAAACAGTATTATAATCTTAGAAGCTACCAGTCTGCATAGGATTCTACAGAGACCCACTTTATCACCAAGGGTTCTCAAGATAGTGGGTTTTGAACTTGAGGGATGGTGACATACCAAGGGCTGCTCTTAGCATTTCATTTTCACAGGTTTCCCAGGCCCAGTGGGAAAAGAAAGGAGCTGTAGCCTGCTTTTGTCAACTTTGTTATTTTCCAAGTTGGGAGCTTGACAGGAGAAGAGGTTGCACTCCCCCTGGCAACATTGAGAGGATACTTTCAGGCAGGTGTCTTGACTTGGGGTACATGAACCAGATCTGTTCTGGTTGTCTGTTGCTGCATAACAAACCCTCCCACACTTAGTGCCTCAAAACAGTAAGAAGCATCTAATTCCTTCACACATCTGCAATTTGGGCAGGACTCAGTGAGGACTGCTCATTTCAGCCCCATGTGATACATGATGAGGCAGCCAGAAGTCTGGGGGTGACTTTGTATGAAATCCCATGAAAGGGCATTTTTCATGTTTGAACGTTGACACTGGCTACTGGCCAAAATGCCTCCATGTGGCTGCCTGGCTTTCTCACTGCATGGCAGCTAGTTTCCAAAGGTAGCCAAGGAGTTGGGGCAGAAGCTGTTACTGCCTTTTGTGACCTAGCCTTGCAAGTTATATAGCATCACTTTTGTGAGAGTCACAGTCCCAATCTATATTCAAAGGCAGGGAATGTAGATCCTACCTCTTAATGAGATACGAATGGATGCTTTTGGGACACCTTGAATTTGTAGGCAGCTTTTGTTTTTATTTCCCTTCTTCTGCAGATAGCACTCATAACTTAATATGATTCTCAAACTCACGTAGAGATAGAAACAAGTTTCATGACCCAAGGGGGAAACGCAGACTACTTTATCACCCACCTAAGGGCACAGTCATGGAAGTTAATGACTCTTAGGATATATGACAACTGGTTGATGTTATGTAGATGACTGTTTCTCAAGCTTTAACATACATACAGATCACCTGAGGATCTTGTTGAAAATGCAAATTCTGAATCAGCAGGTCTGGGTGGGGAGTAGGTCTGGAGTGGGTCCTTTGAATCTGTTTCCGGTTAAGTTTCCAGGTGATGCTGCTGCTGCTGATCTGTGACAGGCCATACTTAACATAAATGTTTTCCCTTACTGCCACTTGGAGCCTTGTATTGCTATTTATTGTCATATTACATAACAATTATTAATAATTTTAAATACTAATGATGGAGTAATTGAGTAATATAACATGAATACAGTGCCACCATGTAGTAACTATAAATAATGCACTGATAAATCGTTAATCAGCCTGCACATTCTCCTGGAGTGACATATCACCGAAGTCAGTACCATATTAATGGCAGGCACATACATTCTGAGCTGTACATTGTTCAACTACAGTCGGCGTCATTACCATAGGTCCGGTTGTAAGCATGGACTCGTGTGCAAGATGGTGGCCCTGAATGTGCTTGAAAAACAAGGAGAAGCAATATTATTTAGACAAGTCATCCTCATTTTATTTACTGTTGTTCCTTCTGTTTGTTTGCTTTTATATCATGAGTCCTGATTTGGGTCCTACTTTTGTTAATTCCTTGACTTCTAACTTCTAGCATTGGGTGATACTATCTGAAACCCAATTCCACCCCCCGACCCCCAACCTCACCTCTCTCTTCCTAGTTCTTATCCTTCTATCAGAGTTGTGGGTCAAGGATAGTGGGTACTTGATTAGTGTTTGTGTAACTAATAGCAAACATATAGAGGGGCATTATTTTAGCTGCACTCTAGGTCACACAAGTGTCCAAAGTTGAAGAAATATGGAGCCTTCTTGATGGTCCTATAGGCTGCATGATCCTTGTGACAGTCTCAAGTTAATTTCACACTGTTCTTTGAGAAGCTATCCATTGTATACAGAGAGAATATTCTCAGTTTTTAAAATGAAATCAGGTGCTGTGGAAACAATTGTAACAGATTTCCTGAAATAATAAATTTTTGATTCAGGAATTAGGAGGCATACCAGGTGCTATGGTCTCTGAAGGGCTGATAACAACACTGATTTCTCTGGAGCAGCTCTAGTGTAAGTGAAATTATTTTAGCAGAAGTATATCCAGTTGATAATTTGTAAGTACAGCTCAGATGTGCATGTGAGTTTCTTTGATACTGACTTGACTTCACAAATCCCCATTTCTGCCAATTTTCCAATCAAAAGTAATGTAATTACTTCCAGATTTCAATGTGGTTAACTCAATTTAAACTCAATGTTTTCCATTTTCTTCTTTTCATTTCTACCCATGGATATTCTGAGGTCTTGAAGAATTAGCGCAGAATTCCTACATTTTCCTGGCTGCACCAGTTAGTTATTGCTGTGAAATAAGCCACCCCAGAACTCAGTGACTTACACGATAAAGAATGCATTATTGTTCACAAGTCATCAATTAAGCCTCCCTTATGGTCACAACTGGATTCATTTAGGTATTTGTAGCCCTGCTGATTTGGCCAAGATTCAGTCACATGTGCTGGGATAACTGGGCTCTCCCATAAGTGATCTTTCATCCTCCAGCAGGGTAGCGCAAACCTGTTCAGGTGGTAATGGCCACGCTCCAAAAGAATATGTAGAAGAGCGCACAGCCTCTGGAGGCTCAGCCCCAGAGCTCAAACACCTGCTCTGTGGTTCATTCTCTTGGCCAAAGTAAATCACAAGGCCAGGGCAGTTTCCAGAGTCCGGGACATAAAATCAACCTCTAGATGGGAGTTGCTACAAAGTTACATTGCGAAGAGTGTAAATACAGGGACAAGTAAGGTATTGTAAGGATTTTTGCAATCAGTTTACTCCAATGGCATTGGAGGAGAGGTCTCCTATTTGTCTGAAAACCCTGGTTCTCGATCATCTCTCTCTACTCTAGTTCACTGGGTTGTTAAACATCAAGCTCTTTGCTCAGATCCACAACTGGTGGCCTTAGGTCATGATGGCTACATAGTCTGTTCTCCTTTAAAAAAATTTTTTTAATGTTTATTTATTTTTGAGACAGAGACAGAGCACGGGGGAGGTGGCAGAGAGAGAGGGAGACACAGAATCTGAAGCAGGCTCCAGGCTCAGAGCTGTCAGCACAGAGCCTGATGCAGGGCAGGGCTTGAACCCACGAATCGTGAGATCATGGCCTGAGCTGAACTTGGATGCTTAACTGACTGAGCCACCCAGACGCCCCAGCCTTTTCTTGATACCAGGTTCCATTTGAGTGTCCATTCTCTTTCTTGGATGATTTTGAGCTATTCCTGTACTCCATGTAACTTCACAATTACTACCACATAACTCAATAAACATTTTTTCTGACTTGGCTCACTGAAGTTAGATGGCAGTCTTTTCAAGAGAGTTTTTTGCCTCTTTGAATTACTGCTGTAAGTCTAGCACTCAGACCAGTGCCTGGAGCAAGGTAAGTTCTCAGAGAAGTTAGTTGAATGAATAAATGATTGAATGGGGGGGGGGGGTTCAGAGAGCTCTCCCCGTCATATCCATCTACTTCCACATCTCCCTCCTGTTTTGATCCTCTACCACTTAAGTTCTCAGCCATGTAAACATTTGTATCTTCATATGCCTGACAAGTCTTTATAATAAATCATCAAACAAAAACAGTTTTCTATCAGATTTGTGGCTCTTGAGATTGAAAACGATGGCTTTCAGAAATAATGCTGCTGCAGTTGGTTTTCATTTTTATTTCTTTGAGAAGTTCAATGAACTTCTTGACTGTATTTGTTCCCTCCTTGAGGGTACTGAATGGTGGAAAGAAAAGTGATGGGCTCAAGGAAACATATGACAAAAACCCCCTCAGTATCTCAAAACAGTATCTTGCTTTTACAAGTTAAAACTTGGCCATTTCTAGGTGATTACAATTATGATTACTCAGAAGATTGAAAGTTTAGCTGAGCCATGCAATTACACTGAATTAATTTCATTTTTCGGAATTTAAGGCAAAAATATCACATCTAAACCAATTTGTAATGGTTTCACTGAGTGAAGTTGCCCTGAGTGTCAAAATCACATACTTGTGTTGTCACTGTTTTTACACTAGCTTTGTAAAGCTTCATTAGCACTAATGGGAGGAGAAGCCAGACTGAATTACTGGGTAAATAATAACTACAAGCTACAGGTATACACCCACAGAATGGATTAAATTATATACCATGTTGCCCCAAATCTGGGCCCAGAATTACTGTCATTGTCTTGGCTGTGCTTACTGCTTAATGTTTCTCCTCTGTTTTGAAGGATGTCAGATTTACTTTTCCCAGCCTTACAAAATAACGTGCCACTGGTTAAAAGGTAGAGGTTATCTTAACTTTTACTCATTAGATACCAACTAGATTGCTTCACTTGGTGTTCAAGATGTGGTACGGAGTGGTCCAGACACCTTTACTTACTTGATAGTGTCTTGACCACCTCCTGGTGACAAGATTTAATGAAAGCTGTCTGTCCTGAAACTCAGTGTATGTGGGTGTGAGGTGGGTCAGGGTTAAATGGCATTGTATTCAACCTAGCAAAAGATGCCGTGCCAGCATACAGCAGACTCTAGAACAGACTCTGTATTAAAGCAAGTTCGAATTGGTACAGAAGGGGAGATATGCATATTATGGTGGTCACAGCATAATCCAGACAAATGCTTACGGATAGGTTCCATCTTCACTGCCTCAGGCTCAAAACCGTTCACAATCATTCTGGATCATTCACATCAGCCTGGTAGACCAACCAGCTTTCTTACTCTTCAAAAGTATTCTTGCCTATTCTAAATAGGAAGGGAACTGACATTTACTGACAATTATTTACAGTTTGCTAGTTTTAACCCCACCAGTTTGTCAGAAACTTTTTTTTGAAGTATAACTGATACACACTGTTACATTAGTATCCTTTCTTATTTATGTTTGTTCTTTTGGATGCTATTAGTACATTAGCTATTGATTGTAGACAATAAATGTTACTTAAAAGTTAGATTGTGGAATACCACCTGATATTCTCAATTAGGATAAGCTCCCAAATCTTAGATTTTTGTAAATTATGTTTCATGGGAATGTTAAGGTTTGTGTGTGTGTGTGTGTGTGTGTGTGTGTGTGTGTATCTATATCTATATCTGTATCTATATCTGTATCTATATATCTGTCTAATCCTGGTCAAGTAGAACTGACTTTTCATTTTTTTGAAAGTAAGGAAAAAGTTTTAGTTATATCACTGTTTATATTTTTCCTTTTTTGCCAGTCTTTTTTTTTAATGTTTGTTTATTTTTGAGAGAGAGAGAGAGAGAGAGAGCGTGAGCGCATAAGCAGGGGAGGGGCAGAGAGAGAGGGAGACACAGAATCCGAAACAGGCTCCAGGCTCTGAGCTGTCAGCACAGAGCCAGATGCAGGGCTCAAACTCAAAAACTACGAGATCATGACCTGAGCTGAAGTCGGATGCCTAACCAACTGAGCCACTCAGGCGCCCTTTTTTGCCAGTCTTTATGCATGTTTTGTGTTTAGGGATGGACAGCAAATAGTTAAGGATTTTTCCCAGAGATCAGCATCTTCTTTGTAGAAGAGTTTGGTTGCTGCTGTATAAAAAAATTTTCTGTGTGTGGCAAGGTGCAGCAGAAATGCCAGGAGAATGTAAGAATAATAGGGGAGAATAATTCTAGTTGTCACACACATATAAACAATAGGAAGGGCAATACTTATAAAAGTGAAATCTCTGTACTCAAAGATGATAGAGAGCAGTGAAAGCTAAAAGAAGACGGTGTTGGAGGGAATTATGGACACAGACCCATCTCCCTGTATTTCATTTGAAGCAAAAAAGAAGCACATAGAAAATATAATGTTGCTGGAACTATAATGTGTACTCTGTTTCAGAAAAGAAGAATTGATTTGTCTTAAAGCTTCTGATACTAAAGTTTTATCTTAAAAGCATTGCACATTTTTGAAACTTAGCTTCTGTAAGAGTATTTGCCACTTAGGAACAGGAATCCCATCTTTCCACTAATTAATCATCAGACGTCTACTGAGTACTTTCTACATATGAGGTTCCATAGTGAACACTCACGCTCTGTAAGCACATTGGAAGCCATGTGTTCTCTGGATAGAATCACTTCAACAAATCTTCCCTTGGTTTCCCAAGTAACACTCTTTTTTTTTTTTTTCTGATACATTTTGTTATTTTACTCTTTTGTGTGCCCTCTTCCATCTTCCTCTCGGTGTCAGTATTTCTCAGGTTCAGTTAAATCTCTTTAGATGATCCCATCCTTCAAATTTACCTACTATCCATGTATTGATGACACCAAAAATCTTTTCTCTCATTTGAATACAAATGGCCTAAAATCTTGTCCCACATGTATGACCAGGGTGACCATATAGTTGATGGCAAAACTAGAACCTTTTGGGGGAGTGAAAGACAGTGCTATTAATAATTTTTTTCTGGGGCAACAATAATAAACAAAAACTGGGCTGGACAAATCTGTCGATATGGTCACCCTACCTTGATCCAGCAGCCTGTTGGATAGCTCTGCTGGGGCACCTTTTTGGCGAATAAAGCACAAAGGTTTGAGAGAAATCACTTTTCTCTCCTTTCAGATCTACTCCTCTTGTGTTCTCTACCTCAACACAATCATCCCCTGGTTGCCCAAGCCAAAAATATGGTCAGTGTCCGTAACTCCTCCGAATCCCCTTTTCCCTTCATAGAGCACCACGTGCCATCACACATTTTCCTTAATATCCCCTCTAAATGTGTCCCCTGTCACCACGTCTCCATGTGTGTTGCTATTGCTTTAGTTAAGCCTCTGAAGTTCTCACTTGGATTAGGAAATAGCTAGTTAAGGGGTTTCCTACAGACCTTCTGACCTGAACTCTTCGATTCTTCACAATGCTTGTAGATTGTGTATGTGTGTGCACGTGTGTCTGTCTATACATGTGTGTCTGTATATATGTCTCTCTATCAATCCCCAGTTAAAAACCTTCCAGATTTCCGCTAAGTTTCCTTCAAAATGAAGTATACGTACCTTAGGACATGAAAATCCTCCATCACTGGCTCTTGTGTTCCTTTCAGTCTCTTTTATGATCTTTCCTCACCAGAGTCACACCTTTCTGTGTGCTTCTCCCTCATTCCCTGCAATAGCCTTCTCTCCTCCTTCATTCTCTCAGCCATGATCATTCTTCAGATCTCTTATTGGCTACTGCTTCTCTCCACAACTTCTTCAACCTTTCTTGAACATCTTCATTCATTGTTCCTTAAAGAGTAGTTTTGATTACAATATTCCCCTGAAGTACTCAATTCTTTCTTTATTATGTTTGCTTTTTTTTGAAGGCTTCGGTAATTTGAGAAAGAGCATGCACAAGTGTGGGAGAGGGGTATAGAGAGAGAGGGAGAGAGAGAATCCCAAGCTGACTCCATGCTGTCAGTACAGAGCCTGACGTGGGGCTCAATCTCATGAACCGTGGGATATGACCTGAGCTGAAATCAAGAGTCGGATGCTTAATCGACTAAACCATCAAGGTACCTCTATTTATTAGGTTTTCTTAAACTGAGGTGAAATTTTCAGGCAGTGAAATACACAGTTCTTAAACTATTAGGCGAATTTTGACAAATGTATGCGCCCATTTATTCAAGACTCCAATCGAGATCTAAAACATCACCCCTGAATGTTTTCTCATGCATCCTTCCAGGCCACCTCCATAATCCATAGGCAACCACTATTCTGATTTTCATTACTATAGATTAATTTTGCCTGTCTCTTATTTCATACAAATTACTTAGTTTCATTAAACAACAAACGAATATGGTCACTAGTATAGGCTGCTTTTACATTTTCATGGACTGCTTAAACCCCATGTTTTTGGAATTGAATACTATCTTTTTCTCTTACAAAAATGAAGAAGAGAATGTGCGTATGCCTCATTCAGCAAGATTCTCCTAACTAAGGCACACTTGTAATGTTAGAAAATATGCCAGCTATGAACCAGAATTCCTGTAACTTGAGCAAAATCCTAATGAGCTCTGTAGGGGCAATTGTGCATTAGAATTCCAATAAGGAGAAACTAATTGTCAGCTGAATTTATAGTCAAAGGAGGAGAATCAGTGACTATATTAATGTCAAGACTGGGGACTATATTGCATTTTAGGTTGAAAACCTAGTGTGTTTTCACATGTTACTTCTTGATTGAGTCTACTTCTCGAAGAAAGATTTCTGCCCAGAAGTAGGGTATGGGAGTTCTTTTTGTTTCTTGTTTTTGTTGTTTTCCCCAAATGCAAAGTGTAATGGATTTGAATGAGCCCAGGAACTTTATCTAGTTTACCACTATAAATTGTCCTGTAACACTAAGAACACACTCTGGCATAGACACTTAATAAATAGCTACTAAGTAAATGAACAAATCATTTTGGTTTTTCTTAATGCGTGGGAGTAGCTATTGAATTTTTGAGTACGCTATCCTATTTAATAATCATCCGAGGAAAAGAAGTACGTTCTTTGATTTCTTACAATAATATCTGTTCAGCTCTTCAATAAAACACTGTGTTGAGAAAATGGAATGCTGGAGACTTTTGGCGGGGCTAATGAACCTTGCTGGTGTTATTGAAGAAGGAGTTTTGATAGTTGTAAATGATCTGTACTTGGAGTCATACTACTTCCACATGACATAAAGGTTCAAAAAGCCAGCAGTTTCTCAGCTTTTGGCCAAAGCCCTGCATTTCCCCTGAATCATGGTTCAATCCCCTTCGGCATCTATCTCCACGCACACTGCCCTTCAATTGTTAGCCTCTGAAGGGCTATACTTTTGGAAAAAATAATATTTTTCATTTTCCTCAATGTAACCTATAAACCATACGAATACCCCATATTTTTATGAAATTGCTAGAGAACTGAAAAAAATAGGTATTGACTGAGCCAAGGGACTAATTCTGACACTTCCTTTTAAGAATCTGGGGTAGCAGTTTGTCAGACTTTATGGAGTCACAGTGTAGCTGCTGTGTGTTGCGGATGGTAAAGTCACTTGGTGTCTAAAGGACTTTAAAAAATAAACTCTGCATTAATGGATGTCATTGCACACTTGTTGATCCCAAAGAGAATATGTTGTCTATTCAAGTGAGCTGGTATTTCATGTATGCATCATTGGTGGAGAGTTTAAAGCCTATGAAACTAATAATTATACGTGTTTGTTAAATACAGTAAATCGGTCATTTGGGAGTTTGATAAGGGATATTGGGTAGGGGAATTAAGAAAATAAGATTAATGGTTTGGACAACAGAAGAAAAGTAAAGGGTGTGGCTTGCTGATTGACCTTGATCAAGTCACTTGGCTTCCTTGGATATCAAGCCCCTTGCTTGTAAAAGGAGAGGGTTATGTTATTCACTCATTGAAATCGCTAAATTTCGCTAGCTGAGAGGTTATAAGCATTCTATCCTTGCAATGAAAATAAGATGGAAGTCAGTTTTTTTAGAAAGAGTGATGAATCCACTTAAACCAAAAAGACAAAATAACAGTTAACAGGAGTAAAAAACAGACTCTGTTTTTAGAGGCAATTTGAAAGCCTATAAAATAATCAAGGGGGTTAATTCCTTGGGTCCTGTTATGCTGTAAGATGTTGTTCTATTTGGGTCTCAGGGATGATTAAATTATCCTCACGTTTCTTGGAAATGGGCATTGGGTAATGGAAAAATGGACATTAGGTTTGCTCAGTGGGAAAGTCAGTACCAGAGAGGCCATGGGCACAATAGTGGGGGAGAATACAGAGACGGGAATGAAAACCAAGCAAGTTCACATCAAAATCGAAAGGGCTTGTTTTGAGAACTAGACAAGTTCTAAAGCACTTGAAGTACAACACAAAGCAACTAGTTACTTTATAATTATAAATTTGTTTTGGCCAGGGAAATGAAGTGTTCTTACGGAGATCTTTTCTGCTCGGCAAGTAGAGTTGAAATGCAGGAAAACAGAGCAATGAAAGAAGCTCATGCTGTGTGTGGGGCTGAAGCACTGCCATTATCCAGCCCCATGGGCCCCATGGGCTGGGGTAGATGACTCTTAAGCATTAGTTCATATTTTTCCAATTAAGCATAAGTTGTGTTTCTTTATGTGTTACAAAAGAATTAGTCATTTAGTCCCCACAAGGAGTACTTTGTCAAAAGCAACGATTATAGCCAGAGACAAAGAACCCTGTAACTGGATTATAGGCCTCCCCCCATCCTAACAGGATTCAGCTTTATACACAGCTAATTGTGATGTAACAGTGATAGCTTTTGGAATGAAAATAGTTGTCAATGAAAGAGGAAGCTGGCACGATATGATGAGCGAAATGATGGTTGAAGAATTAAAATAAAATCCTTTATAACTTTTACTAAACTGCTGAAACATAGATGAAATGAACAGATGTATAGACTAAGCATTTAATATTTAACTTGAGTTTTTTCTTAGCTTTTACTTTGTATGAGTTTGTCTTTCTGGGTCTTAGTTTATATTTACAGGCCTGAGACTTAGAAGATGTCCCTCAAGGTATTACACTAAGTGAAATGAGTCAGAGAAAGACAAAAATCATATGACTTCACTCATATGAGGACTTTAAGAGACAAAACAGATGAACATAAGGGAAGGGAAACAAAAATAATATAAAAGGGAGGGGGACAAAACAGAAGAGACTCATAAATATGGAGAACAAACAGGGTTACGGGTGGGGTTGTGGCAGGGGGGATGGGCTAAATGGGTAAGGGGCACTAAGGAATCTACTCCTGAAATCCTTGTTACACCATATGCTAACTAATTTGGATGTAAATTTAAAAAAAATAAAAAATAAAAAGAAGATGTGCCTCAAATAGGTCAGATAGCTTCAAATTTCAACTTTAGATTTAAATTAAAGATTATTTATTATATCATAATATTGTTTTAATTGGAAATCTGTGTTTTGTGCCTACTAACATCTACATCATCTATTGCCCTCAAAAGGAGAAACAATCTCCCATATAGGTCATTGCAAAGAATGTCCCACATACATGGTTCCAAGATTGAATAGGTATCTCCATATCCCAGAAGTGGTAGATCAGGTGATATACCTCTGAAAACATGTAAGATATGCTGATCCAGTTGATTCATGTGGAGTTTTTTCCTGTAGGGGGCGCCACATCAGATCCAGTACCCCCATCACATGGGAGCACTGTCGGGTCATGTTCTGTGTCACTCCCTCATTTAGAGTAGGACATGGTGTTTGTGAATTTAATTGGGGGTTTCCAAAAAAAATAGGTAGAGACCCACCACTTCAACTGACTGCTTAGGTTTTTTCCTACGAAAAAAGCAGAAATAATCAACCATAGGATGGTCGTGGAAAAACAAGGAGATAGTGTAAGAAGGCTCAATAGAGTACCTGACACAAAGTAAGTTCTCAGTAGGTATTAGCCCTTATTATTTCCAAGGGTAATTTCAGTGGCCAGATGGGGAATTAACCCTTCCTTCATGTGCCCAGTGTTTCATGTGTATTTCTTTCTCACATTTGGGTCAAATTTGAAGTTCTTCCTTGGTAGAACCCTAATTGAAGACCTCAAGAGAGGGATACTTTGTGGGTTATTTTTCTCAGAATGCAAAGTGAAATACTGAGTGGCATGGCAAAGTTAGTTAGGAGTAGTGGCTGCTGCATTCTCATCTGACCTGGTCATGTAGTTTCTATATCTCATGTCATGTCATATGCCACTGTGGCCAGTCATAGTATGGGGAGGATATGCAGTGCAAGTGAGTGTTTGGATTCCAAAACCTTACATTTTAGGGAGGATGAAAAAACCCAGGGCATAAACAAAGATTTTGGAAAAGTTAGTCATAGAGTAAGTCTGCTTTCCCTCCAAGGTTAGATTGTTGCCCAGAACAAGCCAGGGAAAGTCAGGGGGAGGGGGCAAACCCTGGTTCTGAGTTTTCAAGGGAAGGGGCCGTAGGACCTACTGGTCCCCATTTTGTACTAAATCTCGGGACACTTGCCATTCACATCGGTCTCCTCTCTTTCCTAGAGAGAGCACGGGAAAGCCGGAGACACGAGTGTGCAGTAAAGATGGCGGGTCTGACACCCTGCCACAGAGTTGCCTGGTGCCCAGTGCATGGCAGGAGCAGCAGAGTATGCTTCATGGCCCTGACAGTGGCATTAACGAGGCTCAGGTATCTCATGCATCTGAAGAGGCCTGGTGGTTGGGACAAGGGTTTCTAACAGTGACCTGCATGTACACACAGACACACACACACTGGCAATGTGGACATCACAGTAGAAACCAGCATGAGAGAGTATTACATTCACCCCAAAACCTTGTCACTGTGCAGACCACCTTCCTTTGGGGGAATTTCCTGACTTTCCATTTTTATCTAATGGCCGGCTGAGAACTCAAAGTATAGTGTAGGTTCAGATACAGGGCATCCCTAAGTTGGTGGAACGACATTGTTACTTGCTCAAGTGTAAACCTAGTTTGGTGCCTGAGCACCAAAGGGTATGCCAGGAGCAGAACTGAACATGCAGTCGGGTTTAGATTTGGTTCCAAGGCAAGGGCAGAAGCAATAACAAAGGAAATGGGAGAGAACTGACACTTAGTGTCAGCACATCCATTCCCAGCGTGTGTGGGAGAAAAGATAGACAATTGGCTTGGGTCTGTCTTGGTGGCTTCAGTTCATTTAAAAGGCAGATGAAGCTAGTTTGATCCTGGGCTGTGTCACCAAGGAAAGCCTGGGAGGTAACAAGGCTCTGCAGCAAGCCAAATGACAGCTGGCCTTTGCACTTTTGGGGCCGGGTTCTTAGTGTGTGTGGAGATGGTGTTGGTGTTAATGAAACTACCAACGTGCTGCAAGCTTGCAACTGCAGTCACTTCTGAAGAGAGCTCTCTCATCTGGAACAGCATTTCTAGAACCGGAGCAGTTGGTAAAATCTGCTGGGCACTTCTTAAAAATACCACTTCTTAGACATGGCCTCAGATCGATTGCCTCAGTATCTCCAGGGTGGAGGCCTCAAATTTATATTTTAATGTACACTTTATGTGATATTTAAGATAAAGCAGAGATCGGCCAAGCATTATTTGGACCTACATATAAAATATTTCTTACTTGTTTCAGGATGAGCAACAGTTTGGGGTAGGGCCAAAGAAAATGCCTCTGGAGAAGATTGCCTGGGTCTGAATATGTGCCTTAGCTCTCTGTCCTATACAATGGGGACAGTAAAGTCTGCCTCCTGGCATTGGTATGTAAAACAGTAGAAGAGCACCGAGCACATGATAAGCACTTGATAAATGATGAATGTCATTGTGATTCCTTTAGAACATTCCACAGGGAATAAAACCAAGAGGGCACACTCATTGAAAAGGAGCAAGAGCTAACATTTTTTATAGGTCCTTTTGGGTCTTAAAATGTATGTTCTCGGGGTGCCTGGCTGGCTTAGTTGGTTAAGCCTCTAACTTGGTTTCGGCTCCGGTCATGATCTCATGGTTCATGGATTCGAACCCAGCGTCGGACTCTGTGCTGACGTTGTGGAGCCTCCTTGGGACTCTCTTTCTCTTCTTCTCTCCCTGTGCCTCCCATGCTCACTCGGTCTCTCTCTTGGTTGCTTACACTCTCTCTCAAAATAAATAAAAATTTAAGAAAATAAATGTACGATCTAATATGCATAGCTTTGAGACATGTATTGTAGTCATGTAGCATGACTTTTAGTCATGTGGTTGCAGCCTTTTAAGTGTTAGGTAGCCGTTCTAAAGTGTCCAACTGGAAATCCTAGAGTGGTTCTTGCTGGGTGGAGTAATGGCATAATGGGAGTAAATGCTGAGCTGCACTTCCCAAAATTTAATGTTCATAGGAATCATCTAGGGATCTTGATAAAACACAGATTCTGATTCAATAGGTCTGAGGTGGGGCTGAGATCCTGCATTTCTAAGGACTTCCACATGCCCATGCCACTGCTGCCCCGCAGACCACACTTTGAGAAGCAGAGCATTCCCTAAATATCATCCTAATGTCGCTAATGTGTGTCAAGCCTATCACCTACACTTAGGCTTATGAGGACCCCTCAGAGGGTAGTAGATCTTTGCTTCCTGGGAACAAACATAAATGGTCCTTTGAGACAACATATCATCAGTAACCTCTGTTAGTCACCTGGTAAAAGAAAGCTCAACTTATTCTAATTACGCAGATTGAATGCTGCCATATGCACCATGCATGTTCTCCTAGTGTTGGGAGCACCAAAGTTCAGTAATATATATGTAGCACAAAAGCTATCCTGGATACAATTGAATATTGCTGGCGAGGAGGCATCTTAGCATGTTGTGGATATGCTACACTCGTTACCCTGACAATGAGAAGAAGAGCTGCTTCATAGAGATGTCCCATTGATAGAATGCTGTGTAAACCAGCTTTCAGGATACTTTGGGTGGTGATCTCCAGAAGAACTCAGAGAGATGACACACCAGAAATACACGGACCAGTACTCCATTATCAGTCTTGGAACCATCCAGTTAGATGCACAGTTTATTTTTTGTCATAAAAGCCAAATGAACAAGTATAAGCTGTTACTTCAATCTGTAATGGAGAAGCTGTATGGCATAGAGATTTACGGAATATCTGCTATAGTATCAATCATATTAAAAATAAACATTCAACCACACACACCCTTAGAAAGTGTACTGGGAAAGACATCAAACTGCGGGGGTGTTGGTGTATGTTAAAGCCTTCACATATGCAGGAAAATAGATCGGAGTGTGAGAGAATTGAACTACAGTTCATTGGCCTTTAATAAAGTTATTTAGCTCTAATCCTTAGTTAGATAGAAGGAAATCAGAAGTGCTTGATTCAGGTAGACACTGGGTAAAATGAAAAGAAAAAAAAAAAGCCTAGACTTCAAGGAAAGTAATGCTGCACAAGCTTTATCAAATCCTCCCTATCAGCACTGTAATTCTCAATAAAGCTCAGCATGACAGTTCAAAATAAAACAGGGACATGACAAGACAATAACTCCTGGAGCATTAGAGTAAGGTTCAATAAGTTTCCCTTCCCCATTAGTGCTCTCCCCAACATTCTCTTGAAGCATCTGAGGGAGCCAAAGAGGTAGTAGAATTTATTCTTACATGTACCAGGACTGATTTTCTTTTATTCTTTTTTGTGCCTTCTTAAACCAGCCAGTATTGTGATGATTGAATTCTCTTTGCACACTTTAAACATGAAGTGGGAAGGAAAGTATGGGTTACCTATGACAACGCTAGTGCTGTGTAAACAAGCGGAAAAACCGCCTTGGCAAACCATATGCATTTATTTTGTTCATGAGTCTGGTCATTGGCTGTGAGTAAACTTGTCTAGATTGGGCTTGGCTGGTGTGGCCGCGTCTTCCTCCTGGAATTCAAGTCAATGAAGAGGTCCTAGTGGGTAAGTGGAAACATGCACGAGGTTTCTTAATGTTCCAGTTTGGAAATGGCACACTGCCGTGTCTGGCCCATTGGGTTCGTCAAAGCAAGTAACAGGGCTGAAGTCAAAGTCAAGGGGTGGGGAAATAAACTCCTGAAGATGATCATCTGCAAAATTACAAGGCCCAGGTGCAGGAATGGTGAAGATCGGGGTTGTTATTATAGTATATCTTGGTAGACAGAAGGATCTGAAACATAGATCTATTTTAGGTAAGAAAAAACTTAGGTAGTAAGGAAGAGATGTTAAATGCGAATTTCAGATCAACAATACCTTTTTCTGTATCAGTATGTGTCATGCAATATTTAGTGGTTGGTTCGGAGTACACTGGTCTACTTTGGATTTGTACAATATTTTGGACCCGTACATATACTAAATAATGCATTACTTACCTGAAATTCAGATTCAACTCCATGTCATGTTATTTTCTTCACCTAAATCTGGCAACCCTAAGGATAGAGCTATTGAGGTAATGGTGTCTCCAAGACGCTGGGGAGGGAGAACTCTTAGATAAACTGAGCTTTGCAAACCTGTTCTGTTTCTTGCCTCTGAAGATGTTCTCCTGATTCCATACCTTTGTTCTTGCCTATTTCCCACCAGGAACACAGTTTTTGGCAGAGATGATGTACAGCCGTTGCCAGTATGTTGACCAGCTAGTGGCCTTTCTGATAAATAGGATGTCTGAATGATTGGGTCGTGCCCATGTGGTTCCAGCTGTTAAGTATTTTTATTTTTACTCTTGGTTATTGGCAGACATGAAGGCACCTCAATGTGAGTTAATGTTGTAGGCCCACTGACAAAGCTGATAATTTGGTGCCGGACAAGACATTAATCTTTTAATGTGTTCCAAAATATTTATGTAAAAGTTCATCTAACCATTGTAAAAGGAAAGGGCAAAACATATAACCCCCTCAGCAAATACTAAAGCCAGATGGTTACAGAAACTATTTCTTAGAAAGTGATTTTAAGTGGATCTATTTTTATCTCGTAGTTTTTATTGCTAAATAATAAATGGTGACAAACTTAGTGGTTTCAAACAATAATCAGTTATTACCTAACAATTGTATGGGTTCAGCCAGGCATGGCCAGGTTCTCAGTTCAGGGTATCACAGGCTGAAATCTAGGGGTCTGCCAAGTGAGTTATTTGGTGAGTGGCAAAAAAATCTACTTCCAGGTGCATTCTTGCTGGCAGAATTCAATTCCCTGCAGTTAAAGGACTGAGGTCCCTATTCTCTTGCCAGCTGTCAGCAGAGGCTACTCTCAGCTCTGGACACCACCTATGTTCCTTGACATCTGGCCTCCTATATTCTCAAACCAGCAATGGCACTTCTAATCTTTGACTTCATTCTCTGCAACCAGCCAAAGAAAATTCTGTACTTTTTTTTTAAGTTTTATTTACTGATTTATTGATTTATAAAATTTTTTTTAAATGTTTATTTTTGAGAGTGAGAAAGAGTGAGCATGAGTGGGAGAGGGCAGATAGGGAGAGGAAGACACAGAATCCAAAACAGGTTCCAGGCTCCCAGCTGTCAGCACAGAGCCCGATGTGGGGCTCGAACCCACGAGCCGAGCCGTGAGATCCTTACCTGAGCCAAAGTTGGACACCCAACTGACTGAGCCACTCAGGTGTCCCTACTTAGTTATTTTTGAGACAGAGAGAGCCAGTGGAGGAGGGTAGAGGGAGTGGGAGAGAATCCCAAGTAGGCTCTGCACTGTCAGTGTAGAGTCCAACACAGGGCTCAGTCTCATGAACCATGAGATCATGACCTGAGCAGAAATCAAGAGTCTGATGCTCAACCAACTGAGCCACACAGGCACCCTGAAAATTGTGTACTTTTCAGGGGCTCATCTGATTAAATTGGGGCCCACCTCAGTGCTCTCTGTTATCTTCAGATCAATTTATTGCAAGATTCCTTTCCAGCAGTACCTAGATAAGTGTTTGAATTAACTGGGAGAAGGTGAGTGTATGCCAGGAGCCCAGAATCTTAGAATTCTGCCCGCCACACCAACCATGCTTTCTGGGGGGCTTCACAACTTTTCCTTCCACACCAGGAGTCTCCTATCCCATCCCAAATCCAAGAGTTTCATTTAGCCATCTGTTGCACTCTAAGAAATGATCACTTTTTTCTTCATTACCCCAATTTACCAGGGACTGATTTCATGCCCCTTATAATTGATGCCCTGACTAGCCTATCCCAGATAAAACCCTGCATTCCCATTCACTGAATCTCTGTATGGCGTGCTGCAGTCATTTTCTTTTGTGAGCTTCTTTATTCCATTTTATATTATACATATTTTCAGTGGCAGGCAGGATAAAATATTATTTTTTTTTCTCAGTCTCTTCAACTTTCCCATAGCAAAGCAGTTTGAATCTAACGGGATCTCATGAGTTTTTTTCAGTTAATTTCCAGAACATACATTTTCCTCTAATTGTGTGTCATTTTCTTGTGTACTTTATATGTTAAAAATACCCAGCATAGCATGAGCTACCCACACAGGCTTATGCTGGAAGAAGGGTTTGCTGCCCTTGTGCAGTTGTTTCTTGATATCAGATATTTATTCCATGTTAATTTCTTCTGTGATGATTAACAGCTAAGATTGATTTGCATGCTTTTCATTTTGTATATGATCTATTTTTCCTCAGGACTCTGACTTTTACAAACACCACTAATTATTTTGCCTTCCATTTATTCCAGAAGATGGCGCTGCTGCTGCTTCTCCAGCAAAGGAGCTTCGTAAAATAGGAAGAAAGCCTCAGTAGGATATTTTAGCATTTCATAATAATACACCAAGCATCCATATTGACAAAAATATATTTGAAAAATGACATTTGAAAAGACCTAGTACATTACTTTTCCTCCTCCTGTTAGGCTTAGTTGTATAGAAGAAATGATCACGACTCCTACTCATTAAAAGAAACGTGTTGAGGTAAAAGGAATAACCTTCTGTGTTGTCCTGTTATGTGAATAAGGACTCAGTTGGTGACCGAACTGAATAGTTACTCTTTCTGAGAGGTCAGCGGTGGCTTTGGATGTTAGATACAGACCCACAGATGCCTTCCTAACTGGTCGGTTCTACTTCGAAAAGTGTTGTCACCGATGGTTTTCACTTAAAGCATGAAAAGTACATATTGCTATTAATAGAAATTTGAGCTCTTACTCTTAGATGATTTACCTTTTAAAGAGCTTTTTTTTTTTTTACTACATTAATAATGTTAAGTATTCCATAAATGTCAGAGATTGTGCATTCTTTTATACCTGGAAACCTCACATTGGAATTTAGTTTTGTATTCAGCTGTTTAGGTACTGAACATTTTACCAATGGATCAAACCTATTAACAAGTACTTTCATTCGAGGCAATAAAGAAGTAGGATACAGAAGAATAAGGACTAAAAGTTTATACTAGTGATTTGAAATCAAGAAAAAAAGTTATTATTTACATAAAATAAGAGGCTTGGAAACAAATGGCAGTGAATGCTTTGGGAAAGTAATGTATTTACTTTAAAAATATATTAATTCTGTGAATTAGTTAGTGTACTGGTTATTTTTATGGCTGTGGATATGCACATCCTAGCATATCTTTTGAAGAATTTGCAAAATTTTTATCTATATCCAACTAATTTAACTGTATCTCACTAGCCATCCTGATTTCATTAGTACATAATCATTCAACATTTGTTTCAACAAATGGTTATCGAGTGTCTTTATCATGGCCGGAATAGCTCTAGCTTCTACGTAGTCAAGAATCCCAGTTCTTGGGGTACCTGGGTGACTCATTCAGGTGAGTGTCTGACTCTTGATTTCAGCTCTGGTCATGATCTCATGTTCACGGGATCAAGCCCCTGTGTTGGGCTCTTCACTGAGTGTGGAGCCTGCTTGGGATTCTCTCCCTCTGCTCCTCTCCCGTTTATGCACTCTCTCTCTAGAATAGAAAAAAAAAAAAGAATCCTAGTTCTAATGTAGCTTATAGTCTAGTAGAGGGAGACAGGTATTGTGGGTTGAATTGTGTACCCCAAAAGGGGGGTGTTGTTGTGCTGCCCCCTGGTATTTGTGATTGACCTTATTTGGATATAGGTTGTTAGTAGATGTGATTCAATTAAAATGAGGTCTGGGGTGCTTGACTGTGTTAGAAGAACATTTGGTTCCTGATCTTGGGATTATGAGTTCAAGCTCCACTTTGGGCATAGAGATTAGTAAAATAAGTACGTAAATAAGTAAACTTAAAAAAAATTAAAACGATGTCTTATTGGATTATGGTGGTCCCTAATACACTAGCTGGCATTGTATTCATGAGAGAGAAATTGGGACACAGACACTGACAGAGAGGAAAAACGCCATATGGCAATAGAGGCAGAGATTGGCGTGATGTGTCTGTAAGCCATGATATGCCAAAAATTGCTGGCAAGGGAAGGCTCCTTTGCTAGAGGAGCCTCAAACATATATATATATATATATATATATATATATATATATATATATATATATATATATGGAGAGGTAGAAGGAGAGAGAGAGAATCCCAAGCAGGCTCTGCACTCCGTGCAGAGCCCAATGTGGGGCTCTTCTTATGACCCTGGGATCATGACCTGAGCTGAAATCATGAGTCAGATGCTTAATTGACTGAGTCACCTGCGGCAGCCCAAGAAAATAAATTTCTGTTGTGGTAAGCAACTCATTTTGTGGTAATTTGTTATGGCAGCCCCAGGAAACTAATACAACAGGTAATAAAAATTCAAGTAGCAAAGTTTTTAGGAAAAAGTGGTTTTGAAAAATAGCGCTAGGATGGGGGATAGGGAACATGACACACCTTGCTCTTTTAAATGGTGTGATTACAGAAGGCCTCATGGAGGAGGTGACATTTGAACAAAGAATTAAAAGAACTGTTGGAGATAGTCATGTAAATATCTGGAATGGTCCAGGCAGAGCAAACAGCAAGTGCACAAGTCCTGAGACAGGAGAGTATCTGCTGTATGGTTGTTTTAGTTTCACAGTTCTGCAAGTCACAAGTCTGAAATCAAACTGTGCACAGGGCCACACTCCCTCCAAAGTTTCTAGATGAGAATCCTTCCTTGCCTCTTCCATTTCTGACGGCTCAGTGTGTTCCTTGCTTGTGGTTGCATCACTTTAATCTTCGCCTTCATCTCCACGTGACGTTCTCCTGTGTGTCTCTGGTTTGGCCTTCTCTGTGTATCTGTGTCTTCTTCTTGTATAATTTGTAAGCACGGCTGTCACGGGATTTAGGGCCCACACTGGTAATCCAGCATGAGTTCAGTCAAGATAATTACACCGGCAAAGAAGCTTTTTTCCAAATACGGCCATATTTATTGCTTACACAGGGCTCGTCTCTTTGAAGACGACCATTCATCACGGTGCATGTGTGCTTGGATGGCAGGAAGGAGACCTGTGTGGCTGGAGCAGAAGCATGGAGAGCAAGAGAAGGCAGAATGCTGTCAGAAAAGAATCTGGGTGAAGGTTCAGAGGGACCACGTAAGGCATCAGAGGTCACTGTCCTAACTCTACCTGTCTTATCTGAGTCAGATGCTTAAGAGTACGTCTCAGTAGTGTTACCTGTGTTGACATTGTACAACAGATCTCTAGAACTTTTTCATCTTGTAAAACTTGGTAAAACTGAAACCCTGTTCCCCTTTAACACCCAGTTGCCCATTTCCTCCTCCCCCCACCCAATCTCTGGTAACCACCATTCTACTTTCTGTTGCTATAACTTTGACTGCTTTAGATACCTCCTATGAGTGTAATCATGCAGATTGTGTGTGTGTGTGTGTGTGTGTGTGTGTGTGTGTGTGTGTGAGAGACTGACTTATTTCAGTTAGCCTAAGGTCTTCAAGGCTCATCCATGTTGAGGTATGCCATAAGATATCTTTCTTTTTTAAGGCCGAGTAATATTTCACTGTAAGTGGCTACCACATCTTCCTTATCCATTCACCCGCCAACAGGCATTTGCGTTGCTTCCACCTCTTGGCTATTGTGAATAATGCTGAAATGAACCTGGGTGTCCGTATATCTTTATGAGATCCTGCTTGGAATTCTTTTGGACACGTACCCAGACATGGGTGATCATTTTGAAAGTCTTGAAACTGTTCAAAAAATATCAGTGGGATTTCATAACTCCTTTTTTTTGTGCCTGGTTTTAGAATTCATTTAAAAATTTTTCATGTCTGCGGTGCTTACTACACTCTTTACGTACTAGCGGCCAAGTAATGTATGCATCCAGATCTTCTAAAATGTCAGCCCTTCTCAAACATCAGACAAATCCAATTGTTCATCATTTATTTTCAAGGAAAAAGGAGTCACCCCAAGTTTATTTTGCATTTTATTGAATTGTCTGGTCAGCTACTTAGTGATAAATGCAATGAGAAAATCTGGTGATAACTGGCATTTGTTTCTATGGGAGAATCTAAATTTGCTGTTTCTGATTCTGGTATTAAAGTTTCAGAAATCTGAGCTTTCATGGAATTTGTTAGTATTTATCCCTCTTTTTCTTGCCTTTGGAAATCTAAGACAGATATTTTTAAAATTAATTTTTACCTGACACATACATTTAAGTATGATTGCAACTGTAATAATATTTCACACCTCTATTATATCACAGAAGCATCATTTTTTTTTTTGTTACGGGAATAATTAAGATCTAGTCTCTTAGCAGGTTTGATGATAGTGTAATATTCTTGTCTGTATTCATTATACTGTACATTAGGTCTTCAAGACTTACTTGTCTACTAGTTGAAAATTTGTACCCTTAAACAACATCTCTGCTGTTCCCCCAAACCCCAGCCCCTGGTAATGACCAGTTTTACTCTCTGTATTTATGATTTAAAGCCTTTTTAGGTTCCACTTACAAGTGATAAAGTATTTGTCTTTCTTTGTGTGGTTTATCTCACTTAGGATAAAGTCTTCAAGGTCCATTTGTATTGTTGAAAATGCCAGGATTTCCTTTTTTTTTACGGCTGAATAGTACTCGTGTGTGTCTGTCTCACATCTTAATCTCTTCATCCATTTGATTGACACTGAGGTTTTTTCCATATCTTGGCTATTAGGAATAATGCTGATATAAACATGGGAACACAGATCCCTTTTTTTGATATGCTGTTTTCATTTCCTTTGCACGTATACTTGGAAGTGGGATTGCGGGATCATAGTGTAGTTCTGTTTTTAATACTGTGAGGAATCCATACTGTTTTCCATAATAGCTGTATGAGTTTACGTTGCCAGCAAGAGTAAACGAGTTTTCTCTTTGCTACTTTCCCTTGCTATCCACTCCACTAGTTATCTTCCATCTTTTTTATAGTAGCCATTCTAACAACTTTGTAGTAATAACTCATTGTGGTTTTTATTTGCATTTCCCTGATGATAAGTGATATTGAGCATCTTTTCATGTGTCTCTTGGTCATTTGAGAAATGTCTATTTAGGTTCTCTACCCATTTTTTAAATTGGGTTGCTTGATTTTTCACTATTGAGATGTAGGAGTTTCTTATTTATTTTGGATATTAACCACTTACTAGATTACTAATTTGTAAATATTCTCTCTCACCCTGTAAGTTGCCTATTCCCTGTCATTTGTTTCCTTTGCTGCCAAGAAGTTTCTAATGCCTCAAATAAAGTATTAAATACTACTGGGGAATGTGGGCATCTTTGTCTTGTTCATTATAGCATTGTTGCTCTTGGTGTTTATTAGGTAAAATGCTGGCTCTGGGGCATGCACATATGTGTGTAATACTTAGAAAAATAATCATTGAGCTTTTATTTTAATCAGAAATGGATGCTGATTATTTTTTTAGTATCCTTTTAGCATCTATGAAGTTTATCACAATTTCTTTCTCCTGAGCTTTAATAATATAGTGAGCCATTTTAATAAGTTGCTGAAAATGAAACCGTTCTTAGACTTTTTGACACAACCTCACTTGCCCATGATATACTGTAGTTGTGATGCCTTAATGAATTCTGCTTGTCGATATTTTATTTGGGATTTTTGCTTTGACAGTCATAAGTGACATGGGTCTTTGTTTCTTGATTGTCCAGTTTCTATCAAGTTTTTGCATCAGTGTTACATTTGCTTCATAAAAACGCTTTGTAAATGTCCCTTCTTTTTCTGTGCTATGAAACCATTAAGGGGCACTGGGTCTATTTGGCCTTTGCTGTACTGACTTTGTTCTTTTTTTTTTTCCCCCCAATGTTTATTTATTTTTGAGAGACAGACACAGAGCATGAGCAGGGGAGGGGCAGAGAGAGGGGGAGACACAGAATCCAAAGCAGGCTCCAGGCCCTGAGCTGTCAGCACAGAGCCTGATGCAGGGCTGGAACCCAGAAACTGTGAGATCATGACCCCGGCCAAAGTCAGACACTTAACTGACTGAACTACCCAGGTGCCCCATTGGCTTTGTTCTTTGTACCTGGGCTTGGCGGTTCTGGAGCTGGTATTTGATAACATGCTCTGTTTCTTCGACATTTGTTGATCTATTCATACTTTTTCTTTCTATGAGAATCAATTTTGCTAAATTATATTTCTTAGAAAATTAGCAATTTAACCTGTTTTTCAGATATATTTGCAAAGACCGTATTATGATTTTTCTGTTAGAATCCTGGCAAGAAACTGCTGGCATATTTAGCCTGCACGTTCTGAAGAAAGTTAAATAAAAGAACAAAGATGATGTAGACAAGCTTGAAGAAACTCAAAGAGGAATACAGGATTTGGGGCTCTTAACAATAGGGAGCTCTCACCAGTGCAGGGAAGGGGCAAAGGGAAAGAACAACTCCAGGGGTGGTTTCATAGTGAAGACCCAGCTGGAAATGGAGCCTTCGGGAAGGAATGCAGATAGTGTACAGTAGCTTAGTGGGAGGGTTCTTGGGGTCAGTAAATAACCCAATCTTATTTCCTTGCCATTTCCTGATTTTCCATTTGGCCAAACCCAAATGAAAACCAGAGGGCAAGGAAGGTTGCAAATTCTGAGTCAGTCGTCCCTTGGCCCAGGGCAGAGAAAAGAAAGTAGGGAGGGACATTTGGGAGAAATGTAGTACAATTTTAAAAATGTAGTCTTTCCTTGAGTGATTGTTTTTCCTAAGTCTTTTCTTACTTTGTATATGTTGAACTTTCTTTGCTTGACCAGGTTGGCTAGTAGTTGATCTATTTCATAGATTTGTTTTTAAAGCTTATTTATTCAACTTTCTCTTTTCAACCTCATTAAATTTCCTTTCATCTTCATTATTTTCTTTATATTTTCTTTTCATTTACTTTTTGTTCGATTTTTTTTTTTACCTTTCCAGTTGGATGATTAGTTTTCATCAGTACATACATAAGGCTAAGTTTTCTGTGCATTAAGTGTATCCCCAGACTCCCATTTTTATTCTGTGTTTAGATCAAAACTCTACTTTGGACTTGCCGGGTTCATAATTTTACAAACTGTAGATGTTGGAAATTGTAAACAAGCCTGCTAAGGAACACTAAAAATCTGCAATTCATGGCTATATATCAACAAATACCCTCTTATGGGATGAATACAAAGCAAACACAGCCCTACAGTTATGAGAATCCATGCTTGTGGGTTGTGATACAGTTATCAGTGTCTATCATCATAGATGGAGTGAAAAGGTGATTTGGCTCAAACGATCATGGTGAAAGTAACAACAAAGTATTCAGAAAGCTGCATTAGATGTCTCAGCCCTGGCTCCAGTGAATTGAAGATGGTGATATTAAAGTATGGCAGCATCAGTTGCTTTCCAAAATGTGACAGAAAAAGAAATGCTGCATTTCTTAATATGTTATTTTATAAAATAGGTGATTTTCACTATAGTTATGCATTACCGTATTAAAAAGTTCAATATAGAAATGGGGCATTTGAGTATATCAAATCAATACCCAAGAAGTTTTTTAGATATTCACATTGGAAGAGGTACATATATATATTTTTTTGGTGTGTGTATAGAGTGAGGATGGGTACCTTCAAATTGGAAAATGAAGATAAATGCTTTAATTTAAGTTTCCCTTAGGAACATGAATTTAAGTATGATTTCTGTCTCTTACAAAACTATCTTCTTTGGAAAAGTTACTTCCTAAACCATGATGGACCTCACTGATAAGTTTTGCATATGGATCATTTCTATTGTATAGACATATTGTTAGTATTAGTAGTTTTACATGTCAGGTACTTACTTGTGTCACAGTGTTTGACACATAGATGTTAATTCAGTTAATAATTAGAGGTTAATTAGTATATTATTATTGCCTGTGTGTTTTTCTTACCCTTTTTCCTACTGGGATTTCATGAATCATGGCACCAAGTCGTACTCTATCCTAATCTCCAAACATGGTGTGGAGCACAGAGGAGTTGATCTATAAATACTTTCTTCAAGGATTATTATTTTTATTTTTATTTTTTTACCCTATGATGGAAAAGCACAGTGTAAGACAGAACTCTGGGGAAGGTAACAGGAAGTACAATAAGAGATAGCACTAAAACTAAACCGGATATGGAAACTAAGCAATTTGAGGGTAACCCCTTAGAATACAATAAATAGGGCATTTTATGGAGGCAGTGTCATATCATGCAAAGAACAAATGCTTTGGAATTGGAACTGCGTTTTAATTTGATTTGATTCATTGGAGAGCTATGTATTCTAGGGGAAGTTATTTGAAAACTCTGTTTTCGCATCTGTTTTCACATCTATAGATGTAAAAATAAAAAGAAATGAAGATGGCTAGTGAATAGTATCTTTCTGAGTATTAATTGAGATGTCTGTAGTACTAACAGTATTATGTGGCACATAGTAACCATGTAACAAGTGTTTCTTGGAAGAACATCCTTTTGAACCTCAATAAAATTTAGATCCCAGTTTTAGTTAAACTAACTTGACAAAGAAATGGTTCTCTGACAGTGAGCTAAGAAAAGTCCTATAGTCATTTCTCATGAAATTCATTGTGTGATTTTTATTCTATTTTCTATGGTTTTCCTGTGATCTACAAGGTGAAATACAATTGTGAACAGAGGAGAGTTTAAGTTTTCATCATTCTAATGCTCTAAAGAAGAGGGAATATAACATATAAATGGACTTCTTAGGAGTTTCTTTGGAAAGAGCACAAAACTAACATTCTTGCTCTTAAATCCAGTACATGGAAGGTTGTGATCCGTAAGACCAAAAAATGATACTGTTAGGCTGTAATCAATGATACATGTGATTAGAGTTGCTTGGGAGTAACCATGTGCACTTGCTCAGCCATCCATGTGACCGAACATATTTTTCTCATTCATTCCATTGGGTACCTAAAACATTTGAGTTGTCAACCTATATTCAAAATAGAAATAGCTGCTAGTATAGACGTGGTACCTAAGTATTCCCCCCCAAACTCTGATAGTACTCTTTGGAAAAAAAATAGCTTTATTACCCTTTAAATGTGGTGGAGACTTGTCCATCAAAGGATGATAGCAAAGCACAGTGTTAATAGTCTGGCACTCTTTTGTCACCTGTGAAGCAAGGATGCTGATAAACAGCTGCCAGAATGAACCATTTCCTTGGAATGGCACCACTGGATTGGTACGAAGCAAACACCCTACAATTAAGCCCATCTATTGGGTGTGTCAGAAAAGGCATGTTTCAGGAGCAGAATCTCAGATGCCTTAGGTATTCTTTTTCTGCTTCTAGACTTTGTTCCCATTGATGAATGAGAAGCTGCCTTTGTGCTCTGTAATGATTGTCTGAAAAGTTATTTCTGATAGTTGAATACACTTCCTAATATTGATTATCCTACAGGGATACAGCGAGTTCATAAAATGGTTCTTTACTAAGCCGTAAGAAGTTTAAGAAATGGTGAAGCAAATTTTAGACTGGAGAAAAGAATATAGAGAAGGTTAAGATGGCTGCTGTATCGGGGCTACCAGAAACTTAGGTAACTATTGAGGAAGCAGTATTTGCTTGTTGAGTGAAAAAATAAATCTTGATATTTTGCAGTACTGATATGAGAAAAGAATAAAAGAATGAACACGTGAGAAATGCAAAATGAAGTGATAACTCATGCAAAATTTCAATGTGCAATATCAAGAAAACAAAATATATTTGTGAACTTCATGGGAATATAATTTAGGACTATAATATTAAAAGTTTCATAAGTTAATAAGAAAAACTTAATACAATTCATTTGTGAAAATTCAGGGAAATAGATATAAAATGTTTCTAGTCATAGCTGCATATATTCTTATTAAAATTTTTTGTTTCTCAACTCAAGTCTGATGGGAAATATGTAGGAAAGCCTAGTAAAAATAATGCATATATGAATGAATTATATATATGAATTTCATATAATTAGATATTGGGTGGTCTCTAAGATCATAGTAGTCAAACCTCCAGTGCTGATCCAGACTTAGAGTTTGTTCTGTTGTTTCTGAGTTTTACTTAAATTTTTTCTCCATGGGTTTGGCATTGCTAGATTTCATCAATATGGCACTGTCACTAAAGATTGTTGTTACACTGCCTTTTGCACCAATGGTATAATTTTAAATCTAAGTTATTTTTTTTTTTTAATTCTACACATGCACTTTTTAATCTCACCTTACCTATTCATAGATTGCTATCCAAAGCTAACATAGAGGGTTAGATACAGGATTCATTTAGGTTTTTCTTCTTCTTCTTCTTCTTCTTCTTCTTCTTCTTCTTCTTCTTTAAAGTTTGTCTGTTTGGAGCAGGGGAGGGGCAGAGAGAGAGGGAGAGAGAGAATCCCAGGGAGGCTCAGCCCTTAGCCCAAAGCAGGGCTCAGTCTCACATCCATGAGATCATGACCTGAGCCGAAATCAAGAATCGGTTGCTCAGGTGACTGAGTCACCCAGGCACCCCTAGGTTTATCCACTTGTTAACAAAAAATTTATAACCCCACAATAGAGACTCCTCAGGTATGGCACGTATTTCATAGCCTCAGAGAGAGGCAGGTATGGACAAAGGGGATTGGCATGTGCCACCTGGTGACTTAAGAGAGCAAGCCCTCCCAAACCCTAAGATGATTGAATTTTTTTAATCAAGTCTGACTCACCTGAGACACTAAGAAAAAAATATTCAATCATTAGCTCTTCTGAAAATTTGTTCAGGGTTTTATAATGGATGCATTCCAAGGTGAATTGAAAGGTAGGCCCACACAGCAGGATGAGGAGCAAGGAATGGTGGTTCCTGGAAGGACTTGGCCCATACCTTGGGTGGGAGTATCTGAAATCTGTTCATACCTTGTCCAGTCATGACCCTTTTGTAAAAGGCTCTGGTGCATTGATGATGGTAAGAAATAATCCAGAGTGATCACAAGAGGAGTACTTTGAAGTGGCTCATCCTGTAATCTGGACAAGTGCCATTACCTCCTTTGAAACTACAGGGGCAAGCATCTAGCAGTCTTTTTAGTGATAGATTGTCTACATGTTGGAGCCCACAACATCTTAAATCAGATAAAAGCTACCACTGAAGATTAGTATCTGAAGACCTTTGGTATAAATTAGGCCAATGCATTCTTGTCAAAAATGAGGAAAACCAAGCTTCAGGATATTAAATTAAAAGGTTGCACACCCATCTACCACAAAAATGAAACACAAATCCTTATTCCCTGACTCCTATTCTTGGATTCCTCCCTATATACATCATTCTCTCCTTTTTCTGGAAAGAGTATTAATAATTTCTGAGTACCAGTTCATCTACAGCTTCTTTACTGCTACTATAACTGCTACTAAGCTATTAATTTGAGCTAACATTTATATAGTACTCACTGTATGTCAGGCCCTATTCTAAATTATGTAAACATGTTAGCTAATTTAATCCTCATAAAAACTCCAAGATAGATGTTATTATAATCCCCATTTTATAGATGAGGAAATTGAAATTTAAAGGGGTCAAGTATCATGCTCAACGTCATGGTGCTAGTAATTACTTAAAAAAATCCCTTAAGCATTCAGATATTTTACTCTGATTAAATTTTTGAGAAGTAGAAATGTATGGTAGACTTTCTGATGTGTGTCTGGCTTGTTTCCTCTCCCTCTCCCCCCCCCCCCCCCCCCTCTCTCTCTCTCTCTCTCTCTCTCTCTCTCTCTCTCTCGTGCACACACACGATCTATGATGTATGTTCAAAATATGACTGCAGGTGATTAGTTAAGACTTTTCTGGAAAGACCCATGCAGCAGTCACTCTGTTGGCAGGACTTCGGGATTTGCACAATGGTTCCAAGACTATGCTTTTAAATCCTGCATTACTGTTTTTCTTTTCACCTCTCCCTCTCTCTCCTTTGCATTCTCCTCTTCGCTACTCTGTCACATTGTGTCTTCTTTGGGTTTCTTCTTTGTCATCTTTTCTTCCTTTTTCCTTTCTTCTGAGCTTTTTCATTAGACTTCTCAGGTCCCTCCCTCCTCAACATTCCCTCTCTAATCGTCTGTGTTATTGTGCTTTTCCGGAGTTAGTTTCTCACTTTGTTTTTCTTGTTCTTTTTCTTTTTCTTTTTCTTGCCTGAGACAGAACAACTAAAATGCTGAATCAATCTCTCAAATAAGTTGGTGCTTTTTTCCTATTGGATATTGACATTAATTACAGTAGTCAGTGCCATGTTTTTACTTGTAACAAATGCACCCAAAAACCTTTAATCCTTAGCTGCTTGAGACCATACTTTCTGAAGATCAGTGAATTTGCTCACCGTGCTAAAAAGGAGATGTGATTTTTTTTTTGGGGGGGGGCTTACTCTGTTTCAGCATTTTAAAGTGCTATAGCTTTCAGACATAACTGTACTTAAGAAAACCAAAACATGTGCACCATGAAAAGGATAGAAATGAAAAACTCTTAAAATCATGCTTTCCAAGGAACGATGATGGGAAAAAATTATTCAGAGGAAGATAACTCTTATTATGTTAGTGATAACTTATAAATATTTTGATAAGTTTGAAGTTTGGCTGGGAGAGATATTAACTCAAGACTGTTCTGGTAAGGATGTGAAAGAGAGAAAATGAGAGTGGTTTTGAATCAGTTACCATGTGATAGAATTTCTCTAAGAAAAATAATGCATAAATGTTTGCAAAGAGGTAACAGAAGTGCGAAATTAATCAGCTTGTGTCCTCATTCACATTTGCCTTCCTAAAACCAAAGTATTGAGAAATATCTAAAAGGGGAGATGAGATAACTCTTCAAATGAATACTATCAATCACTTTAAAGGATTCAAACATTGGATGAAAATTACTCAAAAGATTATGATAGAGCAGAGGAAGGGATAATTTGTCTTGAAATGATGCCGACACGGAGAGAGGATGTGGTAATTAGTAGAAGCTGAAAGGGTCTGATCTTTTGCGGTAGGGGTGACTATGGTTGGACACCCGGAGCTATTTTGGGGGACATCAGTCAACAGATGTTTCTAGCATCATCTGGCAAACAGAAAGTTCAAATTGTTACTTAGAGCTGAGGTGGGCAGCCTGATAACAGAGAACAGAAGCATTAGAAGTAGCTATTGGCCGCCCTCATCTGGAATAAATTTGCATAGGCTTCTGCAAGTACTTGTGGATTAACAGCCATTATACTGGAGTTTACAAACAGATGCTAAGGAGAACTGGCTACTGCTGGTGACAAGAGGGGGAGAGACAGGCTCATTGTCTCCTGCTGGTCTAACAGAGTTGTACAACTGTGAATATGGTAATAATGTACTATTTAAAACTGTTTTTAAATCAGAGATTCCATGTTTCTGAAATAAGAATTTTAGAAATTTCTTTTGAGAGGCAGAGACTTTTACGGTAGAGAAAATATTGAGTAAGTTTACAAAAATTAATTTATGTGTTTATTTTGGCTGGGATTTGTTTTAGGGGGAGAAAGAGTCCTAAAACATCTTTACCAATTGTTTGGAGTGTCTAAATCTATACATTGGATGTAACGAGACTTTATAACAGTAAATGCCTTCCATTACTTTACCATAAGTATCAGTCAGCGAATCGGTAACTTTATGCAAGATACGTAGATGGCCCTTATATTTATTTTACCCAGGAAGAAAGTCGTTGTCGGAAAGATTCCTTCAATCAGTGGGACAGTTGGGGTTCTTGTAGCCCAGAGCTCTGTGTCTGCCGTAGTGTTCCTTTCCAGGGCTGTTTCTGACGAGCGTGTTCTGTCTGCCCAGTTTTAAAGACCTTTGGCCAAACCAAAGGTTCAAAGAGGTTTGACATAACTGTGTTGAATCATTTGTATTGTTTAAAATTGAGGGATTCATCATGTCCACAGAGGGATCATAATAAGAAGAATGTGAAATTATTAAACTTGAGATCAGTTGATTGATCTGATGGTGCTTTTTATGGCTCCAGAGTCATGCTTTAGGGAAGACAGAGTATGTTGATAAAATAAGTTAGTAGATACTAACAGTGACACTGAAAATCAAAGGAGAAAATATGGATTGGGTAGTGGGTGGTGTTAATAAAACTACCTTCTTTTATATAAAACATACATATATATAGATATTTGCAACTTATATGTATCTACACATAGATGCAATAAATATATGTGACTATATATATATACACACACACACACAATCAAGATAGATTCATACTTAATTATGAGAGGTCAAACTATAAAATTAATAGAAGAAAAAGTAGAAGATTTGGGGGATCCTAGGGGTGGGTAGAATTTCTTAAATAAAACTCCCAAAGTGTATGTGCTTTGGAGAATACACCAGTAACAGGCTTTCTAAAAAAAAAAAAAATCTGACAACGTTTAGTAAAATTAAATGTTTGCACACCCTGTGACCTTGCATCTCTGCCCAGGATAGGTAGGTCAGAGAATTCTGACACAGGTCTATAAGGAAAATATTTAAATGACTATTTTGTATAACTTAAAACTTAGGCAATGTTGTAGACAGATTATATCTCAGTGAAGTTGGAAAAAAAAAAGTTGAAGGCAGGAATATGCAGAGCTCAGAGGAAATGGTAAGTAAAATGTGGCCAGTTCGTCCTCTAGAATCACGTGTAGCAGTAACAGAAAACTAGATGCACACACATAACTGCTCTTAAAAACAAACAGCTCTTTAAAAAGATAGGGTGAAATTAAAACAGAGAGAAACAAACTTCCATGCACGTACACAATACAATACATAGAAAAGAATGGATACCTAACATTAGAAAATGAGTCACTGGCATGGGATGGAAATACTGAAGAGTTGGGATAAAAAAAATAATGAATACATAGAGCAAGAGATTGGCTTTCCAGAGATGAATGATGATGATGTTCTATGAATTATGGAGTGTAATTAGTCAAACCACTGCAAACAAACAGCCTAATAATTAATGACTTAGAAATGCAGATGAACTAGGTATTATTTGGAAAAGGAGAGAGATGTTTTTTTTCCATGACCTCAAGTAAAGCAATGGTGTGATGTAGAGGAACATCATGGTAAACTGGGAAAAAAATGGAAAGATGTAACATTAAAAGCTGACCTCTTGGCAGAGGTTTGTTAGCTTTGCAAATTATTTAAACTCTGGGAGTCTCAGTTTCCTAACTGGTATACGGGAATGATAATGTACTATATACACACATAACAATGGTGCTTTGTACATTTTTAAGGGTATAAAATATTATAAATACATGTAGTCCATAAAAGGGTTTTTAAATGATGGCTTCAGCTTTTTAAAATAGGCTGCTAATTCCCAAATCTGTTCAGCCACAACTTTCAGTTGTTATCCAGAATCATATACTTACCTTGTGGTTTTATGTCTCTACTTGGATATGCAACAGAATCATTACTCGCAGCTCTTTGAACCGGTTCTTTTGAATTTTTTCCTATTTCAGTGATTGGTGTTATTATCCACATATATTCTAAGACTTGCTCCTCAAAATTTAATGACTGTCTTTCCTCTCTGATTCATCTACTCTTCCAAGTAACAATGAAGTTCTGTTAATTATAACTCTTAATTGTTCGTCTTCATCTTCAAAATAAATGTCTTCATTTTGGTACCATTCTAAATTGCTTAAATTTGGAATGATTTAGAATGATCTTTCTAAAGGTAAAGCGTATTAAATTACCCTGCTCAAAATCCTTTCATGTGTCCGTATTCCCCCATGCATAATGTCTAATGTAAATAGTTGATTATGGTCTGAGCTTTGCTTATTGCCACTCAACCTTCGCATGAGTGTCTTTCAAACACCAGATCAGAACACTTCAGTGTCTCAGGTCTTTTATGTTGGTAGGTGTTGAGCAACCCTTGTGAATGGGGTCGAAAATTGAGTGCACCACTCATAGTGTGGTTGAGTATCCTGTTGGGACATTATGATTTTCACATCCCTATGTGGACATATACGTACATGTGCCCATACATATGTGCATTTATGCACACATACACATATATACGGACTCTAGATGTCAAATTTATTTTTTAACCTGACCCCCAGAATCCTCCATCTTATGTCACCTCTTTGTGCCAACCAACCTGAGTAGACTGCTTGCTAGTTTGTCACCATGCTATGCTTTCTCTTTCCTCTGGGGATCTCTTATTTACTTGCAGAAATCTTAGTCTTTCTTTATTGATTTAGCTTCAGAGTCCCCTCCTCAGGGAAGTCATTTTTGATCCTCGCACACTCCCCAAAGCAAGAGATCATGTCATTACTGTGTAACCCTATATTACATGCTTATACCTGTTGGCCCTCCGTTACACTATATCGTAATTTCTTGCTGAGGGATCTTTGTCTCTTGAAGCTGGTAGCTCCCTGAGAACAGGGCATGTGTGTTACTGTCATATTGATTGCATCTTCCACAAAATGGATGGATCTGAGAAGATCCTCTCCAAAATCCTTCCCAGCTCTTAATTTCTAGACTAATCTAATTTTTGGACTAGACATTTTAGGGAATACTTAGGATAAAGAACATAGTTATTAACTGATGGAATTTGTTCATCAGTATGGCTGAGCTACTGCTACTTAGAATTTGTCAATTTAGACGTGTTTGTGTCTGTTACAGATTGAATCTCATACACTTGGATATGGGACAGTATTCCCAATCATCCCCAGTCATTAGCACTATATAAGATGGATGAAAAAAATTAAGCTTCTAGGATTGGGTGGGAGCATCTAGGCTTTGTTGCCAGTATGTGAACATGCTGGCAAACCGTGAAAAACTCAGTCACTTGTCCCGAAATACTCACTTCTCTGGTGTAATGAAGAGATCCTATCTCATTCCATTTCTGTTTTAACCCAGGTGTTCTAAGTTTTACATGCATACACTTAATAATGTCCTTGTACCAGAAATACTGTAAATGATAAAGGGTATGTTTCTCAACATCCAATCATCCAAATACCTAGTAAACTATCCTTCCTTTAGTAATTTCAATAAACAAAAGTTATTATGTTTCTCTAAGGGAATTTTCCATCTGTGGAATTAATGACAGGGCCAGAACCAACAATTTTGTTAAGGCCAAGAGCAAAAGGGGGAAAATAAGAAACTTTAGAAAACTACTTATCTAGTGAAAACAAATCAATGGTGGGAGAAAAGACATTGTTAGAAATGCCCTAGCTCTGCTTACTAACCATCCCATTTTTCTTTTAAGAGAGAAAAAAAATATTTTTGAAGAGAATCCTTTGGGGCAGACCATTTCTTCTCTAAATTTTGCTCATATGTATTTTTAATTCTAAACTTAAATTGCCAGATGCCGTTTGAAATTCACTGACTTTTAAAATTCTAGTTTTGAAATGCCTTCATCACTGAGTTATCACTTGGGATCTTTGATTCACATAACTGTGGGAGATTTGAATTAGATCCTGTTACCTTTTGTCTTCTTGCCTTCAGCACTGTGCTTCTTTGCCTAGTTCTCTCCTCTGACCACACTCTCTCTGCCTGCCTTCTGCAAGAGCTGGGTTGTTTTTAAAGTTTGTTTGTTTGTTTGTTTATTTATTTATTTATTTTTTCAGTATATGAAGTTTATTGTCAAATTGGTTTCCATACAACACCCAGTGCTCATCCCAAAAGGTGCCCTCCTCAATGCCCATCACCCACCCTCACCTCCCTCCCACCCCCCATCAACCCTCAGTTTGTTCTCAGTTTTTAAGAGTCTCTTATGCTTTGGCTCTCTTCCACTAACCTCTTTTTTTTTTTTTCTTCCCCTCCCCCATGGGTTTCTGTTAAGTTTCTCAGGATCCACATAAGATTGAAACCATATGGTATCTGTCTTTCTCTGTGTGGCTTATTTCACTTAGCATAACACTCTTCAGTTCCATCCATGTTGCTACAAAGGGCCATATTTCATTCTTTCTCCTTGCCACGTAGTACTCCATTATGTATATAAACCACAATTTCTTTATCCATTCATCAGTTGATGGACATTTAGGCTCTTTCCATCATTTGGCTATTGTCGAGAGTGCTGCTATAAACATTGGGGTACAAGTGCCCCTATGCATCAGTACTCCTGTATCCCTTGGGTAAATTCCTAGCAGTGCTATTGCTGGGTCATAGGGTAGGTCTATTTTTAATTTTCTGAGGAACCTCCACACTGTTTTCCAGAGTGGCTTCACCAATGTGCATTCCCACCAACAGTGCAAGAGGGTTCCTATTTCTCCACATCCTCTCCAGCATCTATAGTCTCCTGATGTGTTCATTTTGGCCACTCTGACTGGCATGAGGTGATATCTGAGTGTGGTTTTGATTTGTATTTCCCTGATGACAAGCGACGTTGAACATCTTTTCATGTGCCTGTTGGCCATCCGGATGTCTTCTTAGAGAAGTGTCTATTCATGTTTTCTGCCCATTTCTTCACTGGGTTATTTGTTTTTTGGGTGTGGAGTTTGGTGAGCTCTTTATAGATTTTGGATACTAGCCCTTTTCCTGATATGTCATTTACAAATATCTTTTCCCATTCCGTTGGTTGCCTTTTAGTTTTGTTGGTTGTTTCCTTTGCTGTGCAGAAGCTTTTTATCTTCATAAGGTCCCAGTAGTTCATTTTTGCTTTTAATTCCCCTGCCTTTGGGGATGTGTCGAGTAAGAAATTGCTATGGCTGAGGTCGGAGAGGTCTTTTCCTGCTTTCTCCTCTAGGGTTTTGATGGTTTCCTGTCTCACATTCAGGTCCTTTATCCATTTTGAGTTTATTTTTGTGAATGGTGTGAGAAAGTGGTCTAGTTTCAACCTTCTGCATGTTGCTGTCCAGTTCTCCCAGCACCATTTGTTAAAGAGACTGTCTTTTTTCCATTGGATGTTCTTTCCTGCTTTGTCAAAGATGAGTTGGCCATACGTTTGTGGGTCTAGTTCTGGGGTTTCTATTCTATTCCATTGGTCTATGTGTCTGTTTTTGTGCCAATACCATGCTGTCTTGATGATGACAGCTTTGTAGTAGAGGCTAAAGTCTGGGATTGTGATGCCTCCTGCTTTGGTCTTCTTCTTCAATATTACTTTGGCTATTCGGGATCTTTTGTGGTTCCATATGAATTTTAGGATTGCTTGTTCTAGTTTCGAGAAGAATGCTGGTGCAATTTTGATTGGGATTGCATTGAATGGGTACATAGCTTTGGGTAGTATTGACATTTTGACAATATTTATTCTTCCAGTCCATGAGCATGGAATGTTTTTCCATTTCTTTATATCTTCTTCAATTTCCTTCATAAGCTTTCTATAGTTTTCAGCCTACAGATCTTTTACATCTTTGGTTAGATTTATTCCTAGGTATTTTATGCTTCTTGGTGCAATTGTGAATGGGATCAGTTTCTTTATTTGTCTTTCTGTTGCTTCATTGTTAGTGTATAAGAATGCAACTGATTTCTGTACATTGATTTTGTATCCTGCAAGTTTGCTAAATTCATGTATCAGTTCTAGCAGACTTTTGGTGGAGTCTATCGGATTTTCCATGTATAATATCATGTCATCTGCAAAAAGGGAAAGCTTAACTTCATCTTTGCCAATTTTGATGCCTTTGATTTCCTTTTGTTGTCTGATTGCTGATGCTAGCACTTCCAGCACTATGTTAAACAACAGCGGTGAGAGTGGACATCCCTGTCGTGTTCCTGATCGCAGGGGAAAAGCTCTCAGTTTTTCCCCATTGAGGATGATGTTAGCTGTGGGCTTTTCATAAATGGCTTTGATGATGTTTAAGTATGTTTCTTCTATCCCGACTTTCTCGAGGGTTTTTATTAAGAAACGTTGCTGAATTTTGTCAAATGCCTTTTCTGCATCGATTGACAGGATCATATGGTTCTTATCTTTTCTTTTATTAATGTGATGTATCACATTGATTGATTTGCGAATGTTGAACCATCCCTGCATCCCAGGAATGAATCCCACTTGATCATGGTGAATAATTCTTTTTATAATCTGTTGAATTCGATTTGCTAGTATCTTATTGAGGATTTTTGCATCCATATTCATCAGGGATATTGGCTTGTAGTTCTCTTTTTTTACTGGGTCTCTGTCTGGTTTAGGAATCAAAGTAATACTGGCTTCATAGAATGAGTCTGGAAGTTTTCCTTCCCTTCCTATTTTTTGGAATAGCTTGAGAAGGATAGGTATTATCTCTGCTTTAAACATCTGGTAGAACTCCCCTGGGAAGCCATCTGGTCCTGGACTCTTATTTGTTGGGAGATTTTTGATGACTGATTCAATTTCTTTGCTGGTTATGGGTCTGTTCAAGCTTTCTATTTCCTCCTGATTGAGTTTCGGAAGCGTGTGGGTGTTTAGGAATTTGTCCATTTTTCCATGTTGTCCAGTTTGTTGGCATATAATTTTTCATAGTATTCCCTGATAATTGCTTGTATCTCTGAGGGATTGGTTGTAATAATTCCATTTTCATTCATGATTTTATCTATTTGGGTCATCTCCCTTTTCTTTTTGAGAAGCCTGGCTAGAGGTTTGTCAATTTTGTTTATTTTTTCAAAAAACCAACTCTTGGTTTCATTGATCTGCTCTACAGTTTTTTTAGATTCTATATTGTTTATTTCTGCTCTGATCTTTATTATTTCTCTTCTTCTGCTGGGTTTAGGCTGCCTTTGCTGTTCTGCTTCTATTTCCTTTAGGTGTGCTGTTAGATTTTGTATTTGGGATTTTTCTTGTTTCTTGAGATAGGCCTGGATTGCAATGTATTTTCCTCTCAGGACTGCCTTCGCTGCATCCCAAAGCATTTGGATTGTTGTATTTTCATTTTCGTTTGTTTCCATATATTTTTTAATTTCTTCTCTAATTGCCTGGTTGACCCTTTCATTCTTCAGTAGGGTGTTCTTTAACCTCCATGCTTTTGGAGGTTTTCCAGACTTTTTCCTGTGGTTGATTTCAAGCTTCATAGCATTGTGGTCTGAAAGTATGCATGATATGATCTCAATTCTTGTATACTTATGAAGGGCTGTTTTGTGACCCAGTATGTGATCTATCTTGGAGAATGTTCCATGTGCACTCGAGAAGAAAGTATATTCTGTTGCTTTGGGATGCAGAGTTCTAAATATATCTGTCAAGTCCATCTGATCCAATGTATCATTCATGGCCCTTGTTTCTTTATTGACTGTGTGTGTAGATAATCTGTCCATTTCTGTAAGTGGAGTGTTAAAGTCCCCTGCAGTTACCACATTCTTATCAATAAGGTTGCTTATGTTTATGAGTAATTGTTTCATATATTTGGGGGCTCCTGTATTCGGCGCATAGACATTTATAATTGTTAGCTCTTCCTGATGGATAGACCCTGTGATTATTATATAATACCCTTCTTCATCTCTTGTTACAGCCTTTAATTTAAAGTCTAGTTTGTCTGATATAAGTATGGCTACTCCAGCTTTCTTTTGACTTTCAGTGGCATGAGAAATAGTTCTCCATCCCCTCACTCTCAATCTGAAGGTGTCCTCAGGTCTAAAATGAGTCTCTTGTAGACAGCAAATAGATGGGTCTTGTTTTTTTTATCCATTCTGATACCCTATGTCTTTTGGTTGGCGCATTTAGTCCATTTACATTCAGTGTTATTCTAGAAAAATACGGGTTTAGAGTCATTGTGATGTCCGTAGGTTTCATGCTTGAAGCGATGTCTCTGGTACTTTGTCTCACAGGATCCCCCTTAGGATCTCTTGTAGGGCTGGTTTAGTGGTGACGAATTCCTTCAGTTTTTGTTTGTTTGGGAAGACCTTTCTCTCTCCTTCTATTCTAAATGACAGACTTGCTGGATAAAGGATTCTCGGCTGCATATTTTTTTTTCTGTTCATCACATTGAAGATCTCCTGCCATTCCTTTCTGGCCTGCCAAGTTTCAGTAGAGAGATCCGTCACGAGTCTTATAGGTCTCCCTTTATATGTTAGAGCACGTTTATCTCTAGCTACTTTCAGAATTTTCTCTTTATCCTTGTATTTTGCTAGTTTCACTATGATATGTCGTGCAGAAGATCGATTCAAGTTCCGTCTGAAGGGAGTTCTCTGTGCCTCTTGGATTTCAATGCCTTTTTCCTTCCCCAGATCCGGGAAGTTCTCAGCTATGATTTCTTCAAGTACACCTTCAGCACCTTTCCCTCTCTCTTCCTCCTCTGGAATACCAATTATGTGTATATTATTTGTCTTTAGTGCATCACTTAGTTCTCTAAGTTTTCCCTCATACTCCTGGATTTTTTTATCTCTCTTTTTCTCAGCTTCTTCTTTTTCCATAATTTTATCTTCCATAATTCTATCTTCTCTCCTCTGCCTCTTCAATCCGAGCCGTAGTCGTCTCCATTTTATTTTGCAGTTCATTGATAGCATTTTTTAGCTCCTCCTGGCTGTTCCTTAGTCCCTTGATCTCTGTAGCAAAAGATTTTCTGCTGTCCTTTATACTGTTTTCAAGCCCAGCGATTAATTTTATGATTATTATTCTAAATTCACTCTCTGTTATATTGTTTAAATCCTTTTTGATCAGTTCATTAGCTGTTGTTATTTCCTGGACGTTTTTCTTAGGGGAATTCTTCTGTTTCGTCATTTTGGATAGTCCCTGGAGTGGTGCGGGACTGCGGGGCACCTCCCCTGTGCTGTCTTGAATAACTTGCGTTGGTGGGCGGGGCCGCAGTCAGACCTGATGTCTGCCCCCAGCCCACCGCCGGGGCCACAGTCAGACTGGTGTGTGCCTTCTCTTCCCCTCTCCTAGGGGCGGGATTCACTGTGGGGTGGCGTGACCTGTCTGGGCTACTTGCACACTGCCAGGCTTGTGGTGCTGGGGATCTGGCGTATTAGCTGGGGTGGGTAGGCAAGGTGCACGGGGGCAGGAGGGGAAGGCTCAGCTTGCTTGTCCTTCGGTGATCCACTTTGGGAGGGGCCCTGTGGCAACGGGAGGGAGTCAGACCCGCTGCTGGAGGGGTGGCTCCGCAGAAGCACAGCGTTGGGTGTTTGCACAGAGCAAGCAAGTTCCCTGGCAGGAACTGGTTCCCTTTGGGATTTTGGCTGGGGGATGGGCGAGGGAGATGGCGCTGGCAAGTGCCTTTGGTCCCCGCCAAGCTGAACTCTGTCATCCATGGCTCAACAACTCTCCCTTCCGTTGTCCTCCAGCCCTCCCGTTCTCTGAGCAGAGCTGTTAGCTTATAACCTTCCAGATGTTAAGTCCCGCTCGCTGTCGAAACACACTCCGTCCGGCCCCTCCGCTTTTGCAAGCCAGACTCGGGGGCTCTGCTTGGCCGGCGGGCCACCCCTCTGCCCCTGCTCCCTCCCACCAGTCTATGTAGTGCGCACCACCTTGCCGCCCTTCCTACCCTCTTCCGTGGGCCTCTCGTCTGCGCTTGGCTCCGGAGACTCCGTTCTGCTAGTCTCCTGGCGGTTTTCTGGGTTATTTAGTCAGGTGTAGGTGGAATCTAAGGGATCAGCAGGATGCGCAGTGAGCCCAGCATCCTCCTACGCCGCCATCTTCCCAGGATTCCCGAGAGCTTCCTAAAGTTTATTTATTTTTGAGAGAGAGAGAGAACAAGAGAGAGCAAGAGCAAGAGCATGACCAGGGAAGGGGAAGGGGCAGACAGGTAGAGAGAGAATCTCAAGCAGGCTCCACATAGTCAGCGCAGAGCCCCATGTGGGGCTCCATCTCAGGAACTGTGACATCATGACCTGAGCTGAAATGAAGAAAACAATTGTCACTGACTGAGCTACCCAGGTGTCCTTGCAAGGCCTGATTTTACTCTCCTGAAGTCAAGACTGTTCTCCCCTTCGCTTGGAAACGTCAGAAGAGAACTCAAAAATAGTTGGTTTTCCCTCAACCTCTCTTCATTCATTTGTTCATTCATTGATTCACCGAGTACATACTATTGAGTACCAACTGTATGGTAGGCTGTGTTCTTAGGCACTTGCGACCAGGGAACAGACAATAATGCCTGCCCTTGGGAACCTTACTTCTGGGTCTCTCTTTGAATAATTTGAATGATCTATTAGTGGGCTTTCTTAAATATAAGTGCCTCCTACTTATGAGATATATCTAGAAGATATTTCACTCAGGAAGGCCAGATTTAATTAAATCTCTAAATCTTTATCATTTACCATTGAGTGATGTAATAATAAGATACAGGGAGGTGCATTAATAATTCTTCTTTGTAGTCCCATGATCATGATGTCTAATGTTTTAATATTATATTATTAATACATACACACACACACACACACTTATGCTCAGTTAAAAATAACTTACATACGTAGAATATATTTGCGCTTAGAAGAACTGGATTCCAGTTTCAATAGTCCTTGTTCATAATTGGACACTTTACTAAAAGCTAATAACTCTTTTATTACATTTTACAAACTGAAGTTCTCTTTCCTTATTAATAGGGCTATAAAATTCCCAGATTGACAAAATAATGAGGGGGCCAGGTAGGAAAACTTTCTGATCACATCAGGTATCTTCATGCCACATTACTGAGAGCTTAACAGGTCATTTAAGCTTCCTTTTAAATCCAACTAATGATGGGAATTTGATTTCTGTATATGAAAGTTGATTCTAATAATAGTGTTAATAGTTACTTCCTCTATTAACTTGCAATCTCATCTTCTAAAATACTTAATAATTTAAATTCTTGCCTTAAAGCCTCCCATATGCCAGCTTACCATGGTTTTCCTGTGGCTCTTCTTAATTGGGGTTATTCCATATCCTTTATCTTTTTTCTCCTGGCCTGATTTCTAGAGCTCTCTCATTCTGGTCCCCTTCCAGAATGAAGTGAATATACTTTCTATAGTTGATTATCTGGTAAACCATAGAATGTGGGACTGAACAGATCATCCTAGATGTGGTCAGTCTAGTATAACTTGTACCTCCAGATTCTCAACAGTGTATGTGCTTATATGTCCTGTATATGTGCTATGTGTGCCTGACTTCTCTATCCTACAGGCTCCAGCACATTGAGCTTGTGGTGAGCTATATATACAAGACAAAGAAATTTTAGGGTTACAGTTGATGGAAGTGTCAGAGTGAAAAGCCAGCATTAAGGTGAAATCCACAAGGTCTATAGTGACTTTATTTTAATTATTACCACAGGGATTCACTGTGCCAATTACTTTGTTGTTCAGCATTCACCAACCATGGCAAGTGCTGACAAGGAAGTTTGCTTTTCCGGCTCCAGTAAAAAATCAATTATGAAAAATAAAGTGTTTCAGTTGTACTTAATGTGTGAGCAATATTGCTTTATTTTATTGAGTTTTTTATTTTAACTCCAGATAGTTAACAGTAGTAAGTAGTAATAATGTTACTAGTGTTACATTAGTTTCACGTATACAATGTAGTGATGAGCAATATTTTTTTTATGTAAAAATTTTAAGTTTATTCATTTTCAGAGAGTGAGATCACAAGCAGGGAAGGGACAGAGAGAGACAGACAGAAACAGAAACAATCCCAAGTAGTCTCTGCATTGTCAGCACAGAGCCTGATGCGGGGCTTGAACTCATGAACTATGAGATCATGAACTGAGCCAAAAGCAGAGTCAGACATTTAACTGATGGAGCCACCCAGGCGCCCCAATGAGCAATATGTTGTTTTAAAATGTATTCTCTCAGAATGGTCTCAGATTCAACACAATAAAGAGATCAGAATCCTGACAGACCAATAAATGGCTGAGGAGTTAAGTGCAAGAAGAAATCATTCTCCTTGAAGAAGGCAGTGGAGAGCGTCTTCATTTATTCAGGCTGCTATAACTAAGCACCATAGGCTGCATGGCTTATAAACAACAGAATATGTTTCTCCCAGTTGTGGACGCTGAGAAGTGCAAGAACAAGGCCATAGCCAATTTGGTGTTTGGTGATGGTCCCCTTCAGGGTTCATAGGTGGCCTTCTTCTTGCTCTGTCCTCACATGGTAGAAGGGGTGAGAGAGGTCTCTGGGATCTCTTTTATAAAAGCCTAATCCCTTTTGTGATGACCTAATCACTTCCAAAAGACTCTACATTCCAGTGCCATTGCATTCAAGGTTAGGTTTTAACCTGTGACTTGGGGTGTGTAGAAGGGACGTATACATTCTGTCTATAACACATAGTGTAGCAAACACCACTACATTGTGTTCTAATGGTAGTCATAATGATGAGGCCAAAAAGAAAAATGAAATTTAAAAGCTGTAAATCATCATCATTAAAAAATATCCACGTTACTCGTTGTAGGCAAGAGGACAAAAGCTATGCAACTTAGGGGAATAATTAGCTAGCTACTCATTGATGCATATGCTATATTAACCTACAACTGAACAAACCACCACACTCTGAATTATATCACAGAACTGATGGAATTGGGTGTGGATAAATGGTGCATGTCTGTTTTTAGCTTTTTAATCCTTGCATTTTACAGTTCAAAATTTCAAACACGTTCTATGAAGACAAAATTCTGCAAATGTGTTCTGTGGGGATAAAGTTCTTAGAACCTCATGGCTAGTCCCAAACTAGATCTCTTTGGGTATCTAGTATTTGGTGTTTATATGGACAAAAGACTTGTTTTTTCAAAAGGAGAAGAAAGGCATTTCTTTTTGACACCCTAGAGTAGCAATTGGCATGGGAATGGAGGGGGAAGGCATTGGAGGGGATAGGATGGTGTCATTTTTCTCAGTTTCTCTGAGAGATTTGGTTATTTTTTTTGAGATCTGACTATGCTATAAAATATGCGCTTTAAAAATTCAAGCAATACAGTAAAAATCTAAAAAATTAAACCAACTCAAATTGTCATCAGAATTCATCGGTGTTAATATTTTGGGATCGTTATAGACCTCCTTCATTTTTATTTTTTTATATGAAATTTATTGTCAAGTTGGTTTCCATACAGCACCCAGTGCTCATCCCAACAGGTGCCCTCAATGCCCATCACCCACTTTTCCCTCCCTCCCACCTCCCATCAACCCTCAGTTTATTCTCAGTTTTTAAGAGTCTCTTAAGGTTTGCCTCCCTCCCTCTCTTTTTTTCCCCCCTTCCCTCCTCCCTGGTCTTCTGTTAAGTTTCTCAGGATCCACATAAGAGTGAAAACATATGGTATCTGTCTTTCTCTTTATTTATGCATACAGACAGAAAAATGGGTACAGATGGGGCGCCTGGGTGGCTTAGTCGGTTGAGCGTCCGACTTTGGCTCAGGTCATGATCTCACAGTCTGTGGGTTCGAGCCTTGCATCGGGCTCTGTGGTGACAGCTCAGAGCCTGTAGCCTGCTTCGGATTCAGTGTCTCCCTTTCTCTGTGCCCCTCTCTTGCTCATGCTCTGTCTCTCTCTGTCTCAAAAATAAATGAAAACATTAAAAAAAAGAAAAATGGGTACAGAAATAATTTTTTAAAAACAGCATCATGTTATATAAGCTAATTTGAATAAAGCTGTTAAATTGGGTTTGACTTATTTAATATAAGACCAAAGAAACAAAGTGAAACTGAAGCTCTCGTTTGTATTCTTCAATACATGATGTCCCAGTTACTCAACTACCCATTTGTGATTTAGACAAAAAGTTATATAGAGCACATAATTTGCTTCCGTTGTGCCCTTTTTCAAAGCTAGGTTTCATTTTTAGGTGGTGTTAGTCTTCCTCTCTTCTATTAAAGATAGGTAGTTACCATTTTTAAAATTGATTCCGTCTTTAGATTTTTGTTATGCATGTATTTTTAACTTTTCCAGGATTTACAATAGAATCTGTAATCACACACTGATTTTACAAGCTGACCTTACGCCTCCACAATTATGAGCTACTTCATTAACATTTATTAGGTTTATAGATGCTTGATGTGTAAACAAATTGGAGTTAATTCTGTAAGCAAGGAAGAACTCTGTAGAACTCTCAATTCCTTTTCCATTCACCACTGAATTTTATTTTATTTTATTTTTTGAATTCCCAGAGAGCTGCATAGTGAATAAATGCATAATATTAAGACAGAATGGAATCAACACTGTGGGAGAGCAGAAATAGTTTTGAATTCTCCACCAATCCCCCAATCACAATAAGTATTTGATAACTAGCTTAAAGGCAGAATTGTTTGAATACCCAGTTATCTGCATACAGATTTCCTTTTGTTGCCTCCATTTGTCTAGGGAGTAGTTTTCAGGTAAGTGTATTTTATAATATTTAACGTATTAGGTTGTAGGCACAAAACTATGTATGTTGAACTCTCTTAGAGATTTAAAGGATATTTAAGGGTAATTCCTACCTTAATACAACTCTTACCTTTCACATCTATTAACCTCCAAGTTAAGAAGTCACAGTCCTTTGTAACATTTAATATGTATATGCATATAGCAGTATATATGTATGTGGAGGTATATGCTTACGTGTATGCGTGTGTTTGTGGTGATATGTATTCGTACATATTTCTGTACATGTGTGTACAGATATGTATGAGAGAGAAAAAGAGCAAGAACGAGAGAGTGTGTATGTTTGTAGGAACTACCCTGATCGTTTAAGCTTGGTTCTGTATCTAGTTTCATTGTTCTCTATCAATCTTTTGTTATCTGTTGGTTTCTTGAACTTTTTCATAGAATACTTTTTCCAAAAGGGTCTTGAGGAGTTGAATTCTTTAATGTTTAAAAACGTCTTTCTTTTGCTGATCTTGTTAAATAACAGTGTGTTCAGCTATCTTATGCTTGATCCTCAGAACTCATAGACCGTGTTCCATTGCCCTCTGGCATTAACTACTCCTGTGGAATGTCCGACGCCAGTGTACATTTCCCCTCTGATAGGTGACTCCATTTTTTCTGTCAGGATTCCTAAAGAATTATTTATTTATATTTCAAAGCTCATTGCACGTCTGTGTGAGAACCTCATCAAATTTTTACTAGTGTGACCTTTTGAATTTAAGATTCTATCCTTAACTCTTTCATATAATATTTCCAATAGTTATCACTGAATACAGTTTTATATTTAAATTTTTAGATTCTTTCCTTTTGGAGCATCAGCTATGCGTTCAAATTTCTTTTCAGACAAGGTGTCTGTAGCAGTCATGCTCTGTACCTGTGAATATCAGATATTGAGGGTACCTTTCTGCTCTTTTAACATGGGATTGGCAACTTGGTTAGATTTAAATTTTTAAGTCTCTTCTCCCATCCTTTTTTATATTGCTTTTTTGCTACGTGGAAATGGTCAAACATATACAATAGCAGAGATAACAGTGTGATGGACTTGATGTATCTGTTACTCCGCTTAAAAAGTTATCCTTTATAAGTGATGCTGTGGGCCATGAAAGAGTAAAGGACTAGACTTCCCCTTCTATAAACAACTGGAAAATTAAAAGATACATTAGACAGTAGGTTTTGGACATTGGAAAACTGGAAATTCAGGACTGTGATCTCTCTGAAAAGGGAAACAAATGAGGTGAACTTTGTGAATGCCCTGGCCTGTTGTCTGGTGGCATTTCTTGTCCTGCCACGTGGTAGGGTGGGGAGGGGGGCTGGCAAACGGAGCGTACAAATTCCCCTGAGTTAAAAAGACCAAAAGACTGAGGCAGCTAGAACTTGCAAGGCAGAATGCCGAATGAGGGGGAGCCTCATGAAGAAAAAGCATCAGACATCTGTATAGGAGGACCCTCGAGCCTCTTCCTGAAAACTGAGCTCTGGATATCTATGGAGAAATTCCAGGAACCAGGCAAACATGTCCCAGAAAAGCTGTAAGCTGAATAGATCCCAGAGGACATTCAGGGCTGACAGATAGCAGCACACTGGTGTTCTATGCCCAGCTGTTTGTGCATTCCCAGCATCAACCTCCAGACGTGTGTGAGTGAGCAAGCCTTCTGATTATTCCAGATCCCAGCCTTGGAGCCATCCCAACTGATGCTGTGTGAAGCAGACAGGCTCTCTCAACTGAGCCCTGCCCAGATTGAAAATTCATGAGGAGAGTAAATGTTTTAAGTCAAACAAATCTGGGGTGGTTTTTTGCTCAGCACTAGATACCCACAACATAGCCTGCATGCTCCTGGTTTGTAATTGCTGTATCATTTTCTCAGGTACTGCATTACTTCCGAATGCCAAGGTAAAAGTGGTTCTCTTCAGTGGTGCCTGTCTCTCTTGTAGTCTGTCTTTACCTCTACCACTGGCTCTTTTACATTAGGGGAACCTCCTAATTCCAGGAAGTCCTTCTCTACATCAGAATGATCTTAATTGCCTTGAAAAGATGGGTCTCCGTAACTGCACTGCCAGAAATTTGTCTGTTTGGTGAATTGGTCCCCCTAGAGCAATCTCAGAATGAAATTGTCTTCAGAGAGAAAAAGTGCTCTAACAGAGTTATCTTCTTTCCCGTTGGAATTGTTCCAAGGTCAGAGGTACTGATGGTGTTTTCTAGCTTTTTCTTTGCTCATTTCCTGCCACATAGCATTCTTTTTCTTTTCTTCTTTTTGGCCACAGAAGCATTGTCCCTGAATGGCTTTTCTTGGGTCTGAAATTCATGTCAAACATTTAAAACTATTTTCTACTTTAACTTCTATGGAGGAGTGTTCTTGATTTTTTTCCCCATTTGATCATAAAAATCAGCTTTTTCTCACCTTACTCTTAGGCTGGCTCATGTAGCTGGGATAGCCTCCATTTCCCAAATAATCTGTTACGACCATACAGTGTCCTTTCAGTGGGAATACATTCATACACACACACACACACACACACACACACACACACACACACAGCGAGAGTTTTATGTACTTCAGAAAGCCTACTACAAAGAAAATTTAAGAGCCACAGATAAACTTGGAAAATATTTCCTGCAAATATTACAGGTATAAGACAGGTCTCAACCTAAGTATTATCAGTGTTTTGAATTGGATACCCTTTTATTGTGCGGCCAGTCATGTTCGTTGTAGGGTGCTTAATAGCGTTCCTGGTCTCTACTAACCAGACACCAGGAGTATATCCCCAGCTGTGACCGGCAGAAATGTCTCCAGACCATACTACTTACTGTCCCTTGTAGGGTGCAAAACCCACCTCCAATTTAGAACCACTAATTTAGGGTTAGTCTCTTTGGTTTAGCTAGGCCATGCTGTGTTACATTTGGTTATGTAGGATCTAGACATCACATGTTTTTACTCCCATCACAGTCCTTTGCAAGTCCGTCGGGTCTTCTTCTCACCTGTTCTCCAAGGAAGGATATCTAGGACAGCTTCCATATTGATTATGCACACCTCTGCATTGCAACTTGAGGCATCCTTATTGCAATTTTATCATTTTAAGACTTCTTTACTTCTTGCCGTATGGATGAGAGAGGGGGAGAGAGAGAGAGAGAGAGAGAGAGAAATTCACAACACTGAATCGCTTCAGACTAGAAGTGATTCATGACTTTGGCTCCTGTTGCAATTGATGGCCTAGTAGTCCTGTCACCCCTGTGTGAGTACAGTGAAGATTGGGAAACAAGCTTCTTGTGCACACAGGAAGATACTGGTGTAGTAACCCAACTCACTGTGGTTGCAAAGCATATTGTACCTGAATATGTCTCTTGAAAATAATTGTAAAATCTTCAGTTTTCACTTTCTGTTGTGAAAATGACGAAACCTACAGAGCAGTAATTCACCAAGGAAAAACAAATAAGTGATAACTAAATAATAAACACATTAAATTGTTCAAGCTAACTAATTAAAGGAGAACATAAGATTATTTTCTCCTATAGTGTTGACAAATATTTACACATGGTAATACTCAGACCCTCCATGCTGATAAGGATAAAATAAGGTACTACTTGGATATATTGCTGTAGGGTGGTAAATGATGAAATCCTTTGTGGAAAGACCTGGTCAGTATGTATCAAAGGCTTTACAATCCTCATACTTGTTTTACTGAGATATTATTGGTACATAAAATGCTACTTATTTCAGATACACAACATAGTGCTTGAATATTTGAATCCATTGTCGAATGATCACAAGTAAGTCTCGTTTACATATATTAGCACAGTTATAAATTTTTTCTTATGGTGAGAGCTTTTAAGATGTATTCTCTTAGCAACTTTCAAACTTACTCTACAGTATTGTTAACTGTAGTCACCATGCTGTACATTATATACTCAGAACTTATTTTATAAGTGGAATTTTGTACTTTTTTAATGCTCATACTTGTTTTGGTCAGTCATCCCACTTGTCAAAACCTATATTATGATAAAGAGGAAATTTAATGTCTAAGATTTATGAGAATTGATTTTTTTATTAATGCAATTATGAAGGAATAAATACTAGAAGCAACAAATATATGTAAGAGCAGAGAGTGAATAAATACAAACTCTCAGACATGCTCCTTCCCTTTCTTAAGCTCTAATCCAAAATTTAAAATGTTAAGTTCTAAACTGAAAAATGGTTACAGAGAACCAAAAACGGTTCGTCTTTTCAGTTTTATGTAAGAAAAGCAGGAATGGAGAGCAGACTAGAGCCTCTAACCTCCATCTCTTAACCTAGATCTTGGGACTTTATTTTGACTGTCAATTCAATCAGCAGGTCAAAGAGGGTGGGACAAAGATGTCAGAAGCCTGGGTTGGGCCTGCCAAAAGCTGGGGGGGTATGTGGTTTGAGAGACAAGAGAAAGATGGAGTGTGGCCTGTCTTCCTTTCAGGCACCACTGGTAATGTGCTTCAGGCTGATCCTGAATGGATCAGATGATCCTTTTCTTTTCTTTTCCTAAAAGTGATGAGTGAGGGGCGCCTGGGTGGCTCAGTCGGTTAAGCGGCCGACTTCGGCTCAGGTCACGATCTCGCGGTCTGTGAGTTCGAGCCCCGCGTCGGGCTCTGGGCTGATGGCTCAGAGCCTGGAGCCTGCTTCCGATTCTGTGTCTCCCGCTCTCTCTGACCCTCCCCTGTTCATGCTCTGTCTCTCTCTGTCTCAAAAATAAATAAACGTTAAAAAAAAATTTAAAAAATAAATAAAAGTGATGAGTGAAAAACTGGATAAAGGGTCAGGAGTTCCATGGTGCTACTGTCACATGATGGATGATGCAGCAGAAATGTCATCCTAGGGTATACACAATTTAGGACATGTGCATGCGGTCATTGGTATAGGTGGACCATATACCTAACTTGTACATGCACAGATTGGCTGCAAATGAGTGTCCTGTAAGATTAAAGGTGGCATAGGGGCGCCTGGGTGGCGCAGTCGGTTGGGCGTCCGACTTCAGCCAGGTCACGATCTCGCACTCTGTGAGTTCGAGCCCCGCGTCAGGCCCTGGGCTGATGGCTCAGAGCCTGGAGCCTGTTTCCGATTCTGTGTCTCCCTCTCTCTCTGCCCCTCCCCCGTTCATGCTCTGTCTCTCTCTGTCCCAAAAATAAATAAATGTTGAAAAAAAAAAATTTTTAAAAAAGATTAAAGGTGGCATCAGATTAAGGGTTCAAAGAAGGAGCAAGGGCTGGGGAAATGGTCACATTGGATAAAAGGGTCTCTTCAGTTTGGGGTCAGCTAGATCAGCAATTTTTTAAAAAAAGTTTATACATGGGTGAGGGGTAGGGAAAGCAGGAAGTATGAGCAGAAATGAGTTACAGGGCCTGGGAAGTTAGCACTTGGCAGTTGTATAACAGAAACTAGAATATTAACACGTGTTGAACAGCTCCTGTTCTGGGATTTCAGCAAATACAGATACAAGTTACTAGCAGAAGGGAATACCTTGTGTGCCACACACAGCCATAAACTTGACTGAGAGTCACCTCTGAATAAGCCTAATGTAGGTGTTTACATATTGTTGATTGTAGAGGACTGTTGGCTGCATAATGAGTGAGGATAAAGAACAGATATATCTGTATATGTCTATATGTAGAATCAAAGTTATGCAGACAGAAAAATAGCTCTCACAAAGTAAAGATACTGAAGCAGGAACCCTCTGAAATGCAATTAAGTCACTCAGCATCTATTCTAAACAGATTATCAGATTTCCCGTACACATAAAATGCAAGCTTTAATTCGAAGACAAGTTAACATCCTGCTGGAGACAGACACTGTTACGGTGGTCAGATCAGCAGTGAGGGAAGAGCAGAAATATTAAAAAGGAAACACAGAATTTAGGAAAGCACAACATGTGTCAGTGAACTCTCGAGAATTTAGGAAAGCACAACATGTGTCAGTGAACTCTCGAGAATTTAGGAAAGCACAACATGTGTCAGTGAACTCTCGAGAATTTAGGAAAGCACAACATGTGTCAGTGAACTCTCGAGAATTTAGGAAAGCACAACATGTGTCAGTGAACTCTCGAGAATTTAGGAAAGCACAACATGTGTCAGTGAACTCTCGAGAATTTAGGAAAGCACAACATGTGTCAGTGAACTCTCGAGAATTTAGGAAAGCACAACATGTGTCAGTGAACTCTCGAGAATTTAGGAAAGCACAACATGTGTCAGTGAACTCTCGAGAATTTAGGAAAGCACAACATGTGTCAGTGAACTCTCGAGAATTTAGGAAAGCACAACATGTGTCAGTGAACTCTCGAGAATTTAGGAAAGCACAACATGTGTCAGTGAACTCTCGAGAATTTAGGAAAGCACAACATGTGTCAGTGAACTCTCGAGAATTTAGGAAAGCACAACATGTGTCAGTGAACTCTCGAGAATTTAGGAAAGCACAACATGTGTCAGTGAACTCTCGAGTGCTTTCCTAAATTCTGTGTTTCCTTTTTAATATTTCTGCTCTTCCCTCACTGCTGATCTGACCACCGTAACAGTGTCTGTCTCCAGCAGGATGTTAACTTGTCTTCGAATTAAAGCTTGCATTTTATGTGTACGGGAAATCTGATAATCTGTTTAGAATAGATGCTGAGTGACTTAATTGCATTTCAGAGGGTTCCTGCTTCAGTATCTTTACTTTGTGAGAGCTATTTTTCTGTCTGCATAACTTTGATTTTTCCGCATGGTAGGGTTTGGATATGGCCTAGAGCACTGGTTCTCAAACTTTGCTCCCAGACCAGTCTCATCAGTATAACTTGTGAATACAAATTCTTAGAGGTCCCATCCCAGATCTAATGATTCAGGATCTGTGGGGGTAGAACCCAGCACTCTGTTTCACAAGCCCTACAGGGAATTATGAGGCCTGTGCAACTCTTGGTACCACTGGACTAGAACCTTGATGCTCAAGGCATGTTTGCTGAAACACGGTAGGAATTACAACAAGGCTTTTTAGAAATCCAGAATCATGGTCCATACTCTGGAATTACTGAATCGAACTCTGCAGTTGAAGATCTTTAGGTGATTGGCATGCACATTACAGTTTGCTAAGTGCTGTGAACCACCTCCAGTGATCCACTTATTAGATTTCAGCTTATTTGGAATAGGACCCATCTCTTGATGATTATGTTTTTTAATGCTTTGTTGAAGGATAACCTACATGGAATATACATACTGAACACCATCATAATTGTTCGCATGTTAAAAAGCTTCCTCACATGATTCTAATACGTAGCTAGTGTTAAACACTCATATAGAGGGTGGGGGACAACCATAAAATCCTTCTGTCCTTGATAGCTTCCTTTCTTTATCTATTGAATTCACATTTTTAATTTATCTGTTCTTGTTAAAATTGATGTTAAAGTAATTTTGCTTGTCTTTCCTCAACAACATGGACACTAAGCATGTACACAATTAGGATTCTCTAAATGTGCTAACTTTTTATAATATTCTTTGAGGACTCCTTTCTTGAAGGTGCCAAGGATTTGAAAAATTTTGCCTACCTAACTCCATTAATATTTAGTGAAGAGCCTAGTTTAAACTGGGCTAATCACCGAACAGGTGCAAAGGGACCTGCTTAATAAGTGGAGTATCTCCATGGCATCAACATAGTTCTATTCTTTGTAGACAAATGGATGTGATTTAGTTTGCATGCACGAAGCACAATTTCTCTGTTGGCCCAGATGTTGATTAGCAACACTAGAAGCAAGGGGGCCAGTCTGAAAATTTGGATGGAAAACTAAAGTATTTGTTCAGAATAAAAAATATTTGTGGCTCAACTGGCTGAAAGGGCAAAAAATACTCTGCCGTTCAGCCCCTTTCCCACAGATAATAAGCACCCGAAAAATAGTCCAGATGCTGCTGCCGAGGCCGAATGCATAAAGAATAGCACTAATCCAATTGATGTGGTTAGAACTGTGCCGCTGATATCTTTGCTCATTCTGGCTGTTGGGCTAAAAGTGAGCAGGAATGTAAAACTATGAAATGAAATTTGTCTTTGAGCATTCACACCTTCAGTATTAAACGGGAAGCAAAGGAACCCCAGCAAGCAGCAGTTATTTTGTTGAGTGGCATTATTTTTATAGTAGTATGAAACCAGCTTTAAACAGCAGGAACAATTGTTACTGAGATCTGGGTTCTCAGGCCTCATATTAAATATGAGCATAAGCATCTATAAACAAGACAAACTGACAGAATATAATTTAAACTATGAATCCCTGTTCATAGACCCAGTGATTTGAAATTCATCACTAACTGGAACATTCAGTGTTTCTGTCTCCTAATTTATGCAGCTTCTAAAAGCCTGACATTGCTAAGAATCATGAGCCTCATAGTTCTTTATTACTTTAAGAGAGCCGTAGTAATTGGATGGAAAAAGGAGGGTTGAAAGCTTGCTTTCAGTCTGGTTTGTGACAGTGAGAAGCACCAAGTCTGGATGAGCACATTAAGCTTTATGCATTAAAATTAGGGGTCTATTTTCATGCTATTAAAAAAACTGAAAAGGGAAGACTTCGAGGGAAGATGGCGGAGTAAATGGACAAGATCACCTTGTCCCACGGATGCCACTAGATAACACTCACATTAGTGTAAATAATCCAGAAAATGACCCAAAGACTGGCAGAACAAACTCCCCAACTAAATGTAGAGAAGAGGTTACATAGAAGAGGGTACAAAGGGTGGAAATGTGGTGGGGAGCTAAACCCCATGGGTCTGGCTGCTGGAGGTAGGGAGCCATGGGTGCAGAGAAGGGAAAGAGACATACTATCACACTGAGGAGCCATTACTAGGAAAACAAATCGCCATAACATTTGGCTTTGAAAAACATACTGGCAAAATTTCAGGAGTGCTTAGAACCAGCAGGACTCAGAGCCTAGAGCTTTAAAAATGAGCAGGCTCAAAAAAAAAAAAAAAAAAAAAAAAAAGGCAGGGGCAGGTTCAGCTCTGGCAGGGCCAGGATGGGTTAGAAGAAACAGATTCCCTGCACTTAAAGAGACAGCACAACAAATTGCCCTGGAAGATACAATATAGAAGCAGCAGTTTGAAAAACACTGGGGGGCACACTGGAGGGAGAGTTATTTACTAATCTTAGAGTTCTCAAAGGGACTTCTCCCAGGAACAAAGGAGCCAACAGGCACCATTTCCTTCCCATCCCCCTCAGCATAAACACACAGCCATCTGTAGGAACCAGCATGGCTCTGGCATTCACCACTTAACTTGGTTACACCATGCCCTGCTCCCTCCAGCCAGGCCTGTCTCAGTCCCAGCTCTCTGGGGTGCCCTCTCCCTGGAAGACCAGCACAAACCTTGCCAATGCTGAGTCTACTAACTGCATGCTTTGTGAGGCTTTAGTTTCAGTGGAGGTGGTGGCGGTCACCTGCTGCAGAGAACATGCATACTTTGTTAAAACCGTGTGATCCACCCTCATGCTTTGCAGTGCAGCCTGGCGGGACCAGTCTTGGCCGAGGCTGTGTGTCCCCTGTGGAAGAGGACCAGTGTGCACAACTTGCAGTCATCACATGCTTGCATGTGCTCTGTGGAACATCCCTGGTTGGCTCCAGGCTCGGTGGCAGCTGCATATCCCCTGTGGAATGGGACCAGTTCTATCCTGTGAAAAGTGTGTGCCCTGCCCATTACTTTGAAGAACAAGAGACTTAGCTGACTTTGCTAACAGACAGAAACAGACACAAAGTTAGACAAAATGAGGAGACAAATGAATATGTCCCAAATGAAAAAAACAGCACAGATCACAGCAAGAGACCTAAGTGAAATGGAGATAGATAATATGCCTGATATGGAATTTAAAGTAATAATGATAAATATACTCACTGGGCTTGAGAAAAAGGTAGAGGACATCAGTGAGACTCTTAACAAAGAGATAAAAAAAAACAGAGATGAAGAACACAGTAATAGGAATAAAAAAATATACTAGATGGAATAGGTACCATGCTGGAAGGAGGAGGACAAATCATTGACCTGGAAGACAGAGTAATGGAAAGTAATCAAGCTGAAGAAGTGAGAGGGGAAAAATAATGCAAAATGAGAATGGGCTTAGGGAACTCAGTGACTCCATGAAGTATAATAACATTCACATTATAGGGAATCCCAGAAGAAGAGAGAGAAAAGGGAACAGAAAATTCATTTGAAGAAATAATAGTTGAAAACTTTCTGAATTTGGTGAAGAAAACAAATTTAGATCCAGGAGGCACAGAGATTCCCCCAACAAAATCAGCCCAAGGAGGTCCCCACGAAGACTCATAGTTATTAAAATAGCAAAAAGCAGTGATAAGGAACTTTTAAAAGTAGTAAAAGAAAAAAAAAGTTAGATACAAGGGAAACCCCCTAAAGCTGTCAGTGGATTTTTCACCAGAAAATTTGCAGGCAAGAAGGCAGTGGCATGATACATGTAAAGTGCTGAAAGGGAAAAATCAGCCATGAATACTGTATCCAGAAAGGCTAGCATTCAGAATAGAAGGAGGGATAGTTTCCCAGACAAAGGTTAAAGGAATTCATGATCACTAAACCAGCCCTATAAGAAATGTTAAGGGGGACTCTTTGGGTGGAAAAGAAGGACTATAAGTAAGAGTGAGAAAAGTAGGAAGCAGAAAAGCAGTAAAAATGAATATATCACTAAAATCAGTTAAGGGACTCACATAATAAAAGGATGTAAACTGTAACATGATATACCTAAAATGTGGTGAGGAGAGAAGTAAAGAATGGGTTCAAACTTAAGCAGCCATAAACTTAGTATTGACGGCTCTGTGCAGAAAATGTTATATGCAAATCTAATGATAACTACAAATCAAAAAACCAGTAATAGATATGCAATCAGTAAAGAGAACGGAATCCAAGTATATTACTGAGGAAAACCGACTAATGATGAGAAAAGAGAGCAGAAGAAAGGAACAGATAAGATCCACAAAAAGAAACACAAAACAAATTACAGAATGGCAATAATTACATACCTGTCAGTAATTACTTTGAATGTAAATGTACTAACTACACCAATCAAAAGGCATAGAGTGACAAAAAAGAAAGTGACAGAGTGGATGGAAAAACAAGACCTATCTATATGCTGCCTAGAAGAGACTTACTTCGTAGGTGAGGACAGATGCAGATTTAAAATGAGGAGTGGGGTGCCTGGGTGGTTAAGTTGGTTGAGTGTCCAATTCTCGATTTTGGTTCAGATCATGGTTTCATGGTTCATGAGATAGAGCCCTGCATTGGGCTCTATGTTGACAGCACAAAGCCTGCTTGGGATTCACTCGCTCCTTGTTTTTCTGCCTCTCCCCTATTCTGTTTCTCTCAAAATAAATAAAAATCGCTGCGGGCAAGATCAAAGAGGTTTTTACCTGCTTTCTCCTCGAGGATTTTGATAGCTTCCTGTCTTACATTGAGGTCTTTCATCCACTTTGAGTTTATTTTTGTGTATTGTGTAAGAAAGTGGTCCAGGTTCATTCTTCTGCATGTCCCTGTCCAGTTTTCCCAGCACCACTTGCTGAAGAGACTGCCTTTATTCCAGTGGATATTCTTTCCTGCTTTGTCAAAGATGAGTTGGCCATACATTTTTGGGTCCATTTCCGGGTTCTCTATTTTGTTCCATTGATCTGAGTGTCTGTTCTTGTGCCAGTACCATACTGTCTTGATGATTACAGCTTTGTAATACAGCTTGAAGTCTGGGATTGTGATGCCTCCTGCTTTGGTTTTCTTTTTCAAGATTGCTTTGGCTATTCGGGGTCTTTTCTGGTTCCATACAAATTTTAGGATTATTCTAGCTCTGTGAAGAATGCTGGTGTTAATTTGATAGGGATCACGTTCAATATGTAGATTGCTTTGGGCAGTATCGACATTTTAACAATATTTGTTCTTCCTATCCAGGAGCATGGAATCTTTTTCCATTTCTTTGTGTCTTCTTCATTTTCTTTCATCAACTTTCTATAGTTTTCAGTGTATACATTTTTCATGTCTTTGGTTAGATTTATTCCTAGGTATTTTATGGTTTTTGGTGCAACTGTAAATGGGATCGATTCCTTGATTTCTCTTTCTGTTGCTTCATTGTTGGTGTATAGGAATGCAACCAATTTCTGTGCATTAATTTTATATCCTACAACTTTTCTGAATTCATGAATCAGTTCTAGCAGTTTTTTGGTGGAATCTTTTGGGTTTTCCATATAGAGTATCATGTCATCTGCAAAGAGTGAAAGTTTGACCTCCTCCTGGCCGATTCGGATGCCTTTTATTTCTTTGTGTTGTCTGATTGCAGAGGCTAAGACTTCCAATACTATGTTGAATAATGGTAGCTAGAGTGGACATCCCTGTCTTGTTCCTGACCTTAGGGGGAAAGCTCTCAGTTTTTCTCCATTGAGGATGATATTAGCATTGGGTCGCTCGTATATGGCTTTTATCATTTCGAGGTATGATCCTTCTCTCCCTACTTTCTTGAGGGTTTTTATCAAGAAAGGATGCTGTATTTTGTCAAATTCTTTCTCTGCATCTATTGAGAGGATCATATGGTTCTTGTCCTTTCTATTATTGATGTGATGAATCACGTTAATTGTTTTGCGGATACTGAACCAGCCCTGCATCCCAGGTATAAATCCCACTTGGTCGTGCCTGCAGCAATTTTTTACTCAACACGTCTCCAGAGGCAAGGGAAACAAAAGCAAAAATGAACTACTGGGACCTCACCAAAATAAAAAGCTTCTGCACAGTGAAGGAAATAATCAGCAAAACTAAAAGGCAACCGACAGAATGGGAGAAGATATTTGCAAATGACATATCAGATAAAGGGTTAGTATCCAAAATCTACAAAGAACTTATCAAACTCAACAGCCAAAAAACAAATAATCCAGTGAAGAGATGGGCAAAAAACATGAATAGACACTTCTCCAAAGAAGACATCTAGATGGCCAACTGACACATGAAAAAATGCTCAACATCACTCATCATCAGGGAAATACAAATCAAAACCACAATGAGATAGCACCTTCCACCTGTCAGAATGGCCAACATGAACAACTCAGGCAATAACAGATGTTAGTGAGGATGCAGAGAAAGAGGATCTCTTTTGCATTGTTGGTGGGAATGCAAGCTGGTGCAGCCACTCTGGAGAACAGTATGGAGGTTTCTCAAAAAACTAAAAATAGAACTACCCTACGACCCAGCAATTGCACTACTAGGCATTTATCCATGGGATACAGGTGTGCTGTTTCGAAGGGACACATGCACCCCCATGTTTAGAGCAGCGCTATCCACAATAGCCAAAGTATGGAAAGAGTCCAAATGTCCATCGATGGATGAATGGATAAAGAAGATGTGGTATATATATACTATGGAGTATTACTCAGCAATCAAAAAAGAATGAAATCTTGCCATTTGCAACTATGTGGATGGAACTGGAGGGTATTATGCTAAGTGAAATGAGTCAGAGAAAGACAAAAATCATATGACTTCACTCATATGAGGACTTTAAGAGACAAAACAGATGAACATAAGGGAAGGGAAACAAAAATAATATAAAAACAGGGAGGGGGACAAAACAGAAGAGACTCATAAATATGGAGAACAAACTGAGGGTTGCTGGAGGGGTTGTGTGAGGGGGAATGGGCTAAATGGGTAAGGGGCATTAAGGAATCTACTGAAATCATTGCTTCACTATATACTAACTAATTTGGATGTAAATTTTAAAAAATAAAAAAGTTAAAAAAAATAAATAAAAATTTGAAAAGAAAAGAAAAGAAAGGAAAAAGCAAACTGGGCCCCTGCGTAGCTCAGTTGTTTAAGCATCCAACTCTTGGTTTCCACTCAGGTCATGATCTCATGATTTGTGGGATTGAGCCCCACATCAGGCTCTGTCCTGACAGCACAGAGATTTCTTGGGCTTCTATCTCCCTCTCTCTGCACCTCCCCCACTCACACGCACACTCAAAATAAATAAGCAAACAAGCCAAGCAAAAAAATGAGATCAAGAAGCATTTAGCATGCAACTGTATGTGAAAATAAAGCCAGAGTAGCAATACTTAGACAACATGTACTTTAAAACAAAGATGGTAACGAGAGAAAGAAGGACACTACATAAGCATTAAGTGGACCATCCAACAAGAAGACATAATAATTGTCAATATTTATGCACTCAAAATGGAAGCAGCCAAATACATAAAGTAATAACATAAATCAATCAATAATAATGCAGTAATAGTAGGAGACTGACACCCAACTTATATTAATGGACCCATCATCTAAATGGAAAATAAACAAGGAAATGGTGGCTTTAAATGACATATGGGACCAGATGGATTTAATAAATATATTCAGAACATTTCATGCTAAAACAGAATACACATTTTTACAAGCGCACATGGACTATTCTCCAGAATAGATCACATATTAGGTCAAAAAACAAGTGTCAAGAATTTCAAAAAGATTGGAGTTATACTATATGTTTTTTCTGCCTACAGTGCAATGAAACTATAAATCAATCCCATGAAAAAATCTGGAAAGAATACATATACCTGAAGGTTAAAGAGCATGCTACTGAACAGTGAATCAACCAAGAAATCAAAGAGGAAATCAAAAAATACATGGAGACAAATGAAAATGTAAACAATCCAAAATCTTTGGGATGTAGCAAAAGCCATTCTAAAGAGGGAAGTTTCTTGCTACCTCAAGAAGCAAGAAGAAAATCTCAAGCAACCTAAGTTTTATACCTAAAGGAACTAGAAAGAGAACAAACAAAACCCAAATCCAAAAGGAAGGAGATAGTAAAGATTAGAGCAGAAACAAATATGATAGAGAAACTAGAAAAATGATAGAACAGGTCATTGAAACCATGAGCTAGTTCTTTGGAAAGATCAACACAATTGATAATCCTCTAGTCAGACTCCTCCAAAGAGAAAGAGAGGACTTAAAATCAGAAGCAAAAGAGGAAAAATGAGTGACACCACAGAAATATAAAAGATTGTAAGAGAATAATATAAAAAACTATATTCAAACACACTGGCCAACCTAGAAGAAATGGATACATTCTTAGAAACCTGTAACTCCTCAAAACCGAAACAGGAAGAAATAGAAAGTTTGAACAGACTGATTACCAGCAGTGAAATTGAGTCAGTAATCAAGAAACTCCAAAGAAACAAAAGCCCAGGACCAGAGGATTTCACAGGTGAATTCTACCAAATAATTTTTAGAAGAGTTAATGCCTATTCTTCTCAAACTTTTCAAAAAAATACAAGAGGAAAGAAAAGTTCTAAATACATCCTATGAGGCCAGCATTACCCTGATTCCAAAACCAGATAAAGACACCACAAAAAAAGAGGACTACAGGCCAATATCTCTGATGAACATAGGTGGACGTACATCCTTAACAAAATATTGGTAAGCTGAATCCAACAATACGTTATAAAAATGATACACCACAATCAAAGTGGGATTTATTCCTGGGATGCAAGGGTGGTTCAATATTCACAAACCAATGAACATGATACATCAGTAAGAGGAAGGATAAAAACCATGTGATCATTTCAGTAGATGCAGAAAAAACATCTGACAAAGTACAACCTCCATTTGTGATGAAAACTCTGAACAAACTAGGTTTAGAGAGAACATACCTCAACACAATAAAGGCCCTATGTGAAAAACCAACAGCTAATATCTCAGTGGTGAAACCCTGAGAACTTTGTCCCTAAGGTCAGGAACAAGACAGGCATATCCACTGCCACCACTTTTATTCAACATAGTACTGGTAACCCTAGCCTAAACGATCAGACAACAAAAGAAATAAAAGGCATCCAAGTCTATAAAGAAGAAGTAAAACTTACATTATCTGCAGATGACTTGATACTCTACATGGAAAACCCAAAAGACTCCCTGAAAAACTACTAGAACTGTCAAATGAATTCAGGAGTTACAGGATACAAAATCACTGACCATCACTCATTGCATTTGTATATACTAATAATGAGGTAGCAGAAAGAAAAATTAAGAAAGCAATCCCATTTTCAATTGAACCAAAAATAATAAAATACTTAGGAATAAACTTACCAAAAGAGGCGAAAGATGTATACTCTGAAGCCTATAAAACATTGATGAAAGAAATTGAAGACAACATAAAGAAATGTAAAGACATTCCATAATCATGGATTAGAAGAACAAATACTGATAAAATGTTTATACTACCCAATGCAATCTACACATTTAATGCAATCCCTATTAAAATACTAACAGCATTTTTCACCAAACTAGAGAAAACAATCCTAACATTTGTATGGAGCCACAAAAGACCCTGAATAGCTAAAGCAGTCTTGAAAAAGAAAAACAAAACGAGGTATCACAATTTCAGACTTCAAGTTATCTTACAAAGCTATAGTAACCGAAACAGTATAGGATTGGCACAATCACAGATACATAGATGAATAGAACATAATAGAAAGCTCAGAAATAAACCCATAATTATATGGCCAGTTAATCTTTGACAAATCAGGAAAGAACATCAAATGGGAAAAAGACAGTCTCTTCAACAAATGGTGTTGAGAAAACTGGACAGCTACATGGAAAAAAATGAAACTGGATCACTTTCTTAGACCATACAAAAAATAAACTCAAATGGATTAAGGACCTAAATGTGAGACCTGAAAGCATAGATACCCTAGAAGAGAGCACAGACAGTAGTTTCTCTGACATTGGTCACAGCAACGTCATATCAGATAAGTCTCATGAGGCAAGGGAAACAAAAGCAAAAATGAACTATTGGGACTACATCAAAACAGAAAGCTTCTGCACAGCACGTGAATTAACCAACAAAACTAAACAACAACCTACTGAATTGGAGAAGGTATTTTCAAATGACAGATAAAGGGTTAGTATCCAAAATACATGAAGAACTTAGAATTGAACACCACCCCCCCCCACAAATAATCACGTTAAAAAGTGAGCAAAATACATGAATAGACATTTCTCCAAAACAGACATACAGATGACTGACACATAAAAAGATGCCCAACATAATTCATCATCAGTGAAGTGGAAATCAAAACAACAGGAAGATATCACCTCACACCTGTCAGAATGGCTAAAATAAAAAAACACGGGAGCAATAAATGTTGGCGAGGATCTGGAGAAAAAGGAACCCTCGTGTCCTGACAGGTAGGTATGCCAACCTGTGCAGCCACTGTGGAAGACAGAAGGGAGGTTACTCAAAAAAAGAAAAAAAGGACTACCCTATGGTCTAGTAATCACACCACTGGGTATTTAGTCCAAGAATACAAAAACACTAATTTGAAGGGATATATGTGCCCCTGTATTAATTGCAGAATTATGTGTACTTATGGAAGCAACCTAAATGTCCATTGATAGATGAATGGATAAAGAATATGTGGTTCATAGATATGTATATACACACACATGTACATACATACATATATAGACATAAAGTGGAGTATTCAGCCATAAAAAGAATGAAATCTTGCCATTTGCCACAGTGTGGTTAGACCTAGAGAGTATAATGCTAAGCAAAATAAGTCAGTCAGACAAAGACAAATACCTTGTGATTTCACTTGTAGGTGGAATTTAAGAAATAAAACAAATTAACAACAACAAAAAAGAGACCAAAAAACGGACTCTTAACTATGGAGAGCAAACTGAAGGTTACCAGGGGGGAAATGGGGGGGGGGAATTGGTGAAACAGGTGAAAGGGATTAAGAGTACACTTATTTTGATAGGCACTGAGTAATATATGGAATTTTCGAGTCACTATATCATACACTTGAAAGGAATATAATATTGTATGTTAACAACCTAGATTTTTAAAAAAATCCTGAAAAAAGAGATGGGGGAAATAAATGCCCAAGACATGATCACAGCTAAAATTTTGATTTTAATGAAATCAACATTTATTAATGAGAAAATGATTAGTTTTAATTGCTAATTAAAGATCTAAAGATAGGAACTCTTGTTCATTGGTATTACACCATTTTACATGGTGTAATATAGAGTTACCATATAACTCAGCAGTTCTACTACTAGGTATATACCCAATAAATGAAAATATAACTCCACACAAAAACATGTTCATGCATGTGCATAGCTGCATTATTTATAATAGCCAAAAAAAGAAACAACCAAAGTGTTGGTCAACTGATGAAGGTAAATATATATATATATATATATGTATATATGTATATATATATATATATATACACACACACACACACACATATATACACATATATATAAATGTATGATATATATATATATATATACACACACACAGAATATCTGTACAATAGAATATTATTCAATCCTTAAAAGGAGCTAATTACTGGTGCATACTACATAGATGAACCTTGAAATCATTTTGCTAAGCAAAAGAAGGCAGCTTCAACAGAGCACATATTGTATGATTTGTTTTATGTGAAATCTACACATGATAGGTGAATCTGTAGAGCTGGACAGTAGCTTAGAGCCCAGGGGTGATGCTTGAGGAGAAATGGAGGTTGACTGCTAATGTGTACAGAGCTTCATTTTGGGGGTGATGAAAATTCTGAAATTCAGTAGCCAGTGTGTTTGCACAACTTTGTAAATATACTAAAAGCTACTGAATTGTACTTTTTAAAAGGGTGAGGCTAATGGTATATGAATTATATCTCAATAAAGCTATTAGGCCAAAAAAAAAAAAAGATTGGTATAAAAAAAGATTTGATACCAAATAGTGATTACTTTACATAAGCTGTGACATGGGGTATAGCCCAACTTGTTTAGAATTTGTCTTCAAAACAAAGGTGATAATGGAGATGGATGGAGGCTTTGCAATTATACTCAGCTGGCACAAATAGAAACTTTTTCAGCTGAAGTTTAAACAATGTAGAAAAAGAAAAATTCAGGTCATGTCTGTAAGGTTGAGGTTTAGACTTTGATAAGAAAAAAAAGCAACCAATTTAACAACTCATGAAAATCAACAAAATAACTGTTCTTTGAGGTATTGTGTGAAATGACTGATTTGAACATGCAGTTAGTAATACTTTGCACATTGTCTAATTTGCTGAGGCACTTCTTGTTTATTTGTTTTGTTTTCGTGTGGCTAAGAATATGTGAGGTATTATTCCACAGTAAACAGTGGAGTCTGTGGGTTACTTTATGAATAACCATCATCACAATTAATTTATGAATCATTTAATTATTACAAAAGGCATTATCCATCCCAGGATATCTTAGGTACATTTTTTCCCAGTTGTTTTGGACAGGACAGATTTTGAATTTCAGAGTTGAGATTGCTTAAAAATGTTCATCCTGTCACAGTAGTTACAGAGCTGAAATGTGGGTGTGTAAAATGAGAAGTATTGCTTTTTTCTCTCCTTCCTTCCTATATCTAGCCCAGCCTTCAAGTGACCTCGTTCACAGAGCAGTGATTAAGTCCGTTGTGGGCTCTCAGTGGAATCACATCATATGGGGACAGAATTATAACATGAACAATTCTATACAAATGAAATAAAAGTTAATGAGAGGCAGGGTCACATATGTTCTCGCTAATTTCAGTTAGGTGGGAAAGTCTTCCCAGACATTTGAAAGAAGCCTGTATGGAAAAAAAAAAAAAAAAAGTAATCAGGAGTGTAAATTGGATCATATATTAAAGGATTTATGTGAACTGGTGTACATAGGACAGTTTTGGATAACTGCAGATCTGCTAATTCTCCAGCTTTGGTCAGTAGTAAGTAATAAGTAATGTAGACTTTCTGTATTTTCGCACAGGTTCTGATACTTATTTTCATCTCGGAAGGAAATCTAGAAGTGTAGGACAACATAAGTAATGAGCTTTCCCAAAGATGTAGATTTATCAGCACTCAGCATTTGTTTTGTGAAGACTAAACCAATCTGGAAATGGGCCGATGGAATTGGGTGCTTTCATCAAATTCGTACTGAAATGTGCTGTAATTATTTGTGCTTTTTTATTTTTTAGGTTAAATCTTGTGGGACACTATAGAGTAATTATAAAAGTGTGTTAGATGGCTAGTATGTTAGCTTTCTGACTTGTATAATGGGCATTTACAACAAGCAATGTAGATTTTCTACACATTTGATAGTTTTTTTTAAATGTTTACTTATTTTTGAGAGAGACAGAGGGAGAGGGAGAGAGAACACAAATGGGAGAGGGGCAGAGAAAGAGGGAGATAGAAAATCTGAAGCAGGCTCCAGGCTCTGAGCTGTGAGCACAGAGCCCAATTTGGGACTCCAACCCACCACCTGTGAGATCATGACCTGACCTGAAGTCGGACACTTAATCAACTGAGCCACTTAGGTGCCCCGTACATATCTGATAATTCTTAATATTTTTATTTATGTTTTTTTTTTATTTTAGAGACAGACAGTGGGGGGGAGAGGGGCGAGGGAGAGAAAGAGAGAGAGAAAGAAAGAATATGAATCTTAAGCAGGCTTCCTACTCAGTACAGAGCCCAATGAGGAGCTCGATCCCACAGCCCTAGAATTAAGACCTGACCTGAAAGCAAGAGTCAGATACTAAACTGATTGAGCTACCCAGGCACTCCTGATAATTCTCAATACTAATTTGGATTTTTTTCATATATCTTTTGTGTGGGCTGGGAAAACTTGAGGTGATCAGTATATATCTAAAGGTTTTTGTAAAAATCAGGGTTTCTTAGAATTCTTGTGCCCCAAATGAACATTGATTAAGGCAAAGGAAATTAGATTAAAATAGATCTTAATCAAATATGGGGGTTCAAGTGTTTATTTTGGTTCATGGGAATGAAAACTGGAAGATTTTATGCAAAAACCTTGCAACTCATTTATTGTTATAAGTGCATGGGTTTGATTTTGGATCTAATTGCTGTATGCCTTTAATATTTTGGTGTTCCTCTGGCATTAGTATGGATTTCTTTTTCTTTTTACAGAGGCTGGTCTCAGGTGAAGTCGGCACAGTAGATCAAGTAGACTAGTACAGTTTCAAGCCACCTTCAGGTTAGTTTAGCCACATGTCCAGATAAACAAAAAGAAAATACTTAAGAAAATAGATTTAAAGTCTTTCTGGATTGCAGGGCTGGGGTTTGGGAATCATTGTAATGGAATCATGTATACAGTACATAGCATGACATTTTTAAGAGTGGATAACTCTAAAGATGGTAACTTACAAGAGGAAAATTACAGTGATGTGATGAGCTCTCTTAGTAAAGTATAAAGGTAAGTCAACGTAGAACTAAGTTGGAAAAATCAGTATGAACTCCTGACCCTCTCTGACCATCCTCCCTTTTTAAGGGAGCTCTTTCTTTTTCAGTAAAGAGTACTAAGTACTTAAAGCAAACCACTGTGCATTCTGTTTCCATCCTTTAAAGATTTTTTCTATGGTGAGAGAGTGAGAATCCCAAGCAGACTCTGCGTTGTCAGTGCAGAGCCCAATGCAGGGCTCAAACTCACGAACCATGAGATTATGACCTGAGCTGAAATCAAGAGTCTGGTGCTCAATGGACTGAGCCACCAGGCACCCCTCCCCTGTTTTTGAACCCACCATTATATTCCTCTAAGAGGAAACATTTTTTGCTTGGGGCAGAAGAAATAAAGGTGAACTTGGAATGTCTTACTATCATGGTAAAGCTAGGATTCATTTAGAGAAATATTGGTTGTTTACAAGGACAAAGAGGTCAGTATAGAAAGAGGGCTGTTAGTTGCCAAGTAGTGAAAAATTGACATTAAAAAGGGAATTAGGACAATGAGTTGACAATAAGTTCTGGTTTCATGTTGATATTGCAAAGGAGAGGGGAATCTAGAACTTGTTAAATGTGATTATAATGCATAAACTGTAGCTTATGAATTTCTTGTAATGTCTATAAAATATGTTACATATCAGCTAACCTAAGTTAGATCATACCTACACTGGATCACTGATAGACAATTAGGGTATAAAATACAGATTTTTTTTAAAAAAAATAGAGGAATAAAAACTTGAATAATGAGAATGCTGATTGGGAAGTAGAAGGGAAATGTTGAAAGGGAAATAATAACAGGGGGTTTAAAAGGGCAGTCTATTGTATAGGAGACAGGGATAGTATAAATGTTCTCTTAAAGAAATTAAAAGGAGTGACTTAATACATTCAAAATAAATTTTAGAGATTAGGCTGACCTTTGGGAGGAGGGAGAGAGAGAGGAAAAAATAAGTAAAACTATGGAATAATTTGCTTTCTTTGGCCACAAAATGAAGGCAATAAAGAACATAGTGAAGGTCAAACTAAGTGGAGTTATTACCCAGATTGAAGATGAACTGCACATGTTCCAATTTTGTTACAGTGGCAATGAGTCCCAATCCCCATGCTAATGGAAACGTGATTAAAGGAAAAATCACATGTAAGTGGTGTCTGTTGAAAAGTGAGAATAAACATTGTCTAAATTTTTTGACCTAGATGGAAAGTCTAGGGTAAAGTTTGGCAAAGATTTGTGTGGGAGATAGAAAAATGATGCCATATGGGGAATCTGAATTAGATACAAAAAGATGAACATCAAGTAGCACACTTGATAAGGCTTCTAGGTTCTGCAGACCTGCTTCTTCTCCTTGCTGCTCAAATTAGTGGAGTTTTCAAATAATGTTGTTTTTCTGTATTGTCTTAGATGATCCACATGCAGGCTTTGCTGCTTGGGAGAATCCCTTAGGAATTCAGCCTGGGCAAAGACTGGGTGCCTTAGCTTAAGTTTAGAGTAATAAAAGCAAGTACAGTAAAACCTTGGTTTGCCAGTGTAATTCATTCTGGAAACATGCTTGTAATCCAAAGCACTTGCATATCAAAAAAATTTCAAGAACCATTGGCTCAGTTGTGATCATGTGACATTTGGCGTCACGTTCTATTTGTATTGCAAGAAAGTGCTCGTTTATCAAGTTTGCTTTCCAAGGTTTTACTCCACTAGGGTTGAGTCCTCTCAGTCAAGATAGGTTGGAACCGAACAGGGAAAGAATAATTACGAAATCTTTGAGGAAATTCTCACTCTCAGAATCCAAAAGGCTAATCCTTCAATGTTGACAAGTAAAAGTTCCATCTCCTCATATTACATACATGATCACTGAGGCCTGATGTGGTAAAGTGAGTCATCAGGATCACCCCGATGCTTAATGGAAGAGCATGCCCTATGGCTTTTCTATTCAGTCTTCTGTATCCTGTTATGAGCTGCTGTGGTGTTAACGAATACCAACTAAGTTCATGTGTGATATGAACGTGACATTTTAAATGGTAAGTTAACAGTTTCCCCCACATAAATGATGTACACACAAAGATAAGCAAAGATTTAGAAAGAGTAAATCAAGAGAAAAGAATAGAAATATTAATACAACTCATGTCAGAAATGCATAAACAGGCTAATTTGTCTAAATATTATCAGAGTTCATTCCATTCACCATGTTAATGATGTGTAGAAATACCCAAATGCGTCAAAATTTAATTCTGGCAAATGAGAGAGACCAGCTTGATAGAAGGGAAAATCTGATTTCTAAAATATAATTAAAATTAATGGAGCTTTATTACTTACAGGTAAACAGAGTAGTCATCAAGTAAAGTGTTTTATTTTTTATTGCACCAAATCTACTCAAATCAGAATAGTTACAAAGTAGTGATTTATTCCATACATAGTAAAAAAAATATTTTAAAATTCTCTTTCATATGTTAAATACTTCTCTGGATTTTTTAACACTACTGATTTGCTTTGAAAATTGTCTTTATTAATAATCATAAGATAAGCACCTCAAAAACTTCTATTTTAATGTTTGAATTATATTTTTAATTTAGTTTATTATATTTTTAATAAACTTGTATTGAACTATAATGTACAAAAAGAAAGTAGCTGCCCACCTCAGTGAGTTTTCACAAAGTGAACACACTCAGGTAAACACAACCCAAGTCAAGAAATAATTGTTAGCACCCATGAAACCTACCTCTTATCTCTTCTTAGTCACTAGTTCCTCTCTCCCCATCAATATGTGAGCACTTTCCTGACTCCATAGATTAATTTTGCCTACTTTGGACCTTTGGATATATGTACTTTTTTTTTTTTTTTTTTGGCTTTGTGAGATTCATCCATGATACTGCACATGCAAATAGTTCATTCACTTTCTTTATCTTAGGGTTTTCCATTAAATGATTACACCATGATGCACTGTTACCTTTACTTTTGATGGACATTTGGATTGTCTCCTGTCTTGGGCTATTGTGAATACTACTGTTTTGAATGGTCTTGAACATGTCTTTTGGTGCAGTTGTGTACCAATTTTTGTTGCATATATCGTCAGGAATGTGATTGCTAAATCAAATTGTATGAGTATGTTCAGCTTTGGTAGATACCCAAAGTTGTACCAATTTATACTCCCACCTGTAGTGTATAAGAGTCTAGTTAGCACATATGTATGTTGTCAAATTTTATGTTTCAGTAATTCTAGTGGGTGTGTAATAGTATAGCATTGTACTTGAAATTTCCACTTCCCTGATTACTACAAGTCGAGAAACATTTGTATGTTCATCTGCTACTTGGGCATCCTTATTTTAAAAGGACTCATTCATGTCTCCTTCTCATTTTAACATAAGCTGCTAGGTCTCTATCTTTTTGATTTATAGGAATTCTTTTTGTATTATAAAGATTCTTTGAAAAAAAGATTTTTGGGGGCACCTGGGTAGCTCAGTTGGTTGAGTGTCAGACTTCGGCTGAGGGTTCTCAATAGTTCGTGAGTTTGAGCCCCACATCGGGCTCTGTGATGAAACCTCACTCAGAGCCTGGAGCCCGCTTCAGATTCTGTGTCTGCCTCTCTCTCTGCCCCTCCCCCACTCCTTCACGCTCCCTCTCTCAAAACATTTTTTAAAGATTTTTTATGTATTCTATATTCTTTATATATTACGTATTGTAGACTTGAGATCTTTGTCACTTAGGTATATTGCAAGCATTTTCTCCTGGTGTGTGTCTGAACTTTTTGTTTTCCTAATGTCTTTTTTTAAGTTTGTTTGTTTCGAGAGAGAGACAGACAGACAGCGAGAGCAGGGGAGAGGGGTAGAGAGAGGAGGGTAAGAAAGAATCTCAAGCAGGATCCATGCTGTTAATACGGAGCACAACGCAGGGCTCCATTCCATGAACCGTGAGATCATGAGCTGAGCTGAAGCAATTGAGCCACCGAGGCATCCCCTCCTAATATCTTTTCATTAATGGAGTATCTTAATTTTAATCTAGTACAGATTATTAATCTACTTTATGGTTAGTGCTTTATGTATCCATTTAAGACAGCTTTGCAGTGACTGAAGACATATTCTAAAATTTATTTTCTTTCACAGTTAAATTTGCATTCTATGTGTTTAATTGACCCCACATCACAGTTATTATAAGATGATCCCTTTCCCACTGCTCTTCATTTGTTCATTTCTGATTACTCAGGTGTCCATATATGTGTATGTCTGCTATTTACTTCCTATTATGTTCTATTTTTTTTTCTAGGCTATCAGTGGGAGAATACCACACTCCCTTAATTATTGAAACTTCATTACAAGTCTGGATAGCAAGGGGAGTAATTCCTTTAACTTGTTTGAACCCCTGAGGATTTTTGTGGTTTTTCTCCAACCTTTACATTTCCATATGAAGTACAGAATGTTTATTAATTTCCACAAATAGATTTCCACTGACGATATGTCTATAATGGAAATTCTGTTGAATATAGATCATTTTGAAGGGGAATTGACATCTTTCAGTATTTAGTGTCCCACTTGATAAATGTGGTATATTCTTTCATTTATTTAGATCTTACTTATCTTCTCTTAGTAATAGAGTGTTTTTTGTGCAGAGGTCTTGAATATATTTGATTCCTATTTTATTATCCTATTGTAAGCAGTATTGGTTTAAAACAGTGTTTTAACTCATTTAAATAAAATACAGATAAATAGAAGTGATCATATCTTATATCTTACAGCTTGGGGAAGTTTTACAAACCGAACACACCTGTGTAGCTAGCACCCAAGCCAAGGATTAGAACTTTACCAGTTCAAAAGGCCTCAATGTTCTTTCAGCAACTAGAGCCCTACGTACCTCCCGTATCTTGAACTTTACCAGCAGAGATAAGTTTTGCTATGAAAGTAGAATCCTATAATATGTACTCTTCTGGATGGTTATTTTGCCCAGTAATGGTGTTAATGAGTCATGCATATGAATACATGTAATTGTAGATCATTTGTGCTGTTATGTAGTATTTGTCATGAAATACACTACAATATAACTATCCATTTTTCTGTTGATACATGTTTAGTAGTTTTTAGGTTGTGTATGTGTTTTTAACGTTAGCCAATCTGGTTGACCTGGAGTAGTATTTCATTGTGGGTTAAATTTCCATTTCTTTAGTAATGATATTGTTTTTCATGTGCTTATTTGCTATATACTTCTATAAATACCTTTGCAAATTGAAGTCCTCTGTCAGCTTTTTTTCCTTGAATTGTAGGAGTGTAGAATGCTTTATACATTCTGGCTAAAATTCTGTTTGCTGTGTGCTTTGTGAATATTTTGTTTCAGTGTATGGCTTATATGTTTTCTTTTTTTTTTTTTTTTTAAGATTTTATTTTAGTTGTGAGATAGAGAGCAAGCATGAGCAAGGCAAGGGGGGAGGGAGGGAGAAGGAGAGAGAATGAATGAATGAATGAATATATCCCAAGCAGGCTCCACACCCAGCATGGGGTTTGATGCAGGGCTCAATCTCTTGACTGTGAGATCATGACCTGTGAGCAGAAATCAAGAATCAGTCACTTAACTCACTGAGCCATCCAGGTGCCTCTATTTTCTTGCTTCTTGTGATAAATAGAAGTCTTTTAAAAATTATTAATTTATCAATTTCTTCTGTTAGAACTTCTAGAAATTATATTTGTTAGCCTATAAGTTAACTATGTGATCAATAGTGAATTTGTTGTATATTATATAAGGTAGAACAAAGCTTTATGATATTTTTTCCAGTATATATATGTGTATATATTCTTGGTTACTCTAGGGTCATTGGTTAAAACTGTATCTTTTCCCTATTTAATTGTTTTGGTGCTTTTGTCCAAAATCATTACACCATGTAGAACATCTTGAAAGTCTACAGAATAGGAAACAAAACTAATAAATGAGTTCAATAGAGTTTCACAATGAGTCAATATACAAAAATTTTGTTTCTGTAGACTGAACAACTAAAAAATAGAATTTGTAAAAATATTTTCAATAACACCCAGAAATATAAAATACTTAGGATTAACTTTAATACAAGATGTGAAATGCCTCTGTATGAATAACCTTAATACCTATATAGAATAGGATTCTTTTGTATAGTAATAATATATTACTTGAAAAAATTATATATGTACTGCGTTGATGGATTAGAAAACTCATTGTTAACATACAAGATGTCTTTAAATTGATCTGTAGGTTTAGTACAATCCCAATCAAAATCCAGTGGGTGCTTTTATAAAAATTGAAAAAGTTAGTTTAAATTTTATATGGAAATTCAAACAGTATAAGTTTTTAAATTCCATTTTCTTATTGTGCTATATAAAAATAGAAATTATTTTTTAATCTTATATTCAGGACATAAATTAGAGTTTACACTAATAAACATACTTTATACTAATGATTTAGCTACATATTCTTTTGGATTTTCTAAATACTCTCATTATTTTGCATAGCAAGTATTTGATTTTTTTCCTTTCCAATTATTATGCTTTTTCTTTCTTTGGTTAGTACTAAGATCTCCAGCATAATACTGACTAGATACAGTGCTAACAGGCATTGTTATTTTATCCCTGTGTCAGAAGAAAATCTTTTATCACTTTTGCACTAAATATACTTGTTCCAAAAACAAACTTTTATCCAATTAAGGATGTGTCCTTCTGTTTCTGAGCTGCCAGAGGTTTTTGTTTTGGTCTTATATCTTTTTTCTATTAAGAAACTGTGTAATTACTCTTTTAAGATACTGGCTAATATTGATTGATTTTCAAAGTTAAACCAACGTGGCATTCTTCTAAGAAATTCAGCATATTCTTTATCTTTTTGGGCTATTTCTGGATTTGATGTGTTCATGCATTGTTTAGGGTTTTTTTGGTGTACATTGACGTTGTTGCATTTCATTTTCATTTCTTGTGAAGCCTTTATTATGTTTTGGTGTGTTGGTTTGGTCATGTTGGTCATAAAATTAGTTTAAGAATGTTCTCTTTTCCCCCTCTTTTGTGAAACACTTGGTTTGAGATGCATGTTATTTATTCTTAAATGTATGATGTAATTTACTGGTTGAAGTTACATGATGCAGAGATTTTATTTGTGGGAAAATAGGAAGTTTTGATTCAGTCTGGTGAGGAATACTCAGGTTTTCTACTTCGGGATTCGCTTGCAGTAAGTTTTGCTTTATAGGTAAACCATGTGCATGTCCTATCATTTGTAAATGTACTGATGGAAAATTTTCATAATGACCTCTTGTTTTTTAAATGTCTTCTTTCCTTCTTACATCTTTGAGCCTTCCATTGGCATCATTTTTATTGTGCCCTGCCCCACCAAACCCTTGGCACTTGTATCTTTACGTGAGAATCTTTGTGATGAGTTGTGTTTTATTTGTTCGAAAGTGTTTTTATCATAATTTTGGAAGATTGTTTTACTGGAAACAGAAATATAAATTAGCTGTCATTTATTTCAGTGCTTTGGTTTTTTCATTCCATTGTTTTCTGGTTTCCTTCATCTTTTTGGGGAAGTCTGCTTTTGGTCTTATTTTTACTCCTTTGAAGATAAATTACACTTTGCCCCTCTGGACACATTTTAGATTTTCTTTTTCACTGTTGGTTTCTTGCACTTGAATTACAATTATTCTTGATAAGGTTTTCTTTGAATCTATCCTGCTGGATGTTCATCTTTCTTCTTTAATCCCGGACTTGATGACTTTTTATCAGATTAGGAAAATTCTCAGGTATTCTCTTTTCCAGTACCACATCTTATCCAGTCCTCTGTACCTTTCTCTGAGCCACAAAATCCTAGGCTCAACTCCTTTCTGGATATTAGGTCTACAGATGCTCACTGCCTTGATGGCTTTCTGCTGCCATTAAATAGATGTGGGTGTTTTGTAAAATATTTTATCTATATTTTCTAGTTGTTGTCACTGTAAGAGTTGATCTGAATGAACCTATTTCTCACTGCTACAATTCACAAATCTATGATATTAAACTTAGTAAAGAATCAAAATCAATGAGATTATTAAGGAAAAATGGTAAATGGAAGGCAATAATAATCAGTTTTTTCATCTGTTAAAAAGATCTCAGGTGGCACCTGGGTGACTCAGTCAGTTAAGCATGCAACTTTGGCTCAGGTTGTGACCTCGTGGTTCATGAATTTGAGCCCCATGTTGGGCTGTGTGCTGATAACTCAGAGCCTAGAGCCTGTTTCAGATTGTGTGTCTCCCTCTTTCTCTGCCCCTCAACTGCTTGCTTGCTTGCTTGCTTGCTCTCTCTCTCTCAAAAAAAAAATAAATAAACATTTAAAAATTTTAAAAAATCTGAGTATTTGTACTGTAATATTTTTATAGGATACATTAATTTCTGTATATTCTGCAATATATTACATAATGTACTAAAACCTATAGTTTTTTTCTTTTTTAATTTTTAAATGTTTATTTTTGAGAGAGAGTGAGAGCGAGCAGGGAAGGTGCAGAGAGAGAAAGGGAGACACTGAATCTGAAGCAGGCTCCAGGCTCTGAGCTGTCAGCTCAGAGCCAGATGTGGGGCTTGAACTCAAGAACCACGAGATCACGACCCGAGCCAAAGTCGGACACTTAACCTACTGAGCCACCCAGGTGCCCCAAAACCTGTAGTTTTAATATAACCTTTTATTGTCTTCTTGTAGGACACTTGCGCTCCTCTAATTTCTCCCTAGTGTTTTCACAGATAAATGTTGCAGTCCACGCCTAGGAACTAATGAGAAAAAAATCCTCCCTCACTTGCCTCCCTAATAGAATTATGTTCCTTTGTTTCTAAACTAACCAGAGAGTATCATCCAAATACATAGACTCTAAAACCACAGTTTATCATACAGTCTCAAGATGGGATATGCTATGTGATTATTTTTTCAAAATTTGTTGACTGTTACGGAAGTAATAACTAAACTTGGCATGGACTCTTACTATGTTTTTATTTCAAATGTGTTATGAATCTCCATCTTTGGACTGATACGCACCTGACACTTGGGATGGGCATATCTGGGGTGTATAACAATGGAATTAAACCATTAATAATAGGGTTGCTAATAGATTAGATGGAAAAAGCCAGATTTTATACAGGGAGGGTATAGGATGGAGAACCAAATTTCACTAGCTGGTTATTGATTCTTAGGCCCAAACCCTGAACTTAGGATTGAGTCCTAGGAAGAGTGCTGAACTGTATTCAGAAGTAGTGGCATCAGAGGCTATGATCTCCCCAGCTGGGTTGTAGGAAGCAAAGGGCATTTCAGTATATCTCACTACTAAGGGTTTGGAACATGCAAGGGGTATACAGCAGCAGGTTCCACACTGATACGCAAGGTTCTTTTATGTGTACATATGGGTATGAGTTGTGTTTTCAAATGTAGTATGTTGTTTGTGTAAAACATACTGATGGTAGACGGTAATCAGAATATCAGGTGAGAATTTGCAACTCAAACTGTCATTTTCTCTCTCTATTGCTAACACTTTTTAGGTAAGAATTCTCTGGCCCAAATTAATAAAAAATAATAATCTATGCTGTCAGTTAACTCACCAGCCACTTCTAATCATGGCAAGTTGAGAACCCTTGTGAAGATTTTTATATCATACAAAGAATAATAATCAACATTACTTTCCTGTCCTGGGCAGTAATCGTATTTGGAAGCTGACAGTTATGCAATCAAGAAGTTAAGGGACTAAGAGGTAGAGCATAGTGAATATAGTCAATGATACTGTAATAGCATTTGTTGTATGGTGACAGGTGGTGTCTTCATTTCTGGTGAGCGTAACAGAGTATAGAGATGTTGTATCACTATGTTATATACCTGAAACTAATGTAACATTATGTGTAAACTATTCTCAAATAGAAAACAAGCCTGTTAAGGAACACTAAAAATCTGCAATTCGTGGCTATATATCAACAACTACCCTCTTACAGGATGAATACAAAGCAAACGCAGCCCTGTAGTTACCAGAATGCGTGTTTGTGGGTTGTGATAGTTATTAGTGACAGCATCACAGATGGAGTGAAAAGGTGATTTGGCTCAAACGATCTTGGTGAATGAAAGTAACAACAAAGTGTTCAGAAAGCTGCATTAGATGCCTCAACCCTGGCTCCAGTGAATTAAAGATGGTGATATTAAAGTATGGCAGCATCAGTTGCTTCCCAAAATGTGACAGAAAAAGAAATGCTGCATTTCTTAATATGTTATTTTATAAAATAGGTGATTTTCACTTTACTTATGCATTATTGTCTTAATAAGTTCAATATAGAAATGGGGCATTTGAATATATCAAATCAATTCCTAGGAAGTCATGAACTGTGAGATCATGACCTGAGCTGAAACCAAGAATCGGACGCTTAACCGACTAAGCCCCCCAGGCGCCCCAATGAAATACAAAAATTAAAAAAAAAAAAAGATTAGTTGGAAACTGAATTCGTTCCTTTATTTATTATCCAGTTACTAATTCACTTGACACTTAGGTGCTGAACACTTTTGATGCTCCAGAGACTCTGGTTCTCTAGAACTTGATTTTGCTTGGATTATTCTTACCGGGTCACAGTAGTCTTCACTGCCTTGATGGCTGTCTAATGCCTTCAACTACATAATTATTCATTATCTGTTTGGTTTAGGACATAATTTGTAGTTTTTAGCAGGAGATTAACTTTGACCCATAATAAACAACAGGAAGTACTCACTTTGAAGGTACTGCAAGAGGTAAAAATGACTATGTGGTTTCAAATCATGCAAAATGATCTTTATAATCAGTGGGGGAAATTGTGATTTTTTTTGTGTGACATTTGAAAATTCTTTCAAAATATTACAGCTCTCTAATTTTCGGCTAATGTACAGGTAAATAAAATAATAAAGCTAATGTTTATATACTACCTTGTAATTTCAAAGAAACACTGATAAAGTGTTGGATTTCGTTTTAGACAGCCTATCAAGAGTAGTATGAATAGTGCTTGCTTTCTTCCTACCATGTAACTTAGAATACAGTAGAACCTTGTCAATGCTTTGGTGAATTATCATATTGTTTTCAAAGATTGGATCAACTTCTAATATTTTGTTACTTGTTCACTGTCATGAAATATATCCAGAATTCCTTTCTTGGGAACATTCTGTTGCTGCCATCACTTCCTCGAGTACAGCTTCATCCCTTTTGTTACAGCCACTTCCTTAAATTATATCACTAAGATCACTTTTCCCAAGTTCCTATGCCTTCATATTTAGCTGGAGTCCCTTGAATGATGGGGGTGTTAACATTGTCATGATCAGCGATTTTATTTTTATTTTTAATCTACTTTTGTTCTCTTGGAATTTGACTTCTTGTTGCACTTACATTTTGTTGTCCACTTTCCTATTTGGGTTGTCCATTTTTGAGTGATGTCAATGGGTTTATCATGGGAAAACTAAGGGGCAGCACAACCGTACCCTCTGCTGTCTATGTGTGAACTGAATAATAGACACCCCCTGACCACTCCCTGGCTGACTTTGAAAGAAAGCACTTGATTTGTCGCTGATTGAGATCAAAGACTGTTGCGTACAGAATGATCTGTGAACTGAAGAGCTAGAGTCTTTGTACTTGAAGCAATTTCTCCTAGTTACTAAACTGTGGTAATCAAAATGTGAATCAAATTGTCCAGGACAGTTAATATTTAACTAAGTTGGGATAACTGAAATGTGTGCATGTAGGACCATGTAGAGGGGAAGCTCTACGTATTAGCATCCTCTACTTGTGGAAAGTTCTTACCGTGCATGAAAAACGTAGACTGGTGGAGTCACCACGAAGAGGGGCTTTTCTCAGGATCAGGCATTTCGCCAGAGGACAAGTTCAGTTGGTTAAGTCTTCTGGCCTGCCAGCATCTCAGTATTTCTAGGTCCTCTTTGCATAATGAGGGGTTCCTTTATTCAACTAACATTTAATGAGGCACAGAATTTAGAGTGCAGTATTGGCCACATGACATATAGAACAAATCAGACACTTCACAGTCCATAAACGTGAAATGACTTGTGAGTGTTAATGGAACCGAGAGATTTCACCTGACTGACCATGGAACAGGTCTAAAAAGGAAAGGAGCCAGATGGAAGATGGCAAGTGAAGTGAGCCAGGGATATTGCAGTGACTGGAACTGTGCGTTGAGAGAGAGAATGGTGCTGCTGGACACCAGCTGTGGTGCCACTCTATGTGCCAACTGGAATTGCTAGTGTTTTATCGTTTTCATCTGGTTCATTCATTACGTTTAATCACCAAATTATTTTTAATATTCTTGCTGAGGTGGAATAGTGTTGAAGGTATGTCATGTATTATATGAAAGGCAAACAAAATATGTCCCCTGATGTGACATTGTGAGGTTGACTGTATGGCCCGGAATAAATAATGTCCTGTAAGTCAAGCTGTTACTATCACTGCCAGCTCATTGAATGACAGTGGAAAGCCACTTGAGTTTTGTATGTTTTCATTTCTAAGCTGTTGAAGGGTAATTCAAGAGCTTACCCACATCACCAAGATCTGGAATTTGTAAAGTATTAGTTAAAAAATATTTTGGAAGTTTTAGATAAAAAGTGTTAAGGTTTTAAACATTGTTACTAAGTTACCACTTGAATCAAACCATTGTAGTAATTGATACTTTCTAAATTTAAAATAGATTTGAATATTATGTGCATGCCTAAAAGCATCATTCAGATAGCAGTACCAAATTAGGGATTTCACAGGGAGTGGCAGTATGGGTAATATGACTTCTAATGTTGTGGCAATACAATAGTGCTTTTAAGTGTTTTGTAGAAGGATGTAATCAATTGAGACATAAGAGAGTGTCATTTTTGTATGTCAAAAATTTTGAAGTATTGGGAGTTCCATATATTTCATGTTTTATTCTATACGTTTCATATTTCATTTTTAGTTTAACCTTAGAGGCCAGGAATGAATTCCATTTCCATTGTATGCCCTAAGACTTTTAATTTCTCTTTATGTCTCAGTTTCTCAATTATAAATTGAGTGTGATGTAGTTTGTCATTTAAAAATTGTAGGGATAAGCAGAAATATTTACTTTTCTCTATTCTTTTGTCCCTGCGTGTGTATCTGCTACCTATCTGTATATCAAGAATGGTGCATCCTTTATTTACCTGCCATGTGAATTTGACTAAGTTATTTAACACCTTTAAGCCTCAGTGTTCAAGTATAACATAATAGTAGGTATTAAAATTGGTATTTGGATTAAAGGAAGTGATACATGTTAAGCATTAAAAGTGGTACCAGGAACTTAGTGTGTGTTTAACAACTGTCAGGTATTAATTTTACAACTTTAGAGCAGAAATGAAGCATTATTTCTCCTGTTTAGTGTTCTGTTTACATTTTTGTCTAGTCATAGACTCTTGTGCATAATAAGTAGGTAATTAAAATGCTTAATTGAGTTAATTTCTCATTTAAGAAAAAAATAGATTACAGTTGACTTCCAAACCATTCAAAATATGATTTATTCATCACTAAGAAAGTACTTCAGAATGCTGTAAAGCCTGAGGGTCTTTCTTACAACCATCTGTTATAATTGCATTATGGTTGTGTAGATGAATCAATTAATAGAGAATGTTAGTCAGAGTTTTGGATAAGATAGATTGTATTGTGTTCGATTGACTCATCTTTAATTCTTGAAACAAATTCTGACTTTAATTATTGGAAGGTGAAGTGTTCATTTTGTTAGTGACTTGTTTTCCATAAGTGATGATCTAAATGGAGCATATCATATTGAAAGGTACTGCTGGACTGCCTTTTGTACACATATCAGTGGTGGAGCTGGAAGGACCACCATGTTGATCTTGCCTTTTTTGGAAGGCTGTTGTGCCAAAGCTGTCTTGTTTGCTTCCCACTTGATCACACTCAAACCCAAGATCCATCTGGCTTCTGACTCTTGGCTCTCTCTCTGCCATCAGTGACCCTGCTTCTCTGTGTGGATGTGATGCTTCTTTCTGGTCTACCTGGCTTTGACTCTTGGCTTTCACTCAAGGACTTTGGCCTGACATTGGACAGGAAGCTCTTGAGAGCACTCTGAATACAATGATTCCCTCAGAATCAGTTTCCCTGGCTCTAATGAGCTGGACCAGCCACAGGTTGGCTTGATTGGCCAGAGGATTCAGCTAATGCAAAAGAGCATTGAGAGGTGGGAGTATTCATTAAGGCTCTGTGAGGAGTTTGAACACATGCAGAATCATTACCTTAACAGTCTTCAGTTATTCTTGGGGAAAAATAGAATTTTTAAATCAAAATAAATGTTTGACCCTTAAGGAAAAATATCATTCGAAGCACAGAGTTTTATTTCAAACACGAGCGTTACTTGGCTGTCCTCTGTGTATCTTTCTATTCTGTACCACTAGTGAATACCACCTAAGTGTATCAAAAAATGCAGCTACATGCTTTTCCCGCTGCTGTAAAAAGCCTGGCACTAGCTACATCTTCTGTCAATGTTGATAATTATTAGAAAAGACTTTCCGTCCTGTCACTCAGAAGAAAATGCAAGCAGCACAAACCTCAAAGAGTCAGATGAGAGAGCTTTCGTGATCGTTGAGGTCAGTTTTGCAACAAGTATTCTTGCAGGCGTGATTAAATTCTGGGTGATTTTCAAGTATCACCTTAGAAATGGAAAGATCCCGCATTGTTTTATTTGTGTGTCTGACATAAAACACTAATGGCTTCAAATAATAAAACACAATGGAAAGTGTTGACATTTTCAGTTTTCAATTAGCAATAGTGTTTTAAAGCACTTACTTTGAAGTAAAAATTTGCACATTTATGACATTTATAAATGTAAGCATTTGGTTGACTGATTTTAATGGTCGAATCATGAGAAATGCCTATTTATGGAAAGTGAAAACTGATGTTTTGTTTTTTGTTTTTCAATCTGGTTAGCTTTGCCATGGAACCATTTGTTTTAAACATGTCAGCTTTCTTTAATGACTCGTTTTTAGTAACTGCTGTGTGTTACTCAGGTGACCTGGGAACCTCTGTAGGCTGAACCAAGGTCATTGTTCTGAATATGGGACTAGACTCAGATATTTTTTCGAAGAGGTCATGTTAGAATCCAAACCAAATAAAAGATCACAGCGGAGAGGTACTGGTGCTCGGCAGAGACTTGAGCACTTCCGGGATGGCAGAAGCTCAGGCAGTTGTCTTCATTTGGGGCCTATCCAATGGTGTGTTCTGGAGAAGCAGACTCTAGGAAGCTAGGATGTATGTGAAGTCATTGCAGTCAGAAGAGAGGCTCCAGAACAGTGGCAGAATGTAATCAAATATGAATAGAGAACAAGGAAAGGAATCCAGTTATTAAGGACTCACAGGAAACGAAGAGTCAAACCAAGTTTGATGCTCATTTACTGGCTTGACTACTAACATTCCTCCTGGGCAAAAATTAGTCCCAGAAAATGGGATATAGGGATAAACTTATATGTGGAAAGTAAAAGTGTTTACTTTTTTGGGTTGAAGTGTTAAAATTAAAGAAGCCAAACAGACTATTGTAGCATGAACCTTGTCTAGGATACTGGTAGTTAAAGAGGAAATTCAGAGGTGGATTTCAGACGCATTGAGAGGGAGGAATTGATTGAATTTGTGGAATAGTTGGAGGTTGAGAAAGCTGTCAATGAGCTTTTTAAACTTTGTATGCCTGGGACCAGTTAGTAGAAGAAGGATAGGTCAATTGGAGTCGCTCTTTGGGGTAAAGAGGAGCATCAGTTCCGTGTTAAGCATACTGAGTTTAGTGTGATGTTGGAAATAGTTACAGAAACAACAGGGCCATGTGAGGAAAAATATTGCATGACCTACTGCACCGAGTATTCTTATATTCTTAAGTAACTATAACCATCTTGCATGATCTTTTGTTGGTCTCAGTAATGTTTCTGTAGCTGGCAGTCCAGAGTGAATGATTGAGATGATAATGGAGAAGGCAAATAATTTAAATTTACAAAGAGTTCACTTCTTCTTTGAGAAAACACTAAATGGCGGATGATGCTGGTGCTGTGGGAAGGCCTGGGGGGGGGGGTGGTTGCAAGGGCCCTGGAATGGGGTGTTGGGGTGGCTTCTGAGGAGGCTCCAGCAGCAGCACCATCTGGGGCCAAGGCCATGGAGCTCGCAGAGGCAAGGCCAAGAACAAGGAGTGGATCCCCATCACCAAGCTGGGCTGCCTGGTCAAGGACATAAAGATCAAGTCTCTTTGAGGAAATCTGTCTCTTCTCCCTGCCCATCATTGACTTTCAACTGGGGGCATCCCGCAAGGATGGTGTTTTGAAGATTATACCTGTGTAAAAGCAGACCCATGCTGGCCAGTGGACCAGGTTCAAGGCATTTCTTGACATCAGAGATTACAATGGATGAATCGTTCTTGGGTGTTAAGTACTCCAAAGGAGGTAGCCACTACCATCTGTGGAGCCATCATCCTGGGCAAGCTTTCCATGGTCCCTGTGGGACAAGACTACTGGGGGAACACGATCAGCAGGCCCCGCACTGTTCCATGCAAGGTGACCAGCCACTGTGGCTCTTTGCTCATGGGTCTCATTGTGCCCCCAGAGGCACTGCCCAAGAAGCTACTGATGATGGCCAGTATTGACGCCTCCTACACGTCAGCTAGGGCCTGCACTGTCACCCTGGGTGACTTCACCAAGGCTTCTTTTGATGCCATTTCCAAGACCTACAGTTATCTCACCTCTTTTTTTTTTTTAATATTTTTATTTTATTTTTGAGAGAGAGAGAGAGAGAGAGAGAACACAAGTGGCGCAGGGTCAGAGAGAGGGAGACCCGGAATCAGAAGTAGGCTCCAGGCTCTGAGCTGTCAGCACAGAGCCTGATGCAGGGCTTGAATCCACTAACTGGGAGATCATGACCTGAGCCAGTGTCAGACGCCCAACCAACTGAGCCATCCAGGTGCCCCGACAGTTATTTTACCTCTTAACTCTGGAAAGAGAATGTGTTCACCAAGTCTTTTATTAGGAATTCACTGACCATCTTTGGAAAGACCCACACCAAAGTCTCCATGCAGGGAACCCAGGCTCCACGTATGGCCACATACAGTTTTATACAAGAAATATAAAGTGAATTAAAGCCTGTTAATAAAAAGTAAATTTACAAAAAAAAATTTACAATTTCACTTCTTAAGTTTATTTATTTTGACAGAGAGAGAGAGAGAGAGGGAGGGAGGGAGGGAAAGAGCATGTAAGCACAAGCAGGGGAGGAGCTGAGAGAGAAGGAGAGAGTCCCAAGCAGGCTTCCTGCTGTCAGCACGGAACCTGATGTGGGGCTTGAACTCACAAGCTGCGAGATCGATGACCTGAGCTGAAATCAAGAATCAGTTGCTTAACTGACTGAGCCACCCAGGTGCCCCAAGAATACTTGCCTTTCTTAGTAAGACTAATTAACTTGAAACTAAAAGAAAAACGACATTAAAGTATACAGTTGTTGAGCAAGAAAGACAAGGTCTTTTAAATATATAAAAAATGAGACTAGGGGGGATTTAAAAGCTCTGGGTATGGATATGATCACTAAAGAAGGGAGGGTGGAGTTAGTAGAGATGTGAGGATCTAGGCCTGGTGTAGACAAAAATTTAATAATGTAGCAGAGAGAGGAGGAATCCCAAAGGAGTTAAAAGAGCTGCTGGAGAAAAATCAACAGAGAATAGTGTTTTGAGGAGCAAAGGGAAGTACGTTTCTAGTGGGAAGTAGACAACACATCAAATAATCATGCTGGATCTGAATAAACAAAGTCTGAATGAGCCATCCTAAGTCCCCATAAGATGTGATGCAGCATGATTCAAGGGTATTTCTTCACGTGACCACAGTTGGAACAAATTTCAGAATTTAACCAGCACCCCTTCCCACAATCTTTCCACTTTGTCTGATCAGGGGCTCTGGCCTTGAGTGCTGCCTCATAAGCCCTTGATGGTTACCTGTGTAGTTCACTGAGGCAAACTGGAGACTTTTTGAAAATTTTTTTGATGTTTATTTTTGAGACAGAGACAGAGCACGAACAGGGGAGAGGCAGAGAGAGGGAGACACAGAATCCAAAGCAGACTCCTGGCTGTGAGCTGTCAACACAGAGCCCGACATGGAGCTTGAACCCACCAACCGTCAGATCATGGCCTGAGCCAAAGTCGGACGCTTAACCCACTGAGCCACCCACGTGCCCCCAAACTGGGAACTTTGAAAAAGTGTCATCTCATTGCTGCCTTGTTAGCCAGATGAGAATCTTGACTGATACTACCATGGATTTCAGTGTTTTCACTGAAGGTGGTGATGGTTGCTTTCTCTGAAGTTTCCTAATAGCCATAAAGGGACTTGGTGTGAACTAATAGCCTTGCCAGTGCAGTGTTGAGCAAAAGTGGAAAAAAAATCAGTCATTTGTCTTATAACACACTAATCAACCTGTACCTCTTTCCCTCCTAACAGTACTGATTTTCATATGTAGTGTAATGTACCTAAATTCCCCTGATAAGTTTGAAATGGAAGATGAATGTTTTACTGGGTTTCTTAAGGGCTATTTTATTTGGAGGTTGGCTGCTGACCATCAAATGGGAAAGAGAAATAACATTTGGTACAATGGCCCATTGCATGAAGTTAGGGACTTGGAAAGTTCCATTCACACTTTGTCCCAGGCAGTAATGCAATCATAGTGGATTTTTACCGTTTTAAGATGCTGCTCATCTTCAAAACTCATAATGCTAAGGTATGAATAGCTTCATTTGACCTAGGAAGGGCTATTTTATTGCCTGAGAACATAGTCTGAGGACAGGTGGTCTTTGCAAGACCACGGGATTGGTGGAGTGGTGAGTTTGTGCACCATCCTGCCCTCCACAATTCACTAACCAGAGATCTCCTGCCACACTCAGTGTAGATTTGGATTCAGTCATTAAACTGAACCTCAAAGAACTACTTAGAACTCAGTAAAAGTGGAATTTCCTTTTACTTTCATGATTTTTTTAAACCTGCACGCTCTCTGGGCTTTCTCACATACTTGTATGGATGACTGTGAACAGAACATCTATTTTACTTAATTTCTCTTGCACTTTCAGATGTCAAATTTCCTTTCATCTTGTCTTCAGGATTTTCCATTTTCTTCTGATCTTATTTTTTATAATAAATCTCTGTCCTGTCAGGGTTCTAAGTGATATTAAGATGCTTCCTTCATAAATGGTAAGTATCCTAGTGAGATAAAATATTAGGGATTTCAGTGACTAGTAACCTGGATTATTTTTGCAAGGAAATTAATATATATCAGAACATTCTAATGTTAAATGATAGAATGGAGGTTATATTAAGAAATGATTTTTAGGTGCCGTTAACATCCTCAGCACTTTCAAGAATGAAAATACTTTTTGTGTTATATGTAACATTTTATATGTCCCTTTTTAACAATATCTTTACTTTAAAGTTACACTAAGTGAAATAAGTCAAAGACAAATAACATGATTTCGTTTATATTGGAAATCCAAAAAATAAAAAATAAATGAATAAAGAAGAGCAGAGTCAGATGCATGAATACAGAGAACGAACTGATGGTTGCCAAAGGGGAAAGGGAGTGGTGTATGGGCAAAATGGGTGAAGGGAGATAGGTGGTACAGGCTTCTAGTTACAGAACAAACAAATCACAGGATTAAGAGGTACAACATGAGGAATACAGTCAGTGGTATTATAACACTGTGTAGGGAGAGATGGTAGCAACACTTACGGTCGCACAGCATAAGGTATAAACTTGGGGAATCACTTTGTTGTACACAGAAAACTAATGTATCACGTGTCAACTATACTCAAAATTGAAATACAACAAAAAGTAAATGGGTAGAAAAATAAAAAAAAATAAAAAAAAAGAAGAAAGTAAGGAAGGGGCACCTGGGTGGCTCAGTTGGTTAAGCATGTGACTTTGGATTTTGGCTCAGGTCATGATCTTGTGGCCTGTGAGTTGAAGCTTCGCATCAGGCTCTGTGCTGATGGTGTGTAACCTGCTTGGGATTCTGTCTCTGCCCCTCACCTGCTTGTGCGTGTGCACTCGCTCTCGCTCTCGCTCTTGCTCTCGCTCTCTTTCTCTTGCTGGCTCTCAAAATAAATACATTAACTTGAAAAAAAACCTTATAGAAAAGCTAAAAGAAATTAAAATCTCATTCGCATAAATTTTCAAGCATGAAAATCATTAAAAATGTTGAATATGCCTTTTTATGTTAATGACATTAATTTTTAAATAAATGATGCATGTTAAAAATGAAACTACAAGAAATGAAGTCCCATCGAAAATACAAAGAAGAATTAAAATTTTCTTACTAGAATCAAACTATAATATCTTGATTTTCATTCTAAATATCTCCTTATTAATAGGTATAGAGAGAAGAATAGCTAGAATTTAAAAAATACTAAGGTAGGATTTTAGTGTGCATACAGATTTCAAATAAAATCATCAAACTTTATTTGAATTCAGTAAGAGGACAAAAGAAGTGAAGATAAGGTATTTGATAAGTTTACACCTCACAGATAATAATTTTTTTTGTTCCAGCTATAATGAGGTATAATTGACATAAAACATCATGTAAGTTTAAGAGGTACAACCTGTTGATTTGATCCACATGTATATTGAAAAGTTATTACCACCAAGGGGTTATCTAACACCTCCATCACGTCACATAATTACCATTTCTATTTTGTGGTGACAACACTTAAGATATAAGTGTTTATATCTTTATATCTTTGCTCTTTAGCAACTTGTAATTATATGATATTATTAACGGTAATTACCCTACTGTACATTACATCCCCAGAACTTACTCATCTTATAACTGGACATTTGTACCCTTGACAGCATTTGTCCGCATCTATTACCCCTAACTCTCACAATTCCCATTCTCTGTTTTTATGAACTTGTCTTTTTTAGATTCCACATGTGAGATCGTACAGTATTTGTCTTTCCCTGTCTTATTTCCCATAGTATAATGTTTTCAAGTCCCATCGATGTTACAAACCACAGCTAATAATTTTGACTATTTATAGTATTTCATGATGTTCCTTACTAACTTTAAAGGATACAGTTGGTTATCTCTCTGTTTTGTGGTCTTTCATCATTAGGCGATCAATATGCATTGACTCCCAAGTTAGGGAAGAGGAGGATGAGGTTCCTTATGTGGTGTATCACCCTCCTCTTGTAGATTTGGGTTAACTAAAAATCAATTTTTGGGGGGGGGGCACCTGGGTGGCTCAGTCTGTTAAGTGTCTGACTTTGGCTCAGGTCATGATCTCCCAGTTTGTGAACTCGAGCCCCGTGTCAGGCTCTGTGCTGACAGCTCGGAGCCTGGAGCCTGCTTTGGATTCTTTGTCTCTCTCTGCCCCTCCCCCACTCAAGCTCGCTGTCTCTCGCTCTCTCACTCACTCTCTCTCTCTTTAACATTAAAATTTTTTTAAACCAATTTTTTGATTACCCAAATTACTTTGAATAATTTGCACAAGCACATGTCTCTTTAACAACTTTATGAGGTACATGTTGATTTTCCACAATGTGAAATGAGGAAGGTAGACCCTCTGCTGCTCCCCAGTTCTTCTTCCTCTTGCACCTCTCACTTCCTATCCATTTTAATGTGACTTGTACATTCTGATTCTTTCAAGCTCTTAGTTGATTGTAATCAAAAATTTCACAACTAATGAAGTACATTTACAGAATCAAGGAGTGGCTTCCAAGTTCACTCTGGTTATGGCCATTGCAGTCAGGAGGGGAGGTGAAAGAATAGAGCAGAGTGACAGGTTCTTGGGTATGGTGTCCATGTCATCTGCCCATGTGTCATTGGGGAGAATTTAGAGGTGTGACCATTCATAACTGCAGGATGGGTCTGGATGAAGGATGACCTGGAACACCTGGTTTGTACCTCATTTTGCATGTGCATGTGTGTATATGTAGGATCAGTGCCAAGAGATGGAAGTATTTCTAAATGAGGAAAGTGTGAGCATGCCTCTTTTACTATAACTTCAAGACAGAGGGGTTACAAAAGTTTTTAGTTTTGTTCATTTGAAAGATGAAAAGTGGTATCTCAGCATTTTAATTTGTATTCCTTCTATTTTGAGTAATGTTCAGCGTATTTTACGTGTTTGATATCCATTTGAATTTCTGTGAACTGCCCTTTCACACCTTTTGCCTACTTTTCTTAATAGGCTATTGGGTTTTTTTTTGCTTAATTGGTTTATCATTTTATGTGTGGGAAAGAAGTCTGTGAGGGTTATGGGGCATTTGTCAGTAGTGAACAAGAAATTAAGATACTTGTTCCATTAGATAAGAAAGGAGCCCATTTCAAGCACACAGCTTTTTGTTTTTTTTTTTAAATGTTCCCTGGATCTGTTCCCTGAAGGCAGGGTCAGGGAGCCCTGGAGAGAAATAACAAAGGCTGAACACAGGAAAGTGGCCATGGGGAGAGAGAAGGCAACAGAATCAAGAAATGATGAGTATACAAGCCTAGTGGCTAACAGGATGAGGATCCCTAGATATTTTTTTTTTGATGTTTATTTTTGAGAGAAAGAGGGGGAGAGCAGAGAGAGAGGGAGACACAAAATCGGAAGCAGGCTCCAGGCTCTGAGCTGTCAGCCCAGAGCCCAACATGGGGCTCAAACTCACAAGCTGTGAGATCATTAGTTGAGCCAAAGTTGGACACTTAACTGACTGAGTCACCCAGGTGCCCCTTGATGATGGTCTTTGCTCAAAATAAGTCCTTGGCTTCTTATCACCTTTAGGGGAAAGAAAACTCCTTGGCATGACAGACAAGCCTCTTTGTTTTGTGCCTCTTGCCTACCTGATGAACTTAATTTTCTGTTACTGCTCTTCAGTATTCTCTTACTCCAACAGTACTCCAACCTCATGTCACTTATACTCTTCTTTTTGTCTAGAACGTATTCCTTATGTATCTCTAATAAATGTATATTTGAATCCTTAAAGTCTCAGCCCAAGTTTATATTCTTTCTGAGGAGTACCTTGGTTCTTTTAGGCATTTCTAGATTTCTTTCCCCTCTCCTCCTACCACACATTGTAATTATACTGATTACCGTATTCTATTATAATGATTTATGACTCCATATCGCTACCACCCGTAAGTCCCCTTAAACACAGGGTCTGCCTTTTTAGTTTTATCTTCTTATAGCTGAAATACAGCAAATGTCCTATAGCTCTTTCTTGAATAACAGTCCAACCCAAGTAAATTCCTCTCGTTCTCCTCAGCAGCTCCTCTTTTTTTTTCTCAGTGATAATAAGAGGTTTAGCCACGTTAAATTATTAGTATGTGGTAGAAGTTAGCATTTGATATTACAGAATGTTTGATTCCTCCTTTAGGGGACCAATTCTCTATTGGCTAACTATACTTCTATTAAGATCTCCCTGTAGATGCATTTAAGCTTCATTTCTGGGGTTCATGTGCCTTGCCTGACCAAATCTGTCTGGCAAATCAGTATGAAAGCGTATGGAGTCAGGAGGCTAGTTCCCTCTCCTGTCTTCAGCCTTTTCCACATTATCTTATTAGCTCTGCCCCATTCTAGGAGTATGCCACCTTTCCTGAATCCTAGGAGGACTCTGGGTAGAGAAAAATGCCTTTTTAGCTAGCTATCTCCTCTGCCCTGGTCCTTATTTATGAATACACAGAGCTCTGGTGAGGTGGATGCAGACAGTAGATACTTCAAATACATAATTATTAACAAATGTTATGGGGATATTTGCACCAAGCACATTACAACATAGTGCTTTCTCATCATTATATTTCAGTTTGTCTAGAGTGTGGGGTTATTACTTCAGGAGAAACATTTTCATTTTGGGAGACCCAATGTGGAGAGTTGCTTAACATGAGTAATAATACATAAATCTTACCTGGAGTAGGCACTGAGGTGTTTTATTGCTCTTCAACCAGGGTCATTGGAGAACATGCTTAGACATAGTAAGTATCACCTAACTCAGAAAGTACTTTGTTTCCTCACTGAGAGGCAGGAATTAAGCGGTGATGGCATAAATCGGCCATTCCTTCAAAAAAAAAAAAAAAAAAAGAAAAAAAAGAAAAAACTCAAAAGTCCTCTGTTCTCTTGAGAACTGAGAGCATATTGATGAGGTATGTGTGACACTATAAGAAGGACCATCAAAAGAACTGCTACCACTCTGGGCTATGGAAAAGTACAACTATACAAAATCTGTCAAGTAGAGCTGCTACATAGGAGGTATTAATATTCAGTAATTCCCTGTCCTTCGGTCAACTCCCAAAAGGAATTATATATAAATACATAAAGTTACAGTTAGGTATGCATACATGTGTGTGCATACATATGTGCGTGTACGCACACACACACACACACACACACACACACACTTGAAGAGGGTACACAGTAAGTTGTAGAAAGCCTTGAAGGGAATTGGACTTAATTTAACTTGTTTTACTAGAGCCAGTCAAGAGTAGGGATTTCTAACAATCTTAATTTTTTTCCCAAATCTCAACATGCAGCTGTTATTTTGTGGTCCATATCAGGAAAATACCCCTTACTTCTTTGCCATACAATACCTACAAATTTAATAGGATCTATTTTGGAAACGGAAGTTCCAGATAATAATTACTTCAAAAATAGTGTGTTTTAGACTTGAATGAAAGTACATACACATGATCAAATTATAACCAAACTAGACGTTAATAAGCCTCCAGTATATATGATTCAAGAAGTAAGAGGAATTACCTCTAGTTTTGGAATCCCTATGGGAAAAAGACTCCATAAAGACAGCCGGCTTTATTCCTAGCAAATTCTTAAGCAGTATCAGCTGAAAGATACTGTTTTAATAGGTTAAACATAATTTCTACATTAATGTTTCACTGCACTTAATACCTTAAAGCATCATGTCACTGATTTAACCCAACAAATATTTATTGAACAAGTACAGTGTTTAATTATCTGGAAAGTGTGACCCCCTAAATGTTCTCTAAATCATTCATATTAGCTAAAATAGCAGTTCTGAACATTAGAATCTCCTAGGTAGCCTTTTAAGAATTCCAATTCTGGGGCTTCCCCGGGTGGCTCAGTCAGTTAAGCATCCCACTTGATTTCAGCTCTGGTCATGATATCGTGGTTTGTGAGATAGAGCCCCACATCTTGCTCCGTGATGAGCATGCAGGCTGCTTGGGATTCTCTTTCTCCCTCTTTCTCTGCCCCTCCCTGGCTCACACACCCTGTTGAATGAAATAACAATTACTCAAGGTACAATACAGGCATCGATAGTTTGAGGTCCTCAGGTGATGCCAGTGTGCATCTATGAGTTAAAAACAGTTATCTTTGATTTATAATCTGATGCCTCACTTTGGTATTCGACATTTATTGTGCATTGGTGTTGGAAACTCCAGTTTTCTTTAACATGTTGCTATATAGGGGATAAAAACTGTTTTTTTTTATCCCTAATTTTCTCTTTGAGATAAGGAGAATGAAAATCTGAGGAGAAAAAAAACCAACCTTAATCCTAAAGAGTACAGGCTGAGTCTGAAATGTGTTAGATTGAGTTTAACTGCTACCGGTTCTGGAAAAAAAATATGAAGAATGAAAATAGTGCTAGACACAGAATTGGAATTAGAGCCCATATTTTATACAGCGTGACATTATATTACACAAAAATAAACTAATAAATTTTTTTACTTCATACACTTACCAGTGTTAGAGGGGATGAATCAGAAGAACAACTGTGGAAGAAAAGAAGTGGAAATATAGCTAGACTTAATAGAATGGAAATGGGAAGCTTAAAAACCTCGGAAAGAAATGTTTACACTCAAAGTGCACTGTTTCCGTCATCAATTTATGGCTGTGTGTTCCTACCTTGCGCTTAATGTAAGGAAGGGGTGTAAATTCATGTCATAGCAGTTAAGTTTTCGGGACATGCTAGAAAATAGAATGATCTAGAGGCACCTGCTACTCTGGTGGAGCACTGCTTTGTTTTTCATGCCAGTCCTCATCATTGAATCTAGTTTTGCTAGTGTCCTGTCTAAAAGCTTAAACCTTGGAATATCTAAGTACGTTTTACGGTCAATCCTCCAGAGAGTTCGTCTATATAAAAGGCATATATCTTCATGATGCACCGTTGGGGGAGGCTAATTTATTTCCCTTGTGTATATGAGTAATTTATTATTCAAGATAACTTATAAGAAGTAAGACTGGATTCCTTATTGTGTTCACTTGGCTTAAGCTCCTGGATGAAGAAAAATAAAGTGTATAAGTCAGAATCTGGGCTACACACCTTAGATTATTTTTCTTGGCTCTTTAGCATGTGAGCTATGTAATGTAATGCTTGGAACTGCCCTTGAATGTCAGTGTTTCAATCATTTTTATAATTAGTTTTACCTATTACTTTTCTTCACTTTATAAACTAGATATATGTGGAAAATATTTTGACTCATTATTTTAAGTAAGTTGAGTTACATTTAAAATGTGTTACTGTAAAAATCAAAGAAGTGTGACATAGGCAGCTAAGCCCTTGGTGATGCAGCCTTTTGCATATGCTTCTGACCCAAAACATCCCGCCTCGCTCTTTTCTCACTTTTAAGAAACAAATTTTCCTCTTTTTCTTATAGGATAAAGCCATTTTTTTTGGAAAAGCATCCTTTGATCCCCAGAGTGAGTTTATTTCCACTGTTTTATATGTTCCCTGCTTCTTTGCACTTCTTTTTTTTAGGTTCTTTAAATTCTGAAATTTTAATTCCAGTATAGTTAACATACACTGTTAAATTAGTATTGGGTGTACAATATAGTTGAATCACTGTTCACCAGTTCTCTACGTGTTTACTCAGTGCCCATCGTGATAAGTGTACTCTTAATTCCCTTATTTCATCCATCTCTGCATCCACCTCCCCTCTGGTGTGTTTTATTTTAAATACACGTTTTTAAATGTTTATTTTTGATAGAGCACGAGTGGGGGAAGGGGCAAAGAGAGAGGAGAGAGAGAGAATTCCAAGCAGGCTCCACAATGTCAGCACAGAGCCTGACACGGGGCTTCATCTCACCCATCTCATGAACTGTGAGATCCTGACTTGGGCCAAAATCAAGAGGTGGGTGCTTAACCGTCTGAGCCACCCAGGTGTCCCTTCTTTATTTTAAACAATTACCCTCAATCAAAGTGGTTTTTTTTCCCCCATTAAGAACATATTTTTTTACTTGAAGCATACTTCAGAGTACATAGTTCGAAAAAGATAAATATAAAACATTCTATCCAAGAAAAATAGAGTACACGTTTTCCTCAAGTACACACAAGAAGAATCCCCTGGTTAAATCTCATAAAAAGAGACATAACAAATAATGCATATTTAAGAAGATTGAAATCATACCAAGTATATTTTCTAACTACAGTGATACAAAACTAAAGGTCAATAATAAAACAAAGTTGGAAAATCTGCAATGTAAATATTAAATATTTAGTATGTAAATAGTAAACAACATACTACTGCTCAAAAAATAGGCCAAATAAGAAATCAAATGGCAAATCAAAATATGTCTCAAAACCAAAGAAAAAACCCCACAATATTCCAAAACCTATGGGATGCAGCAAAAGCAGATGTTATGAATATGGGGCACCTGGGTGGCTCACTTGGTTAAGGATTCAACTCTTGATTTCAGCTCATGTCATGATCTCATGATTCGTGGGTTTGAGCCCTGTGTGGGGCTGTGCCCTGGCAGAGCAGAGCCTACTTGGGATCCTTTCTCTCCCTCTCTTTCTGCCCCTCCCCCTCTTACTCTGTCTCTCTCAAAAATCAACCAATAAATAAAAAACAGATGTTAAGTGAAATTTATGCTATAAATGCTTGTATTAAGAAAAAAACTTCAAATAAACATTATACTACAAGGAACTAGAAAAAGAGGAAGCTTAGCTGAAATTTAGTAGAGAAAGGAAATGACAAAGAAAAATGAGATATATATAAAATGGAGACCAGAGTAAACAATAGTATGATGTTGAAAGTCATGATCAGTTTTTCCAAAAGTATAAACAAAATTGGCAATGCTTTAACAACATTAAGAAAATAAAGAAGCCTCAAAAACCGAAGTGAGAAATGGAAGAAAAAACCAAAGCAGCATGTAACCACAGAAATGCATAATGTGATAACAGATTACGATAAAAAAATATATACTGACAAATCAGATAATTTAGTGAAAAAAGATAATTCCCCAAAACGCACAAGTTTCCAAGAGTGAATCATGAATCTTGAATCCAAGAAATAGGAAATTTTCTTAGTCCAATAATAAGAATGGACGAATCAATTTCTCCTGGCACAGAAAAGCCCAAGACTACATGGTTTCGTTAGTGAATTCTACCAAACATCTAAAAAGTAATGGCAATCTTTATCAAAATTTAGGCAGCACCCCTGCCTGATAGAGATTTTAAAGCAACAATCTCAAGGATACTCACTGGGCTTGAGAAAAGAATGGAAGACATCGGGGAGACCCTTACCACAGAGAAGAGTTAAAAAAGAATCAGAGGTGAAGAATGCAATAAATGAGACTGGAAACAGGCTTGATGCAATGAAGAGCAGGCTGGGAGAAGCAGAGGAAACGAATTAATGAGCTAAAAGATAAGATAATGGACAACAATGAAGCTGAACAAAAGAGAGAAGAATCATGCAATACTTTGTACTTCTTTGTAACAACTGTCACAAGTGAAAGTATTCATATAATTATTTAACATTTTCTCCCAGCTAGACTGAAAGTTTTATGAAGAAAGGGACTATGCTACACAAGACATTTATAAATGACGATATTAATGTTCTCTAACTGATTTCAATTTCCCCCAAAATGCCTGGTCCATGAAGATCAGGCCCATGTCATTCTTATTCACTGCTCTGTCTTGAGCCATTTGTTATAACATCTGGCTCGTGGTATTCATTTAGTAAATGTCTGTTGAATGAATGTATGAACATATGAATGACACATTAACTTTTACTATGGTGAAGGTTCATCTCTTTAGTTTTATCTATTGCAGATTTTCTAACTTTTACATAGTAGGTTTAATTTTTAATTTCTAGGTCTTGATTTTTTTTATTTTGATTTTTTTAATTTAAATTTTATTATTTTAATTTATATCCAAATTAGTTGGCATATAGTGCAACGATGATTTCAGGAGTAGATTCCTTAATACCCCTTCCCATTTAGCCCATCCCCCCTCCCATAAACCCTCCAGTAATCCTGTTTTCCATATTAAGAGTCTTTTATGTTTTGTCCCCCTCCCTGTTTTTATATTATTTCTGCCTCCCTTCCCTTGTGTTCATCTGTTCTGTGTCTTAAAGGCCTTGTCTGAGTGAAGTCATATGATATTTATCTTTCTCTAATGGACTAATTTTGCTTAGCATAATACCCTCCAGTTCCATCCACGTAGTTGCAAATGGGAAGATTTCATTCTTTTTGATTGCCGAGTAATACTACATTATATATATTGCAGTATTACTCCATTATATGTACTCCATTATATATACTCCATTATATATTACATATATATACCACATCTTCTTTATCCATTCATCCATCGATGGACATTTGGGCTCTTTCCGTACTTTGGCTGTTGTTGCTAGTGCTGCTGTAAACATTGGAGTGCATGTGTCCCTTTGAAACACCATCCCTGTATCCCTTGGATAAATACCTAGTAGTGCAATTGCTGGGACATAGGGTAGTTCTATTTTAATTTTTTGAGGAACCTCCATACTGTTTCCCGGAGTGGCTGCACCAGTTTGCGTTCCAACCAGCAGTGCAAAAGAGGTCCTCTCTGTCCGCATCCTCGCCAACATCTGTTGTTGCCTGAGTTGTTAATGTTAGTCTAGTTCTTTAATAGTTGCATATTAGGTATATAGAAAAAATACTTGGAATGCATGTCAACTTTCAATCTTGAAATATCTTATAAAATTGAGACTATATAACATAATTTATAATCAAGAATGGTTTGTGAATTTTGAATTGTGATGATAACACAACAGCTAAATAGAAATGGATGGTTGTAAATATATCTGTTCGATAAGTAGTAGAATTAGAAAGTCAGAAATTGAGAACCAGAACAACCGTAGGTTTAATTTAGCACAACCAAGACATGTTATAAATAATTACAAGTGTTAAGTGATTTCCCCAAAGTCATAAAGATAATTAGTGGTAGAAGAAAATTTGAATTTTATTTTCCTGAGTTTTTTTTTTAATGGACAGTACTCCACTGTTTTCCTACATATAAAGAACCAGATTTTGAATGAATGTGAGGCCAGGCCAGATTGGTTTATTTTCTCTTTAGTGCAATCAGGAGGCTGGAATAAAGGCTTTCATTCAGCAAGCAACACAGGTACTATAAACATGACCAAAGAACCTTACACTGCTTTTACCATGATGTGGCATTTATGTCGCCCACACTTCTTTTTCTTGGATCTGAAAATGAATATCTTGTCTCTTACTAGTAACTTGCTGCCCACATCCACATGAATGATTTGCCCAGCATCCCTGAATTTTCCTGGCTCCCTGGATCTGTCTTGAGTGGCAGGTCTTTCCAATACTGGCCCAGGAATGTGTTTGAACCATATGAGTTTTGGTACATGGCAGTAGGTATTCAAAAAGAATTTGAAGCCACGTCGGTCAAGTTGGAAACCATTGTGTTTACATGTTTAATCCCTATTGTATTTTGCCTATTGGAGGGAAACATAGTAGCCATTGATAACTGTACTTGGTGGGTGCCAAAATCATGACATTCGGGAGGTTTAGAGAAATAACTGAGATCATTAAAAAATTACTACACGGTGTTTGGAAATAAATACCTCCAGATGTCTTGGACATGGGTTATAACATAATGTATTCTCACACATTTGTCACCGATTTTCTTCCCTCTAGAAATGGGAAATTATGCAGACAGAAAGCACATGAAGTATATTGTCAAGGAGGACAAAGAACAAAAGCTTCGACAAAATTTGGTTGGGCACTGGTCATAGAATGTAAAGATTGCTCAAATTGCTGTCATTGAAGGATATCTTAGCTACTGGTAGAATGCCATAATTGGAAGGAAAATGCAAACACTGTTCTGAGAGAACTATCGATTCTTTGTTTTCAGGCTATTCATTTGTTTAAGACGAAATGTGCAAGCTACACCACAGAACGCCAAATCACCTTGGAGTTGCTGCCTCGGCAGTGGCACAACAGCTAATAGAGACAGGCTTGCATTTTCTCCTGAAGTCTTCTATCTTCCTTTAGTGTCATTGAACAAGGGCTGCTGAAGTGTCAGAAAAAATATTTATTGCCCTTCCATATGTCACTGCCCTCCTGCCACTGACATGTGTACTCATCAGTCAAACGGAAACTACCCACCATCTTTGATTTACTGCCATTGAAGGAAATCTGCTTGTGGGTTCCTATAACATAAACCATTTTGCTAGAGATTAATGCTCTGATTTGCATGCGGCTCATGGGAGTTATATCATTAGTTTTCATGATATATCAGAACTAAATGTAGGAAATGCAACTCTGTTTCTTCTCTGTGGGGTCCTGTTCTTTTTCTTTCCCCTCCCTAACCTTTCATTAACTTTCTTCTTGTTCAGTATAGCCTTATTTACTTTCTGCCTTCTCAGGACTTGGTAAAAGATTGAGTGATTAAGTTTTAGCAATATAGAAACTATGACTAGAGGTGCCTGGCTGGCTTAGAGGAGCATGTGACTCTGGATCTCTAGGTCGTGAGTTTGAGCCCCACATTGAGTGTAGAGATTACTTAAATTAATAAACTTAAAAAAAGAAACTGAATAAAGTGCCTCTTTATTTAGAACACCTGGAAAATGACTAGCAACAAACTAGTCTTGGCAATGGACTTTTAACAAACATATGATGGTGAACCTGCAGGAAAATATAATTGACTCTTCTCACTGACATCTATCTTCCATTTATATTCTGTGAGAAGCGTGGAGTCGGAAGGTCTTCAGAGCTTTCAGGGTCACTCAGTGGTAAGAAAATTATCTCATGCATGGTAATTCCACTGTATAGCATTGAAAATTTATCTGTATTGTGACATTTTTGTGCTATGAGTAAAAAGCATCCTATGGGTGCATAGATGAACCTACTTGGACTAGTCACACCTCGGTGCTACGTTGGTATCTGTGATGATGGCAAGGTGAATGACTGAGAACAGCTCTGTTTATTCAGGTGCCATTTCAGAAGGCAGGAAAGAATTTATTGAGATATTTCTTCCATATCTGAACGTCTTCCAAAATGTCCCGAAGTATATCAGATTCTATTTGACTAGTGCTCCTGCAAAGAATATATTTTTCTAAGTAAAATAAGAAAGGATTTTATAGTAATAGACAAAACCGGAATCTTCTGCATTTTTCAGAAAATAGCCAGCATATTATAAACATTTCACAAAGTTTAAAGTTAGGCAAGTGTCTGGCGTGGAACTTGAATTTGTATCAATAACGGATATTTTAAATACTGAGACGTAAGAGGGGAGGTAAATGATCTATGTGCCCAGAGTGACCTAAGAATATTTCACTGCCTGACTTCACATAGACATATATTAAACTCACAGTTGAAACTGGAGCTAAGTGCCATCATCACATGCCCACTGAGCCACGTGCTGTTAAGGCTCCTTAAGTGTCACTCAAGGTGGCCAGGTACAGGTCCTTACCTGAATTTTAATTCTCACTCATGCCACCTTATTGAAACTTATTTTGAGACCCCTTCCTTGAAATGTCTAGCAACCAATTAGGTCCTAGGGTATTCTGTAATTCTAGAATTTTCTGAGTCATCCTCACTATATTCTGTTTAGCCTCAGGCCATCAGAAACTGGCTCATAACCAGTGTATGTTTAGTTGCATGCACACACCAAGCAGAGTAATGGTAATTAAGTACTTGGTCTCTTCAGTGGGACACACAAGGGGTTTGCATTACATCTGCACATTTGTGTGATTTTCGATAAAATATTTGTTCTTTCTCATCTTCAGTTTCTTCTTAAAATCTGGTTAATAAAACGTGTGAAACAATTAGCAAAGTATTTGGCAGATGGAAATTACCAATCAACTGTAGCTCCTACTGTCGGTAGCTCCTGGAGATTATCTGATGGCAGACCATAACTGCTGTTCAGGCCATCTCTGAATGGTAGAAAGCCACTGGGAAGTGAGAGGATTGAGGACAAAATATGGGAAATATTTACTTGGTGAATTAAAGTAGGTGCTTTTTTAGATTGGCATAAATCCACCTAGGCAGGAACAAAGGCCTAGGGAACGTCTGCTGTGAAGATGGAGGCGTAGCAGAACATCAGGTGTGTGAAGCTATTCTACTCTGTCATAAGAATGGAGGTGCGCCAATAAAAATGACCTGAGCCAGGCACCACTTTGCTGGGAGACTGTTCTGAATAATAGTAATTCACGATAGCTGCACTTGCTGTTTCGTGGATCAAAGGTTTATTAATGGTAAGGGAAAGGGAATATATGGATTTAAACATTTATAGTAAACATAAAGAGGAAGAGGTGTATAGAGAACAACAAAGAAGGGTTAATACATCAACTCGGGTACTCACAGCATGCAACCTTCAGGCTGGGGAAGCCCTGTGGTGAACAGCCCGATTGGAGCCCAGATTGAGGGTCCTGGGCAGAGCATCTGCCCCTCAGGTGAGGCTTCCAACTATCTCTTCCCGCCAGGACAGTATATATACTATTCGTGTGTGATCTCTGGTTAGTCTTGAAGTTTGCCTAAGTGTAGTCCTGAGCAAGCTGTTTTTTTTTTTTTTTTCTCTGTTTCTCTTATCGTATGTCACAATCTTAGGTTCCTGGGCATCTGCATATTTCGCTTCCCTCCCTGATCCATTCCAGGGGGCCAGCCTGGTCTGGCTCAAGGAGGTGAGGCAAGTTAATCCCTCTTGGTGTCAAGAACTGAAGGACCAACGCTGATCCCGAGGCCAGAAAAGGAGCACAAGCCAACTAAGGCCTCCATGACTGTTTACATGTGGCTCTGGGCAGAAATGCATGACAAGTCACACAAACAAGTTCTACCCAGAACAGAGACCTACCACTACCATTGCTAGGTGGTTTGGTGGAATGCTCAGTGGTATGTAGTTGTATGTGTCTTGAGGGTGGGTGCCGCTTTTCGTAATTACCAGTATAGTTGCGTTTATCTGATAATTTGCAAAAAATTCATTAAAGATTAACTTGCTAATGCCCCTTAACAGTGCTCCTTCTAAGTGGGAAATGCTTTCTTTCAAAATTTTCAGTGTATGATGATGCATATGCAGAATAACAAAGAATAAAAAAGATATCGATAAAAAAATTCCCACAATTTTCTTTTGGAAAAATGAATAATTTTATGTTAGCTAAGTTATTTATTTTGCAGTATGTGCAATAGGTTTCAAGCCTTTCTATGTATATTACGTTTTCAGTCATGGTAATTAGGGGGTCACAGAGTATGTATTTTGTTTCTGGCAGGAACACATAATGGAGTCTCATGTGATCTTAATTTCTTCTGTTTATTTTGCTTTTCTCTCATTATACTTTATTCACAGTTGTGAAACAAATATTTGTACAATGGCGATACTTTGTCACCCTCTTACAGACATTTTACCAGGAAACAAAAAAAAAATGCCCCTGGAAAAATTATAGAAGAGCCTACAGACCATTTTAATAAAAACAGCAGGAATTCCTTTGGACTACACAATCCTTCTCACAACAACTTCCATCGAATAATTTAAATATAAATGGAAACAAAACTTGAGCCTAATTTTTATGTGATTAAGATTGCAATCTTCAAGTAAGCTTTATTTCTCATGTCTACTTTCTAAGCGATACCTACATAAACATACGCAATCATGCACATAGCCAGGAATTACATTTCATTTTACCATCTTTTCTGTACTCTTTCTGAGAGATTATCCTCTGCTGGTTTATTAAAGAGATTAAACTATTGGGATGAAAATGGAATCTTAGAAATTGACCATCTTATTGATCATGAATAAAATCATTAGGCATTTCAATTCTGAACACTTTAATTTGATCTCCTTCTCTGTGTTCCACTAGCTTTCGTGTTAAGAGTTTCTCACAATTCCAAGGATATGTTTGATGTCCTTGTTAACCCATACTCTATCCCTCTCATAGCTTATAACTGCATTTGGGTTTTCCCTTTAGAATAGTATATTGTCCTCAGGGGGTTGCATCCAAGAGAGTAGAGAAGGACTGGGTCTTGCCCTTCCTTACATTTGAACAACTCTTAGGGAAACCTACCTCTACTATTGCTAGGGGTTTTGCTGGAATGAATAGTGGTGTGTATGTTTGTGTGCCTGGGGATGGGGTGTAAGCGGTGCCATGTTTAAAGGGGAAGGGATGAAGCAGTAACTCATTTTACATAGCCTAAACCTAAGTCCATATGCTTACAGCTGCTGGTGTATTGCCACATTTATGAAGGAAACGAGATACCTTACCCTAACGTTGTTAAGAGAGTAGATCTTAAAATTTCTTACCCTAATAAAAAAATTGTACTTACTGTGATTATTTTTCAGTATGTACAAATATCGAATCATGTCGTACACCTGAAACTAAAGTGTTACATGTCCATCATACTTTGATTTTACAAAACATAATAAAAGCAAGCGCATGAAAATAAAATGTAAATATTTTCCAGTTAATCTTTCTTGGCTCTGGGTAGAATTTCTTTGAAACCATTTCAGGTAAATGAATATGTCTGTTTTAAATATCTTCATGAAAGGACTTGTTCTCTTTTCCAGGGTCTCACAAAGATTCCCTGGGAAATTGAACTTTTCACATTTTCCTTAAGTCTCATCTTGATTATTCTTTGTTCCTTCTGTTACTGCACTCCAACATTTAATTTTAGGCTCTTCTTTGATTTCTCATTTCCTTGCTTTCACACATATTTTGACTCCTGGCCAGGTCCTAAAGACTTGTTTCTTTAATTATTTCCAGAATCTATGCTTTTTAGCCATCATTGTTAATAGATTCACTGTCAGGCCTGGTCTCTGGCTGCTCATCTCCCTTACGCTAGCCTCACCAAAGTGAGTTTACCAGTTTAATCAATAGTAAAGATTGTGGTAAAACTAAACTTGCTGCGTATGTTGCTTGATGTAAATATTTTCAAGCTTTTGTGTGTACTGCCTTTTGTATGAAAGTAATTGATGTTTTCTTCCAGTGCCATCCATCCTTTGATAAAGGATCTTCTCATAAACATTGTATTTCCCCTATAAGTAATACCCAATATGCACACACTCATGCACACACGTGTGCGCACACACACACACACACTTACATAGTCTAAAAGGTTATATAACACGAATCTGGGATGAATAGCTCTTCCTGTTTAAACTAGAATCTGTCATTGAGTATGCTTTAAATGGATATTTCTTGATAATACTCTTAATCCAAAAGTGAAAAAGGATTTTTCTCATGATACTCGGTGCATTATCTTCCTACATTGAAAGAATTGACTTCACTGTGAGAAGCCAACGACATTTAAACCGATTTCTTATCGGATTCTAGGATTAACACTTAGAAGTAGGTTTATTTCTCCATGGATAAAACAAATAAGAATGTGCTATTCAATCTCACAGCTTTCAGTTTTATGGGCCTAGTAGGCAATTATTAGCGGGTTAGGAAAAGGTAAGCTAAATAACATAAAGTCTTCAGTTGTTACCAGTACTTTTCTGTAGAGATACCAAGTGCCTTCAAAGGCATCCCAGAGGTGGGTGAAGAAGCTGAGGAGTTAAGGGGACAGGATGATACAAGTAAACTAAATCTTCTTCAAACACACAAAGTTAAAGGGGTAAAGGGTAGAAAGGAATCAAACCTGGGAAGGAAGGAACAAACAAGATAAAATTTCCAATTATGTTATCGAAGGTGAATTGATACATTGCACACAGGACATTTTAAATGTGTTCCATTCGTTTTTCAGAGCAATAAAATGCTGTCTACATGTATTGTGATCATAAGGAGACTTTAAATTTTCAATAGAGTTAGAATCTCCCTTTCGCATGGGAAAAACTTAAATTATTCATCAGGAAAATACCTCACATGTGGCAAGTATCCATTTACATAGGAAGAGATAAGGAATTTAAAATACAGTAGAACCCTGGTTTGTGACCATAATTCATTCCAGAAACATGCTTGTAATCCAAAGCACTTCTATATCAAAGTGAATTTCAAGAACCATTGGCTCAGGTGTGATCATGGGATGTTCGGCATCATGTACTACTCTTATTGCAAGAAATCACTCCTTTATCAAGTTACAGTTTATTAGAAATGTTTGATCATCTCGTGGAACACTCACAGAACAAGTTACTCACAATCCACGGTTTTAATGCATATAAATTAATTTTCTACTTTAAGCACATTGAGGAACTTGGGTGAGGAAAGGTGGAGGGAGCAAGATGTTTAATCAGAAGATACAGTCTGTGGACTAATTATTTGATCACGATGCTAGGATTCTAGGAATGTAAGAAAGTCCTAAACAAAGTAAAAGAAAGCTTCCTCACCTCTGTGGGAAAGTTGGCTGGGGTCTTTGGGGAATGAGAATCCTGGCATTATTGTGTGATGCTTCGTGATCTCGTGTGCTTCTCCTCTAGTACATCCTAGAGATGCCGGGTCCAAACTCTAAGCTACATCCAGGTTTTCCTCTTGGGAGAAGCTTAAAACAACAATCAAGTTCAGAAAGAGAAAAGGACACACAAGTTGGTCCCCAAGCGGGAGGTGATTGTAGCTGCCAGGACTGAATCATTAGCAGCTGATTTAAAACCTCTAACAGTATCTGAGAGAAAACAAAGCCACCTGTGGGATTCCGGTTTAAAATGTGCTTGCTTCCCTGCTCCTCTCCCTCCCTCCCTCCCTCCCTCCCTTCCTTCCTCTCTCTGTCTCTCTCTCTCTCTCTCTCTCTCTCTCTCTCTCTCTCTCTCTCACACACACACACACACACACACACACACACACACTAACAGATGAATGTGTAGATAGGTATTCTCCTTTTTCTTCTCTTGTAAAACTGAATACAGAAGACTTAAGAAGAAATAACAGGGACTTGATTTACCCTCATGCCTGATACAACAGTAACCAGGAAAAAAAATGAAACTCTCGAGGTCATGCAACAAAAGAGTAAGAAACAAATGATGAGAGCCATATAATTAGTCTAGCTTACTATCTTCAGAGGGTTTCCAGGCCATGGTGCCACTCTGGGACCGAAAACCCAGGCAGAATCCAGTGGACTTGGTGATTTTGAGGGTCCTGGGAGACCAAGGTGATGAGAGTTTGTGGTATAGACTGTTAGGCGAGAGCTTCATTGAGTGAGAACTCTGCAAAGATCTGCGAAGGATCCCCCTGAAGTGCTGAGCTGAGCACTGATCCTCACATGCGTGTGAGGAAACTACTCAAGACAGGGGAGAAAAAAGCTAAAAGAATTAAAGATGAAAGTGCTTGATACATACTCAGTGTTGGGAGCAGTGCCTGTTGCCATCAGACTGATTAATACAGCATTAGGTAGAATACACAGAAAATTCTCATCTTGGTAGGGAGCCAGGATATACCCTATACTAAGTACTAATCTCATCCTGCCAAACTAGTCTTAAAAGGAAGATTTGAAAGGATCAAACTATTCTGAAAACTGAATGGTACCCCAGAAGAAAGCTGAAGAGTGTTGAAGGAATACAAGAATATCCAGCTCTCAGCAAGGTAAAAATCAGTGTCTATAATACAGTCAGAATTTACCAGGCATGCAAATGTATGGGAAAACAAGACCCATGAGGAGGAGATAAATCAATACTGACACAGAGCTGACGGATAATTAGCCCATTTGTATCTACATATATGCTAGTGCTAGATGTTCTTCTAGATGCTATTCTGTACCTTTAGCAGTATATAAATGTGCCAACGGTAACTGAGTATAGTGGGTCTTAGTTTTCTGAGTGTTCACCATCAGAGTTCCCTCCTTAGTTATATTATAGGAAAATGAAAGTCACTGCAACATTAAAATGTCTGCTAATAAATAGTTATGCTTATATGACCTTTATTATGTTGAAGTATATTCCTTTTCTATTAAATTTCTTAAGAGATTTTTCTCATAAATGGATCTTGAATTTTGTCAAATGGTTTTTTGCATATATTATGTTGATATGTTTTTATCTTTTATTCTGTTAATGTGGTGTATCACGTTTATTGATTTGCATATATTGAACCATTTTCACTTCCCAGGGATGAATCCCACTTGATCATGGAATACATTTTTTTTTAAAATGTGCTGTTGAATTTTGATTTGCTAGTGTTTTTGTTGAGAATCTTCATATCTGTGTTCATCAGGGATCCTGGCCTGTAGTTTTGTTTTGTTTTTTTTTTTTTCCTTCATGCAGTATCCTTATCTGGCTTTGGTATCAGGGTAATGCTGGCCTCATAAAAATGAGTCTGGGAGTTTTTCCTCCTCTTCGTTTCTTGGAAGAGTTTGAGAAGGATGGGCAGTACTAATCATTTAGCAATATATACATCTGTCAAATCCTTATGTTGTAGACCATAAACATATGCAACGTTGTATATCTCAATAAAATAGGAAAAAAAGAAGAGTTGTACTGTTAGCTCTCCCCAACCTCCCAAATCCTTCTCTGCTTAGCACTAGTGTCTGTTTTGTTGATGTTCCCTGACAGTCATGGGCTACAAAGATAAATTGAAATCACAACTGAAAACAATTGCAAAAGCCCTTCAGAAATGCATGACTTGAATAATAAAGGATTAATAGAGTACATTGAGAGTACATGAGGATAAAGCTCTCAATATTTCTTACAAAAAACCCTCTTTACAAGCTTTGACTTTAAAAGCCATCTGGTGAATTTTTTTTCACCTCAAGTTAGCTTAGGTAATTAACTACTTTATACTCTCCAGAATTTTTTCTCATTTACATATTTAGGGATATAAATTTCTCTGTATCACTTGTTATATCAAGCAATTTTGGATATACGCAGTTTTGGTTGTCATTCAGCTCTAAATCATTTTATTTTATTTTTTTAATGTCTGTTTATTTTTTGAGAGACAGACAGCATGAGCAGGGGAGGGGCAGAGAGAGAGAGAGAGAGGGAGACACAGAATCCGAAGCAGGCTCCAGGCTCTGAGTTGTTAGTACAGAGCCCAGTGCAGGGCTCGAACTTACAGGCCATGAGATCATGACCTGAGCCAAAGTCAGATGCTTAACCGACTGAGCCATCCAAGCGCCCCAGTTCTAAATTATTTTAAATTTCTATTTGGATTCTCATGAATCATTTAGAAGTAAGTGGTCACATATGTAGGTATATATTTTTGACCGCCATTTTGATTATTGGTTTCTATAGTGGGATACTTATTTTTCAGGACGGTTTACTTTTTTTTTGTAGTTGAGCTCTTAGTCTATTTTTATAAATACACACATTTGAAAAGAATATGTATGATTTGATTGTAGTTCTGTAACTATGTGCATAGTCAAGCTTGTTAATGTTGTAATCCAAGTTTCTGAGCTTTCTTATTTTTTTGTGCCCCTGACGTAATGAGTCGTGATAGAGTTGTTTTAATGTGTCTGATGGTTACTGTGAATTTACTAAGTTGTGGCTGCAGTTGTAAGAGTTGATGCTTTACACATTGAGAAATGATTTTGTTTATGGGCGCCTGGGCAACTCAGTTGGTTAAGTATCTGACTCTTGATTTTGGCTCAGGTTGTGATCTCATAGCTCCTGGTACTGAGCCCTGTGTCAGGCTCTGTGCTGACGGTGTAAAGCCTGCTTGGGATTTTCTCTCTCCCTTTCTTTCTCTGCTCCTTCCCTGCTCTCATGCTCTGTATCTCAAAATAAATAAATAAAAACTTAAAAAATGATTTTGTTTAGTGAATAAAATTTATACTTGTCTCATCTTCTCGATAAGTCACTCCATTTGTCAGTGTGCATTGACACTCTCCATTATACTGATAATTTGTTTTGCCTAATAATAATTTTTAATTTTTATAAATTTGGTGCATGTTTTTCTATTCCCTTATATGTAACTTTTCAAAGCTGTTTTCCCCTGTTTGCTTTAAATCCATTATGGGGATTTAAGGAGAGATTTTGAAACTTTCATATAGACTGTGCTTTTAATTTAATCTTGCTAACTTTTATTATTTCCTTCTTTGGAGCAGTATGCTCTCTGTATTCTTTACTTCCTCCCTTTTTGGCCTTTTGTTGGGACTTTGTGAATTTGTTGATTTTCATCTCCTGTTTTCAAATTGCTAATTTTCCATTCTAATTTTCTAATATTCTAATATTTATTCGGCATATTTCTCTTAAATTTTCAAATCTTTAAATTCTTGCAATTTTCTAATAAATATGTAATTACACTTCTCCAGCAAAGAGTCAAAACACTCAACATGGTTTCATTATTGTCCACTCTTTCCTCTTGCATTTTGAAATCTAATGCTGCTACTACTCAGTGTTTTAGTTCCAGATTTTTAGAAGCATGTCATTTTAATTGTAATTTTTATTTTTTTTAATGTTTATTTACTTTTGAGAGAGAGACACACAGTGCAAATGGGGGAGGGGGCAGAGGAGAGAGAGGGAGACATAGAATCCGAAGCAGGCTCCGGGTTCTGAGCGGTCAGCACAGAGCCTGACGTAAGGCTCGAACCCACTAACCGTGAGATAATGACCTGAGCTGAAGTCTGACACTTAACCAAATGAGCCACCCAGGTGCCCCAGTAAAAATGCTATTTTAAATTAGATTTCACAGTGAGTTCCTGATTTTTGTTCTGCTTTGTTTACTGTTGCTTCTTGCATCCTGCTACTTATTTCTAGTTTTTTTGTTGTTGTTACTGTTGGAACACATCTTTTATTAGCTCTTTCAAAATGTGTTCATGAATGGTAATGTGTTTGAATTCTGGTATGTATGAAAATATTTTTGTTTCTCTCTTTAATGAGACATACAAGTGTATGTTCAAAGTTTTTCTCTTCTTCTCTGATTTTAAGCTCTCTTCACAGACTTTTTATTTGTAATCTTTCTGGCTAGAAGCCTAATGCTAATTTTTAAAAATTATTATAAGTAATCTGGCTTTCCCCTCTATTACTGGTCTGAAATGACACTCTTACATGCCTAGGAATGGGGTTTTTTAACCTTACTTTGCTCTGTAATTTTTTGTTGTTTCAATCTAGAATATACCAAATATTCTCAGGTTGGAGAAATTCCTAAGCATTATATTTTCTTGCTCAATTCTTTCTATGATGTCTTTTTGGAAATCTATTATATGGAAATTGAAAATTCTGGATTTATTCTACATTCCACTTGACACTTCCCCATGCTTTTTAGGATGTTATCATTTGTTCTATATTTTGGGAGGACTCTTAGTCTCATTTTTCAAAGTTTAAAGCTATATTTAATAATGAAAAATTCTAATTTCTGCATATATATTCATTGTATATTAATGCATATTGTTAATTTAAACATCTTTGCGTATGGATGGAGTCATTTGGCTTGCCCTGGGCATTATATTGGGCTACATTTCTAGGCCTGCACTCTTAATTTTTTTCTCACTGTTCTGCATGATCTTTCTCTTTATCAGCCATCAAGACACAGAGCTGCTACATGGTCAGAAAATGGATCCCTGAGTCACCACTTGGAGGAGAATCTCCTGACCAGGAACATCTACGTTGGCCTTTACATGAGCGAGAAGTGAACATTGACTGGGTAAGTTACTGAGGTTTGGGGGTTATTTTCTGAAGCATCTGGTGTTCTTTGATGCAGATATTATACAACAGTAGGTAGTATGATGGCTGACCTTTGATACCATTAGATAAAACTGAACATCTAACATAAACTTATTTGCATCTTGTTTCTTCTTACCCCTCGGTTTAACACTTAACTGTCTTGTAAGAATGGTATGAAGTTTATTCATTTGTCTGGGCCTTCACTGTAATTATCACTGTATATAATTCAACACCCAACATAATTCATTACTCACTGTAAGCTTTCAATAGTAGCTGTAAAAATAAAGTGAGCTTATTCTATATCTTAGGAATAAATTTTTAAGCTGATGTAAAATCAATATTTCAAGTTAATTTACTCCATTTGAGAATGTGCATTTTGCCCATATGTACAGTTTAGACTTCTTAAGAGTTTATTTTACAACCTGATATGTTTTTTTTTTAATTTAAATACATTTTTATTTTAGTCAGCCTACAGGACATGTTTTTTTTTTTTTCCCTTAAAAACAATGGCTCCACTCCCAGTAAGTCAAGGTCAAAATAACTGAAGACCTCCAGATGATGACATTCCCATATGTGTAAGTCCAGGTGATATGTGGATGAAGAGCAGCAGCTAATTATGACAGTAGGTAATAGATCCAAAGTAATAGCCAAATTCATTAACATTTTCCCATTTCTAAAGGTCGTCAGTTTGGGCCCCACATTGGGCTCTTTGCTGTCAGTGTGGAGCCCACTACAGATCATCTGTCTCCCTCTCTCTGACCCCTCTCTTACTCGCGCTCTGTCTCTCTCTCAAAAATAAATAAAGATTAAAAAACTACATTGTCCTGACTGATAGATTTCCTGATTATCATGAACATTTAAGGAAGATTGAAGTGACCAGGCTGACTTCCTGTTTTTACCTCTTTCTAGCCCTCATGGTCAGGGCCAGGACCAGAGACCTCAGGTTGAAGGCATCCTCACGCCAACTATGAGACTAATCCTTCTGTCAGGCAGAGCAGTTCAGAAGAATACACACTGCCAACAAGGTCAGTCCTGTGCCAACTCTGCCTTTCTAAGAATTATTCTTTTGTTCACGTGTCCAAACCCCAAGCTTCTGTTGTAAGTCTGACACAATATGGTAGAAACAGAACAGACTTTGCTCACTGCCCAACCTGGGCTTGATTCCAGGTTCCAACACTTACTAGCTATGTGACCTTGGGAGAATTACTTCTTAGAGATTCTGTATTTTTCATTGGTAAAATGAAAGCAGTAATGGTAAGTGTGATTGTTAAAACTGACATTTGTTGAGCACTTACATTGCTGCCACTGTGCTAAGTGCTTTAGCATAAATTATCTTTTTAATCCCCTCATTATCCCCCTGAAATAAGTACTATTATTCTGCATATATTATACATGAGAAAGAATATCATTTACGATAAATGATTAAAGATTCAAACCCAGAATTCCCTAACTCGAGAACTACAGTCATTGCTTCTAAAAACTATTTATTTTTGTTGACATTAAAGTTATGCACATGTTCATTTATTTCCTCCCATTTTGCCCAGTAATTTTATTTTTACTTTTTGAAGTATACTCAAGTCACAAACTTAAAACCCAGTCTAGTGTCTCTCTCTAGCATCTTGCCTACTTCCCATGAACACAATCCATGGGTACCTTCATCCCTGACAAGGGCTTTCTCGTTCTATCTCCACTGGTTTAAGTGGCCAGATCTTGCCTGCCGTGAACATCTCCATTCCTAATCGTCATTTGCCTGATTATGATAAGTTCCACATTGTCTTTCAATGGTTCCTACTTAACCCATCCAAAGAAATGTTTACTAAATGCCAGTAAAGAAAGCTATTCATGAATAGGGCATATATCCCGCTCTGGGTGAGTTTGGACACAAGTTCTGGAGATAAGATGCATGTAGAAATAAGTATGATGCAGAGGAGGAAGTGAATTCTGCCTGAAGACAGGCGTAAACATTGGCACAGTACTCAGAGAAAGAGCAGGAGCCAGCTGCTGTCTTTGAGTACCTAAGACATGCCAGATACTGTCATATGTCTTATTTAAATGTCTCATAACCCTGTGGAGAAGGCATTGTTGTATTTGTTTTTCCAAATAAGAGAGCTAAGGCATGCAATTATGAAGTCTTTTGCCCTAGAACATTGTGCAGCTTGCACACAGTGAAAGGGTGATCTGAATAGACGCCTTTTGTTCAGTGGACACATCTCATCTCCATATTGTAGTCCTTCTTCATTCTCCCGTAGCTGTTCCAGACACCAGAAATTCAGCCTCTCAACCTTTACCCCTCTTTTCAAACCTTCCTCTACTCATTTCTGATTGGAAAAGGGAGGGAAAAGGCAGTGGAAGGGACAGGTAGCCAAGCTATTTATACAGACAGGCATTCCTATACTTTTTGACCTTCCACTAATATGGGACCCCACCAACACAGAGTATTGCTCAGGGCTGGCCCCAGGTAAAACTGTTAAATAGGGGAAGTCTGCCTGGAGTGGGTCTGACACCTGAATTTGCGCCTTTCTTCCACTCAAAGTGTGTTGGAGTGATTGATTTGTCCCATCTGTTTTCCAGGACACCCATGCTAGCCTGGCATTAGGAAAACTTCCTAAATGGGATTAGCTTCCTGCCCACACATATCGAAAGGATAGGATTACCTCCCATCAGTGTTAAGGTGGGCTTGTTCAGCATTGGCTCTTAGGGGTTGAGCAGGAAATATAGGCCTCTTGTAGTAAGTTAGTGAGCATCGTTTTCTGAGCTTTAATTACTGATGGTCCGTTCATTACTTTGTTTGCTTCCCATGCTCTAATTCCTATCTTTTTTGTATGTGCTTTTCCTGAATCTTGGCACATATTGTTCTTCCCCTTGAAGTACTGCACATCTGCATGTTTTGATCTTTTTCTTGGACTATGGGTACCTAAATTGTCTGCTCTTCCTTTTGGATCCACCTGTAGGGGCTATCAGTGTTGGGATGTTGCTGTCAGTGGGTCATCTAGGTTTTTTGACAAAGCAGTCTCTAGGGACCTTGGAGCTTCCTAAACATAATTATTCTACATCTAAAGTGTTGAAGATATTTCTTATTGTTTTTCAGAGTCCTGTGTGGCAACAGTAAGCAAATGACAAGTGTTTTGAATATACAGACATAGGTTTGAATCAGGCAGCTATAGTCAGGGGTTGCTGGTTAGACTGGTAAATTTTGTTGTCACTCTGCATGCGATCAGATCCTGGCCCTGGTATTTGACAGTGCATGGTCTTAGCAAAGTTACTTAACTGCACTATTCCTTATTTTCCTTACTTACTAAACAAGAATATCAACTACCGCAGGAGGAGTCTCTATCTTAAAACTTTCCTTCCTTTTTTGCGGTGAGGATCAAATGAGATTATAGATATAAAGCACTTGGGCTAGGATGTGGCATTTGTAAACACTCAATAAATTTTGAGTATGAAGGAAAATGTACTTTACTTAAAAGCATTGTTCAAAAAAAATTAAAAAAATAAAAAGGGGCACCTGGGTGGCTCAGTCGGTTAAGCGTCTGACTTCGACTCAGGTCACGTTCTCACAGTTCGTGAGTTCGAGCCCCGCATCGGGCTCTGTGCTGACAGCTCAGAGCCTGGAGCCTGCTTCAGATTCTGTGTCTCCCTCTCTCTGTGCCCCTTCCCTGCTCATGCTGTGTCTCTCTCTGTCTCAAAAATAAATAAACATTAAAAAAATTTTTTTAAAAACAGCATTGTTCAATTAGGTTTAAGTGGGAATTGTTCTTAAAACTCTCTGATGTCAATTTTATTTTCAGGCAAAATTTGTATGTGCAGGTAACTTGAGAAAAAGAGATGGGGTGCTTACCTTAGATACTAAGAGACTTCTAAGGGTCTTTGGGGGAATTAACCTTTTGCTTGATGCAGTCTTTTATCTAAAAGTGCAAAGATGTTTCAAAATATCTGTAGTTTAGTCTTAAATTACAAAGTAAGGTATTACCATCTATTTTCTTATGATATTTCAAGAGCTTCATGGAATTTCATAGTATAGGGGAGTAAGAAAACTAAGGGAAGAGCCCCTGGTTTTACTTCAGATTTCAATAGTGGCAGAAAACAGAACTGCTTTTTCTATAAGCAAGCAACCCAGATGACAGTGATGAGGTCATTGCACATTGACAGTGGAAGGTGTATTTAAAAATATTCAATTGTCTACCAGAAAAGCAAGTGGTTTTTTTGTTGTTGTTTTGTTTAAGGCTGTCATTGTGAAAATGTATGTATTTCTTTATATGAAGAGATAGTGCCAAATATTTGGATTTCAGTATTAAAAAAAATTGGATATGAATGCACACAGAATTAAGGATGATGAACTTAGGTTTATTTTTTCTGGCGATGTGTATCTGCTAGAATTTGAACCTGAAGTGCTTTCATTTAGATGCTTGTATGATAAAGACCCATAAAACTGTAAAAGTTTGTTATAGCTGTCAGAGATCACAGTTGAATGCAATTCAAATTATGAGCTCATTGAAAGCACCTTAAAATGTCAGTAAACTCATTTCTTGAGCTGTTGGCTATCTGCTAGTGGAGATAGCAATAGCCTCCCAATCTTACGGTGTATGCTTCTCAGTTCAATTACTTAGATGTGGTCAGAAATATTGCCTGTACTTTGGTGATGAGGTGTTTTTGAAATGCGAATTAACATTCTCACTCAACACTCGCTACAATTTCACTCCTGACTGTCACTTTTAATGGTTGTTCTGCCTTTTTAAATTCTCCATAGCACAAAAAAAGTCTGGATGAGTCATATCAGGTTGCTAAATGTGGTTGTCTGGCATGGGGCAAGAAATAGCTTAGAGTTAGGTTCCTTTCAATTCTTACTTTGTGTGTTTAAATGGTGAGCTTTTAAGTGATTTTTTTTTACTACTCTGGTTTTTCCTCCATTTTTCCATTTTTGAAAATGTATTTACAATATCATAAGGATATGTGACCCTGCAATTCCATTTCTAATTATATACTTATATATTCACCAAAAGATATACATTAGAATGCTCTTAGCATCACTACTTACATAGCCCCAAAATAAAGCCGTTTAAATTTCCAAAAAAGAGAAACGAATAAATACAGAGTGAGAAATATATATATATGTATATATATTATCTTTCTTTCTTTCTGTCTTCCTTTTTTGTCTTTCTGTCCTCACAATGGAATACTACATCACAATGAAAATGAACAATCTATAATTACATGGAGTCACATGAATGAAGCCAGTAACAAAAGAGCCCATGCCATATGATTTTATTACGTAAAGTGCAGTATCAAGGAAAAGCTTACCTTTTCTGTTAGAGAGAGGTTAGTAGTGAATTGTGGAGGTGGAATGATTGGCACGGAGAAGAAGGAGCTTCTGGGTTGTGTGTAAAGCTGTTTCTTAATCAGGACATTGGTTATATAGTTGTATACTTGGTGAAGGTTTACTGAAATGTAAACTTACAAAATACATTCTTGGATCTCTGTTGGAATATACTTCAATAACGAATTTTAAAAAGGGCAAAGTCTTGTGATTACCAACTTCATAGTTTTTGAGGTCCTAAAACATGATGAAGAACTATGTGAGGGAACACAGAGCAAATTTCAGACTTAAGATCTGAACAGGCTTTGAGTTTGACGGTGCCTTATGCATTACAGTTGCTGAATATATGTGTGTTGATGGGCCAGTGTGCTTTATTCTGTTGTGATTATTTTAAAACATGATGTTAGCACTTCATGATAAATATTCACAATAAAACTAGGTATGACAAATCATACTTTATAAAACTCCTTAAAGATTTTCTCTTGGAGTACTGAGTGGTGCCTAATATATCTTTCTTAAAAACATGGAAGGCGGATAATGCCCATTAAAGTGCACATATTCAATTTCAAAGGACATTGCTAACTCTGTGCTTTATCTCTATTAGTAATTTCTATCTGGCTTCTGTCCTCCACTTAACTGGTGTTCATTGAATTTACCAAGGACAGTAATTGGTTTTATCATTAAGATGATGCATTGCCCTAACAGATTGGTAGCTCACTGTTGTTGTTGTCATTGTTGCTGTTGTTGTTTTATCACAAAGAAAATTGAGAGTCATTGAAAAATTTATTTTATTTAGGAATAAATGTATGTCAGCAAGTGGATAGTAATTGTTAAATTGGAATAAAGAGACTTATGTCAAGTGCTGCAGAAGATTTTTTTAATTTTTGTGGTTTTCTAATGTTTATTTTTATTTTTGAGAGGGAGAGAGAGAGAGACAGACAGACCGTGAGTTGGGGAGAGGCAGAGAGAGGGTGACAGAAGATCCAAAGAGGGCTCTGAGCTGACAGTAGCAGAGAGCCAATATGGGGCTTGAACTCAGGAATTGTGAGATCATGACCTGAGCTGAAGTTGCATATTTAACCAACCAAGTCACCCAGGTACCCTTGCTGCAGAAGATGAGGCCTGGGAATAAAAATATTATGTCATACATAGAAAAAGTAAAAAATTTTGAAGTTTGTACATAAATAAAGCACTCTGATTATTAGAATACAGTTTGTCAGGTTTCAATTTAAAGATTTATTTATAATCCATACTAGACTTTTTATAGACTCATCCTTGGATTAGATTACATCAGTCTCATAAATGTAAAATGGCTTTGTTTGGGTATTCTTTGTGGCCTATAGCACTCATCTATATTATATTAAGAATATAACTCATATGGGGGGTGCTTGGCCTGTTTAGTCGGTAGAGTATGCAACTCTTGGTCTCGGGGTTGTGAGTTCAAGTTCCACATTAGGTGTAGAGATTACTTAAAAATACAACCATGAAAAAAGAATATAACTCCTATGGAAATATTTAATGCCTAATTCAACTTTACCTATATATAAGGGTTAATTGACAGGTATCATTTTTCTCACATGGGCCAAGTAAATATTTTTACTGAATGCTGTATTTTCAAGCTTTACATCAGTATTGCATAGAAATTTTTTAAAAAATATTTTCTGTCGGGGCGCCTGGGTGGCTCAGTCGGTTGAGTGTCCGACTTCAGCTCAGGTCATGATCTCACATTCCAGCCCCGCTTCGGGCTCTGTGCTGATAGCTCGGAGCCTGCAGCCTGCTTCAGATTCTGTGCCTCCTTCTCTCTCTGCCCCAACCCACTCATATTCTGTCTCTGTCTCTCTCAAAAATAAATAAACATCAAAAAAAATTTTTTTAAATATTTTCTGCCGCCTTTGGTTTACATGCAAACTTAATTGATGTTATTTTGTTCAAATCTGCCTGTGTTACTTTTTTGAACATCTTCTATTTCCTTGACTTGAGGGCTCAATTTTTCTCCCTCTTTGCATGGAGCTGTAACTCTGTCTCCCCCCCCCCCCCCCACACCCCAAATGGCCTCTCCAGTAAGAGTTTATGTGCCCTCTTCACTTGCAGCCCTAATGGAGTCTTGAGCCAGTTCGGTTTGATTAGCATGTCTTTTGTACTGATCCCAGTACAGGCTCCTTAAGTCTTCATTGAGGGAATCTCTGGAGGGATGATCTAGGTTTAAAAATCGAGTTGCATTTTAAACACATGAAGCACCAGCATCTGAAAAATACACCAGGGAAAGCAGAATAAATGAGGGAGGCTAAGCAACAAAAACTAGAGAGGTTGAGGCTTGGGCTATTGAGGTTTTCAAATGCAAACCTAGATGTTTTGGATTTCAGAGGATTTTGGAAATGTCACAGAAAGGAATGAAGAAAAATTAATTTCAAACAATTCATGGCTGATCATTGTTTGTTGAAAGCACATTCTAAGTTTATAAGGATGTAAGAAAGAAGAGTGGCTTTGACTTATGTAAAAATTAGATTTTACAAAGCAAAAGCCCTATTATACTTAGTGATCCCAATTAAGATCATTAGTTTTGATAGGGAAGCGGAGGTGTTTTTCAGTACATCAAGAATCAGAAACCAATATGTTGGATACCCTTATCCTCGTCTTCATGACCATCATCTGATATAGCATGCAAACACTATGTAGTTTTTAAGTATTAGAGAATCTCTGAATTAGATCTAGATCAGCTCCTCGTGTTAAATATTCTAATGATGATGAAAATCATCACTACCTAGCTATTTTGGAACATCATTTGGGAATTTAACCTGCTCCAACCTGTCTTTTAACTTGTCCATCAAGTCATTCAGGACAAAACTTGCTCAGTTTTTAGTCTTCTCTTCCCACAACCCTGTGGGATTTTTGGTCATAATATATGATTGGTTCTTAAAATGATTTGCATCTTGATGTTTGTTTTCTATGATTGTACTGGAAATCAAGGTAATTTCTTTTCTCCAGACCCAATACTTTTGTATGCTTCCAAGAAAGCACGTTTTCAAGATCACCCCTCAGTAAGAGTGATTTTAGTCACATGGGAATTAGGGTCACAATGCTTGGTAAAAATCAAGCAACAGTAATGATAATAATTAAATTTAAATTTTTTATATTTGAATTAATCTTATGCTTTTATTGAAAAATTATACTTTGGTATTTCTAGGGACTCTGATATAATAGTAACTCACCATTCTGTTAAATAGCCAACCTTTCTCCAATTATTACAAAGAGTAGGCATTCAAAACCAAAAGGGCTACCATTTACTTTGACTTCTTGGCATTTTTAATCTTCTGTAATATTACATTTTCAAGTTAATTTTAATCTAGCAGATTTTGACATGCAATAAAATATTTAAGCAATTCCTTTTGTTAAAGCTGGAAAGTACAATACACTGTTTAAACATAATCTTCATGAAATTCCGCAAATGTGCATATTATATCAGCCAAATACTAAACTTATTTTTGCTGTTGGATGAATTTATTAATAGGGTAGAAACTCTTTCATTTGATATGATTACAGCCAAAAGTTTTTGGCTAAATGAAAAACATTGTTAAAATGAGGAATAATAAAATATATACAAACCATAACCTTCAAATCTTTTTAAATTCACCAGTAAGAGATATGTATCTATTTGCCAACCTTTCTTTGAGTTTAATCCCTTTATGTGAAATTTACCTTTGCTTTTTTTCCCCAATAAACGACAACCATGATTGACTGTGTATGGTTTTCAGTTTCGTTTATGTGATAATAAATCAAGATTCTAAAGATAGTCGTGAAATGAGCTGGATACAGAATCCTCTTAAGAGGTTGTTTTACCATATTTAGGACCTTTACCCAGCAGTTTGATTACTTTTGTTTGCTTCCCAGAGCCCTCAGGTTTGTTTTTTTTTTATATTTTGTCTAGCGATCTTGTGGTAACCAGTTGGAAAGTTGGGCTGCAGTGGGTTTACACTTCCATAGTGTAAATGATCTTGTCATCATTTTATTTTTTCACTTTTAATTTTAATATGAGCTCAAAAACAAAAGATACAAAAGTAGTATAGATTTTCCCTAGGTGTATTATCAAAGTTCACCAATTGTTTATATATTATTTTGCCCTTGACTCTCATTCCTTCTCTCTACCTATCTGTACATATGCATGTTTTCTGAACTTGGCTAAAGTGCTTGCCTGCCATAATTCACCAATGTAAAATAACTGTATTTTTCTTTCTCATGCATAAGTAATTTGTGGAATGATGCGTTAGAGCTACAGAAATGTCCTCTCTCATCACATTTTTACCCATTATTTTGACCCCTCAATTCCTTTGATGATATTCTAACTCCATCATTCCTTTTTCATCCATTAGTTGGCATTTAACTATGAGGAAGAGCTCTTTTCCTCCATTTACGTATTTACTCATTTATTTATATTAATTTGGAAACGTGGTTCTTATTTTATTCAGTGGGCTATAGTCTCATATTATTTATTTTGATGTTCAAACTTTCCCAGATTTGCCTGTATGAGTCCCTTCTGGCTGGCTTTTGTGTGCTTTGATGTGTTCTTATGGTTCTTAAATTTTTTTAATGTTTATTTATTTTTGAGAGAGAGAGAGAGAGAGAGAGAGGGAGATTGCAAGTGAGGGAAGGGTAGAGAGAGAGGGAGACCGAGATCCTAAGTGGGCTATGTGCTGACAGCAGAGTGCCCCATGCAGGGCTTGAACTCACAAACCATGAGATTGTGACCTGAGCCAAAGTCGGATGCTTAACCGATAGAGCCAACCAGGTGCTTGTTCATGGTTCTTCAAGCACTTGTTTTCTGGCACAGTCTCAACAAGGGTGTCAGCCATTTTTCTAAGGTGTCATATTTCCTTTTCGTGTTAGAAAGTACAGTCTAGATGCTAGGTACGTCGTGTTGTTGGGGAGCTCTCATCTCTTTCAGTGGGCTGAAACGATAAACACCCAGACGCACATGTGCACACACACACCTACGTTTGTTTACCTGAGAACTCCAATTTCCACACTAAAGAGTTTATTCTAGTGTTCTCTTTCCGTCTTTGTAACTCTCTTTTCCAACAGTGAACAAACTTTCACCTATTATCTCTAATACACTTACTTGTTCATACCTTGGATACAAAATTAGTTTCAGAATTCCTTAACCCATGACACTACAAAAAGAAAACCTACTAACTGGAGTTCAGTATTTGTTTACACTGCTTCTTTGAGGCAGTATTTACATACAGTGAAATGCTCAGTTATGAGGGGTACAGTTTATTAAATTTTGATGAACATACACAACTGTAATAATCACCCTATTCAGAAAATCCCACAATCCCAGAAAGGTTCCTCCTGCCCACTTACAGCCAGCCCACACCCTCACTGGCCGCCTCTTTTTGAATTATATCACCCCACTTTACTTTTACTTGCCCTTTGAATATCATAGAAATGGAGTCATTTAGAATATACTCTGTTGTATCTGACGTCTTTTACTCAACATTTTTTCTCAACTCTTTAGATTCGTTGTTGTCATTCTGTATCACTAGTCCATTATTTCTTTAAGTGTGTAGCTCCTTTTCTTGGATTTACCAGAGTTTACTTTTCTTGTTGATGGATGTTTGGGTTGTGTCTGACTTGTAGCTATTAGGGATAAGGTGCTAGAGACGTTCTCGTGCAAATAATTTTTTGCAGTATATGTTTCCTTTTGTCTTGGAAAAATATCTAGTGGACATCCTGGAGCCATAGAGTAGGAATATGCTTAACTGCATAAGAAAATGTTAAAATATTTTGCAGTGTGGTCGTGCCATTTTATGCTGTCGGCAGCAATGTATGAGAGTCCCAAATTGCACCACATGCTTTCCAACATTTGGTGTTGTCAGGTGTTGACTTTTGTTTTTGTCTGTGTTTTCTTTAGCCATCCTGGAATTCATGACATGTTATCACATTACATTTTTAGTTTGAATTTCCCTGAGGAAAAATGATGTTGAGCTGTTTGACCCATTGGTATTTAGAAGTAAGTTGATAATTCCCAAAAATCTGGGACTTTTCTAGATCTATTATTTTTATTGATTTCTAATTTCCTTCCACTGTGGTCGGAGCACAGACTCCCTACGATTTCAGTCTTTTGAAAATTTGGTTTGTGTTCATCTGTGTTGTGTTCCATGTACTCTTGAATGAATATGTGTTCTAAAGTTTTGTGGGTATATTGTTCTATATATTCTACTTAGGTCAAGTTGATTGATTAGGTTATACAAATATTCCATGTATTTTTTAAGTCTCTTGAAGTCTACGTTGTCTAACAGTAATATAGCCATACCAGGTTTCTTAGAACCATTATTTTCATGGCATATCTTTTTTCCCCATTTCTTGCCTTAATAGGATAGACAGCCTATTCTTAAAGATTTCATTTTGTTTACAGTAATGACAAGGTAACTACGTCTAACATTTTGACACATAGATAGGTTTGTTTAGCTATTTTAGTGGTTGATCTAGAGATTATAATATACATCTTTAAGGTATCACAAGAAAAACTCAAATAATACTTTCCTCTCTCATGAAAAGCATAAGGAACTTACACCTTCGTAACTTGATTTACACCTATTACTGTTTTTGTTTTTGTTGTCTTACATTTTTCTGTTACAGTTCTATGAAGCTCAAAATTACTTGTTTACATTTTGATTTAAACAGTCATAGGTCTATTAAATAACTTCAAGAAAATAAAATGTGTGGCACCTAAAAAGTTTTCTTTTACATTTCCTCGGATGCTGACATCCTCTGATGCCCTTCATTTCATCCTTAACATTTGAGGTTTTATGGTACAGTTTCCTTTTAGGCTGAAGAAATTGCTTAAGCATTTTTTTTTAACTCAGGTATGTTTTTTAAAAAGTGCTTTTATTCCAGCTTCATGTGTGGAAGATACTTCGACTGGATATAGAATTCTGGTTTTAAAGATTTGTTTCAGCAAGTGAAGTAGGACATCTAGTCTCCATAGTCATCGTTCATACTAATTGCCCCCTGTATGTAATATGTTGGCTTTTTTTCCTATGGGTTTTGAAATAATTTGGCTTTCACAAGTTTCACTGTGTGTCGGCGCATGCTTTCTATGTATTCTCCTGCTTTGGGTTTTCTGGGCCTCCTGAGTCTATAATGACTATTTGTCATCCAATTTGCAAAAACTTGGCCCTTTTTTTCAGATTTTTTTCTGCCTCATTCTCTCTGTTCTTTTTTAGGACACCAATTGCATGTATCTTAGACCATTTGATATTGCCTCGCAGATCACTGAGTCTCTCTTTTGGTTTTTCAGTATTTTTTTTTCCCCTGTTCTCCTGATGAGTTAATTGCTACTGATCTACATTCAAGTTTATTGAAAGTTTTTTGCCCTTTCCCAGTCTCCCCTTAAACTTAGCCACTGGATTTTTCATTTCAGATAGTGTTCTTTTTATTTCTAGACTTTCTGTTTGGTCCTTTATAAAAGAACTTCCATTTCTGTTCTGATACTTCCCATCAATGTCCTCATCGTGACCAAAGCTTTTCTTTAAGTATTTGGACATATTTCTAAAATCTCATCTTTGCTTGCTAATTCCATTATGAGTCATTTCAGGGTTGATTTCTATTAACTGCTTATCTTCTTGACCATGAGTCACATTTCAGTGTTTCACGTCTAGTAGATTTTGATTCTTTATTAGGCAGTTTGGGTTAGACCGGAGATTTTTAGAGATGCTAGGTTCTGCTTTCTTCCTCTGAATCCTGTTGACTTTGTTGTAGCAGGCAGTTACCTTCGCTGGACTCCAACTCTGTCTTGCCTGAAATGGGCAGCAGCAGAAATCGCTGCTCAGTTATTTTAGGCTTCCGTATGTGGCTCCTGGAGTCTCCCTTGCCCAGGAGTAGTCTGAAGGTCAGCCACGGGTTTGAGTGGAGTTTAGATGCAGATTTTTGGAGCTCCCTTGTCTTTGGTTTTTTCCTGTCTGGATATTCCCTCCTTAATTTCTAGCCACTCAGTCAGTCTAAAACTTTATCTCTGACTCTTCAAGACTGTGAGACTGTTTTGCATTGTGAAGACTGAAAAGTGCCCTAGGGTGGAAAGGTGTTTAATTGTTCACAAAATGAGATTCCCTTATTTCCTGACTCATGTTACCTTCACTTTCTGCCTGCTTTGTCCTTGAGTGCCTCATGAGTCTTAAAAAGGAAATATTCACAATGTCAATGAAGACAAAATACTGAAATGGAGGCGGTGATATTAGAATCTTTTAACAATGTACTAATCAAATGAAAGTGGTGATAAAGTTTTTCTGACATTGAAAATGGTATTTGAACATAGAAAAATCAAAGTGTGAATTATCTGTGGCAGTAAATCAGAGGCTATCATTACAGGTGAAATTTTAAGTTAGAAAAAACCCAAATTAATATTCTGTGACTCTGTTTATTTTCAATGATAGAAATTATTATGTCCAAGAAATTACTACCTGTGAATGTGCTTTGCACTGCTACATGGGCTTACACTGTACAACATTGCAGTTGTACTGATTGAACTATTAAATTAACACAACAGAGATAGGTAATCTTTATCATTCTTTTCAACTGTTTTTACTGAATATAAATGGTACACAATCTCCAGAAATCATCTGTGTTACTTGCTGTGTCTAAACAAAGATGGAACAAATTGCATTTCTTCAATTATGTTGTTTCCATCTGATTCGAGCTGATTTGTAAAGTAGCACAAAGCATACATCAGGAACGGGGAAAGCTCAGAACTTCATGGTTCTCATCAGGGTTTTTTTTTTTAATATTTTACTCTTTTAATTGATAAGAATGGAGGAAGAAGCATTCAGATTTATTCATTACTGATTTATTGCATATCTGAGAGGCATTTAAAAACTTCCCATGGTTTTTAACCTCAGGGCAGTTACCTTTTATTTGTTTATAATTAGGTTGAATGCCAAACCTTGGCTGGTAAATTTGTTAAAAATTAGCAAGATGAAATTTGTCCTTCCAATGTTAGTTGTATGAAGTCAGATAACCATTTACCAAAACAGTTACTGGAATTATTTACCCTTGTAAATATTCTGTATTAGTCAGCAGATGGCATGCATTGTACATTAAGTATTCCACTGTGTTATGGCACGTACTTCAGAACAGAAAGCATCTGTTTTTCTCCGAAAGACATATTATCCCTTCATTTGTAGTTTAGTGTTATTTCGTGAACTATTTAGTGATAATCAAAGAAGGTGATACTTCATCTTCATTTCGTTCGTGTAGCAGATTCAATCAAGAATAAGATGGGGTAAAAATACATTCAGTGATTGCTTAGCAAGCTTCAGCATCTAGAAAAAACATTCCTGAGGAATGGTTTGCCTGCTTTGGCTAGAGGCTTGCACAGGAGGACAGAAGCCTTTTGGATGCAGTTTCTGAGTGCCTTGCATGGATTTCAGGAATATAAAAACCATGTCCTGTTGTATGTGAGTAACTGCATATATTCAAAACCCAAGAAACAAGTAAATCAGCGAACAGGGACAGGTAAATGTGCTTGTCAGTCCTCTTTTTAGGATAATGCTGGAATAGCCTCATTGGAAAATCTCTTTACATATAAAACCAGGCACGTGTTGACAGGCTACCCTTTGAGTGGTTTCAGAGGAGAATTTGGCTGGTGATGCTCTCACCTAACATAGCCTTGCGTATTCCTTGTCACACTGGTAGCCATCTGTCAGCCTGGCCTGATGCCTATTCCCAAGGTACTTGGTCACTCTTCGCAGGGCCTGAGTTGTGGCTGTCAAAGCTCTCTCCGGGGAACTAAGTCACACAACATAAAAGTGAGTGAACACACAGAGAAACAAAACCACAAACTGCATGTACCTCAGCGGTCAAAATGGAGATGATGGGTCTTTGCCTCCCCTCACACCCGTGTTTTTTTTTACATCATTTACCCAGAGAATGACTTTCTTAGGTTGACACTGATACCCTTTTAACCAAGAACTTTCTTGAAGGCCAGTTGTATTTGAAGGGAAGCAAACTATGTAGGTTCTCTTAGAATATTATAAGTCTCTTATTCCTAAATATAGAGGTTAAATAGCCATTGAAAAGCAAAAACAAAACAACCCCTCGAAAACAGATTTTTAAAAAGTTAACATTTTTGCTTTATGTCTGGAGAACTAAATTGATATATATTTCCTTGAGGAAATAGCGTGTCTATCAATGGCTCAGTCTGTCTGTATCTTAAATATTGTATCTCTTCCCAGTTAGATCTGTGGTTCATTGGAGGGAATGTTGTCAGTTTCAAAGAAGAATAAAATACTTCAAATGAAAAAAACAAAACAAAACATTTCCCCGGTGCTAAAAACTTCAGGGTTTGATTATTCATTTTCTGTGTTTAAAGTCAGAGGTGATCAAGGACATTAATGAAAATGTTATGTATTCAATTTGATACTCTTCAAAAGACTTCATAAATGTGAAATGGGCAGCCAAGATGAAAGCCTTCTTGATTTTACTGTGTAGGTAAGTGGGAGCTGAGTATGTACGTGAGAGTTGTGAGTGGGATGCCATTCTAGCTGCTGGCTTCCGAAGATGCTACAAGCTGTCCAGTAGTGCTTGTTATGGATAGATGAGCGCATTTTGCTGCCCATTTCTTTTTTGTTACAGATTGCTAGGAGCACTTGGTTGGGCCTGCTGTTGCCCTTTTATCTATTGCTTAAGGAAAACTGGGGAATGTACAGGAGGTGATGAGATACTGTATGAACGAGGTAAAACTGTAGCTATTCTGTGTCCGTGAGACCTGTGGAGAAATGTGTTTTGTAAAAGGACTTCTCTGTACTTGAGGGTTATGTTCGGGGTCTTTCTTCGTCAATCGGCTTGCATTCCAAGTTTCCTTTGGCCTAAGGCAGCACCAATTCAATAGTTTCGTAAGAAATTATATACCTGTTTTGAAGAAATTTGTCCCATGTAGGTGCCTTGAGGTTTTTGGCTGCTTCAGGAGAACCTGTTTTCACTGGCAAGTAAACTGACAAGGTTAAACAAAAAAAAAAGTCACCAGCTACCTCTGCAAGTGATAGGAAATAAATGCCATGAGTGCTGTGAGTCTGCTTTACAGTAATGACGAGAGATACAAAAATCAGATTGTCACTCCTGCCAGGTACGTGCAGGTGACCTGCGGCCACAGGCAGGTCATTAGACCTGTGGGTGCCAGATACTGCAGGATTTGGCATTAGGCCTGTGTTAAGCTCAGAAGCCAGCTGGCTGAGCATTAGGGAAAACCAGGGAGACTTCACCTAATTGGGGCTGAAAACACGGCCATGTAAAAGATGCATAAGAAAGAGGCCTGTCTTTTGATAACTAAATGTAATCATTTTGAATAAGAGAACGAATATCAAACATCAAATACATGAACTTACTCTTCAGTTCTCAAATTCTTCCCTTATCTCATCCTACCTCGGAACCTGCCTGCTCAGGGGAGGCATTAGGCAGCATGTGATCATGTCACTGTGTCACCTAGTCTCCTTCTCGGTGAAATTCAGGTGTCTAAACAGAAAGGAATGATGGCAGATTTTTCCCCTCTTTCAGCAGAAAGCCAAGGAAATGCTTTCAGAAAGATGAAAACTACACTTGTGTGTCATCACAAATCATCTGTATAACCCTCGGAGCACAAATACTGTACCTCTTTGTGTCAGCTGTTTATTGCTTAGGTTAGGACAGGAATACATTTTCTACGTCAGTACTTGATTAGGTGAAAAATTCCCTGCAAGTGGAAGCTGAGTTACTTCTCAGGAAATGGGTTGTGTTGAAAACAGAGTAGAAGCCCTTGTTGAGATAATTAATGTGACGTGTTCGAGAAAAATCACCATTTCACAACAAAATGATATTAATGGAATTGAAGTTGATCTGGAATGTATTTTTCCAAACTGTCAAGTATTTTAAATAATTATTTAGGCAATGTGCCTGCCACAAATGGGGGTCAAGAAATACTAACAGACAAAATCACAAATGTTGCAATAAAACTAGAATTTCTACTTACCCATCACTTGCTCTGTGCCAGGCGTTCTTAACATTCTATGAAAATTCTCTCTGATATTATCACAGCTGTGCAAGTTACTCCCGTGTTACAGATGATTAACCTGAAGGCAGAACCTAATTCCAATTGAGGAATCTTTAGTTCACAACCAGATAATATCTTTAGTGTGAAACTTAGATAACGTTCATCCACATTTAAGTCAGTCTTGTACATGCATCCTTTGCCAGTATCTTCAATCGAGTTTCTGTATATGTGTTTTAAAATTTGAGATATTTGTGGGGCGCCTGGGTGGCTTGGTCGGTTAAGCGTCCGACTTCGGCTCAGGTCATGATCTCACAGTCCGTGAGTTCGAGCCCCGCGTCGGGCTCTGTGCTGACAGCTCAGAGCCTGGAGCCTGTTTCAGATTCTGTGTCTCCCTCTCTCTCTGCCCCTCCCCTGTTCATGCTCTGTCTCTCTCTGTCTCAAAAATAAATAAATGTTAAAAAAAAAAATTTTAAAAATTTGAGATATTTGTGCAGTTTTGATTTTTCCATGTCTGTGATCAGTGTCATTGCTTAATTTACTGCTAGAGCTGGTAAAACACTGGCCAGTATATCTCCAGGAGTGTTGCCACTGGGATGAACTGGTGTGTGTTTTTTGTTTGTTTGTTTGCTTGTTTTTGTTTGTTTGTTTTTTGAAACTGGCTTGAAATATAGATTATTGGCTTCACTGTGGAACCTTAGGGCAATGGAGTGAGTTTATCTGCATATAAATAAAATTGCCACACTGCATTCTGCATTTGGTCTTAAGAAGGCTGGTGGGTGGCATCTCGACAATAAGAGAATTAATACTGATGGGTAACAGTCTTTGAAATACCGAGACTTTTACTGATTTTTTTTTTTTACTAAAAAAAACCCACACAGATACCATCAAAAATATATAATTAGGTCATAAGAGGTATGAATACCATAGATTCCCATCACATTTTTCACACCTCTGCCTGCCAGGCTGACATATTTTAAAATCTAGCAAAACCCATAGTACAGTGTCTACATTGTGAAGGGAGGTAGCACAGAAGACTCGGGACATATTAAGGAATGGGTATCAAAAACCTTTTTCAGGTGGTCTGGGTGGCTCAGTAGGTTAAGCCTCCAGTTCATGATTTTGGCTCAGGTCATGATCTCACCATTTGTGAGATCCAGCCCTGCATCGGGCTCTGTGCCGACAGCGTGGAGCCTGCTTGGAACTCTCTCACTTTGTCTCTCTGCCCTCTTCAACTTGTGCACACACGTGCGCACGCTCTCTGTATCAAAATAAATAAATAAACCCCCCAAAATCTTTTTTTAAAAGTTAATATTGAAGTATAGTAGGTATACTGTTAAATTAGTTTCAAGTGTACAATGTAGTGACTTGGCAGTTCTACACATTACTCGATGTTCACCATAACTCTAGTCATTTGTCATCATACAGTGTTATTACGATATTATTGATTATATTCTGTATGCTGTATTTTTAATATGTGTGAATTACTTATTTTATAACTGGAAGATGGTACTTGTGAATGCTCTTCACCTATTTTCCCCATCCCCACCCACCTCCCCCCTGCCAACCACCAATTTCTTCTCTGTATTTAAGAATCTCTTTGGTTTTTTGTTTTGTTTTTTAGAATCCACTTGTAAGTGTAGTCATATGTAAGGTATGTCCTTCTCTGACTTATTTTACTTAGTTTAATACCCTCTAGATCCATCCATGTTGTCACTAGTGGCAAGATCTCATTCTTTCCTATGGCTGAGTAATATTACATTATATATATATATGTATATACACACACACACACACACACACACACACACACACACACACCACTTCTTCTTTGTCCTTTCATCTATAGACACACACGGGTTGCTTTCATTCTTTGGCCATTGTAAAAAATGCTTCAGTAAACATATGGTTGCTTCTATCTTTTCATATTATTGTTTTTATTATTTTTTTTTATAAACACCCACTAGTGGAGTTATTGGGTATCATGGTATTTCTGTTTTTAGCTTTTTGAGGAACTGCCATACTGTTTGCATAGTGATTGAACCAATTTACATTCCTACTTTTGAAAAGCCTAGAAAGTATTGGCGTGCCAACCTGGAGGGCTAGAGAGTAAGGTGAGCAGACGTGCGACCTCCTTTAAATTAAAAGATCCACAGATGTTAGCATTTGTAAAAGCATCTTGATAGTGGCATAGCTTCTTCCTTTTTGCATTGGTTGTGAGTTTAAAGTAGATAGAAACAGACGAAAACAAAACATACACATAACCAGTGTTTGCTTTAAATTAAAAAAAAAAAAGTCAAAGTGAAATAATCTTGAGTTTTCCATTCAAGCTAACCTATCATTTCATAACACTGTTGTTAGCAGTAAAAGCATAATGTACTTACTACTTTTTAGCTCTATATTTACTTTCTATTCCTCCGTATGTATACCATCTTTTCCCCCCAAACATGGCTAGTACAGTCTTGCATCTTTCACTGCAAAGCTATTAGCATTGTCTGATTTGTCCTACCCACAGTTCCCACTCTACATCTCCTTCTCTCTGTTAAAATGTCCCCAATCTTCAAAAGTCAACTCTTGTGAAGAGCCTTTGTGAGCATCCCCACAAGCTGTGTATGAACACTTTTTCTTTATTTCATCTCTCAGATGTCCAAATTGTCAATATTATGATACATCCTAGCATTTTGTCTTTGGCATCATGGTTCCTGCATTCTAGGATCTCCCTTTTTTCTGTCAATTAAGGTGATTTTGGTCATGCTTCCTGGCACCTTTCCCATTTTTCTTTAAAAAAACAAGTTTCAAAATTTGCATTTGCTGGGGTTGATAGCTCTTTGTGTGCTCTGGGAATTGTTTGTGTATCCTTTGAGAGTTGAACTTGTTTACTCTTGTCACCTCTTCTGGGCTTGAAATATCTCTGGACCATGTTTGTTTTATTCTTCTTAGTTTGAAGATCATGGTTCTTTTTTTTTTTTTTGAAAAATTTTTTAATGTTTGTTTATTTTTGAGAGAGAGAGAGAGAGAGAATGTGAGCAGAGGAGAGGCAGTTAGAGAGGGAGACACAGAATCCAAAGCAGGCTCCAGGTTCTCAGCTGTGAGCACAGAGCCGGGCACGGGGTTCGAACTCACGAATGGTGAGATCATGACCTGAGCCGAACTCTGACGCTTAACCAACTGAGCTACCCAGGTGCCCCAAAGATCATGGCCCTTGATAACAGAGTTTGAGCCAAAATGTATGTTGAGAGGTTCTGCATTCTCAGATAAAATCGCCTGCGTCTAGATACCATGTTCTATTCTGGATTCATAGAATCCTCTTTACTGCCCCTAGTATTATAAATTGAACAGATTTTGAGATTTTACTTTCTCAGCTGTTATCTTTTGAAATGTGCTGATGTGTGCAATCTCCAGCCAGTGCCTCAGAGTGGCTTTACCCTGATTTTTCTAGCAGGTGTCTTCTGGTGGTCTGTAGCCCATTTCAGGCTCAGCACCTCCCATCCAGTCCCTTTGCCGCAGAGTTTTTATTATCACATCCACCTCACCTCCCATTTTCTAGTGGTTGGAAGTTAGCACTTTTGCATGCTGTCTCTTCAGTTTTCAGTAGTAGAATTATTAGTACTGAAAGTTATGAATTTATTATGTACTCTATACATCACAGAATGCCATTTGTAGCAAATGACCGAATGTTATGTTGTATCTCTCTGACAGTTTTAAAATCTGTATTAATGAGAGATTTTCCTTGTTCTCCCTTGGAAGTCAAGGGAATCACACTAAGGATTCTATTTCAGTTCATTCCTTCTCTTCAGGAATCCTCTCCATTCCCCTCATACTTGCTATCTCTTCTTCTCATGTCTCTCTGTCTCTGTCTCCTGAATGTTTCCTCTGCTTTCAAACATACTCAAGAAATAGCAAGTCTAGAGGCTTTGTCTCATGAAAACTCATGCCTACTTTCTCTCCTTTCCTCTCAATAAAACTTCCTAATGAAATATGTTCTACTTCCTGTCTTCACTATTTCTTGGTTCCTAATTGCTTCCTCACCAAAAGAAATGTGGCTTTTTTTTTCTCATCTTTCCTTGAAAACTAGCAACAAATCACTTAATCCACTGACCATTTTTTTCTCTTATTTCTTCTTAAAACTCTTTCTTAGATTTTGGTAAGACTACCCATATTTGGTTTCTTTATATCTTTCTTCCAGTGATTTATTTCCCAATGTGACTTTCTCTTCCTAGAAGTATGCTTAAATATAAGTGCTACTAGCATAAAGTTTTATCTTTTCACATTGTCTTGGTCCTCTGTATTCGTCTTACACATTCTTCCAGGGAAATCTCACCCATACGCATGGCTTCAACTAGTCGAAATCCTGATGTAGACATCTAATCTAGAATTCATTCCGGAGTTCTCATACCTATATCCACTCTTCATTGCCTTGTCACTTCCTGCGGCTCCACAGATTGGTCAAGCCAAAATCCTAGAATCATTATTTAATTTTTGTCTTAATGTTCTTCTCTGACAGTCTTATCTCTTGACTTTCATGCTATCCGCTTTCAGATCTTTGCCTACATAGCTTTCTTTTTGCCCTCCAAATCCTAATTGCACTTGCCACCTGAAGTTACTAGCATTGACTTTAAATGGAAGCCTTGTGGCTTCTGGTGCCCACAGTGGTATGCTTGCCAGTGTTGAGGATGGAAAGATGGAGTGAATATAATCTTGCTTCTCTACCTGTTAAGGTAATTATTTTCCCAGATACTGGATATTATCTAATACTAAATACGGCTCTTTCCTTGTCTCTTGTAACTATGTGATATATGTAAATCATCGTGGGGAGGTCACAGTCAAAACTGGCAATTAATTCGTTTTAGGTACTGCATACCAAATATGTAACAGACCGCTACTTAATTCTTTCAGCAGCTGTGCAACGCAATAGAACTTAAGGGCACTGCTTTAACGATTACAAAGAAAAAGAAAACAAAAGAAAGAAAACAAGTACAGGTTAGTTAGCCTTCCTAAAGACCACCTCTGATACCTGGATTCCAGTGTTCATGTTTTCCACTGGAGCACGAAGGTTCTTTATAGGTTCAGACAAAAAAGATCCTATAAGTAACCCTTTTGTTTGTTAATGGATGCGACCGTTTGCACAATTATGAGACAGCATCATTAACCTCAAAAATCTTAAATAATCTATACCCTCAGACAAGTGTCAACGTCTGTAAATATACTCAGAATCATCTCCCAGTATGAACTCGGTGATACTATCTTTAAAGATGCAGTGCTCCAGTAAAGCTTTCATTTGGGGATATGTTTGATTCATTCTGGGAAGGTTAATGATTTTCTTCACTGCATCTGGACAAGAGTCCAGGCTTATTACCTAAGCCTGGCTATAATTAAATGCTGAGAGAAATGGAACTTGGTAGTCCCTTTCAGATGATCACAGGTCTCAAACAGTTTTTGAAACCCACAGATTTCCTAAAGTGAGACGAGACCATCATTTGGAGAAAAGACAAATTAAAACAACATTTGAAAATGTAGTGAAAAAAATTCAAAATCGAAAAAATGTAAACATATTTGCAAATAGACTCATTAAGTTGTACTGAATATTTCACAGAAACAAAACAATTGAACAAATATTACATTTGGAAACAAAAAAGAAAAGTTCCCTTTATTTTTTGTGGCAAACAATCAGTTACAGCCTATTAAGGATTAACAGCATTGATTGCTGTAGTGAATTGTTCAGCGTATATCTAAAATTATGGTGAAGTAAACTGTACCTTTGCGAAGAGAATTTCAAAGTGCTTTGAGAAGCTGGTACGGCTATTACTCCAACAAAGATGTAGCATTTCACAAATTGACTTAGAGATGCATTTGACCTGCTATGAAGGAAAGATGCTCTTGATGGCAGTAGAATTCTTGTCATAGACTTTCCCAGTACATGGCATTGTTTCACTTTCAGCTTTTTATAGTATATACCTCTGCCGTGTGGGCAGCCGACCAGCCCCTGAAAGATTAGTCCCTGTTAGGAGAGCATCTAGATTGAAGCTGCACTTTAGAACAGTAACAATTGATAAACTTCAGTTGTGCAAAGTAGTATCTGCATGGCTTTATTTGAATCATGTTGGAAGTGGGGGGGGGGCATTCACATTTCCATTTCTGGGCATACTCCAGGCCCACCCTCACACATGGAATTCCTCTAAATAAACCTAATGCTGGTAATCATCTGACTCATTAGCAAGTGCTTCTTCCGGCATGAAACTGAGTGGGTGCAGTGGAGGACAGATTAATCTTTAAATCCCGTGGAATACACATCTGCTCTCTTTGCTTTCTGATTTTTTTTTTGTGTCAGTAGCATAATTAAAAATAAAAATGTATTGCTACGTCAGGAGAGACAAGCTGGTTAATATACTTGGAAAGGAATACAATCGTCTAATAATTAATAATCACACTAATGAAATATTTCAATATTTGTGTGGAATTTATACTTTATATAGAAGGAAGAAAATCTACCTAGAAACCCCAAAAAGTCCCTTACATTTTTATCTTTCTCTCTCCCTGGAATTCTTTGTACCCCTTGTCACTGTTTATTCCTCACTGTTTTTAAGGCACTTCCTCATGCAAAGCCAGACCAATTATTTATCTCTCCTCTGAGTGTGTAGCTTTTTAAACATAACCCACATTTGGTACTTGGTTCAAATAGCCTCATACCAGTCTTCCTCTTTTTCACTTTTGATAAAATAGTGGTTTTAGAGAAATTCTCATGTGTTTGGCTTAAATGCCCAGCTCTAAACTGAGTCCAATGAAAGTGAGGGTTCGTGTGTTATCTTGATCCATAGCATCAGACTGCTTCCCATGCCGCCTCCTCACTAGTTCTTGGGAAATTGATTTACGTTTAAGAAATCTTGATGAACGATATTACCGTAATATCCAGTACAAAATAGTATATCGTTAGGAATGACTGCATGATGCCCTCTTCATTTGCTAATGTTTTTAAAACATGTCAACCCTTTTCAATTCTGTCACTCATTTCCTTTTTGATTCTCCATTGGCTTTCCCATCTCACTCTAAGCTAATACAGATCTCTTATAAGTGGCCTTGGAGGTGCTCATGATCTAGTCTTTTTTATGGGGCCTCCCACTGGCACCCCCCCCCCCCCACTCTGCCTTTCCCTCTCCCCACTCCCCCTGCCTGCTGGCTCCTGCTTGAACACATCAAGCAGGGGGTTTGTGCCTGCTTTCCCTGTGCCAGGAAAGTCTCGATATCCCCTTGGTTTTCTACCACACTTCTTTCAGGTCTGTGCTGGACTCCTGCCTCATCAGCAAGGGGTTTTTCCATCACCTTCCATGAAGTACCAGTTACCTTCACTAGCATTCCCTGGCCACTGCATCCTCGTTTCTATTTCCTCCTCACCTTTCGCACTGTGGTCACACTGTATATTTATTTTTCTGATATTGCCACTTGCACATAAACTCTAAGAGAACAAGGACTGTATCCTGGCTGTGAATTCCACACAGTCCCTGACATAGAATAAAACATCCAGTAAGTATTGTTGAATACATGAAAAGTAAATTCACCTGTGTTCTTTATTTTAAACACTCTTGAGTCCTACATCTATTTAATAAGCTAGTTTTATTTGTATGGAATTTGTTTCCTAAATAATCTTGGAAGTTCAGACACCTAATAAGTACTGCCTAGTTTCAGTTTGCCAGAATAAGTGTGATTTTTTTCAAAAAAAGAGGAATTACAGTTGGAAATTCTCTTCATATATTCACTTCCAAATACAAGTAAAGCATATGTAGAGTATAAGTCTCCCAACTGTTTTAGTAGACCCTAATGGTAAAGAAATATTTTAGAGCACTCTCTCTCCAAATATATAACTATTTGTTTATATTTTATATGCACAAAGTAATGTAACAATATATGCATTTTCAACAAAACACCAACATAAAAAAGGAAAACAAGACAATTATCCACTTAACATTATTTTAAATAATTTCATTTGTCATTAATATTCAGAAAAGCTTTTTCTTCCCCATAATAGACCTTTGTTTTTATGTTTTAGATGCTTGATTGTTTAATATCTTAACATGTTTTACATCTTTAAACATTAGGTCCAAATTCGCTGTAGACAATAATGACTGTAAACTCATTCTTCTAATAACTTTCTCAGTTATTTACATTTGTTTAAAGTCTGGTCAGAAATAATGAAGTTGACGTTTTTACTCCTTGTCTTAGCTGAGGAACTGTTGCTGGAGTTGCCAGCTCTTGCCTCTTCTTGTGCTTTTTTTGCGCTTGAATTATCCGTAGTATTGCTGCTATAATGTTGATTTTTAGAAATCTTATCGGGTCATAACCATTTTTAAAGGGCTAGATTGGTTAAACCCAGGCAAAATAATCAGTGAATGTTATCCAAGCGTACAGAAACTACAGATTGTCTCCCGATGCTTCTGATGAGCAGATGTGGGGGGTGGGGCGGGAGGTGCGTGGCTACTATAATTATAATCCCTCTCACGATGGAATTCTTGCATTATCCTCAAATTCTTTGATGTAGATGTATCCTCTGTGACATGTGAGCAATATGGGGTGATAAAATTACTTATGAACCTATAAATTAATATTAACAAGCTTCAGGTGCCTAGGTGGTGCAGTTGGCTGAGCATTCCACTCTTGATTTGGGTTTACCTCATGATCTCATTGTTGATGGGTTTGAGACTTGCATCAGGCTCTGCGCTGATGGTACAAAGCCTGCTTGGGATTCTGCCTCTTGTTCTCTCAGCCCCTCCCCTTCTTGTGCGCTCGCTCTCTCTCTCTGTCTCTCTCTAAATAAATAAATAAACTTAAAAAATATTAAGCTTAATTTCCTTCTTATTTTTAGAATTAAATAGAAATATAAAATGCCTTTTCCTATTCCACACAAACTGAATATCTTGCAAATCTTTTGGGTTATGCACAACCTACTTTGTAGAAAAGGGTAACTGAATGTGGTGGTAATAATGTATTATGTAAAAATCCACATGGAGTAATAGGTATTGGAACTTTTATTTAACCTCAGTAAAATGTTAAGAAAATAACAGTGTATGTCAGCGTGCATCCAATTACTGTAGCATTAAATTGTTACACACAACAGGATATCTGAAGGAATTGTAGAAATCGAGTCAACACTTTTGAGGTGGGTGTGAGGGTTGTTCTGGGTCTGGGAAATGGAGCAGTGAATATCCTTTCTTTAAACAGTCGAACCAATTCAAACCTTTTGTTCTTTGGAAATAGTAACTGATATCCCACTAACACTTTAGTTCTATCGGTGGCTTCTGCACAGACCCTCTACACTTGTTTTGAAATCTTTCCTTTGCGTGGAATCCGGGATTGTACGCAAATAAAATGTCCTTACCCTGGGTCACTGCTGGCGCTGGCAGACTCTGCTTACATCCAAGTAGGAATTAGCTATCTCTACTAACGTTTTGCCATTTCTGCTCACATTTGTTATAGGCTTGTTGAACATTTCAAACAGATTTTGTTTTCGAACTATTACATTGACGATAAACATTCTGTTACGGATTGAATCGTGTCTGCCTACAAATTTATGTGTTGAAACCAGTGCCTCACAGTGTGACCTTACTTGGAGATCAGGTCTTTCCGAAGATAAACAAGTTAAAACAAAGATATTAGGGCAAGCTGTGGTCAAATATGACAGTGTCCTTAAACTAAGAGGAAATTGGGACACGACAGGCTCACAGGGAAGATGATACGAAGACACGGAGAGAAGACAGCCATCTCTAAATCAAGGAATGGAGCATGGAACGGATTCCCCCTCAGAGCCCTCAGAGGAAACCAGCACTGCTGATCCCTTCATTTCAACGGCAGTTGGCTAAGCAGCCCATTCTACAGCACTTGATTATTGAAGCCCTGGTGCGCTAACAAAAACACCTTAGAGTGGCTTAAAGATACCCTATCTACTTTATGTTCTTAACATCCTTTCCCCAGCCAGCCATGCAAATCTTCATGTGCCCGACTGCTTTGTTTCCTGCTTTGTGTCTCAGAAACTGTGTCTTCCTTGATAATTTGTGACACTGTGGTATTCATCATCTGTCCCCTAAAACACCACAGTTTCTCAGATTGCATGCTTGCTCTACTACAGCCCAGTCCACATTCAACTACTGTAATTAATCAATTACTGACCTATTTGGGTTTGAACCGACTCCCAAACTATATGCTTTCTTATTTCCCCCGGTTTTTCTTCATTCTTTTCTTCTCCTTTCTCACCTTCTTTTAGTTTAATTTTTTAATACAACCTGTTTCCCATGTATCAGCATATACATTGTTTTAAAGTTCCTTGAATATTAATTTTAGTGATTACAGTATTGATCATTGATTCATTAGAATCTATGATCTGTAGTACTTGAATCACTTCCAGAGTGACAGAAAGATCTGGAAATATTTGAACTCCCTTCACTACCCTGTCATACTTTATTACCTTTGTTATGTAATTTCATAATGCATGTACATATTTTAGACTTCATACCACAACATTTTGTTTCGTTTTTATTTTGTAAACAGCTGATAATCATCTATAGTCACTTGATTTTTTTTGCTCATTATTTTTTTCCTACTTCCATATGGGTTCATTTTGATCTTAGTACTTCCTTTAATATTTTTGTTGTTAGATACCTGCTAGAGGTGATTTTTGTTTCTTTGAAAATGTCTTTATTTTATCTTTACATTTGGAGGGCTTATTTTTCCTAGGTATGAAATTGTCTGCTTATAGTTTTTGCTTTCATATTTTCAAGTCTCATTCTATTATCTCTGGTTTTGACTGCTAATTTTGAGACATTTGCTATCAGTCATAACTTTGCCCCTTTAAAGGTGATGAGTCTTTGTCCCTCTAATTGCTTTGATGATTGTGTTATTTTAGGCAGTTTTACTATGCTAAGGCTAGGAGTGATTTCCTTTATATTTTTCATGTTTGGTGTTTGGGGTGTCTGTTGAATCTGTGGCTTGATGTCTTTCATGAATTTGGGGAAATTCTTAGTCATTATTTCTTCAGTTATTTCCTTTATCCCTTTCTGTCTCTTGGTTCTTTCTGAGATTTCAATTACTTCTGTGTTGGAGTTTCTCACTGTGTATCCTATGTTTTAGTATGATTGCACCTGTATTTTCTAACTTGTCTCTCCCTGTTTCAACATGCATTTTTTTCCTGTTGATCTATCTTCCATTTTGCTAAACCTGTTTTTATCTCCTATATGTAATGTGTTAATAAACACATCCACTGAGTTCTCAATTTCACCTATTGCCTTTTCTGGTTCTAGAGATTCTATTTTTAAGGTTTACTGTTTTCTGCTGAAATTCTCTATGCTGTCAACTATTTTCTTGAATATGTTGATTACAGTCATTTTTGTTTTTTTAATGTTTATTTATTTATTGAGGGAGAGAGACAGACAGAGAGACAGAGACAGTGCCAACAGGGGAGAGGCAGAGGAGAGAGAGAGACACACACACAGAATCCGAAGTAGGCTCCAGGCTCTGAGCTGTCAGCACAGAGCCCTACACAGGGCTCAAACTCATGAACCACGAGATCATGACCTGAGCCAAAGTTGGACTCTTAATCGACTGAGCCACCCAGGTGCCCCAGTTAATTACAGACACTTTAAAATCTACCTCTGACAGTTCCAATATATGAATCTCCTGGGTTCTGCTTCTATTGTTTATTTGTCCTTTTGCATTTTGTTCATTTGGTCTTCATATGCCTGCTTATTTTTTCTTAATTGCTAGGCATGAAATAGAAAATAATGTAGAAATAATTTGAATTATTGGATGATATATTCCTGAGGGAATGTGCTTTATGTCCTGGCAGAACTGATGTCCAGGGCAAGTAAACTTAACTCAATCTTGAATGGAGCTGATTCATCACAGGGTAATTTTTTTGTACAGGCTAAGCTATTTGTATGTCACTCTTAGTTTTTTGGCCATCACACCTGAATGTCTGGAGGACTTACACATGGGTGAGTGCTTCCTCATCCTTTGTGGGCTACAACCTCAGTTTTTGCGAGTTTGGTTTCGTAAGACTGCTAGAAGCACTGCTGCTCTTCACATCTTCCCGGACACTGCTTTCTGATTGGCTTCCCAGTTAGGAAGTGCAGTGTGGTGGTTGACACTGGTGATTCTGGGTTTCCTTCTGTTTCGTATCTTAATCCTTGAGTTCTTCATGGCCTTGGTGTTTCTCCAATGTCTTCAAAGCAAAACCTAGATAAGTTGCAGCTTTCCCGGTGTTTTAGTTGTTCCAAAACAATACAATTGATTACCCTCGGGGGTAAGCACAGTTCCTATTTTTTAAGTAAGATTAAACCTCACACAGAGATAAAGGAAATGGTATTTATATCTCATATTTACTTGCATTCAAAGTTCTAAACAGTAATAAAGCAAATTAAGGCCTAATATCAGACCTTGAGTGACTTCTTGGGTAAAATATTGATCCTTCTTATGCCTATGGAAATTAAAACCACTTCTGTGAAGAAAAAAAAAAAAAAAACAGCACTTAAAACTAGCTTAGATAAATGTTAAATTAGAGCCATTTTAGTATAATAAGTAATTAAAATTGCATACAATGGATGATATTCAAAAGCTTAATTTTTATTTTGTTACCAGCCTTTTTTCTTACTAGCTTGTTGGTGCGTAGAAGATTGTTAGCATTTTTCTCAGCATTTTTTTAACTACCAAATGATAAAATATTTTGTATTGTTTTAAACGGTGATATTTAGTTAATGCCTTATATGCGTGCTTGATTTGAAAAAAGTACTGACTTCATGGTTTTATAGAAGGAAAAACAAATCAAGCACAAAATGAAATATGAAAGAAATTGTTTGATAATATATGGCTTGATAAATGTCAATAACTTTAATGAAAGCAACAAGTTTCGAAGGCATTTAAAAGCAATAATTTTTAAAGGTATTTTAAGGAATCTTTCTGGTCTTCTTAGCCTTAAGTCCACTTATTTAAGGTCATCTTCTACATTTCTACCAGATTGATTAATCATTTAAAAACTTCTGTTATTGGCTGCAAATGGCTCTCAGTTTCCTGGTGAATAAACACACAATGTTCAATTCCCTATTGAGGAAACAAATTGCTTCGTAGTATAATTTCCTCCCTATCCCTCTTTCCTACTTTTTCCCACTAAAAACCCTATGTTGTCGCTTCTCCCCAACTTTCTACATTTCGTAACACTGTTGTTTCTTGGATTGCCTTTATCCCGGTCTTCACCTGGAAGCCTCCTACTCATTTGTATACTCCACTACATACATTTCCCTTACCTGAATTTTCCAGAAAAAGTTGGTTATCCACCTCTCTTTTATATCCATGGCACTTGGTATAAATTGGAGTGATAGAATTGCTAATTTTTTTTTTTTTTTAGCATTTCCTGTATGTCAAAGCGGCAAACGATTTACATAACAATCATAGGACTTACAGTATTGTCTTGTGAAAGATTTATGTCTGTGCGCATTACTAGATTGATGTGAGTTTTTGTGTTATTTCCTGTGAATGCTCAGTAAGGAGGGAGACACATTCAGGGACTGAAAGGCAGACCTATTAATTCCAGATGTATATATGCCAAGGTTTAAAGACTTTGATCCTGTGGGATAGGATTAGAAATAATTTTCTTTCCTTTTTTGCTCAAGTTTCTAAACTGGACTTATATCATTGAAAAATCAATCTGAGCAGGAGCCCCATGGATTTTTAAAAATAAACTTGTAAGAAAGACTGTAGTATCACTTATGATATTATCACACTTAGTATAAATTTATATCAACTTGTAACAATCTTTTGGAGCAGAGAGCTTTACCTCTTAATATGGAATTGAAAGTTTTGATCCTTTAGAGGAATTTTGGGTGTTAGTAAGCAAGTAGGGTTTTGTTGTTCTTGTTTGTGTCAATAGAATCCTTGAAACTATTGTTACCCTTCAAACTCCTTGTGAACGTATGTGGTGTCTTTGATTTGATTTTGATTTTTCCACTACTAGGTAGAATGCATCCTAACAACAATGCTGACTAACTTACCTGGTCATTAGCTGTTTTGTACCTGGAGGCTTTATGGCTTTAAGTCATTCCCTAAGGATCTTCCTTTCTCTTGTACTTTTAACTCTTAGGATAGTTATGCATAATTTTTAAGGGTCTGTGAGACCGTTGTAGTCCTAATTGTGTCACTAAATCCAAAATACTCTCCAGTGCATCATCAAAAGCTATTTTGAAACCTAAGACCTTCATAATATTCTTTTCTGTATTAAGCCATTTGTCAGAGATGATTTGTGTCATTTGAAGTCGTTGACTTCAGTAGGCATAATAAGACACCCTCAATATTAAAGACGGCAGATTTTGAAATACATAATCAAACCAGTTAGAATGTATTTGTGTGATAATTAACAAAATATAGAGAATCCAAACTGTCCTAAGCAATTTGCTGTGTATTAGTGTTCTAATGTGAGAGAGGAGTGGATTGGTAGGTTGACCTGTGCAGACAATTTATTAACATATGTTGATACTCTTATTTTGAGAAAAGCTATACAAAAGCAACGGGAAGAGCAACACACAGACCTCTTGGCAGGATTAAACTTAGAATGTTACGGAAAAGAAGCTCTCCTGAATGTTAGTGGCAGTTTCAGGAGTGTAGGAGATGAGTTTAGAGAAGTAGGTGGAAACAAGATGATGCATGGCCTTTGTTGATGGCTAGAAACTTCTGTAAATGGGCAACATCAGCTAGGGAACACATCCCTGGACATTGCAGTTCCCAGGAGAGGGTGGCGCTGGTTTGCCCTGTTAACGACCATAGGTGAGAAGAAGTGGTGAGTCCGGAGGATGTTTTCATGGTAGGGGCTTGGAGACTTACTGACAGTTGAGATTTGAAGAATTACGGGAAAGGAGAAATCAAGGTTCACTCCTAGGTGTTAATTTTATGGTGAGTCCAGAGGATGTTTTCATGGATGTTGGTTTAAGGTGGCTACTTGTCCTGGTATGCGTGGGGCTTTCTCACTTTTAGCACTGCAAGTTCTATGCCCTGGGAAACTCCTCCATCTTAAACAAATCTGGAGAGTTAGTGAAACTAAGTATGATTTAATGTAGAGTAGGTTGTTTTGTTGTGAGTGGGCGCAGCAAAAATCAGCAGTTATATTTTGGTCTTTGAAGTCTGTGATGCCTTGACATATCAGAGTTGAAGAGGGAGTATTAATGGGACTAGAAGAATAATGAAGTATCATTTAAATAATATTAGAAAACAATAATGGAGGGAAGAATCCAGTTTGCATAACTTATATTGCAGTTATTCTCTCTTTCTGGAATCATGACATCATGATCTGCTTAAGAAATTGATGTATGTGTGTATTGTTAACTTATGGGTATTGATGTATTATACCTATTCTTCTGCTTCCTGCATAGTGTATTCAGGTAGCTGAACTGTTACTGAATTACTCAAAATATTTCTGTTTCAACCAAGTGCTAATGGTATTAGATTCAGAGTACCGGGGTTACTGAATGAGTAAAAAAAATAAATAAATAAAATGGTGTGTTCATTGGCATAAATATTACACATTCATTAAATGTCAAGATGTTCAAGTATCTCTCTTAGTTATAGCTACTCTTTCTCTAAATTCCATATGGTTTGTTTTCAGTTTTTCTTGGTCTTTTCCTCACAAACTCTTCAAGCACTTTGGATGTCACTTTAAGTAACTTATTCCAGGGTAGAAAACTGAAGCGTGGCCGACTTGATGTTTGGTTTCAACCACTGATTGAGTAGTCTGAATGTGAAAGAGGTACCAGAAAAGGATAGGGGGAGAAATGAACTAGGGATTTGGTGATAACAGAACTCCTCAAAGAGCAAAGTTTGCCTTATGGTACCTTGTTGCAGTGGCATTTATTTTGTTCATTGAAGAACAGACAAACACAACAATGGGAAATAGATGAAAGCTTTTAGTGTCATAAGACATAGGTAAACATTCTGTTTGAATTGATGTAGACACACACATTCCTATTTAAGAAATTTTACATAACCATTCAGTCTTCTGTATCCAGATCTTTAGTAGGTGTACTTCATTGATCATTTTGCTTGAAGAAAACAATTGAAGCTAATCTTACTCATAAGCAAGATTTTATGGATGTGAATGGATGGATTCTGAAAATTTCCTGAAGCCCAATATATTTTCCCTTAGTTCTTCACCTGAACCTGTGATTTTCACATGGTTGTGTACTTGGATTCTTTTAGTATCCGGTAGTCATTGAAGACTTTTAAAACTGAAGACTTGATAGGATAGACTGAACATTAATGAGTGATCATTAACATATTATCCTAAAGATATTAATCAGCTTACCTAGAGGGACTTGAACAGTGAAGGCATAGAACAAATATCCTTTTGATGAGGGCTGGAAATCAGGAAGGGACAGTTTAAGACAAAGTGCTTAAATCCCCAGGGAAACAAAAGCTTGACTATCCTACTACAGTGGGGTCTACTAGTCACTGAGAAGAGCAAGAAAGAACTGAAATGTAACTTTTTCCCAGGACTTGCTGGTAATGCTGCTTATGGATTTGACTGGACTGACCAATAATGTGGACATTGCCACAGGGTCATAGCCTCTTTTCCAAAATTGGACGGGATAGTAACTTATTTTGTGGTAGCACTTCTTAGGTCCTGATTCAAACAAAGATGGGACGATAGTAAGATGGTAACATGGGGAAAATAGATGCTGTTAAAATAACAATGGATTGGTGTAATACTAAATTATTGGCTTTATCCACAAAAATATTGTTTTCCTCATTATGCCATTTTAGTTCATCCCTGCCTCCTGTACTCAGAATCTGAAGCCCCTTACCCCAGTGTGGGCCATCAGATTGGACTAAGAGATTGACAAGAAAAAGCTCCTGGGCTTGTGAGGATAGAAGGTATCTGAGAACTGATAGAGTCAGGTAGAGGAAATGAGACCCCTGGGTGCTCCAGTCTGAAAGGGATTCATATAGGTGATAGGAAGACACTTGGGGAATGAAGTAAATAATGGAACTGGATTATAGATGAGCTTAGTCATCAAAGAAAAAGAAACTGTGGGGCACCCGGGTAGTTCAGTTGGTTAAGCATCTGACTCTTGATTTCGGCTCAGACCATGATCTCACAGTTTGTGGGTTCAAGCCCTGGGTGGGGCTCCATGCTGTCTGTTTGGAGCCTGCTTGGGATTCTCTCTCTCTGACCCTCCCTCCCTCCCTCTCTCTCTCTCAAAATAAATAAACCTTTTTTAAAGAAAGAAAAAGAAAACATGTTTGCTTTCAAATAATTGCAGCTCTTCCCCTGACATTTCCATTACATATATAAATAGTATATTTATTTATTTATTTTTATTTATTTTTGAGAGAGAGTGGGGGAAGGGCGGGGGTGGACAGAGGATCTAAAGTGGGATCTGCACAGAGAGCAGAGAGCCCGACGTGGGGCTCAAAGTGACGAACTGTGAGATCATGATGTGAGCCAAAAGCAGACACTTAACCTACTGAGGCACCCAGGCACCCTGTATAAATAGTATATTTTATGGGGTGCCTGGGTGTGCAGTCATTTAAGCATTTAACTCTCAATCTTGACTTGGCTCGTGGTCTCACAGTTCATGAGTTCGAGCACAGGCTCTGTGCTGATGGTGCAGAGCCTGTTTGGGATTTTGTCTCTCTTTCCTTTTGACTCTCTCTGTTTGTGCTCTCTCGCTCAAAATAAGTAAATAAACTTAAAAAATAAGTAGTATATTTTATTTATATATGTTATATATTAAAATATGTTACATAATATTTATAATGTCAATGTATTTTTCTATTTCTGTTTTTCTATTATATTACTATCTCTTAAATATTACATATAAGGCATTAATGTATTACAGATCTTAAAAAATGTGTTGTTCGACTTTTTCATTTTAGAAGGTAAGAAAATTGAGGTTCAGGGAATTTAAGAAACCTGCTAATGATTCCTCGCTAATTAAGTTTGCATTCCTGAAGAAGTGATACTTTTTCCATCCGTGCTCCAGTGTTCTCCTGACTATGGTTCAGCAAGCTGACTACAAGAGGAGGGCGCAGCTTTCAGAGAATAGGACAAATCTGAAAATGCTAATCACATTTTACACAAACGTCTATTCATAATATGCTTGGACGTATTATTTGGGATGAGATAACACGCAGATCATCATCATCATGTAAGAATGAAGGTTTGGGAAAATTGCTTAGGACATTTCGCAGGATGGGTTGTTTCATAAAAAGATTCTTAAGGGATTTTCTAAAGAGAAAAAAATGTCAAAGGATACAAAGTGATTTTGCATAACAGGAAATAAGAATGAGAAAACCCGGTCCTTCTTGAGTGCCTATTCCAATTACATAGGTTTGTATGAACCTAGAGCAGAGTAGGTACCTGTGTCCACTGTTGGCATGGATATCCCATTTTAAAGGGATAGCCAATTTGTGTTCCAGTGGTGAATAAAAGCCAACTCAGTGACAGCTCCTCAGAAGAGAGAACATTATAAGTAAGGTACATATCCATTTAATGATATTTTTCTCTGAACAACAAGGAACATTGCCTTTTATTAGGGATCGTTACCTGTGTTTTGTGTACTAGAATCCAAATGAGTCAAGAATATGATAAAGTTAAATAAGGCAGTTGTAAAAAGGGGAATACTAGGCAACACTTTAAAAATACATACTAAGATATTTAACTGAGCAAGACTTGAAATAAAAAGTAAACATAAGCGATTATGTGATAGAAAATGAAAACAAGACATGTAAAAAAGCAAATTGTGTTTAGCTTAAGAATATTTGAATGACCTAAGATAAAAGAGGTTATGCTGATACTTAACAGCACCTTTACTCTTTTTTTTAACTTGTTTTATTTTTTATTTTTTTAACTTTACATCCAAATTAGTTAGCATATAGTGCGACAATGATTTCAGGAGTGGATTCCTTAGTGCCCCTTACCCATTTAGCCCATCCTCCCTCCCACAACCCCTCCCGTAACCTTCAGTTTGTTCTCCGTATTTATGAGTCTCTTCTGTCTTGTCCCCCTCCCTGTTTTTATATTATTTTTGTTTCTCTTCCCTTATGTTCATCTGTTTTGTCTCTTAAAGTCTTCATATGAGTGAAGTCATATGATTTTTGTCTTTCTCTGACTAATTTCACTTAGCATAAGACCCTCCAGTTCCATCCACATAGTTGCAAATGGCAAGATTTCATTCTTTTTGATTGCTGAGTAATACTTCATTGTATGTATGTGTATATATATATACATATATAAATACCACTTCTTTATTCATCTGTTGATGGACATTTGGGCTCTTTCCATACATTGGCTATTGTTGATAGTGCTGCTGAAAACATTGGGGTGCATGTGCCCCTTCGAAACAGCACACCTGTATCCCGTGGATAAATACCTAGTAGTGCAATTGCTGGGTGGTAGGGTACTTCTATTTTTTATTTTTGGAGGAACCTCCATACTGTTTTCCAGAGTGGCTGCACCAGTTTGCATTGCTACCAACAATGCAAAAGAGATCTTCTTTCTCTGCATCCTCGCCAACATCTGTTGTTGCCTGAGTTGTTCATGTTAGCCATTCTGACAGGTGTGAGGTGGTATCTCATTGTGGTTTTGATTTGTATTTCCCTGATGATGAGTGATGTTGCGCATTTTTTCATGTGTCAGTTGGCCATCTGGATATCTTCTTTGGAGAAGTGTCTATTCATGTCTTTTGCCCATTTCTTCACTGGATTATTTTTTTTTGGGGGTGTTGAGTTTGAGAAGTTCTTTATGGATTTTGGAAAAGCACCTTTACTCTTTAAGACAGGAAATCAAATGCTATAAGCAAATACAAAAACAAAAACAAGAAGAAAGAAAATTAAAAAAAGAAAAATCCACCTTGGCTCTCCAAGAGTGAATTCTAGACTGGTTTCTGGTTCAGGTAAATTTATATTGGGGCTAAAAAGATTATGCTATCTGTACTTCAACCGTGCTTAGACAAAAATATTTAATACATGTTGGACATTTGCTTCCTTTTCGTTGTTTAAGTCAGTTTGCAAATTTAGGGTGTTGGGATAAGCTAGGCTTGCATTTTTCTCATTCTGGAGATGGTTGTGTCACAGCCATGCATATGTTTATGCTGGATGACAACAAAGCCCCTCTGAGTTAGTCAAGGGCTGAGGCTGAGCAGTCATCAGGACTTTTTCCTTGTGTTTCTTTTGCCCTACTTTTGACCAGAAAGGCAGAGGAGGTAATGGCTAGTAAACAGTCATCTCTCCCCTCCTATGAAACTGTTGATCAATTGTTATCCGTGTTAAATATTTGGTACTTTGTACAGAACCCTGTGCGTTTTGTTTTTTTTTTTTTTTTTTTTCTGTGAGTGTGTCCTTTATAAGATCGAAACTACTTGAGGGCAAGGGCATTGTGGCAGGTTTTTTGTAACTCTCCATGCTCGATATCACACAGCCAGAGAGCCCACCACCTGGTCCTGTGTTTACTTACAGTGAAATAACACTTGGTGATATGGTGCTACTAACATCTTCCTTTGATTTGCACAGCATAATCTGGAAGAAATTTGTCTTGTGTTATCTAGCATCAGGTACATTAACAATCGAGAAGAATTTCATATTCTGTGAAATTGGTACTCATAGAAAATTGTGTTCAATTCCTTCCCCAAACCAATAGCCTTGAGGACACAGGAGAGCTTTTTTTAAAATGGTAACCAAAAACACAATCTACGGTAAAACCTTGGTTTACCAGCGTACTTCTTTCCGGAAACATGCTTATAATCCAAAGCACTCGTATATCAAAGCGAATTTCAAGAACCATTGGCTCAGTTGTGATCACGTGATGTTTGGCATCATGTACTACTTGTATTGCAAGATATTGCCCGTTTATCAAGGTAAAACTTACTCAAAATGTTTGCTCATGTTGCTGAACACAGAACAAGTTACAATGTGAGGTTTTACTGTATTTTTTAAAATGAACAAAATCAGTGGAAACCTAATGGTTGTTGAAAGGGGCTTCCAGGAGATATCATGGCTCCCCTTCCTGTGGCAAAATGTGAAGACAAGCCTTCAGTTCTCTTCTTGACCACCAGCATGGAGCCAAACAGTTAAATGTGTCAGAAAAATAGATCTTGCTGTATTTTAAGGTACAGTTTCATGCATTGTCTTAACTTCTGTCTGGCTAGAGGGGTTAAAAAAAAATGCCAGGAAATATGTACCCTTGGAACAAAACTCAAACTGCAAACTCAGCTTCCAATTTCTTCAATGAGCCTGGGGTTTAGCTTGAGTGACAGTGGAATCCCTAGCCAGCCAATTAGACTGTGGCTGAATTGGAGGATGGCTGAGAGATGCAAGAAACAAAGTCATGCTAGAATGTTCGGGTGGGTGAGGAGTGTTGGGAAGCACACTGCAGCTGGCAGAAGTGATTAGGCTTGATTTAAATTGAGTTTTCTAACCCTGGTACTGGAGCAGGGAGCTGTGAGATTTACATGGAGCTGACGGACTTTTTCTGAACAATAGCTGCCATAGAGGCAGAGGCAGAGGCAGAGACGAGCAAGACGCAAACCATTGTGAAGGGCTCATTAGACACATTTCACTCTTATGACACTCTGTAAATGGCGTCCCATGTAGCTTTTGCCTGGGTTTCTTGCAGCCTGAAATCAGGGTTTCTCTGAGTGATAAATGTGCCTTTCCATAATCTGTCTGAAAAAAAGAGTATTTTTAAGGCAGTTACTATTTGGGGGAAATTTGTGCAGTTTGTAATAAGTAAATACCAGTACTGAAACCTAAGATGTTGTCATTATTTTAACCCAAATGGTTCTTGTCTTGATGATTTTTATCTGGCATGGTTTATAAAATCACAGATCACTGCTGTGGGAGAATCCTGTCCCTGGGTAAATGGAAGGAAGGAAGTATGTAATTTTTTGTGTGTTCCAAGTACTGAATTTCTAAATACATGGCAGAGATTTGATTTTCGTTTGATAAGTGGTTCATATCCTTTCTTAGTGTCATGCACATCACATCCCCGGACTCCCCACTGCTTTCTCTAAGCAGTCCCTTTGAGGTGGTGTGTGAGAAATGTGATGTTTCTTCTCTCAAACTTGTGTCTGAGAGGTCTCTCAGTAGTAAATCCAGCTGTTTATGACCTATTTAATGTAGATGCTATTTTTCCCTGGAAATTATTGTTTAATGATCTCAGTGGTAGTCTTCTATATCAATAGAAGATGTGGTAGTTAAATTGGAAAGCCTTGTACCCAAGTAATATACTTCCAGTTTACAAAGAGATTGTATTGTAGTTGTTACAGTTTAGAAGATAAAATGTTATTATTTTTATAAGCCTCTTGAAGGTGTCTTATTAGCAAGTTTTAAAATAATTTGTTAAAAAAGCATGTGATGCATTTAGTCACAAAATTGATATTAACCAACTGTTACTTTTTCTCAGGGAAAAAATATAATTGAACTTTTCCTCTCGATATGATTAATGCAACAACATTATAGATTTTCCATTTGTTCCTTGATGCCAACGGCTGAGCGATAAGGTGAAGATGTTACAGCTGTTCAGACATTTCTTGTGCACAAACCATGAAACATACTATACACAAGCTCAAACAAACCACAGCTGTAAAAGGAGAAGAAAATCCAACAATATGGAGTGTTATCGTTTTTTTGTTTTTTAATTTAGTCAGTTATGTGCTGTTAGTGTTTACTAAGGACATTCTAATTAATAATTAATTCTAATACCAAAATATCACATGGATGAAGAATATTTGATGTATATATGTTTAGGTAAATAGACGGAGTTCTCAGTTGTGTGATGAATAGCCTTAATAGATTTGGGAACAATCAGATTCTAACAGATAAGCAAAATTCATTGCTGTTTTAAAATATACCTAGCCTTCTTGTTTTCCTCGTTTTGTCTACTTTAGTAAATCCATAATTTGCATGGATTGACTAAAATTGGACATTAAAAATCTATTTCATTTAAATGGATCCTGCTGTTTATGCTGAAAGCACGTGCATCATTTTACTTCCTTGTTGCGACTTTCAAGTATATATTTAGCCTTTTTTTTTTTCTATATTTAAGGCAGAGTTAAGAACAGACGGGAGAATGTGACTTACTGGGTTCAAATCCTAGCTCTGCAGCTGCATTGTTTTGTGTCTTTGGGTAGGTTAATTAACATAATTTTGCCTCAGTTACACTTCATCTGAAAAATATAGACCCTTGGAGGTTATCATGAAAATAAAATGAAAGAATACAAGTAATTATAATATTGATATAACTATGTTAAGTACCATGAATTTAGACCTAGGTTTTAAATGCACCATCTCTTGGGGTGCCTGTGTGGCTAAGTTGGTTCAAACTCCAATTCTTGATTTCTGCTCAGGTCATGATCCCAGGATCATGGGATTAAGCCCCACGTCAGGCTCTTTGCTGAGCATGGAGCCTCCTTGGGATGTTCTCTCTCTCTCCATCTGCCCCTCTTGCCCCGCATGCCTGCTCTGTCTCTCTAAGAAAGAGGAAAGTAAAAATCAAATATAAGCACCATATCTTAACCATCCACAAACCTATCCATGAAGTTACAGTTAAAAAAAAAAAAAAAAGACCTAATACTGAAAAGTAGGGGTAAGCACTAATCTATTTACAGAATATAAGAGCAGTTAGCACTAACTAAACATTCTTAAGATTTGCATTGTAATAATTCCTTATTTGAGAAAAAAAGAAAATCATTGTTTACACAAAAGGTTATAAACTGCTGTTTACAGAATCTTTACCCCTAATGGTGAAACCTGTAAACTACCTAAATGTCCATCAATGACAGGTGAATAAATAAATAAATTGTGGTATTTTTATACAGTGGAATATTAGCAGTAAGAAAGAATTACTGATAATGTGTAACAACATGGATGAATTTGCAAAAGATGTTGCTGAATGAAAAGGCAAGGGAGAAAACAATATGCATTATCGGATTCTATTTATATGAAATTCTAGAAATGCTAATCTAAATCATGGTGTTGGAAAGCATCAGTGGTTTGCTGATGTTGAGGACAGGAAGTAAACAATTCTTTTAAAAATGTTTAATATGATTACTATTTTCCTGACTGTATCCTACCTGAGGGAACTGCGTAAAGACATTAGAAAAAGAAGAACAGCATATTTATTATACACAAATACAGTTTTTAACATTTATTTCTGAGGCAAGAGAGTGGTACAGAGAGGGAGACAGAGGATACAAAGCAGGCTCCACGCTGTGTGCGCAGAGCCCGATGTGGGGCTCACATCCAGGGACGTGGAGATCATGACCTGAGCTGAAATCAAGAGTTGGTCACTTAACCAACTGAGCCACCCTGGTGCCCCATTTCCCTAACAGACGATTCTATTAACATATAAATATGCTCTCATATCTCCCATGTTAAAAATATCCTCACCCTGTGACCCCCTCAGCTCCCTCCATTCACTACAACTTCATTTTTCCCTTGATAGAAAAGTTTACTAAAACACTTACTTATAGTCACTGTCTGAACCTCCTTACTTTCCATTCTTCCCCACATCCCCTCCATGTACACTTTCCTGTTTCTTGTACCTTGCTGAAACTGTTGCATCAACAATCTCCATGTTGATGGTCTCACTTAGCAACATTTCATCTATTATCTCTTCCATTTCGGAAATGCTTTGTTCTTTTTGGCTTCCAGAATACATCCACCTGTATAAAAGACTCTTAGGGGGCACCTGGGTGGCTCAGTCAGTTCACCTTCCGACTTTGGCTGAGGTCATGATCTCACAGTTGGTGAATTCGAGTCCTGTGTTGAGCTCTGCTGACAGCGTGGAGCCTGCTTGGGATTCTCTGTCTCCCTCTCTGTACCTCCCCTGAACTGTCTCTTTCTCAAAAATAAATAAATAAACATTAAAAAAAAAGACAGTTGTATTCATTCCATCTCTGCAATAGATCCCATCATTCCATTCTCTGCTTTTTTTGTTACAAACTACTATCATCCCTAACTTGCAATATGACAGTTGTTTCGTGATCGGTTCACTGTTGCCTCTGGTGATATCCATGAACTACATAGCACCCAAATCAATGCTTTGCAAACACAAGTGAGATTATGTTATACAGCAGAATCAAAGTCTCTACAAGCTTCCCAATATAATGAGAATATATTCTAAAACCTTTACCTTGTCATATTAGACTGTAAAGCCCATTTAAGCAGGATTGTACCTAATTTGCTCAGAGTTGTATCCTCAAAACCGAATACAGACTTGTATACCTAGTAGGTTTTTAACAATACTTGTTGAATCCATACATGAAAAAATGAATAATTGAAGTACTTGGCTCTTAACAGTATCCGCCTTGGAATGCTTTGGCTTTATTTACCATCCATGTACCAATGAGCTGGTCATTGTGCTTAAAAAAGACTTCACTAGAAGCTTTCCACTTCTTTCAGAAGAGGTTGTGACTCTCAGCATAGATGCAAGGACTTCCATGAATCTGATCTTTGAATACATTTTTAATTTTCTTTCCAAGTAAAAAATGTTCCAGGAAATAATCTCTGCCTGATGAGCGTTCCCTTTTTTTCTTAGTAGATTTGCTCATCTCTTAATCCTTCATCAGAACTTGTTAGAATATGTTGTAAATTTTTTAAAGATATTTTATTCTCTCTCTTTTTTTTAATGCTTATTTTTGAGAGAGAGAAAGTGCACACGTATCTGGGAGGAGCAGAGAGACAGGGAGGCAGAAGATCCCAAGCAGGCTCCACAATGACAGCAGAGAGCCCAATGCAGGCCTTAAACTCTGAAGCTGTGGGATCATGACCTCAGCCAAAGGTGATGCTTAACCGGCTGAGCCACCCAGACACCCCTATATGGTAAATGTTTTTATGCCTGGGTTCTTTGTCCCAATGTGACTTCCTATAAGGCAGGGACAATTTTACGTGCCTTTATATAAGGCCTCTTTGGGGTGCCTGGATGGCTCAGTCGATTAAGCATCCAACTTCAGCTCAGGTCCTGATCTCACGGCTGGTGGGTTTGAGCCCCACGTTGGGCTCTGTGCTGACATCACAGAGCCTGGAGCCTGCTTTGGATTCTGTGTCTCCATCTCTCTCTGCCCTTCCCCAATTTGCACGCACTCGCTCACTCTCTGTCTCTCAAAAATAAATGAACATTTAGAAAAAAAAATTTTAAAGGCATCTTCAAAAAATGCATCTCCAGGAGAGTTTATATCAATGTAGATTTTAAGATACTTCATCAGTAAACTTCTATTACGACTAGATTGTTACTCAGAAACAAATTTGAAAATTGAAATCAAAGACCTCTTTTTATGTTGAGCTATGAAGTTGCCGCAAATATACACTCTTGGGCCCTTAGTGTAAGGTCTGGCATAAAGTGAGTCTCTCATTAAGCATAGAAGAAAGGGAGAGAGGGAAAGAGAAGGCACAGAAGAAGGAAATATTTTACCATCATCTGAAACACATTTTTTTAAGTTTGTTTGAGAGGGAGAGAAAGAGCACGAGGGAGGGACAGAGAAGGAGAGACAGAATCTGAAGCAGGCTCTGCACCATCAGCTTGGAGCCCAACATGGGGCTCGAACTTACTAACCATGAGATCATGATTTGAGCCAAAACCAAGAGTTGGAATTTTAACAGGCTAAGCCACCCAGACACCCGTCATCAAATACATTTTATAGTTCTTTTTTACATACCATTAGTATTCTCAGTATTTTATGCCTTTTTCATGGTGTTTTTTTTTTATTTTTGTGTGTGTGTGTGTGTGTGTGTGTGTGTGTGTGTGTATGTGTTTTACCATCTCATTCTTGATGTCTGCGTATGCCCTCTTCTATCTTCTAAATTTTATTCTCACTTAAGAACTCATTCATCCTTGGTCTAAAGACCCAGTTCAATCCTTCTTTCTGTATTTGGCTGAATCTGAAACGGACCTATATTTATTTTGGACTAGCAGTCATGACTATTTTCATTGCTATTTATTTCATAGACAAAATCATACACTGTCTTCAGCTTTGGACACACTCTCAAATCTATGCTTTATTATAAGTCTGATTCTGCTTCTTTGTCATGAATTTATCTAATACTGACACAGCATTATCCTGACAATCCATTAACATTACTTACGGATGGTGACTAAATCATACATATATCCTCAAAGATAATACAGGACAAAGTCTAAAATTCCCAACACGACAAATGGTATATAGCCCACTTGTTTTAAATATTCACAAAACGTGTCTAAGATTCTGAGCTGCTCAGCTCTGCTCTTTTTTTTGCTTCATTTGTTGAGTTCAGCTATACTTAAAATAGCAGGGGACTATCCGTTTTAGCAATTGACACAGCAGAAACTCTGTACTATTTTTTAAAATCCTATAATATAACAAGATATTCAAGGGGGGATTAGCTCATGTGAAATATGAAGAGAAGCTTTATCTTTGTTATTCTAATAACCTCACAACTCACTCAATGAATCCCTTTATGATCATGTAGAAATTGGCCTTGAGGCAATAATAAAAATACAAAAGAAAAGGGGAACAGAGATTTTAGTCTTTAGTCTTATCTACATAGCAGAAAATAATCAGCCATATCTACATGGAGGGTCCACATAGTATGGTACAAGTCTGCTCATCAAACTAGGCATTTGAAAGTGTAGTTGATGGATTGCCACTCTTGTATAAACTAGATCATGTGTAATATTGCAGTTAATTTTGCATAAATGAATAATAAGGCAAATTAGTTGGTGAAGTAAAGAATACAAACAAAATAAATAATACTAAGGCTTCATCAAGTGCTACTATAAAGGGTTCAGACTAATAGATGTTATAGGAATCTGTGAACAAATCACTGAACTCTGGAAGCTAAGAAAAGTAGTTGAATGAAGGGCTCTTGGGTGGCTCAGTCAGTTGAGCATCGGACTCTTGATTTTGGCTCACGTCATGATCCCATGGTTTGTTGAGTTTTTGAGTTTGAGCCCCCCCCCCCTCCCCCGCCAATTGGGCTCTGCTCTGACAGTGTGGATCCTGCTTGGGATCCTCTCTCTCTCCCTCTCTCTCCCTCTCTCTCCCTCTCTCTCCCTCTCTCTCCCTCTCTCTCCCTCTCTCTCCCTCTCTCTCCCTCTCTCTCCCTCTCTCTCCCTCTCTCTCCCTCTCTCTCTCTATTCCTCCCCTTTGCACACTTGCACGTGCATGCTCTCACTCTCTGAAAATAAATACAGATTTAAAAAAAAGTTGAATGAATGATTTCTTAGGTCAGTCATTTACTTAGCAAGTGTCTCTTGAGCCTCTACTTCATATATAGTACCGCCATAAGCATAGGATTTGAATCTGTGGGAGTGAGATGGACAGTTCCCTTGAATTTGAAGACATCAGTTTACCCTTCACTCTTTCATACTCTTCAAGTCTCAGTAGGAAATTTTCTTTAGGACAGTTAAATACCCTTAACTTGTTAAAGTAACCTTTATTAACCGATCTTCCCACCATCAGTATATCTCCAGATCAAATACTTTGTAGTAGGCAGAAAATGCCACTTCCCCCACTTAGGCTGCACAGAGAATTAAAGTTGCTAACCAGCTGACCTTAAAATAAGGAAATCATTGGGGATTATCTGAGTGGGTCCATTATAATCACAAGGTTCATTATAAATGTGGAAGAGAGAAGGAGGAGAGTCAGAAACACAGAGGTGACATTATAATCAAAACTTGATTGGCCATTGCTGGCTTTGGAGATGGAAGGGGGCCAAAAGCCCAGGAATGTGGGTAGCTTCTGGAAGGTGGGAAAGGCAAGAAAATGAGTTCTCCCCTAGAATCTCAGAAAGGAATGCAGCTCTACCTGCGACTTTATTTTAGGTCCTTGAGATTAATTTCAGACTTGTGAAATACCAAATTTGTGTTGCTTCAAGTGCTTGAGTTTGTGGTAATTGTTGGAGCAGCACTAGGAAACTAATACTCTTTTATCTTAGGAACACAAGTTTCTTTTCAGACTGTGTCTCTTGGAATTACCCCTGATACAGCCTGTGATTTAGCCACATGAAATTACTTGGAGTTGCCAGAACATATCCGACTCTTTTCAACTCTAGTGCTTTTGCCTATGGGCCCCCTGTATGGAATGACTTTCTCTGCCTTCTTTTTCTATTTCTTTCTTTCTTTTTGTTTGTTTGTTTTGTATTGTTATTGCTACTTTGGTTTTTACTGGATTACGCTTTTTTCTCTCATTTTTTTCATTTTGGAAAATTTGGGAAGTTTTAAAAATAGAAATAATAAAACAAAAATCTCACCACCTAATATATCCAGAACTGTTTGTTTTAGTCTATTTGATTCTAGTCATTTATTTAAACAACATAATCATAACTCTTACAGATTATCATAAATGTTATTTCATAATTACCCTTTCGTGTAATATTGAGGTTTTTTTCCTCATTATTCTTTGATAATCTAATCTCATTGTTCGCTAGTCATTGCAACAATATTCAGCAGTTTAGTTGGTCAATTCCCTACTATTATGTATCTTAGCAATTGTGGGTTCTAAAAATGTCTGCACTGTTCATCCTTATGGTTGCATCTTTGTTAGTATTTCTTATCAGTTCTGTAGAATAATCTTCCAAGTTCAATAGCTGAGTTAGACTCTGAGCATTTTTGATGTATTAGAAAGCTTGATGGGAAGGTCTTACAGATTTATTCTTGGTGATATATACAAGTGCCAACACACTTCTTACCAGTACAATACAAATGTGTAGGCAAAAAAGTTTGGTCATTGGAATTTCATTATTGCTTTAATTTAGTTTTCTTGGATGCTTAGTGAATTTGCATGTTTGCTAATGTTTCTTATTTATTCTTCATTCCTGAGTTGCCATTTCATATTCTTTCTGAGTTTTAGGAGTGCTTTTATAACGTATTGTTAAGACATACTTTGTTACATAAAAGTAAAATATTTTTCCCATAGTATCTATTTTTGCTTATGTTTATTTTCGATATGCCTGAATTCTTTAGATAGTCACATATGCCATGTTTTTAAATTCATATATATAGAGAAATATTTATACTTGTACTTACAAAGGCCTTCATTAACCAGGGATCAAATTAATATATATGTCCACTTTATTATAATTCTTTTATGTGTATGTGGTTTTTCAACTGCCTTTCTATATTTAATCTATTTGAGATTTATTCTGTTGTATAATTTAATCTCTATTATAATTTTATATTTTCAAAAAATAATGTCCACACCCTATTTATTAAATGATCATTTTTAATATAGTAAATGTTTCGATAAAGCTTGGTCTGTTTTTGGGTTTTCTAAATTTGTCAAGGATTCCTCTATTGCTGTACATAAAAACAGTATTGTAATAATTGACATTTTAAAATGCTTTCTGGTACCACATACTGGAAGTTGCCTTATTCTTGCCTTTTAATTTTTTCTTCATTCTTTAAAAAAAAAACTTTAGAATAATTTTGCCAAGTTAAAAAAAAATCCTTAATGGATCCAAAGTACATTTATAATTTCAGTGAAGGAAAATTTATGTCTTTATGTGATTCTTTTTCATTGAGGAATAGATTCTCTTTCCTCTTAGGCATGTCTTCTGTTATGTCTGTTAATAATCATTTCTTTTTTTAGATCTAAATATCCATATGATGTGTAATATTCTTATTAAGTTTATTATTACCAGGGATTTTATATTTTTGGTTATTAACAACAGTAAGTTGTTTCCCTTCTATTTTCTAACTAGTTACATTAAAGATTCCTCTTGCTAGTTCAGGAAACTTACCCTGGTTAGCTTCTACCTACAAAAGTTGGAAGTGGTATTTAATGGCAGGATTCAGAGATACCTGGATGAACTTTAAGGCAGGGATTTTTCCAGGACTCAGAAATGAATGGTAAGCAAATGCCCCTGGGAGCCCCGCTTCCTTCCGCATATCTTGTTTGTCACTCTGCTGGTCTGTCTGCTTGTTTTGTTTTCTTCTCCCCTCTGAGATCCACTTCCTCCATTTTTTCCTAGAGGAAAAACCTGTGGGGGATGATTTGCTGTAAACAACTCCTAGCTCCTAACTTTTGGTTTAGCAAGTTAAGCCATTTCTTCTCTCACCCTGACTGTCAAACTCCCAGAGACTCCATTTGAGCTAAGTTGAGTCAGGGCCTGACCCAGCAATGGTCGTCCTCCCCTTCCAGGGTACATCAGAAACAAAGTTGGGGTGGAAATTGGACTTTTTCATTTCCTATACTGGCATTCATCCATTAATGATCTGGAATAAGGAGAAGAGGTGACAGTGTTAGTTGGCTCTCATGTTATAGACCTGCTTCGTTCTAACTTTTTACTTTTTCCGAGGACAAAATGTCACACATTGAAGTTAGCATTTTCTATAAAAAGTTTTATTTTCTTGTGGGGGCTGTCCATTCAGCTTTGGCAAAGGTTGAGTGAAGGGAAATAATGTCTGTCTTAACAATTTAAAGAGACAGCTGGGTGAGTACTAGTACACAACACCCGACTTTCATCTTAAACACCAAGCAGTATGGACTCCTTGGTGTCAGTAAAGAAATTCAGCTTTAGATATTTACACTTGTCTGAAATCTTTCTCTGGATTACTACTTTGATGATGATGGTGATGATGATTTTAGAGAGAGAGATAACGTGAGCAGAGGAAAGAGATGGAGGGAGAGAGAAAAAAATCTTAAGTAGGCTCCATACTCAGCCTGGAGCCCACCATGGGGTTCAGTCTCATGACCCTGAGATCATGACCTGAGCTGAAATCAAGAGTCAGACCCTCAACCACCTGAGCCACCCAGGCGCCCCTGGATTACTACTTTTGTTAATCACAGTAAAGAAGTCATACATTCAAGAGCTCTACTGGTTCCAGTGTGGAACATCTCTCAGTAAACAAAAATCATCACCCCTGAGTTCTCATTCCACACCACCTTGGTCTCAGGGATGTAAAGCCCTCTCTAGTCCCAGGTTCATGATAGGTGTACCTGCTGATCAAAGCCATTTCAACACAGGTTGTTTTTTTCCACAGTGAAAATGATCTTGAGTTTCTCACAAACATAATCACAAAGTGACCTAACCTTTGAAACTTAGAAGCATTATAATAGATCTTGCCTTCTCATCTTCACTTCGTGGAAAGATCTGAATCCCAAGCACCTAATTACCAACTGAATCTTTGCTATTGACCATTTGACTCCTAAGTTCCCTACAGGCTTGATTCTTAGCTCAAGCCACTTCAGGAGAAAGTCTGTAAGGGGTACAAGGTTTAGTGTCTTGAGCCAAAGAAGATTTAAGACAATAATTCCCAAACAAAGTTCTATTCCTTCAACTCTACCCGGTGCTAGGTTTTGATGCTTCCTTATCTCTGTAATACCTTTCAAGCAGGGAGATCAAAATGACCAGAGAGAAATAAAATCTTCACTTTAGATTCTGCCTTTAAAACTAAACCGTTTACTGCACATGAACAAATTAAGCCTCGTGTTTACTCTCACTTTTAGAGAGATGATGTTCGCCTTCCTGTGGTCGTTTCTAATGGATTTTTTGGACAGATATGAAAGAATCACTGCTCCTGGAATTCCCTCATCTAAAATAATACACCTGAGAGGCAAGAAGCGACTCGGTTATCAATTTTTGAATGATAGAAAAGTGCCAAAATTACTTTCTTTAGATGTTTCAGAGATTTTTCATAGTAGGAAATTCTTTTGAATACCAGACCTAAATGTCTAATGGTCCAAAGGTTATAAATAAATTTGTCTATGTGTCAAGGAAACCTATATTTGGTGGGGCAGGAAAAAGACAAAAGTGCAGAAAAGGCTCCCCCTTCCTGGGATGGCAATGCTTATTTTGTGCTATAATGCAGAGCCCTTTTGAGTCATACTTTTTTGTCACTCAAGGAAGTAGGTGAACTAGAAAAGAGGAAATGTTCTTTTGTTTATTAAGAGTTAGACTTTTTTAGGGGCACCTGAGTGGCTCAGTCGGTTAAGCCTCTGACTCTTGGTTTCTGCTCAGGTCATGATCTCACCATTTGTGAGACCGAGCCCCACATGGGGCTCCGCACTGACAGCACAGAGCCTGCTTGGGATTCTCTCTCCCCCTCTCTCTGCCACTCCCCTGCTTGCATGCTTGCTTTCTCTCTCTCAAATAAAAAACATTTTTAAGAAATTAAAAAAAAAAAAAGTGAAAGGCTTATTCATACCACTTTGCCCAGAAGCTTGTTTTGCTTGGACCAGGGGTTGACTCCACTTGGCATCTTCACCACCACTGCCTGCTGCCCCCTCTTCCCTGTCAGGTTCAGCTTGATTCTGATTCCTAGGAGTGTAGCTCTTAACCTGGTAGTTCAGATGATTCACCTGTGCAGTTTTAAAATGCACAGTTGACTGGACCAAAACAAAGAATACTCTGATTAGGTAGTTCTTGGATCTCTATATAAACAATAAAAAAACAGCAGCAGCAAAGGTCCTCTGAGGATAATTCTGCTAGGCAGCATCAGTCACGCCCAGCCTGACTCAAAGCAGGAGGGATTTAGGAGGTTTCAGTCCATCACAATATCCTTTCTTCCATTATGTTCTAAGATATGTCCCCCCATCATGTGTCATAGTAAGGTTCATTGTTTGAGAGTTCCTGACTTGGTAAATTAGAGCAAAACAACACCTTTACTCCAACGGGCTGGAATTTTGCCCTTAAACTAGAGACCAATACTTGGAGCTTTGTTACCTACTTACACGATTTCAGGATCCGTGAGTGTGTCAGTCCTGATTTCCCAGTGTTGACTGTTGGTTCCTTTATTGCCATTGTCACCGATTAGGAGATGACAGTTTGATTTTGGATCCTATAATAAAAAGTTCCCCCCTGGAATACCATCCCTATATTTCACATTGTGGTTTTATCCCCTGCCCCTTGGGCTTGGATTTCCTATCCAAGCTAATAATTGAAATGAGAATATCCTCTAGAATATCCCTGTTCAAATGGTATGTCTGATTTTGTGATGGCTCTTCTTAATCTACTTTGTCTCATTACTGTCAGACCACATTCAGCAATGCCGAGAAATAGTTCATTGTTTTCCTACCACAGACCACAGAGGAAGAATTGATAGCAGTTCATAATGTGCTAGTGGAGGCCATAGGAATTACTGAGATTTAGAATCGGGAATAAGCCCAGGGATTATTGACAGCCAAAGTACCAGGGAGTCTGAGATGGGGACCTTGATACTGGGCAAGGACCACAAGTAGAACAAGGAGGATTTTGTGTTCACTGAGACTGTCATACCTGGAGCCACACAGATCGACTTTGGGGACATTGGTATCCAAATGTTGATATCCAGTCTGTTGTCAGACTGGCAGGTTACAACTCCTGTTCAGCACCCAACTTCCTGATTTTAGGAAACACCTGGTTTGAAAATCACTGGAGGAGCAGTTTTCTAACTTTGGTGTTTGGATGGCCTATACAAATGCCAATTCATATGCTCTAGACACCAGATATTGTGACTCACTAGGTCTCTGATAGGAGTAAGGAATCACATTTGGGGGAAAAGAAGCCTTGGTGATTTTAATACAGCTGGTCAGGGATCATAACTTGAGGAACTCTAACACATAAAATATGTCCTGGGGTGCCTGGGTGGCTCACTTGCTTAAGCAGCCGACTTAGGCTCAGGTCATGATCTCACAGTTTGTGAGTCTGAGCCCCACGTTGGGCCCTGTGCTGACAGCTCAGAGCCTGGAGCCTGCTTCGGATTATGTGTTTCCCTTTCTCTTTGACTCTCCCCCACTCACGGTCTGTCTGTCTGTCTGTCTCTCTCTCTCTCAAAAATAAATAAACATTCAAAAAAATTTTTTACAAAAATATGTCCTAAAATCTGAAGCATCAGATAGGAGGCAAATCGTCCCATTTGTTGGGAGAGGAGATTATGAATCTTGAATGCCAGGCAGGGACTGACAGTGACTCCCAAATTTGTTTCAAGTGTTAAAGGATAAACTGAGGCACACTAAAGGGTTGAAGTGTTTCTTTGAGCAAACATCGATTTGAATTGGACAACACCAAATCACAAGTGATTAAGAGTGCTCCACGGACAGGAGCTGGAGCAAGGATTATATAGAGGAAGACAAAAGAATTGAAGGAAAGCAATTATATGATGGACTGTAGCTTAAGTGGCTGCCTTATTTGGGAAATCCTAGTGGGCTGTTTGTGATTGGTTGTTCTTACGTTTCTTTTTCTCTGATTGGAATGCACTGACTCTGGCTTAGGTTTCGCTTTGCTGACTGTATGCTACCAGCAGATTGGACCCAGCTCAGTCTCATGGCATCTTTGTTTAAATACTTGAAAGCAAGCAGTTGTATGAGTGCTGTGTTTAGCCACGTAAGCTAACTTTCAGATGGTTTTCCCAAAGTCATTCTTGTGAGCTCTCTCCAAATCCTTTGTTTCGTAGGTACCAAGTTGAGGATTTTTAGTTAAATATATTTAGAGTGGAAACACCTAAACTGAATGGCCTCCACTGATCATCCTGTGACTTCATGGTTCCTAAAGAGAGCCTAGCCTATTTGAATCTATTCAGCCCCAGTAACAAGCACAATTATACATCTAGCAGTCCAGCAGAGCACATCCCTGATTTGGTGGTTGCCACATATGGCTGGGGGTCTTCAGGCCTGCCGCAGCCCAACAACGGAGTAAGAATTACAATAAAAAGTATATTACTGATGTGCTGCTGTGATAACGTCCTTATATATTGAGTGGAGCCCTGAGTGCTGATTTACAGAAAAGCCTAAATAAAATCATTTAAAAAGCAGCGAATTCATGGTAGTTAACTCTTCTTACATTATGAATTCTTGACTCCTTGCTGGCTCTAGTGATCTTCCAATTTCAGGTGTAGTGTTTCCCTCAGGAACAACTCGGGCATCATAGTGTCATGCTCACACATAGATCCTTTCTGCTGTTTTTCTGAAGGTTTAGTAGTAAACTGAACTGAAGGCAACTTAAACCAACCCTAATTCTTTATTCTTAGCAGTCTTTAACCATAGACTAACAAGTGTGGTCTGACCTAGCTCTGTAGACCCTGAAAACTTAGAGTAGCAAATATTAGATAAAATAATGATCTCACATGTAATTTCTTTGTTGTGAATATAATTATTTCATTGTTGTAGTTGCAAATGCATGTTAGGGAGCAACGAGGAAATAAAATTCCCTGGAGATGGTTCTTGTAAAGATGCATTGGATTAACCACCTTGCTACACTGTTGGTGATGTTTTCATTTTCCAGCATGGTTTTCAGTGTGCCACTGCCATTTGTGGATACCTATGGTGGCTCTCAATTGTCTCTTAACTTGAATTCAATTTCCTGATCTCGGGTGGGAAGGTTCTCTACTTCATTCTCTTGTAGCTAAAAGTTCCATTTTCCACCTGCCATGTTCACAGCACTCTGTATTCCAAACCTAATTATTTTTGAGAGTTGATGTCTTAGGCTGCTTTCATATTTACTATTATTTCTCCTAGAAAAAGCTCCCCAATTTCTTTGGCTTATTGATGAACACTTTCTTCACATGTCTCCTAAGATAAACAGCCTTTAAAACAGTTTTGTGGATGTTTTCACTGATCAATATAATAGTCCCCTGATCCCGATGCTTTTCAATGCCTACTACATATGAGAATCACCTGGGGAGCACGAAGACCACACCCCCGACCAATTATATTAGGACGTCCAGGGCAGGGATCTGGGCGATACTGCTTGTTAATCCTCCCCAGGTGATCCCCTTTTATTGCAAATATTGATAACAGATGCTACAAATTGTTCCTCAAATCTGAATGTGCATAAATGCTAAAGATGCATAACCTTGGGCAAGCAGTCTTGGGGATACATGACTCTTCCTCATTTTGCCCTTGCCAGCTTTCCTATGATGTGCCTGCATAATTATAGCTAGGAATGCTCTTCTGAAATGTGAAGACACATTATAATTAGGAGAGCAGAGAATATGGTCAAATGAACATAGGCATTGGAGCACTGAGACCCAATTTTGAATCTTTGCACATGAGCTAAGGGAAGAATTTAGGCCATGTCATTCTCACTGCTGAGGTTCCGATTTATTTGGGCATGCTTTGTGATCAGATTGGCCCTGCAGGTATCTGTTGAGAGCAGGGCTCTAGTGGACAATTATTATTGCCCAGCTTATTTTCTTGTTGGTACACTATCGTTTCCCTAACTGCTAGGGAAGTTAATTACATGGTTTGCCCTGCTTAGCAACAAGGGTTGGCAATCAGAATGCTCTAGCTCTCTGGCCACACTGGCTGGCTGAGCTATAGGCCCACTTACTCAAGCTACAGCAGTCAAATGCATCCTTGTTCTGCAGCCAGAAGAAGAAGAAAGTGCTATCCTCATGTTCCTTTTTGTTGGGGGAAGAAGGGACTTGCCTGAGACCAAAGCCAACACAAAGAGTAACAGACATGGAGCAAAAGAGAGGACTTTTGAATTTGTTGAGCCACTAACTTTTCTCCTCTGTTCCCTAACAGCTCAAACTTTGAATTAGACTTCTGTTACTTAAAACCAAATCAGTTCTGACTTAGGGCTTGAGAAGATTTTGAGGGGAGCTAGCTCTGAGGGAAGTAGGAACTAAGTAAGATGGACTGTGGCACAGTAAGAAAGTCTTGGTTATTAGAAAGAACAGTCATTCCTAAATTAAACATGACCTCTCTTTTTGAGATTTGTCATCTGATGTAATTTCTCCACCCTCTTGTCTTCTCCCTGTGTAAGTACAGTAAAACTTGGATTGTGAGTAACTTGTTCTGTGAGTGTTCCACAAGACGAGCAAACATTTATAATAAATGTTAACGTGATGAACAAATGATGCCTTGCAGTGTAAGTATTATATGATGCCAAATGTCACACGATCACAACTGAGCCAATGTTTCTTGAAATTTGCTTTGATATGCAAGTGCTTTGGATCGCAAGCATGTTTCTGGAACGAATTGTGCTCGCAAACTGAGTTTTACTGTACTATGGAATATGGGGATAAAAATATCAGGGTGGAGGGATTACAGGTAAAAATCAAGCCCAGAAAGAGGGCTTCCAATAAAAATTTTGCAAAACATTAGGACATGTGAGGGTGTTTTCGGGTCTGAGGCGGAAGGACTTGGCCCACTACTTCATCACACCACTCCTGACCAGCTTTGCCCACAGGAGTGTGCCCGTGCTTTGTTTGCAGTGCTCAGCGACACTACTAGATGTCTGGCCTAATTGAAGAAGGACGCGATGGACCTTAGAGGATGGCTAGGAGAGACTGAGATGTCTCTGGGTATCTAGCAGAGTAACAGCGTGTCCAACTGTGACTGAAAACAAGTAGAAGTTTCTAATGCGTATCTGTTGCCTGCAGATATGATAGTATTTAGGCCCGTATGTGAACACACATAAGCTAACACCTGCAGATTCTTATGTCTAACCGAGTGACTTTTGCAGGCAAGTAGAGATTCTTTGTCAGTACCTGGGATAGGAGCCCCTGAAATCTAGGTTTTTCCTTTTAATATGATACCATTTCAACTCATGGTTTTCTGGGGTCTGAGGAAATTCTGATATGAAGAAAACATATATGAAACTACTCTATGTTCTTAGTAAGCACTCATTAAATATATGCTTAATGTTAACATCATGAAGTAAATTGTGAAGGAATTATGATAGAGTATTAAAGAATGCGGTTTAAAAAAGCAAATGTTAAAATAGTCAACTTTTGGGGTGCCTGACTGGCTCAATCAGCACAGCATACAACTTTTAATCTCAGGGTTGTGAGTTCAAGCCCTGCATCAGGCATGGAGCCTGCTTAAAGATAAATAAAATAAAATAAAATAAAATATTTAACTTTCAGTGCTCTGCAATTCTAAAGGAGGATGTTCTGTATACTCACACTTAAATATATACTTTGCATCTTACCTGATTTATAAAAAAAAATCTCTGGCCAGAATATATCACGTGACCCTGTACTGTTTGCTTTTATTAGTTCAAGTTTGATTTCCAGTCTGTAGTGTATTTGTATCTCATTAATATTTTTATCAGTAAGATGAGAAATATTGTAATGCTGTCTGTGCTGCTGCTTTTTTTACTTTCTATTTTTTCCCTGTCAATATCTAATGCCATATCACAAATGCCACGTGATAGTATTTTCACCTAATAGAAATTGTCCACTTTTGTACCTTTTTTTTTTTAAAGTGTTCATCTTATATGAATGAAATGCATTATGAAAATTTTCTTTTAGCTGCACTGACCTTGCACTTTTCTTAGTAGTTCTGGGAAAACTTTTTTTAATGTCCTAATAAGATTAAATAGCCAAACCTGGCCCATATTAGACCTGTCTCAGGTACTAGCCATGATCATCCTTTATCTCCAGGCTGCTCAGACTGGATCCAAGGAGAATTTGTCAGCACACTCAGGAAGTAGTTTTCTTTAAATACCAATTTCATCTTCGGTCTGGTCTCTGGCTGATCTGCATCTGCCCCTGTCTTTTGGATGATCTAGGGTTTCTCCATCCCTGCTAGGTCTCTAGTGCCTTTGAGAAGCCAAGCACCTTGTCTCAGCCACCAGGCTGGAAATGTCCTGTGCTCAGAGGTTCCCCCTCCCACCCCCCATCTTTTCCCGGAATGGAGCCTGGTGCAGTTCCTTGTTGCTTCACACTAGACTGTTGATCGGGTGCGGGAGGCACATCACGAGTGGCTGATTATCCAGAAGGGGTTACCCTTCCCCCTTCCCACCCTTAGCCCCAGTCCCTCAGGCCAGGTCTATCAGCCAAGGACTCACTTCTGGGGGATGCTCTCCTCTGACACTTGCCTCCCAAGACTATTCCTTGTGGGTTTTGCTCTTTCCCTTTAAATAGCCTGTCTTGTCATTTGCATTTTCCCTCCCACTTCATTCCCTGTATTAGGGATCTTGCAGACTTGGCTTACCAGACACCAAATTCAGACTTATTTCTATTTTTGAAAATTCCAGAGACTTGAGTTCCTACCCTCTTTTCATCTTGTGTCATTGCTTTGCTCTGTGCACCCTATGTTCTCAGGCAGGCTTTATCTGTTTGGTGCCTGGCCATTGATGCTCACCTCATAAGTGCTATTGTGATAAGCTAGTGGCTGAGCAAACAGATCTCTTTTGAAATAACTCAGGTAAAAATCCAAGGTGACCCTGAGTGACCAAACTTAAATTACATGTCAATCTTGAATTATTCACAGGAGCACAAGCCTGCAATGCAAGTCCTACCCTCAGACACAAGGGTGGGTCATCCCCTCAGAACTACATGAGTCTGGGGTAAGAATGGGCCTCCCAAAGAAAAACCAGAATACTTTTACTAGAATAAGGGGGAAACAGATAACAGGCAAAAACAGCTTTCTTAGTACTCTCAACATATGGTTACTGTCTGAGTAGTCAATGGATCATTCAAATTCATCTGGCAGTCTTCACTTTCATGTTTTATTGACAGTAACTGCAGTGATCATGAGACTGTGCATTAACTGACTTACAATATTACCTGTTTGCTAATTGGGGCATTAACAGGTAGCATTTTCAGAGTACTTTCCACATGACAGACTGGGAGTAAATGGCCACTCTTAGGCCTGTATTACTGCAGACCTCACCAAGAATGACCCTGGGCTCTGCAGCATTGTTTCCCTGGAAACAGTAAATATAAATGAGGAATGTCAGGTTCACCTCCTTTGTTGAGTAGAACCGCACCTGTGTTAAGGGAGCTTTGACTTGGCATGCAAGACTCTGGCCTGTGTCACTTGGACATTATAAAATCGTGATAGAAGGATGTGCTTGTGGCTTCTGTATGTTCAAGTGACCCACAGGTACCTCCATGCTTATGCTCTGGATAGGTGACGGGGCAGAATAATCTTTGTACTTGGGCAGATGCTGAGACTGCTGATGGCACAGGGCTGATGTCCCTGTTGTCACCCCTGCCTTGAATTGTTCTATAAAATTAAATGCAGCACCAGATTGAAACCTGTTTTTGTCGTACGAGTCTTGCTGCCATCTCAAATTCCTAACTCCAGCTGTCCTGCAGCACAGACACTGTTCCGAGAGTTTTATATGCAACTTATTTATTCTTTTTGGACACTTCTATTTGTTTGGTATGATTGAGACATGAGCAAGCTCATATCTGAAAGGCTGCACAACTTACTCGTAGTTCTGTAGGCAAAATGCACAAAAACCAGGGTCATCCAAATAGTCCAACCTGAGATTCTCCACTGACCACTATGCTCCTACTGGCTTATTTTTCCCCAGTCGCCTTGCATCTCTTTTATGGTAATGACCTTAATATTGTTGCAAGTTTTTTTCCACTTAACTCTCAAGAAACCGTGTCATCTCATCTTGAAGTGTGAATTTTAGTAACTTAGGGCAGATCAATGGGACATGTTAAAAAGGTTTTTTCTTACTGACTTTTGATATGGGCAGACAGCCTGTTTGTCTTATAATCTGGTGACACATATTTGTTTATGTCAGGTTTGGGGAAACTGCTTTATTTCTGGTTCCTGTAGCATTAAAAAAGTTTGTCCTTTTTAATATTCTTACTAGACTGTTTTTCTCTTGACTGAAATTTCCACCCACAAAGGATTAGCTAAAATCTTTGTTAGGCTCTTTTCTTACCACCTGCAAAAGCATTGTGTGGTCCCTTGCTAATTGGAAACTATCCATCCGGAAGTTCTGAAGCTCGAATATTTTAATGGCAGAGACTCCTTTTAGAGTCTAAGTGCATCTTTGCTGATAGAGGTGATTTGTTATTTCAGGCACAGACGATTTGAAAAGCAAACAGTTAAAGTAACATTTAACCTATTAAAATGATATTTTTACCTAATTTTCTTTTTTTTTTACTGTGAGCATCTGTAAGCAAGTTTTTTTTTTTATTTTTTATTTTTTATTTTTAAAAATTTACATCCAAATTAGCGTATAGTGCAACAATGATTTCAGGAGTAGGTTCCTTACTGCCCCTTACCCATTTAGCCCGTCCCCCCTCCCACAATCCCTCCCGTAACCCTCAGTTCTCCATATTTCTGAGTCTCTTCTGTTTTGTCCCCTTCCCTGTTTTTATATTATTTTTGTTTCCCTTCCCTCATGTTCATCTGTTTTGTTTCTTAAAGTCCTCATATGAGTGAAATCATATGATTTTTGTCTTTCTCTGACTAATTTCACTTAGCAATAATACCCTCCATTTCCATCCACATAGTTGTAAATGGCAAGATTGCATTCTTCTTGATTGCCGAGTAATACTCCATTGTATATATACCACATCTTCTTTATCCATTCATCCATCGATGGACATTTAGGCTCTTTCCATACTTTGGCTATTGTGGATAGTGCTGCTCTAAACATGGGGGTGCATGTGTCCCTTCGAGACAGCACACCTGTATCCTGTGGATAAATGCCTAGTAGTGCCATTGCTGGGTTGTAAGGTAGTTCTGTTTTTAGTTTTTTGAGGAACCTCCATACTGTTTTCCAGAGTGGCTGCACCAGGTTGCATTCCCATTACCTAATTTTCAAATTGTATTTTATGAAGTCTAACTATATATTGCGAATAAGGTGAAACAGACATTTTGTAATTTTAAAGTTAAAAAAAACTTTTTCAAGTTTATAAAGATGAAAACCCACCTGTCCTGGGTCTAAATGGAAGGGCTAGGAATAAAAATAAAAATGAATTATTCATTGAACCTGAGTTTATAAGAAATCAACCATACCCTTTTTATTTACCTTAAGACTTTTTTGGTTGAGTTAATCTGAATTAGATTCCAGCTACATCTGTCGGTCTTAAAGCTGGAAGTTATAAAGGACTTGTGTGACTTACTGAAAGTTCTAGGTTGTGTTAAAATGGCCTCAAAATTAGATGATAAACTGGATTGAAATTGTCCTTTTGGATGTAGGAAAAGTAGTCGTGAATGGTGTTTGAAGGCCAAAAAAATCATGTGAAGTGGTTTGGTTTGGGGATTTTTGTTTATATGCTACTATTCAATATTAAACAAATATTTATTGAGTAGCTGTAGGTGCTGACATGGGAAAAGAGTCAGAGCAGAGCAAAGGGGAGAACAGATCTCAGAAAAGGAGAAAAAGGAGAACAGCCAGCCCAATATTTGCATTAGAATGAATACTAGTGACTTTACTTAAACACAGAGAAAAATGTAGAATTACATCTACCTCTAGGTGTAAGGAAAACACAGTGATGGGCCTTTTCCTAAGTAATTAGCAAGATACAACTATTCTTTCTATGGGCTCCTGTCTTTGCCAGTCCAAAGGCTACTAAACCATAAGGGATAATGATGTCTCCAGATAAATTGTAGTTAATTCTTTTTGTTTGTTTAACATTTATTCATTTTTGAAAGGCAGAGAGACAGAGCGCGAATGGGGAGGGGCAGAGAGTGAGGGAGACACAGAAACAGAAGCAGGCTCCAGGCTCCAGGCTCCAGGCTCCAGGCTCCAGGCTCCAGGCTCCAGGCTCCAGGCTCCGAGCTATCAGCACAGAGCCCAATGCGGGGCTCCAACTCACAGACCGCGAGATCATGACCTGAGCCGAAGTCGGCCACTTAACCAACTGAGCCACCCAGGCACCCCAATAAATTGTAGTTAAAACATGGGTTCAAGAATTAATTACATGCTTGAAATATTCATGATTAGAAAGCCTGTCAATACACTTAAATTTTTATTTGAGCTTCAATAAAACAGTTACAATATTATAAAGGGAGCTTTTGTTTTTACTCATAAAACCTTTATTGATGAATTTGTTAGTACCATGGAATTATTCCTTTTCTTTGTAAGCTGCTTCTACAGCCTCGAATTGATCCAAGGGACATATTATGCTGATTGGTGCATTATTTTCTCTTGTAGTGTTAGATTAAGAAATGCTTCTAAAGGTTTTTCTTTTCTCTCCCATTATTATTTCATGTTCAGTTACATTGCTTTGGGATTATGTTTCTTAAATGGATAGTTGATATTCAGAATCTCATATGTGCATATAAGAATTCTCACTCCCAGCAGGGCAAAAAGGGAAATAATTGGCGTAAAGGTTGTTAGTGTCATATACCTGGCATGAGGTACTATGATGGAGAGATTGTATACACACATATTGGAGCCAGGCTGCCTGGGTTCAAATTCCAGCCCTGACACTAGCTGTGTGACATCAGACAAGTTACTTACCTTCTCGTGACATTTTTTTTTTCATCTGTAAAATGAGGACAGGAATACTACCTACCTCATAGGATTGTTTTAAGTAGTCAATAAATGTCAGCATTATAGAGTACTCTACTATTTTCTTTCGGGTCTATATTTCTCCAAATCAGTCCTTAAAATTCAGTGGCTCAGATAAGAAAAGATTTATTTTTCATCATAATGTATCCCTATGTGTCCTGACCATTATATCATCCTACTTTTCCTGTTCCTGTTTTTCTTTTTAATGTAAGATAGTCTGACTCTATTTTGACTCAGCATAGTATAAAAGTATAGTATTCATAGTCCCAAATGTTTGGTATCTGTTTAAGTTAAATGTCTTTTGGATGTCACTGTGATCCAGTGGGAGGGTAGTAATGGATGGTTTTTGAGTTAATTTATTTCTTTCCTCACAGTGTTGTGCAGTGAAAAGTGCTAATACTCTGAGAGATGCAAAAAGTGAAAAATGCCTAGAATGTTACTCTGTAATACAAGAGATAAGAAAATTAGGAAATAGCTACTGGAATTTCATAGATGGTAAACAGAATAGGTATGATTCATGTATTAGCACCAACACTTCGTAAATATTGATTTATTCTAAAATTCAGACAGTCTTAACTCTTCATGACAGATTGGAGACTCCATAGTTCTTTTGGGAGGTAGAGGGTTTTTTTTTCTCATCTCAGGAGACTGAAGTCAATATAATAAGAGGGTTAGATTTTCAAGTCAGTGCAGATGATATCATTTGAAGTCAAAATTACCTTTGATCATTCTTTTTTTTTAAGCGTTGAAATTCTAGTTAACATACAGTATGGTGTTAGTTTCAGGAATACAATATAGTGGTTCAACACTTCCATGCATTACCCAGTGCTCATCATAACAAGTGCTCTCCTTAATCCGCCTCACCTATTTAATCCATCTCTCACCCACCTCCCCTCTGGTAACCATCAGTTTGTTCTCTGTAGTTAAGAGTCTCTTTCTTGGCTGGTGTCTCTCTCTCTCTCTCGCTCTCTCTCTCTCTCTCTTTTGTCCCTGTATTCATTTGTTTTGTTTCTTAAATTGCACATATAATGAAATCATATGAGTGCTGGCAAGGATGTGGAGAGAGGGAAATCCTCTTGTACTGTTGATAGGTATGCAAACTGGTGCAGCCACTCTGGGAAACAGTGCGGAGGTTCCTCAAAAGTCAAAAATAGAACTACCCTAGGATCCAGCACTTCTTTACCCATTCATCAGTTGATGGACTCTTGGACTGTTTCTATAATTTCGCTATTATAGATAATGCTGCTATAAACATAGGGGTGCATGTATCCCTTTGAATTAGTATTTTTGTATTCTTTGGATAAACACCTAGTACTGCCATACACACACACACACACACACACACACACACACACACACACACACACTGGAATATTACCCAGTCATGACATAGATGGAGCCAGGGAATATTATGCTAAGTGAAATAAGTCAGAGAAAAGACCTTTGATCATTCTTAAGGGGTTCATTTTGTCTGGACGCCCCATCTCACTGACAGCTTTTCCTCCACCTTAAGAAGAGCTTTCTTTCTTCAGTTTGGCAACAGATTAGGCAGTTGGCTTATGTTTAAAAGTGCTACTGTATGAAAAATAGGTATTTTTAAACACTGGAATCACTCTCATAACAGCAAGAAGCTTACATAGAATAGAAGAATTCAGACAGAAGCGGGGTGAGGTGTGTTAAAGGAGGAGTGGAATTATAACTCCCAGTGCACTTTAATTTTGTGGCATGTTTGGTTGAATGGAATAACTAGCAGAATCACTGGCACTGTTGTAATTCTTTTTCTCTCTCTCATTCCTCAGTTCTTCTCATTTATCCTGGGTGTGTGTATGTGAATTAGTACGGGTTTGTTGTGCTCCAACAGTATCATGTAAAGACAGGTACACATAGCAGGGAAGGGATGCACAGCGTGCTGAGGGATTCATCCATCCCCATCGTATTCCCTCAACTTCATAATTTATTTACATTGCTTGAGAAACACGAAAGTCTTTATTTATTGTTATATGTGTGTGTTGGATGGAGTGGGAAGCTCTTAATGTAAATTACTTCTTCCCCTTCATCACAACCCTTGTAAATTCTAGTCCATGTCTGCAAGAGACCTAAATCTAGAGGAAGGCTGAGGAGTAGCTGGAGTAGGCTAGTTCCACTCCATTCAAAAGCATCCCTTCTTCCTTGCATGAAAATTAATAATTTGGGCACTTCTTAGGAGAATGACGCCAATCCAGATAGCGAATGGCAGAAACCCTTCTTACCAAACTGTACGGTTAGTTATATCATGTATGTGAGATTTAGGTATGTAATTTATCTTAATTATTTCAATTGTTCTTTCTAAAATCCTGATAGAGAATATATGGAACAGTCATCCTTCAGCACACTAGTCTTGATGTGTTTCTCTTGTGAATTATTAGGAAATATAAGAAAAAAATGATACAATCTGATAACTACAATTTATGGAGAAAAAAATACATGACTGTTTTACTAGATTCTTTAGTGATAGCTAGATTCTTTAGTTAGCCAGTTATGTTTAGTTACTGAAAATGACATCTCAAAGTTAATGCTAAGGTTGCAAATTGAGGTGAGGGCTATATGGATGCTCCCTGAACAATTCTTTGTACTTCTTGTTTTAAAATTTTCATAGTAAAACACTGAGAAGGAAAGTCCTCAAATCTCCAAGTTTCAAAAACAGATCTTTTCGAGAATTTCATTCCATGATCATTTATTGATTACCTACTATGTATGTGCAATGGGATAAGTGCTAGGGACAAACTTGAATTGAGCGTGGTGGCTGCCTTTAAGAATTATATCAATTACCTGTTGCTACAACAATACTGAATAACCAACTTGGTAGTGTGCAGTCATAAGCATTTATTTTCACATTCTTGAGTATGCAGGTTGACTGTGAATTGGGTCCTCTTTCCGGACTGTTGGCAACTGCAAATTTGGTTGGGTGTCCTTCCTTGCTACATTTCATTGACTTAGGTTCATTCTGAGACCCTGTTGATGTTGAGATGATGGCAGAATTGCAAGAGGGTTAGCCCAACCAAGGAAGTAGATGTCATGCCTTTGGTTACATCACTTCTCCTAAGACATATTCACCAAAGTGATTTACATGGTTGAGCCCAAAGTCAAGGGGAGGGAAAGTAAACTCTGCCTCTATTGGTAGGAACTACAAAGTCACATGGGGAGAGGCATGATCCAGGGAGTAAAGCATCGGGACCAAACTTGAGTCTACCCCAAATGGTTTGGAGTCTAATTGTTGACAAACCAGACAAAATACTGCACTGCCAGCAATATGATAGTCATCTTGAACACCATGATCATGGATTGCTCCATTTGTTCAAAGGATAAATTAATATTATTGAGTTCTAGTCTGTAGGTCAATGTATCATATTCAGTGATACTCACCTTAGATAATTGGAGGGCTGTATAGATAAGTCACTCCACCTTACTATCATACCATGTTATAGCAGAGAATAAAAGCAATTCAAAAAGCATTCGTTAAGCCCTTAGTATCTTTAAGATTCTTTTCTAGAACCATGGAAGCAGTGATGATTCATGTCCAGTTCCCATCTCTCAAGGAGATCTCAATGTAGTGAAATATAAGGACATTTTAATTTTCATGCCACCTACTTCTTGAGCAGTAAATCTGTGAATGATAAATTACAGATTTAGTTTCTGAACAATTTTTAGGAATAAACTGAATTTTCCTTGTGTTTTGATGAAAGGTTTACATCCACTTAAAATTATGCCCTTGTTGTATAGATCAACATTGAAGGAAGTCAACCATAACATTTTATAATTAAAAATAATGCAGGGGTATAAGATCTTTATTGCTTGCAGAACTTTAATAATCTATTAATTTTCCATTAGTTGCAGTATAATGACCAACGTCCTTAAATGGAAAGCAGAATCAACTTCTTGAACCAAACTTTGTGATAGAGACCCAGCATGTTCTATTAATTTAAACCATTTCTTGCAATAATTTGATTATATTTTATGATATAACCAATTCAGTGAATTGGAAATATAAAAAAACTCTCACTTGGTTCCCAAATGAAAGATAATGAAGGTCATAAAATATTTATTAAAATGAATAAATTGTTCTGAAGATAAAGTGTGTAAATAAGTCAGCAACTTTGGGGCATCTAGGTGGCTCAGTCGGTTAAGTGGCTGACTTTGACTCAGGTCATGATCTTGCGGTCCTTGGGTTCGAGCCCCACGTTGGGCTCTGTGCTGATAGCTCAGATCCGGGAGCCTGCTTTGGATTCTGTGTCTCTCTCTCTCTGCCCCTCCCCTGCTCTCTCTCACACTCATTGTCTCTCTGTCTCTGTCTCTCTCTCTCTCTGGAAAATAAATAAACATTAATATATATATATATATATATATATATATATATATTTAAAATAAATCTCTTTGTATATATTGAGAGAGAGAATATACATGGAGTATGTATGTATACCTATTACCGAATACTTTGTAGTGATTGATTATATTTATTTATGTAATTAAATGACTTCCCCTGGATCATAGATAACCTGTTCTTATATGCTTAAATGCAAATTTCTGTGAGAATTCAAAAGCAAAAGGAGTTAGAAGCACATTTTAATCAGAATGCAAAAAACTAAGAAGCCTGACAATGTCAGGGGTTGTTGAGGACATAGGAGTAACTGGAACCATCATATCCTCCTAGTAGTAGTTTATATTGGTAAAATTGCTTTGGAAATTTCCTTGGCAATATCTTCTAAATCTGAACACATGTACGCTCTATTACCTAGGAATTCAACTCCAAAGTATAAAACCTGAAGTAATAGATGTATGTACATGCATCAAAAGATAAAAAAAGACATATACAAAGGTGTGCATAGGAGCATTATTCATATAGTCTCTAATCTGGAGTTTCAATGCACATCAAGTCTGGAAAGAATAAACAAATTGAGGAACATTCATAGTTGAACACTATACAGCAATGAGAAGGATTAAATTACTGCTATATAGCATAACATTTATGAAGATCAGCGTAATATTTAGCCAGAGAAGCCAGGAAAAGAGTAGGCAATGTACAATTGCATTTATATAAAATTCAAGACAAGGCAACACTAATATAAGGTGTTAGAAATCAAGATGGCGGTTGCTTTTATGATAGCGCTTAGTGGAAGTGGGCACAACGGGGGCCTCAAAGGTGTTGATAAATATTATACTTTTTCATCTGGGTGGTGCTTAGATGGATGTGTCTATTTGGTGAAAATGAATCATGCTGTTTAAGATGTGTGTGCTCTTTTGCAGGTATGTTTTGAGTTGCTTTTTTGAAGCAGACTTGATAGACAGAGAATTGCACGTACTTAATGTGTGCATTGTGATGAGTTTGGACATAGACAAACACCTGTGATACCATCACCCCAATAAAGGGAATAGACCTATCTAAAACCTCCCAGAGGTTTCTTGTGTCCTTTTGTTTTTTTCAATATGTTTTATTTTTGCAAAACTTAAAAAAAAAGCGTACGTCTGATTTCTCAATCTGCTGACTTCCTGCCACCCTTATTTTTCACAATTTCTGAAACAGCTGCTTAATGACTAACACATTTTTACAACTTCCTATTATTTTTCATTCTTCAAGTCATGGAGGAATTATTGTAATCTTTTCAAGTCCCTCGTCCTGTTCACTTACTATTAATTCCTTTTGTGGGGATCAGACAGCAGACCTTAGAGAATTTTATAGAGCCTCTCTTCATTCTTCTATCTGCCAAAAGAAACTTTATGTTACAAACCTTGATTATTGATTCTCTCCATGACATTTAAAATGATACCTTTCATAGGAATTTTGTCTGTTACCACCTTTCTGCCCAAAGTAATTTACAGCAGCTGTGGAAATTTTGAAATTAGATTGGAGACCTTCTGTCCCAAACCACATGCTTCTTGAAACAGAGGGAGTTTTGAATAGTGTGAGGTTATTCCTAATCCTGGCAATAATACCTGAGAATAACGAAAGACTTAATGAGTTGATCTATTAAGTCAATTTTCAAATCACAGGTGAGGATTTTTTTTTTCCTTGAGAAATCGAGGTTAGGTCTGTCTCCAGGCATTCTTTAAGCAATAAACTTGAGTTCCTAGGAAAGGAAGACCTCCTAAAGTAAGCGCCCAGCATACTCATTCAAATGGAAAGCCCTTTAACAAAGGAATCTCTTCCTCATGAGCAGTATTAAAGCAACCTCCCATTATGAAGGCATGTTAAACTACCTCTTGGGCATTTTGCCACGTGTTGAAGCTGCATTACAGGCTTTTGTATAAAAGGTGTCTTTCTCTCAAATTGCTCAAACACTGTCTTCTCTCTCTTCTCTTTTCCTCTAACAGACTCCACCAAAGTTCCCCAACTTCAAACCTTAATTTCTTCTATAGCTCTCACAAAGTTCCACATGAGGACCTATTGAGAAGCAAGAAATCTGGTGATGGGACAGACTTTTGTGACTAGAAGAAGAGAAACCCTTGTAGAATGGCACAAGACTTGTCAGCATTATTGTTTTAGTCTTAGACTAAAACATAGCTTGTAGAATAAAGAAAATCCACATGTAGTGAAAGGCAAACAGCATGACTTAGGCACAAAGCAAATTTAATCATGTGTTCCAGGAAATTCCTTCACATATTACTACTGGATGCCCTGGTGGTTTTGAAGTGGCCACATGTGCTCTGCAGGGTGATGCGTTTGATCGCTAATCACTCCTCTGAATGTTTTGGACCTTTCTCCCAGATTATATAGGGCAACCTAACTGGACACTAGAGCCCCAAGCCTCTTTATGGCCATTAAGCTGAATTCTTGCTAATGTAATAGGGGCACAAACAATTTTTGCTTGATCTGGATTTCTTCTGTTGTCTCTTCACACAAACTCGCAGGCAAATGAGGGAGAGCAGACAGCTGTGACTGTGCACAGGAGGGCAGTGTGCCAGGGGATGGCAGCACCGCTGTGAAAGGGGCCTTTCTTTACCACTGTCTTGACAGCTCCAAACCATACCACACCTCCAGTTTAGGTGTTGAACTAGCCTGAAAAAGAAATATATTTCCTACCCCTTTTGTGTGTTTAAAAAAAAATTTTTAAGGGGCGCCTGGGTGGCTCAGTCGGTTAAGCGGCCAACTTCGGCTCAGGTCATGATCTCGCGGTCCGTGAGTTCGAGCCCCGCGTCGGGCTCTGTGCTGACAGCTCAGAGCCTGGAGCCTGTTTCAGATTCTGTGTCTCCCTCTCTCTGCCCCTCCCCTGTTCATGCTCTGTCTCTCCCTGTCTCAAAAATAAATAAAACGTTAAAAAAAATTAAAAAAAAATTTTTAAGTTTATTTATTTTGAGAGAGAGCGTGCATGCACCCGTGATCAAGGGAGGGGCAGAGAGAGAGAGGGTGAGAGAAAATCCCAAGCAGGCTCCATGCTATCCGTGCAAAGACTGACAAGGGACTTAGTCTCACAAACTAGGAGATCATGACCTGAGCCAAACTCACGAGTTGGGCACTTAACCATTTGAGCCACCCAGGTGCCCTCCCCTTTTGGGGAGGTATTAGCTAATCTTTATCCTAGCTAATCCAGATAGGGTGTTTTTGTTTTTGATGAATAATTTTTGGTATGCTTTCAACATACTAAAAGATGATGGGACACACATTTGATGATTTTCATGATAAAAAATGCTTTATATTTCCATTGGATATTTGTTGTATCAAAACCTGTGTCTGTATTCTATGATATTCAGAACGATCCTGTCATGGCACTTAACGTGATTAATTATCCCTATTTTACAAATAAGGAAACAAGTTTATTTGCAGTTTACAACTTGATCTTTCCACATTGTCTCAGAGACCTATACAAGTTCAGATGAAATGTAGATTGGTGACTATTTGTTCAAGTCCATCCAAAATATTTTATTGAATTAAACTCCACAAGTATAATAAGGTGTCTCACCCTTCTGGAGATGCTAGCATATATGGCTTTTTTTTATTGTGTTCATTTAACTTAACAGCCAGTTTATCTCTTGAATAAAATAAAAATACAATTTTTTTAATTAAGTACATTTTCAAATTAAGTGTTTAAAATACTAAGAAATTTCATTTTTACTGTTTCTTTCTATAAATATAGCGAATTGGGAAAATACAAAGGAGATGTTAAAAATTGCTCATATTCCCCAGTACTCCAAAGTAAACACTGTTAATAATCTTCATTGAAATTATTTATTCATTTTACAAAAGTCTATGTTTTCCTGAATTTCTGAATATTTTTAATGACGTATTTTATTCTTCGTGTAAAATTTAGCAGCAGGAAAGAAAAATCTGAAAATTACTTGTAACTCCAAGACTCGGAGATAATAACTACTTTTTATGTAGGTGAATGCTTTTATACAAAAATAAAAAAATGCTATTTAAAACATTTTTACTTAATGACAATGGCTAACTTGCGTGATCCCCACTAGAGCCAGGCACTGCGCTACAGATGTGACATCCATTGCCTTCTTTAGCATTAAGAACAAAGCCTGTAAGATAAGTGCTATAATTATCACCATCTTTACACAAGAAGGAACAGACTTGTTTAAACAGCTTATGTATCATAACAATGGTGTGAAAGTATTAAGTATGACCACAGGTTGTCTCTATTGAAAGCCTGCACTGCAAACATTTTGCTACGCTCTTTGAATGTCAAGAAATCGAAGGCTGCACTATATTCCATCCTATGCAGCCACCACAAGTATCCCAGTCAGTCTAATACCTTTGGATGTATGTTGTTTCCTAATATTAACAGCAATGTATTTGTTTTCAAGTCTTCATACAAGGACATTTTGATGGAGTTCATATTTTTAATGGGGAAATTTATATTCTCTACTGAAAAGGAGAAAAATTGAAAGAAAATGATTATGTGGCTTTTAAACCCAGTGAAATATTCAAAAAGCATCATAGATGAAAGAGCCTTGGGAACATAGTTATCAAAGTTACTCAATATGGGTGCAAAAATAAAATACTTGAAATTAAATATTTACACCTTTCAGTATGTAAAAATAGTCCTGGGAATACGCTCCATTTAGCAGATTTAGCTCAAGCTTAGCAAACCTCTCAGCACCTGTACAGAGATACTTTCCTCAATTAACATTATTAATGCCTAGAGAGAGGAGGCTTTTGAAGTTGTCAACAAGTTAAAGTTTATTAGCTATCAAATGGAACTTTGAGGAAGTAGCAAATTATTTAAAAAAAAAAAGCAAGTCAACATTGGAACAATTCTTTAGAATAATACTAATGGCATGTTATCAGAAACATATAAATACCTGATAAAAGTATGTGGATATATAATAAGAATAATCATTTCACCCATGTTAAATTTCAAGTTCAGAATATGAATAAAATGATTGTTTGGTTTAATATATGCAGATGCATGATTTCTCAGAAATTATTTTCGAAAATAATTTTTGAGCAAGATTCTTCTAGGTTCATTGACATACATAAATCAAATGTTTAAAATTTTATATTTTGTTATTTTAACATCCCTTTTAAATTTAACGTTTTCCCTGTTAGGACAATAAGTTATATGGTCACCCTGCCCATAAACATTTCTTATCCATCTTGGAGTGATACATGCTCCTTTATTAGCTTAGTCACTATCCTTTTATGATATCTTTTGATGTTTCAAATAATAAGGTAACTCACCAAATGCTTTATATGTGAACAAGTAAGAGTTCATATTAACAAGATGTATGATGACTGTAGTTGTCTTTGCTACAACTAGTCATGCAGTTATATATAGTGTTGATTTCCATTTGTTCCATTACACATTTTGTGCTCTGTTGAGCTTCAGATAAAACCACAGCTTGTCACAATACTTTTCTTGGTGGCATGGTTCAGAACTTCATTTCTCAAATTTCTGAGCCTAGTGGTCCTCTTTGTATTCATTTGATGTATTCTGCTATTAATTTTTACCATTACACAGAATGATAAAAGGTGCCTTTGTGTCCTTGATTTCATCAGGTATATAACTGTCCCATTATGAGCAAAGGACTTAGTCTTTGCCTCTGCAGCTACTTCTTACTCCACTCCTGGAAGTGGAGTTGCAGTCCTACTCAATCTCTGGTCCTTTGTTCAGTCTTGGCTAAGCTCTTAGCCTTGGTTCCACCAGTTCCTAGCTGCCTTTGCTTTTCCATATGTTTGTGCCAATATTTTTTCCAACCTGAGTCATGGTTAATGTCTCTTGGATTATGGAAGGTAAGAGCAATTTTACTTTTTCAAAATAAGCTGACGTGCCAAATACATTTATTTTCCTACTTTGTGAATTTTGGAAAAACGATGTTCAGTTTTAAGTTGGAGGTAGACATAGTATCAAATTTATCAAATTTACTTTTTGGAAGGAACTTAATTATTATATATTCCATAATATAATTTACTACCTGATTTTTGCCTTGTATGAATTCCCAGAGAAAGTCATTTTTATTCTTTGTTTATACTTAACCTATCAAAAGCTGTGTGTGTGTGTGTGTGTGTGTGTGTGTGTGTGTGTGTGTGTGTGTATCTGTAACCAAGGGAATTGCATCTTAAAATAAACAAAGTACCAATATTACAACATAGGAGTTTTGTAAATGAAAACTCATCACACTGTAATGGCTTTTTAAGGAAATAATTGAAAACGCTTGTTCCTAATTTCAGCTGTAGTCGGGAGGAATTTTACAATCTCTTTCTTAATGGAGCACATTAAGAGAAAAAAACCCATCATTGTCTAGCAGCCTTGTAATCCTTATATGACAAGCATCATTTCAAGAAAAGACTAAAACTTGGTGGGGTTCTTTGGAAATTATTATTTTTTCTTTACAGTATACTTGAGGTTTTTTTTAATTTTCATTTGTAAAGCAACAATAAAACAAAACCTACCGTACCTAAAGCAGTAAACAACAAAAGACTGAAGTTGAAAGAACAATGTGTTCTTCCTTTAATGTTTGCTAGGTGTATCTTGCCATTATAATAACCTCTTAAATTTATTTAGTGCTTTATGGTTTACACTTTCACATGTTGGAATCTTATATTTGATCCTCACATAACTCTGAGATAACTCCTGTAGGTAATTTTTTCTGAAACAGAAATGAGCTGGCTTACACATAGTTTTTCTAGCTCTCCTCAAGACCAATGATATACACAGCTAAGATTATTGACTGTGTCCCTGAATTGACCCTGGGGAAGTATTAAAGCCATTAGCTCAATCTCATTAATATCATGGTTGACCACCAACCAGTGTTACCCAATATGTTAAATGTTGTCTTTCCAGAAATGTTATAAAAACACTACTGAGCTGAATGAATGTGTAATGTGGCAACCAAAATCCCACAGAATTCAATTACAACAATTAAAATGCTTTAAAGTAAATTAAAGGATTTTGTTGTATTTATGCTACAGACCTCAACAACAACAAAAGGGATATCCAGAGAGAAATGGAAAGGCATGAACTCTTTAAAGAGCCACACCACAGTGAAAGATGTATTTGTTTGTGTCATTGGGTAGAAGAATTCAAGGATAGTATCCAGCTTTATAGCTTGGAAGGAAGATCTTCCATGCTAGGTTTTGTTTTTATGGCTTACATTGGCCCATGACCCCTATATTTTTCACCAAAATGGTGTGTGTTGGTGTAGAATCTATTTTAAAAATTCAGTTATATAAAGACTTCACATAGAGCTTTGACTTCAGCATTTTAAGAGGTTTTAGGATTGGATCTACGTGACATGCTTGGCTATATTATACAGTCAAAATAATTTTTGTCTGAATGCATGGTAATCAATACATTTTGGTCAAAATCATAGTAAAAAACAAATACTCATTAGTCCTGAGTATTTTGTCTGTTGGTAATTTTGGTGTAGCCTGGGGCCATTTTGTAGCCCTTAATGTTTTACAGATATATTGTATTTTATAGAATATTTCAGGTTTTTGGCACTACCTGTTTCCTTTCTCTATAATTTATGGTCTGTTACTCCAGTTTTGTCTTGTCATGTGCCACATAAGGGAATCAATTGAAATAATTAAAGCGTCTTACAACTGCATAGATAAATATGCTTTGTGTACTTCTGTTTTTATAGGTTAATATCTCTGTATATTAGGATGAAATAAGAAATTGTTCTTTTTAAGTCAAAATGATTGGATAGCAGCAGTTTCATAGAGTTTAAAGTAAAATATGTGTAATATTTGTACACATATATACAATTCAGACATATACACATTGAGATATTAACAGTGGTTACCTTTGGAAAGATTACATGATAATATTTGGCTTTCTTTTCTATATCTGTATATTTTATTTTTGAAGAATGAGAATCCCTCAATTTGTAATAAAGACAATAATATTGAACAACACTATACAACATCAAAATGCATGATTCTAGACAAGAATGTGACTTGGGATGTATGTTTTTAAATCTCCCACCTGAATTGATGACTCCAAAGATTTATCACTTCTTTTACTTTGATTTATAGATATCTGAAAAAAGAAATCCAAAGCTAAACTCTTCTTTTGCCCAACCTGAGCCCCTATTCCCACTGAATTTTCACCTTCTATGGTCTTCCCTTTGTTAGTAAAAGGTAATTCTGTCTTTCATTTCTTTAGGCCTAAAATCTTTGGGTTTATCTTGAACTCTTTCCTTCCTCTAACTCCCCACATTCAGTCTACTAGAAAACACCACCACTTCCACCCCTATCATCCAGCTTCATGTCATCATCAAATATTACCAGGTTTATTGCAGACTGTCTCCTAACCGGTCTCCTTGCTTCAATGCCTGGTAATTAGGGTGATCCTTTAAAAATGTCACTTACAATATGTCACCTCTATTCCCAAAACTTTTAAGGGCTTCTCATCTCAATGAAAATAAAATCTGTATCCCTCACTGTAATCTGCGTGGTCCCTGGTGATCTGTACTCAGCTACCCCTGACGTCATTTTCTTTTCCCTGCCCCTTTCTTCCATCTCTCCAGTTATACCAGCCTCTTTTCTTTCCCCTAGTTGACTGCAGTTGCTTTACTGGAACACTTTATCCTCATGTAGCAATATGGCTTCCTCAATCCTTTCATTCATGTCTTTGTTCAAATGTCGCTACATCAGGGGACTTCCTTGATCATCCTGTCTAAAATAGCTAGACAGATAACTAGATACATTTAGAGATGGATATAGCTGTAGATATAGATATATCATCATCCACACATTGCTATCATGAGATGACGAATTCTACAAAGTGTCTGGTTTTTTTCTTTGGTGTCTCTTGTTACCTTTATGGTTAAAACATCTTTTGACACATGACATGAAAAAAAAAGTTGACTGAATGATTTAGTACGATCATTATGTAGTATGTGGCTGGGCAGTGTGGGGACGTGGTGGGCAGGAGAGGTTTTTAAAATAACAGAACCAGCACAGTCCACTACTCTTTGGTTTTCTCATTCAGCTCATTTAGGATGCAGGAGCAGTAAGTGCCCAGATTGACTTTAGAAGCGAGCATGACTCGGCACCTCCATGGCTCATTTGCTTATGCGTCTGACTTTGGCTCAGGTCATGATCTCTACTGTCAATGCACAGATCACTTTGGATCCTCTGTCTCTCCTTTTCTCTGCCCCTACCCTACTTCTGCTCTTTCTCTCTCAAAAAAAGAATTAAAAAACATGCAAACAAACAAAAAAAGCTGGGGCAACTGGGTGGCTTGGTGGGTTAAGTGTATGATTTCAGCTCAGGTCAAGAGCTCATGGTTTGTGGGTTTGAGCCCTGTGTCGGGATCTGTGCTGACAGCTTGGAGCCTGCTTTGGATTCTGCGTCTCCTTCTCTCTTTGTTCCTCCCCAGCTTGTGCTCTGTCTCTCTCTCTCAAAAATAAATCAACATTTAAAAAATTAAAAAAAAAAAAACAGCTAAGATGACAATTAGCTACTGTGAAAGAATTGGCTTGTTATAGATACAGTAATCCTTTCTGTGTCTTTGAATTTAGAGTCATCTGGTCGAAAGATGATGAGCCACTGAGTTGCCACAGTGGCAAAGGAATTAAAATGAAGATGGGTGGAGGAGGCTAAGAAATAATTTCTAGAAGCTGGTAACAGATCAGGTGTGGAGGGTAAGGGAAAGAAGGGAAGATAGCTGGACTTTCTAGCCTGGGAAACTGGGACAGGAGGGATAAAATTCTGCCTTTAGCCTCATTCCAGAACTCCTACTTCCTCTTCACCAACAGTATTGCCTTGGCATCACAACTAGCCAGCCGTTCTCCTTACAAATTTGCATTATCTGGAGGAAATAGCACCAACAATATAAAACCACAGTGGTAAATGTGCTGATAGAGGTGACTGTAATGTGAGATAGGGACAAAGAAACAAACAAAAAAAAACTAAACCAATTCTTTGAAAGATATGGCACTGTCTCAAGAATGAATATGGTGGTACTTAAAATCCTCACTACTGAGCACTTTTTTTCACTAGGAGCCTTTGTTCAAACAAGTATTGCCACCTTCCAGCTGACATTTCCTCCTATTTGGATCTACTATGATAATTAGTCATTTTTGTGCCAAACAGACGTACATGCTGTGTCATGAAATAAGACATTGATGGAGACCTGTGGCCTTGAACTAGTCTGTGTAACCTCTGAAGGTGATCGTTTCAGGTTTAACCTCTGAAGGTGATCATTTCAGATTTAAATTACTAATCACAAATTTAACCTAAGTCGTCTTGTATCACTCAATAGTATAATCACGTGCAACAGGAGTGAGGAAGTTGGATAGACCATTGATTCTCAAATTTTATCCATCATGAGAATCACCTGGGGGGGGTGCAGTTATTAAAACACAGATGACTGGGCCCCAACTCCAAGGATTCTGAGTCAGTAAGTCCGGAATGGGGCTTGTAATATGCATTTCTAACAAGTTCCTGAGTGATGGTGATGCTACTCATTTGAAGACCGCACTTTGAGAATCACTGTCATAGAATAATATTTCTCTTATTACTAGAGAAAGTGTTCTTTAAAGTATTGCATTTTAAATCCAAATGTAGAGCAATAGCTGTGAGACTGGGATATTCCTTCATCCTTGTCATTGCCAGGAGGGCAATTTCACACTCTTCTGAACCTCTAAGAGATGTAATCCTTGGGTGAAGTGTTAATTAACCAAATCACTAGTGAAACAGAGAAAATAGGGAAAGGAGAAACAAAGAAATGCAGTTTCTAGGTCTGTGTCCTGGAAATGTAGTTCTGGCTTTTATGAAAGGAATATTTTTAGACACCCAACTAAACACTTATTTTCTGCATCTATTGTTATTCACTAAAATGGTCAGGTAAGCCTTGATGTTTTAACTGTAGGGTAGTCAGGGAAGAGGATAGAAGACCTATTTGCAGGCAATTTCTCCAAATGTTTATGTAAATCTTGAGCTGTTTGCCCTTACATATCATTTCAAATTTAACTGACTTTTTTCTATATTAAGGGTTTTTAAAATACATACGTGTGTGTATGTGTGTTTTATTAAAGTTAATTTACCAATTTTGAGAGAAACAGTGACAGCATGAATGGGGGGAAGGGCTGAGAGAATAAGGGAGAAAGAATCCCAAGCAGGCTTTCTGCTGACAGCAGTGAACCTGATGTGGGGCTCAAACCCATGAAGGTACAAGATCATGGACCTCTGCTGAAACCAAGAGTTGCAGGCTTAACCTACTCAGTCATGCAGGCACCGCTGTATGTTTTTTTCAGGGAAGCAAATCTCAAAATCTAAGACACCTTTCGATAATTTACCAGTCCATCATGTGATATGGAAAATTGTTCGTGCTTGAGATACTCATTTCATGCTAAATTTTTTACAATGTAGTATTTTCACATCAATCTATTAAAGATTATTTTCCACTAAAACAGTTTCTCTAATATATTTGTGAACACTATCTCTGCAAATAAAACCAAACCAAAAGAGTCATCTTCTCCAAAGAAGTTTTTTTTTTTTTTTTTTTTTTTTAATTTTTTTTAACGTTTATTTATTTTTGAGACAGAGAGAGACAGAGCATGAATGGGGGAGGGTCACAGAGAGAGGGAGACACAGAATCCGAAACAGGCTCCAGGCTCTGAGCTGTCAGCACAGAGCCCGACGCGGGGCTCGAACCCACCGACCGCGAGATCGTGACCTGAGCCGAAGTCGGACGCTCAACCGACCAAGCCACCCAGGTGCCCCTCCAAAGAAGTTTTTTGATGATGAAACCTTCATGGGTCTTTTGTCAATGACAAGAATGGCACCTGGAACACAGTAGGCATTTTATTTCTTTGTTCAGTGACAGGCTACAAATGAGGCTGTACTACCTTAACCACAGTGGACATTACTCTCATGCATTTTGGCTTCCCAGAAAAATTGAGTGCCTTAATACAAAATTTTTATTTGGAAAATGGCTGCATGAAATGGTCAGATAATTGGTGAGCTTAACAGCATAGTATGAATTTCAGTGGTATAGATCATCATTATATAAGTGGAAACAATATAAGATGGGTCTCTACTCACAAAAATATATTGATAAAACTCCCTCAATATTTCTAAAAGATATATTTATATACTTTTAATTTAGCAGGTAAAAGTTCAACAGAATGCCACTTAAAAATGATCAGTGGAGGGGCACCTGGGTGGCTCAGTGAGTTGAGCATCTGACTTTGGCTTAGGTCATGATTTTGTCTTTGGTGAGATCAAGCCCCACATCAGGCTCACTGCTCTCAGCACTGAGCCTGCTTTGGATCCTTTTTCTTCTCTCTGCTCCTACCCTGCTCGCTCTCTCTCAAAAATAAACATTAAAAAAAGATCAGTGGACATTTTTCTCTACTGTCTTGGTCTTCACCTATCCCTTACAGTGTTTTTGTTTTAGCAATTGTAGGGGAGAAAAACATTTTCCTTTTAGGGTCCCTGAGTGGATCTGAAAATTAAACATACAAAAGAGATTAACAAAAAAAAGGATGCAATTTGTGTTGAATCTTTACACAGGAGCTTTCACAAGAGAATGAAGGCTTGAAGTGACCGTAGCAGGAAGTTTTTATACCTTTTAGACAAAGAAACAATACTTTGGTGAGGAATTGGCAAGACACCGATTTAGGCTGGGGTAGTAAATGGTGAAGTAACTAGGAAGGTAAGAGTGATAAGAGTTTAGCAGGGTTTTTTTATACAGATTTCTCGGCCCCCAGTTCCCAGTCTTTGGTAATGGGAATGTTTTCTTTCCCTCTGGTACAGGGCGGATATCTTTCATATGGGAGTTTTATGACCAGTTTCTGAGAAGAAGGCAAGAGGTCTGGTCAGAATGACCTTCCCACCTGTGCCATTTTCTAGAATTCCTTCAGCTTAAGATATTCATTGTGCCCATGTGCCATATTTGGGAGTGGTGTGCCCATGTGCCATATTTGGAAGTGTTGGTGGGGTCCAGAGCAGACGGCCAAGGAAGAATTCTTGAAGATGTCTTTGATACAAAAGGTGGTTTTATTAAATCACAGGGACAGGATCCATGGGCAGAAAGAGCTGCATTGGGGTTGTGAGGAGTGGCTGATTATATACTGTGGAGTAAAGGCAAAAGGGAGTTTTCCACAAGGACTTTGATTTGTTAAGGAGGAGTCCTAAGACACTGGAAGCCTATTGTCAAGCTAAGGTTGTTTTTTTCTCTAGTAGAGCATTAACATTAAGACTATAGGGAGTTCCTGGAGAAATGTGTTTTGCCTCAAGTATTTGTCAATGGGCTGCAGGTTATAAAGAAATTTAATTTTAGGGGATCCTGGATGATTCAGTTGGTTGAGCATCCGACTTTGGCTCAGGTCATGATCTCACAGTTAGTGAGTTTGAGCCCCACATCAGGCTCTCTGTGGTCAGCACAGAGCCCACTTTGGATCTTCTGCCCCCCCCCCCCCCCCGCCGCACCTCTCCTGCTCACATTCTCTCTCTCTCAAAAATAACTAAAAACTTTAAAAAAATTTTTTTTAAGAAATTTAATTTTATTTACCATTCTCTTTTTGCCTTTGTTCCCTATGTTACTGTGGAGCAGAGCGTGATGTTGGGGCTCCAGGAAACTGAGTCTATAGGTTTCTGGAGATGAGGCTGTTGATATAATTTATTAAGACATTAGTAAAGTGATGGAGACTCATGTCCTGCAGGACTGTGATCTCTATCAGTTAACCGTTTGTTTTCTTTCATTTGTCCTTGGACAGCCAGGAGTGCCTGAAGAATATCACATGTATCACACCTGGGGGGCGTGGTGCTAGCTTGTGCTTTGCCCTCAGCTTGCTTTACGCTCCCTCACCAGTAGTGTGATAGAGTCCCCCAGCCCAAGGAATGTGGTCAAAAACCCCAAGATGATGGAAGGCAACCTGGCTATGTGCATATACATGACTTTCCTCATGATTCTGTAACATAAGACCATCCAATCACACTATGTGTCTGTATGGGAGACAAAGAAGTAGAAATCATATAAAAGGTTACACCCCTGCTGTGCTCAGGACTCAGTTTTTGGGGAAGAACCCACTAAGCCCATGCAGGCGCGATGAATACGGTTGTTTACTCGACAAAGAAAGCCTTGGTGTCCCATCTCTTTGTGCAAGAATCCTGCTATATTTCCTGGGGGCTCACGTCTGGGATTTGGAGAGGGTGCATTTCCACCTCCTTTGTTGCTGGGGTGCGAACCTTGGAGCACCAGAAGGAGCGACCTTGCCTGGCGCCAGTGGGCCCCTTGATCCACAGGAGACTAGCCCCTCCCAGCACCCCAGGGCGAGTACCCTGTATGCACAACAGAACCCGGTGAGGCCCAGGAACCAGCTCAGGGAGCGCCTCCCATCAGACTGGTAAGAACCCAGGTTCGTTTTGGTACACTTGCTCCTAAGAGGCAGAAGGGGAGCCTGATCACCTCCCAGAGTTGCTCACATAGTTCATAAGGAATAAGAAAGAAGCTGCAACTCCCAAGGTGCTGGGTGTTGGGTGGCAGGTTGGAGTTGCTGTGTGACTGTTTGTGAATGAGACACCAGAAAGGTTCTGACCTGACCAAGGGCTGAAGTGAGTGTTGAGTCCCTGTCTGCAGTTCCATGGTGACCTCATATGGCTTTAGGCGGCATTGACTTGCTCTGGAGTCTGATCTGGGTCAGAGAGTTGTCCTGAACCTACCAATGCTAACAGGCACCTGAGATATTTCTGAGAGGAGAGCGGCCGGAAACAGGTGAAGCGAGTGTGCTTCCTCTCTAAATTAGCTCCTTCCTTCCCCCTTTTTCCTCTCATGTGCATGAAAGTTGTCCATTAGGGGAAGGAAATGGATGGAAAGCAAAGTGAACAGACTCCCCTAGAGTGTATGTTGAGGAATTTCAAAAAGGGATATTCAGGACATGATGGTATGAAATTAACTCCTGGAAAGCTCTAGACATTACCAATTTCCTTACATTGATTGTTGGCAAGACCTGGTTCTATTCAGGCCACCTTGGCTGAAAGTCTGTATTGAAGAGAACTGTAAAGTTATGATGGTTCACCTCATGGCTTCCTCCAAATGCTGGCCAAAAATGGAAAAACCCATACTGTTGGGAGAGCTTAAGGAGACCCCCCTGCATTATGTCCCACAGTACCCATCACTGCCACCTCTGCCCCCAGCCGCCCCAGCTGCCAAAACCTCACTGGAGCCTGCCCTTAGTCCCAAGGCCTCCTCATCTCTACCACCTCCAGCCTCTCCTGATGTGACCAGCTTGCCTGGAACAGTGGTCCTAACCCCATACACCTCTCCCGGAAGGCACCTAGAAGATTAGGCCAGTGGAGGCAGTCCTTCCTGCAACCACACCGGGGAGCCCTACAGATGCTACTGAGGGAAACTAGTCAGGGACCTGACAATTATGATCAAGGAGGCCAGCGTGTTTTTGTGTACCAACCATTTACCACTACGGATCTCCTAAATTGGAAGTGCCACATGCCCTCCTATACAGAAAAGCCCCAGGCTGTGCTTGAACTAATGCCATCCGTAATTCAAACCCATAAACCTACCTGGACAGACTGCCGCCAACTCCTCCTGACCCTCTTTGACGTGGAGGAGTGTCGCTGATTATCCAGGTGGCCCTAAATTGGTTAGAGGAGAATGCCCTGCTGGGACACTAGACACCCAGGTTTATGCTTGGGCTCACTTCCCTGGAGAGGAGCCCAAATGGGACCCAGATAACTCAAGTGTAGATGGAGGGTTCTCAAGGATTGAACAGTATCAAGAAGTCCTTCTAAATGGCATGAAGGGAGTAGGGGAAAAGACCATAAATAGGAGTGAAACATTGGAAGTGCTCCACGGACCTAGAGAGAGCCCGAGCCAGTTCTCTGAGAGACTATGGGAGGCATTTCATCTTTACAACCCTTTTGATCCAGAGGTGCCCATTAACCAGCAGGTGGTCAATGCAACTTTCGTAGGTCAGGCCCAAGGGGACTTCCGGCACAAGCTGCAAAAGCTAGAGGCTCGCTGGCATGAATGCCAGTCAGTTGCTGGAAGTAGCAACTCAGGTGTTTGTCAGCCATGACCAGGCGGCACAGAGGGAAGAATGCCGGAAGATGCAGAAAAAGGCAGACTTGTTAGCTGCTGCCTTGGTGGAGTAGTTGGAACACTCCCAGAAAGGTGCCCTGCAGGGATGGGGTCAAGGCCAAAAAGGGGAACAGTTGGGAGGAGGATCTTGCCCCAACCAAAGTTATGGAACCACTGTGCTTACCATCATGAGTAAGCACCAAATGAGTGCCCCAGGGGACGAATAATTCTCAGCGGAGCCCCAAGCAGAAAGAAAGAGGCTGTGTGGTCCAGGGCAGATACCAACCAACATCATGGCTGCACAGGGCCCCTGAAGATCGTTTTGTGGTGCTAGCTGCCATGGAGGACTATGAGGAAGACTAGGACAGACCAGGCTCTATTTTGTTAGGTCCCCAAGAGCCTCTGGTCCTAATGAATGTGGGGGGCTGACCCATCGACTTCATGGTTGATACTGGGGAGCACTTGGTGGTGACCCAACCCGTGGGCCCCCTCTCACAGAGACAAGCCACCATTGTGGGGGCTACAGGCAATCGGACATGCCATCCCTTCCTTCTGCCTCAGCAATTCAATTTAGGCCACCATGAAGTCACCCATGAATTCCTATACTTCACCAACTGCCCCATGGCTCTAATGGGCCGTGGCCTATTAGGAAAGCTGCAGGCCCAGATAACTTTCACCTCTTGGGGACAAGCTGCCCTGACCCTACAGAAACCAGAAGCAAAGATTATGGCTCTCAAGATTTCCCAAGGAGAAAACTGGCATCTCTCCAGTCTCAAGGAGGAACCACACCTGGTGCCTGAGCTTCCCTTTAGGATGCCTGGGGTGTGGGCTGAAGGCAGCCTACCAGGACTGGCCTGAAACATACCCCTGTGGTTGTGGAGCTGAAGCCCGGGGCAGAGCCCACCTGCCAGAGACAGTACTTCATCCCTCACAAGGCACAGATCAGGATCCAGAAGCACCTTGAAAGGCTTTTAAAGGATGGGATCCTCTGGCCAAGCCAGTTGTCTTGGAACACACCCCTCTTATCTGTTCAAAAGCCTGGCACAGACGACTGCTGGTCGGTTCAGGACCTGTAAGCAGTAACTCAGGCCACCATCACCACACGCCCAGTGGGCCCGAACCCCTGTGCACTTTTGGGGCTCATCCCTGCCAAAGCCGCCTTCTTCACCTGTTTGGATCTCTAAGATGCCTTCTTCTGCGTCTGTGTGGCCTCCCAGAGCCAATTGATCTTTGCCTTCCAGTCGGAGAATCCTGAAAATGGTGAAAAGGGCCAGTTGACGTGGAGCAGATTACCTCAGGGGTCCAAAAACTCCCCAGCCATTTTTGGCACTGCATTAGCCTCTGAGTTGAAAGCCTTCCCAGCGGATCAATATGGTTGTGTCCTGCTTCAGTACCTAGACGACTTACTGCTGGCCGGAGGGTCCCCAGAGGTTTGCATGAAAGGGACTCCGCAGCTTTTACCCTCCTATGGGAAACAGGCCACAAGGTCTCAAGGAAAAAGGCCCAAACCCGTCAAGAGAAAGTCAAATATTTTGGCTTCCACCTGTCCCAGGGGCAGTGCCAACTCAGTCCAGAGAGGAAGCAGGGCGTTTTTTCAATCCCAGCCCCATCAACCCGACACCATGTTCAGGAGTTTGTGAGGTCTGCAGGTTTCTGTAGGATCTGGATACCTAACTTTTCAGTCCTGGCAAAACTCCTCTATGAAACCACAGATGGGGAAGAGTGGGAGCCCCTGTTGTGGGAATCAGCACAGCAGAAGGCCTTTGAGGAAATAAAGCAAGCCCTCACTAATGCTCCTGCTTTGGGGCTCCCAGACATGACCAAGCCTTTTTTCCTGTATTTCCACAAGTACACTGGCATTGTGGTGGGAGTCCTAACCCAGATGTTCGGGTCATGGCATTGCCCAGTGGCATATCTTTCCAAGAAGCTTGACCCTGTTGCCACCTATGGGCACTTGTGGCCACGACCCTTATAGTGTCTGAGGCTGACAAGTTAACTCTGGGACAAAAATTGACAATCCGGGTACCACATTCAGTATCGACATTAATGGAATATAAGGGTCAATACTGGCTAACCAATGTTAGGATGGTCAGACATTAGGGAATGCTATGTGAGAACGTTCTCCCAGAAGTAGTGAGGGCCTTAAACCTTGCAACCCTGCTGCCTGTCAGGCCAGGCCAGCCAGATCATGACTCCATTGAAGTCATGGATGAGGTGTTCTCCAGCCGACCAGACTTAAGGGACCAGCCCCTCAAGGACCCCGATGCTGAGTATTTCACTGAAGGTAGCAGTTTTATGAAAAAGGGAGAGTGCCTTGCAGGTTACTCCATGATGACCCTGAATTGTGTCGTTGAGGCCAAGCCCCTGCCAAAGGGGACTTCAGCACAAAAGGCAGAGCTCATTGCCCTGAGACCTCCAACTGGCAGCAGGGATATGTGTTAATGTATACACAGACTATAAGTATGCCTTCACCACCCTCTACGTACATGGGGCTTTATATAAAGAAAAGTGTTTAATAAACTCAGGAGGGAAACACATAAAGTGTGGTAAGGAAATTCTTGAACTCTTAGATGCCTTGTGGGCCCCTAAAAGGGTGGAAGTCATGCATTGTCCGGGACATCAAAGGGGAGACACGACGGCTGCTCAGGGAAACTGTAAGGCAGACGGAGAGACAAAGCTTGCAACCTCCAAAGGACAGCGGAATCAGCGGCTTTAACCACCACACTGGTCCCTAGTCCACCTGCAGAATGGGACCTAATTAATCACAACATGAAAGTTCAAGACTGAAAATGGAAGCTACCTCCCAGGTGGATGGTGGAAATTTGAAGATTTGAAGTAGCAATTCCTGAGGCCCTGGCTCCAGCTTTTGTCAAGCAGTTCCATCAGGAAACCCATATTGGCCGGACAGCAATCAATACTATGTTGAGCCAACGTTTCTATGCCCCTCGACTTTCCAGAATAGCCTAAGCAGTATGCAAGCAATGTGAAATGTGTGCCAAGAATAACCCATGTCAGGGACCCAAGGCCACTCCTGGGGTGCAGAGTATGGGGGGAACCCCATTTGAAAACATGGTGGACTTCACTGAACTTCCCCAGGTCCGAGGCTGCAAATATCTGTTGGTCTTTGTGTGCACTTTCTCAGGCTGGGTGGAAGCCTTCCCTACTCGCACAGAAAAGCCACATGAAGTGGCCCGACTTCTAAAAGAAATCATTCCTTGATTGGGGATCCCTATCCCTGTGGGATCAGATAATGGGCCAGCTTTCATGGCTGAGGAGGTGCAGCTGGTGGCAACGGTGTTAAAGATCATGTGGAAGTAACACCCGGCATACTGACCTGGAGCTCAGGGAAGGTGGAACGAATCAACTGAATCCTGAAACTGCAATTAAGTAAACTATGTCAGAAAAGCCACCTACACTGAGACCAGGTGTTGCCATTAGCCTTGTTAAGAATCAGGTATAGCCCCACTAAAGCAGATGGGATTCTCCCCTTATGAAATCCTTTATGGGTGCCCTCCCCCCATCAGCAAGGATATAAGGGGGGATTATAACCCTAAGGCAACAGATGAGGGCCCTCAGCTCTACCCTAAAAAGGTAGCCAACGTGGGTCCCTGAATTCACCACAGCAGAGTGAGGGTGGTATCTCGAACCTGGGAGTGCATTCCTAATCCATCCACACCGTGCAAGCTGACCATAGAGAAGAAACAATCTACAACTCCAGAGGCTCTGAGAGACTACAGTCCTGCTTCAGTCACTCTGGAAGCTGACTAATCTATGCATGGCGGAAGGTTGAGGAATCAACGGTCCAGTGGAACAAAGAAACTGTCCTTATTTTCTATATCTGTTTCCTTATTGTGATGCGCTGTCATCCCTTGTTCCTTGCTGCTACTGTGATCCATGCTCCACTTTTCGCCATAGGATTGGCAGAGGCTGCCCTGGCTGTCTGGGAGTGTGGTGAGAGGTTTCTGTTAGCACTCACCTTTCTTTGGTGGATAGGATGCTTCATTGGTATTGGTTGCTTCTAATCTGGACCCCTTCTGTAGACCTCCATTCCTCATCATGTGACCCATGTATTTGCCTAACCAGGTCAGATCAGGGAGTCAGTTGGCCCTTACTATACCATACCTATTTCTCATGCCAAGGAATAGTCCTGGGGATCTGAATATACAAGAAGACCACCTATTCTATCTGCCAATGGGAGAATCCATACACTTGATTTGACCCACAATACTGCCCCAGTGAAGATTGGTTAGAAGTCTGGTCCTATCGAGATGGGGGAGCCTTGGTCAGCCAGACACAAATTACTAACCCAAAACAACCTGTGTCAATGTTGTTTGACATATGTATTGGTCCAGAGGCATCTGTCATACAAAAAAAAAGAAAAAAAAGAAGAAGCAGGCACTTGTCATAGAGGGCCCAGGGACTTTTGATATGCCATGTGGAGGCTTAGATTGGGAGTGGAAATACCGACTCGATGACAAATACATATGTGAGGAACATGGTTTATGTGCCTGTACACATGAGGTTTTATGCCCCAGCTGGAGCTGTGTTCCATGAGCTACTTGGAAGAAATAAGGTACAAGAGCACTCCTTCAGAAGGAGACTGCTACCTCAGGTTGTCGAACAAAAGCCTGTAACCCTGTTAATTTTACCATTATTAACCCAGGAGATTCTGAATGGCAATGGGGCACCTGAAATGGCATCTGGATCCGTGTGTGAGGCAGAAATCCAGGGACTGTGCTTTATTTCAAGAGAGTCACTACCGCCCATCCAACTACATCCCATCAAGTCTTCCACTCCATCTACGAAGAAATAATAAGTAGCCCCCCTCCCATTTGAGTCACAGCGAGGAACTTGTCTCTGGGCCTAGCAGAGACTGTAGCCCAGACTCTAAAGATCTCTTCTTGCTATGTATGTGGGGAAACCAACATGGGAGATCAATGGCCATGGGACCCTAGGGATCTCTGTGAACCTTATAATGGAAATGAATACCTCAGTCCTACTACCAGGGTTTGGCTTCTCAAGCCCTCAATTACTGGGAAAAACTGCCTTGCCCAGTGGAGAAGAAAGTTCACCCATCTCTGTTGGAAACTTAACATGCCTGGGGCAAAGATTCTATAACTCAACTGCCCAGGAAACCCAATGGTGGGAGGCCCCATATCTTCATGAGCCAGATCCCCATCCTGTGTCTAACTTCTCTCATCTCTGAGAGGCCTAGGACAATGGCGATGTAGCCATTGAATGGCGGGCCCCAGGTGGACTATACTGAATATGTGGAAGGACAACCTATACTTCCCTCAGGCTGGTCAGGGTCATGTGTGCTGGGAACTATTTGTCCATCTTTGTTCTTGCTTGCATTTGCCAGAGGGGAACATTTGGGAGTCCAAGTGTATGGGGACACAGAGACTCAAAGGAAATGATTTGCCCTACAAATTGGCAATTAGAAAGATAATAAATGGCCTCCAGAGTATATAATTCAATATTAATGGCCCTGCCCCTGGGCAAAGGATGGGTCTTGGGGCTACCGTATTGCAATTTACATGCTAAACTGCATGCAGTTGTAGAGAGTATAACCAAAGAGACTTCTGGGGCTCTTAACTTACTAGTCAAATGGCAAACCAAAACACGCAATGCTACCTATCAAAATCGCTTGCCCTTAGATTACTTGCTTGCTTCTGAGGGAGGAGTTTGTGCAAAGTTTAACCTGAGAAACTGCTGCCTCCAGATAGATGATGAAGGAAAAGTCATAGAGGAGATCACAGATCAAATGAAAAAGGTTGCTCATGTCCCAGTCCAGACCTGGAATAGTTGGAACCCGGGGCAGTTATTTGGAGGATGTTTTCCAACTCTCAGGGGGTTCAAAACCCTCTTTTGATTTGGGGAGCTTTCTTAATCCTACCTTGCTTAGCTCCCCTGGTTATACTGTTTCCAGCCTCAGTGAGGCAATTGTCAAAAGAAAAACGGCCACACATGTGATGATATTATGACAATACAAAGATTTAAATCAAGATAATGCTCTTTGACCCAAAATGGAGGGGTCCGAGCATCAAAGGGGGGAATGTGGTAGAAAAAAACCCAAAATAAGGGAAGGCAGTCTGGCTATGTGCATATATGTGACATTCTTCACGATTCTGTAACATAAGACCACCCAATCAGACTATGTTACCATGTATGGGAGACAAAGGAATAGAAATAATATAAAAGGCTACACCCTGCTGTGCTTGGAGCTCAGTTTTTCAGGTATGAACCCACTGAGCCCATGCCAGCATGACCAATAAAGTTGCTTACTGGGCAAAGAAAGCCTTGGTGTCCTCTCTCTGTGAAAATCCTGCTATCGTAGTATTTGCTTATTTCACATTTGGAGAGTCAGGAGAGTATTATGTACTGAAGGCAAACTTCATAAGCCTTTATAGTTTCTAAGTAGGTATAGGAAAAGACAAAGAGATAGAATGCTAAATGGTCTGTGCTTCTACTAAGTGACTATTAAAGCTGCTTTACAGTTATTATTAAGACTCTAGAGGCAAGCTCCCAGTGTAATCTGTGACGTAAGAAAAATTACCACTAAAGACCATGGGAGAAAATCTAACTTTTTAATTCTAATTAAAGTACATAATTAGATTTTTTGGTGATAAAAGTATCACTTGCACTAAATGAGTATAAATGTTAAAAAATATGTTGAAAATTTATGAGAAACTGGGGTAAGATAGGTCAGTAGAATTAATTTAGAATTCTAAATAAGGAAGAGCATGAAATGTTTGTGATATAGATAACAAGACTTAAAAGCATGTGATTGACCAAGACATATCATGAATCTACTGCATAATTCAGGTTGTTTGGGAATACTCTTAAAATTAACTCCTCATAATTAAAACTGACTTCCTTAGTCACAGTGAAATTTTCATATTATCTTTAATCTGGATAATTAATACACTATTGGTCTTGATATTGGTGTTCACCTAAATTGTATGTAAAGTTAGGGAATATAATTATATTTGTCAAAATGGTTGTTTAATTTTCAATGGGTTTCACTTTGAATTTCATTTGTTCCCATTTACTTGGGATTGTCATCAAGTCTACTCTTGAGACTTCATGTTATTCACCCCCTCCTGATTAGAAACACAGAACTAGGGACCGTCATTCATATTCAGTGTCTTATATTTGAGAAGACTGCCAGGTAACATGAATACAGCTTAACATAGAGTTTACTACTCTGTGGACTTTTTCTCCGAAGATAACTGTGCAAATAAAAATGGAAAAAAAAACTTACCATCTGATCAAACCAGAATTTATTTCTTGTTAACCTTATGTGTCCAGGAGGATAGGAAGAATCAAGGGGCCAATGAAAGCAAAATTCATTTGTATCCCAACATGGTGCCTATGAATCAAAATGACAGATATATAGAACTTCCATAATTATTTGTTCCTGTATTGAATCAATGGTCTGACTTAAGGGGACACTGTCCAATAAGTGTCCTGCTTGCTAAGGTCATATTAAAACGGGATTTGCAAGTTCCTCAGTTACTGAAAGTAACACTATCACTACTTTTTAACTGTATTTAACCACTGATATTTAAATACACTGTCTTCCTCTAACCTCTTCTCCAGTACTGAACAACCAAGATGGAACACATAGGGCTTGAGCTGCCAGCCTTATTACATTGGTTTATTTATTTTTTCCTTTTAATGTGAGTTCCTCTGCCTCTGAATTGTGAACTTCCCAAGGGCAATAAATGCCTCACTACCTGGCATATCATGCACACTAAATAAATGCTTATTGAATAAGGGTATCTAGGGAAGTCTGAGCATAAACATAATTATTCTCATAATCCAACCAGCCTTTACTGAATGTGGGCTGTGCACAAGATTTTTGGCTAGGCATTAAGATAAACATAAAGGAGATATGTCCCCTGCTTATGGATCTTACAGTCTGATTTGGGATGCAGATACATGAGGCACCTTTTGTACAGCATAGTAAGAGAAGGATAAGTTGTTCATAAAACAGTATGGGACCCTGCGCTGGGAATAACTCAGTTTTGTTTTAGAAATACCCTTTTGGCAGGAGGTATGCCATGGGTTTAGGGAAGAGGAAGGGGGCTACGTGAGTTCTAGTCATGATTTCCCTCCAAACTTAAATTCCTTCTTTAAGGAAAGACTTGTTCAATTCCATATTTTCCAAGAGTCCTCTGTGTTAATTATATTCCTGAATGGCAGAACAGTGACTCACACCTTTGCTGAAATGAACACCGTGTGTATGGTTTTACAACTGCTCCGTCTTTCCAGCCCCAATGTCCCTTTCCTGATATTCCTTTCAAGGCACTAGATTCAGAACATCTGTTCTGTGTCCACACAGATAGGCATTTGATTCTTATTCTTTCATTTACTACCTCTGAGCCACTGGACAAGTTACAAAATGACCTCTTTGAAGATTGAATGTATTGATTCATATGGACGGTTTTGTGTGCTACTTGGCATATCGATTGATCAAATGTCATTATTATGAATGGTCCTATTTGGATGATATACATGACTTCCATTCAGGGTCAGAAAGCAGAGAACTGACAATCAGCTCTTTAATAATAGGAAACAAAAGTCTTAGAGAAAGAAAATGAGGATTTATAGCCTTTTTTGTTGTTTAGTTTTTGAGAAATAAATTATTTATTCATTCTAACAAAAATCACTTTTTAAAAATTTTGCCAAAGTTAAACATGTATATCTTTTAAAATCAAGTGCTGTACGGATAGATGTATAATATCATCACTGACCTCCTGCCCTCAGTCATCCCATCTTGTATAACGCCCCATAAGCAGTTTAGAATTTTTCTGCTTTCAATTATTTTTATGGCTACTGTAGTATTTCTAAATATTGTTATATGATAACAATTTATTTATTAATTTATTAATTAATTTATTAATTTTACAATTAACAGTTTACCTGATTGATGATGAGCAATCAGCTGATTAACAATACCCTATAACCTCTTTCTGCTCCTGGCAAGTCACTTTTGTATCAGTAATCTAAATTCTTCCACTTGTTTTTTAACCTCCATTCCTTGTTCCATTATTCTAAGTGAATTTTTGGATCACTTGTATTAGTCAGGGTTTTCCAGAGAAACAGAACCAATAGATATATAATATAATATAATATAATATAATATAATATAATATAATATAATATAATGTTTATATATACATTTATATATAAAAGTAATTTATTATAAGGAATTAGCTCATGTCTTATGAAGTCTGGCAAATTCTAAGATCTATAGGGTAAATTGGCAAGCTGGAGATCGGTGAGAGTTGATGGTATAGTTCCACTGTGAAGGCTTATAGACTCAATATCCCAGAAGACTTGATGTTTCAGTTTGAGTCTGAAAGCAAGAAAAATTCTAATGTCCAGGTTCAAAAGCTATTGAGCTGAAGTATTCTCTCTTACTCGGGACGGTCAGAATTTTTGTTCTATTCAAACTTTCAGTGGATTGGAATAGGTGCACCAACATTGTGGAGGGCAATCTGCTTTACACAGTCTACCAACTGAAATGTGAGTCCTAGCCAGAATCACCCTCAGAGTCTCACTCACAGTAACATTTGACCAAATTTCTGGGCACCTTGTGGCCTAGCCAAGTTGACACACAGAATTAACCACCATAGTTACTCTCAGCAGAAGCCAGGCAGCATGTCAAAAAGATAACCAAGGAGCCCTGGGGAGAGATGTATGTGGTGAGGGACTGAGGCCTCCATTCATTATCGACGTGAGTGCTCTGTCTTCACATTGAATCCTCCTGCTCCAGTCAAGTTAAATGACTGCAGCCCTGACCAACCTTTTGATAGCAATTTCATGGCCAACAGAAAGCCAGAACCTCTCACTTAGCTCTTCCCAAATTCCTGAGCTACAGAGGCACTGGGAGATAATCAGTGTTTACTGCTGTTGTAACCACTGATTTGGGTGGGGGGGGGGGCAATTTGTTATGCATCCATAGATAGCTCATACACATTATTTTGACTGGGTAGTTATTGTTTGCTACTGAATCTGGCTATGTGCTAGAATAATAGTTTGTTCTCTTACTGGTCCAATGTTATGGCCCCTTTGATAAGTTTCCAGTGTCAAATTCAAACAGTTTACTTTTTAAATCTGGAAAATTCTCTTATTATACTTTCATTATTGTCCAAAGACTCATTCTTAGTGTATTTTCCCTCTGTCCCACTCTCTCCACCACCCAGGGACCTCTCCTCTTTTGTCCTAGTACAAACTGATTCTTCACTTGCAGTACTGATTGGTTGTCATGACAGAATTCCCTGCACGGACCTCCTGGGTGTATTCACTCTTTCCAAGGAAGAAAGAGTTGGAAAGGCACGGTAAATACCTGAATGTTGTGGGTGTTTTGTTTTGTGTTGATGAGAATCAAATGGGGGCAGCTATAGGGGTAGGGGAAAATAGTGACTGCAATTAATGAGTTATCGGCACAAATTCTCATTCTTGCCCTCTTATTTTACTTGGTCTTTCTGTGTTAGAAGTTTCTTCACAGCCATTGACTGTACCCATTTCATGGGTATTCTTGGTTGCAAATGGGTTCGCTGAGTTATTAACACCACTCCTGGGTGTAATTACTTTTTACAGATATTTGTTATCATTTCTTATCTGTTGATAGCTCTACTCCCATGGTTTTGGAGGCTTATACCTTTCTATTCTATGTACTATAATTTTAATGAAGCGTCAGGAGAACTAAGAAAGACATGTCTGTATTTAAAGTGCCAGAAGCCTTGTTGATTCTCTTTTGAAATAACAATTTTATACTATCTCAGAAACTACCTGATTGAAAAATATTTCTAGATTTAAGCCACAAAGACTTCTTTGTAATAACAAATACAGTAATAACAAATTTGAAAGAAAATAATATGGTTCACTATGAAGCAAAGTCAGTTTGCAAAGTCATGAGTCAGAGATTTCTTTTATATAACAGATGCTTTAGAGGATACTGGCCATATGATTTATGCTTCCATTCACTCAGCTAATTCAGTCTGTGACTATGTAATAGGTGATGTCTTTTGTTACACAAGTGCCACTAATAGGAGATGAAAAAGGTCAAGTTGTGCTTTCTGGCCCCAAGGAATTGATGAAGTAAAAATTAGCCATGTGAACAAATAATTCCAATTAAGTATAGAATGTAACAACTAGCAAATGAAATGAAACAAAGAGATACAGAAGGGTTCCTACCATCTAGGCAGGAACAGGTTCTTGCTCACTTCAAATTTCCTATGTCTTAATCCAAGGCTTGGCATAGAGACAATGCTTGGGTAGGTATTCATTGCATGAATGGATAGGTGATTAGGTTGAAGTCAAAAGGATCTACAAAGCTTCATGATAGCAGAATTTGGCCAGAATCTTAAAAGAATTGGCAGGATTTGGGTGAGTAAGGTTTGAAGATAAATAATATTCCCAGAGTATTTCTATCAGGTTTTGAAGAGCTGGGAAAACATCAAGTGCACTTTAGAAACTCAGCTGAATGCCTTCAGTGACTCTTGAAAAGTAGGTGACTTTGGAACAATGCATTGAATGCATTGTTAGAAATATGAAGTCTATTTGGTAAAGATTGGGCAGAGATTGCTAGTTCCCCTCCATATCTGTTATAACCTTCTTGCTTTTAGTGATATAATCCCTTGAGTTTAAGCTGGGATGGAACCATGTGGTTAACTTCAGGTCAGTAGGACATGAGTAGAAGTACAGAACTGAAGTTAGTTTTGGAAACGTGGAGTTTAGAATGCTCATGTTAATCTGAGTGCAAAGTACACTTTGTCATTTGGATTTAGATTTTTATAGTTCCAGAGTGAGATTCTGGCAGGAGACTATCCTAAACACTGCTGCCAAATAAATCTCCCAAACTCCATAATGTTCAGCATCCAACAGAGTAATATTCATCATTTAACAGTTTTATACAAAGGTTGATTTTCTTTAAAAAAATGCTGAATTGAGCTGTATTTATCATGAATATACTCTTCTGAAAATAACTTTTTCTGTACATTAGATGAGGCACAGATTAAACTATTCTAACAGACACACCTTATCAAAACCATTGGCCCAAATAAGATAGAAACATTTTACTCTTTTATACACAGAAGTCCAGGACAAGTAGATGAGAATGACCTCATGCGAATATCCAGGGACTCAGGGTTGTGAGGCAGCTCAGCCATCCTTAATCCACATCTTACAAGGTCCTTAGTGTCACTGTCATTTCCATCTGGTGGAAAAGAAGGAAATCTGAGGCAAGTAACTTAATCATAGTCATGAGAACCCTTAAGCTGTACGTATCACTTCTGTTCCATGGCATAGACTAGACAAACAGATTATGTAGATGAAATAGTATTTAAAGAAGTAATGTTTTATGAGCAGAAATGGAAGTGAGATTACCAGATAAACAGACAAGTATAACTGACCATGAGAAAATATATTGTAGTCTGATTTGGAGCAGTAGCCATACATAGAAGAAAAAAAGGGACCAATTAAAGAAATAATGCATTAGAGGAGTTGTTTATGAAGGGAAAGTCACAGGTCTCTCTGGAATTTTGAAATCGGATGACTGGGTTGATAATGTTATTAAAGAGAGAGACCAAAGTCAGAATTAACAGTTGATTTAAGGAGGAAGTTAATTAGTAGAATATGATGTTGGAATTGAGTGTTCGTGAGACATCTAAATGAAGTTCATCTCAAGAGAACAGATCTGATTTTTATAAAGTTCCATGTTTATTTTCTTTTGTCAGTAAAAATGATTTCACGTAGAGGCTCCCCCCACCCCCATCCTGGCTTCTCCTTAAATTAATTCTCAAAGCAAACATGAATATTTGCATTATACCCCATGTCTTGTCTTCATAGCCATAATAGAACTATACCATGAATTGCATTTTTGTGTATGTGTTTTGTTTTAATGTTTATTTATTTATTTTGAGAGAGTACAACAAGGGAGGGGCGGAGAGAGAGGGAGAGAGAATGCCAAGCAGGCTCTGCAATGATGGTGAGGAGCCTGATGCAGGAGTCAATCTTATGAACTGTGAGATCATGACCTGAGCTGAAGTTAAGAGTCAAACACTTAACAAACTGAGCCACCCAGGTGCCCTGTAATGTTTTCACTTAAGAGTTTGATTATCCTTATTCCTTTTAATTGAGCAGATGGAATTTTATTGTCTAATTCTTTGTAGAAATCCTCATGTCTCATTTTCCCAATCTTTGTAGCTGAGAAGAGACCGGAATTATGTGAGGCCCCGATGGGCACTGGAGACCCTAGGCTGCCCCTTCACACGGGTAGGGTGAAAAAGAACAGTTAGAAAACAGGCTCTGCTCTAGCTCTGAGAGTTAATTTAATTCCTCTTACTGACTTTGTTGACAATTGGAATCCCATGATTCTGGACCTTGCTGACCTATTCATAACTCTTGATTACTCTACGTTTCTGTGCCTGAGTGGTAGTCTCTGGAATCATCCTCTTTGCTGTCTAGTGCTGTACTATCTGAAAGAATTGTTTGCTGCCTGCTAGACTGCCCAGTGAGATGTTTATTTTTAAAAAGATATTTTATTATTGAAATTTTCAAATATTTAAAATCCTAGAAAGTATAATATAATGATACCATGTATCCATCCACCAACTTCAACATCTATGAATATTAAGCCAATCTTTTTTCATTGCTTCATTTATTCTCCCCTTTTTAAAAATTAATTTTGCTGGGCTCTTTTAAGGTAAATCTCAGACATCATTTTATCCATCAGTATTTAAGGATGCATCTCTAATTACTATGCATATATACATACGTGGATACGTGTGTGTGTGTGTGTGTGTGTGTGTGTGTGTGTGTGTGTATCTCCACCATGTACTATTATGTTGAATACATTTAGCAGCAAGTCCTTAATACTTTATACTGTATTTCTCTTAGATTTCCATGATTGCTTTCACAGTTGGTTTATTTGAATCAGGATCTATAGCCCACCTATTAAATGTGGGTGTTAAATCCCTAGTCTCTTTTATTCTATAACCATCCCTTTATGCTTTTGCATCTTTGAGACAGAAGGTCATAATCATAAATAGGGTACTGCCATGGATTTATTTGTCTTTCTAGAACTTTCTGTAACCAACCTCTTACCTACCCATGTAGTAACTGAAGAACAACTCTTGCTTGGTTAGATTCTACATACTGCCTCTTTGCGATTAAGCCCTGTTTTATTGTCAGCCATAGCTTTGTGAGACAGGAACTTTTCCTTCTAGAAGTACTCATTTGCCTCCCGGTCGTTTTGTCTTTGTTTTAACACAAATGCTGATGCGATTTCACACAGACACTTTCTTAGACAAGGATAAATGTTACTTGTATACCCTGTCCTTCAGTTCATTATTTTAAGACTTTGTGCTAACTTTATTGGAAATTAAAAAATTCTTCCGTTGAAGAAATAACGATGTTAAAAACAAAAGGTGGTTTTTATGAACAGAGACAGGAAGTAAAAGAGTTACAATGTGAAAGCATCAGCCACATTTGTCAAATTTGGAACTAGACTATCAGATCTAATTTATTCTGTGAATTTCTGCTCCTGTTACCAGAATGCTTTATAATAGACTCAAACAGGTTACATATTAGTATTCTAAATTATATCCCTGCATGTGATGTTGAGCTTTCAAGATCCACATCTATCTAATGAACACAGCCTTCAACTTTTAAGTACAGATCTTTATTTGCTGCCAAGTCACTGCTTCATTTGTCTTTATTTCTCTGAAGAAAAAAATTATATACTTTGATTTGTTCATTTGTGTCTTAGAAACTCTGGTGATATAATAGGATGTTAGCACAGTATTTTATATGCTTTCAAAAATGGGAGCCTGTGCCGTTGTGACCAAAACAAAGTCAGATGGAAAAAAAAAAGATATATCTAATTCCAAATACAATTAATGTAATGATTCTGCAAACTGATAAAATGTCTGGAATCCACAAAATATAAGAATTTTTAATCAGTAATATTACAGTGAATTTCAAGAGCACCTAGAGGGCAGCGTCCTATCTTCTGTGTGTCTAGAACACTCATATTTCTAGGTGAGCTATCAACTGTTACGTGTTTTGATACAATACAAGCACTTCTGTTTTTAGATGGAAAGTTTTAAATTAGAAACAGATTATTTATACCTTTGAAATATAACTTATTTTTATGGGACAAACTCTCAGAGTCACTTGAATTCATTAGCATGCATAGGATACTAATGAAATGGCAACTTACATCCTAGAGAGAGGCCTAATTAAATTAATGGATAGGTAGGCCATATTTCAGAAATACTAGCTCAGGAAGAACCTACAGTGGCTCCTAATGGTCAGAAAAGAAGATGGCTTTGGAATTTGTGTTTTTGAGTCAATGAATGAATAATCTCTTTTGAGCCAAGGCATCTTTTCTGCAATATCTACAAGTGGGAATGAGGTCATGTCTCCTCATGGATGTTAGGAAGAAAAATAAGTATTAGAAACTAAGGGAATTAGGGTATTCTGAAATTAAGAACAGTACCCAGTTTGAGAACCAGATTTTTCTCCTTTTATCTTCCTAGGCAGGCAAGTGACTAAATGACTAATGCCACTCTGGGTCTTTTCCTCTGGGAAAATGTGTGTCCTGGAACTTGACTGGACTGGAACTCACACTTTTCCAGCATTGCATTCAAAACAGAAACACTTCTTCAGGGAAGTTCTCTTCTTCATTGTTTTCACTGCAAAACCCTGCACCTTCAAGATTCTTTCTAAAATCCTGCTTTATCGACCTGAGGAGTGAGCCAAATTTCCCCACTTGGGACGTGTGATGGATTCCTTAGAAAAGATACTTACCCATAGTTGCTCATTGTTATTTTACTGCCCTCGTTTTACAGCGAGGAAATTAAAAGCAGAACCATTAAATTTTTAAAAACTTATTTTCCATTAAAGATGAATGTACATTTTCAGTCTTTTTGTGAAATGTGTTACTGAAGTTCATAAATCCCAACTACTTTTCAGAATGTATCTGTATTGATAAGGATGAGAAATAATTCTCTTTCAGAAGAGACTCATTTTAAATGTAAAGTGGAAAGCCCAATACAATTGATGTTGAAATATTTATTACTGCTTCTTGAAAATCAAATCTGAATTGCAGTACATTAAGGCCCCTGCATGTGTTCACATTATGGCGAAATCTGCAGGTGAGTGGGATAAATTGAGGTAAAATATAATTTATGCAATTATTTTCTTTTTGGGAGTGTATATATGATAATTTTCCACAGTCCTTACATTATTTTCTCGAATGTCTCTCAGATCTGACATTTTCTGGCCTTGATTCTAATTCCTAATAATAGTTTCCTATGGACACAAATAGCCATGGAAACATTTGGAGATCATGTGCACATAACTGAGAGAACAAGTTTTCCTCTGATGGATCATTCAGATATGACAATACTGCCATATGCAGGTTCAATCAGTCTGATACATTTTAAAATGATACTAATACATAGATTGGGAGACCAATATGTTCAGGAGGGGGTGGTTGGTGGTGAACGCATAAGGAAAGTTGCTTATGATATAGCCAGTGGACTTTAATTGAAGTCCTTCAAATCAGCTGCCTCTTCTGATTTAATTTTAACGATTTCCAAATTCTCTTGTTGCTTAAGGTGATTTATCATTTCTTAATTGTACAATTCATGTGATTTTCAAGTAACGGAGAGTGAAAAATAAATTCTGACTACTCAGCAGTTTAAACTGGTAGCATTTCATGTCTTCCCATGCAAGTTTTGGTGCATTTTTAATTAACTTTGTTGTCATCTTTATTGTACGTATGTTTTTTGGTTTATATTTTTTTAAGTGTAACTTTATTTTTTTTTTTTACAGTGTTATGTTAGTTTCAGGTGTACAATACAGTGATTCCACACTTCCATCCATCACCCGGTGCTCATCACAAATGCTCTCCTCAATGCCCATCACCTATTTCACCCATCTGCCCACCCACCTCCCCTCTGGTAACCATCAGTTTGTTCTCTGTAGTTAAGAGTCTTTTTCTTGGTGTCTCTCTCGATCTCTCTCTCTATTTTTCCCTTTGTTTTGTTTCTTAAATTCCACATATAAGTGAAATCGTATGGTATTTGTCTTTCTCTGACTTATTTCATTGAGCATGAGCACGATACTCTGTAGCTCCATCTATGTCATTGGAAATGGCAAGATTTCATTCTTTTTATGGCTGAGTAAGATTCCATTCACACACACACACACACACACACACACACACACGCACACACCACTTCTTTATCCATTTTCATTAGTTGGACACTTTGGCTGCTTCCATTATTTGGCTATTGTAGATTATGCTGCTATATAAACACAGGGGTGCATATATCCCTTTGAATCAGTGTATTCAAAGTGTAATCAGTATTCACATCAGTGTATTTTTTAAATTATTCTTTGGGTAAATACCCAGTAGTGCATTTGCTGGATCATAGGGTATTCCTGTTTTTAACTTCTTGAGGAACCTCCATTCTGTTTTCCAGAGTGGATGTACCAGTTTGCATTTCCACCAACAGTGCATGAGTGTTCCTTTCTCTCCACATCCATGCCAACACCTGTTGTTTCTTGTGTTGTTGACTTTAGCCATTCTGACAGGTGTGAGGTGATATCTCATTGTAGTTTTGGATTTCCCTGATGATCAGTGATGTTGAGCATCTTTTCATATGTCCGTTGGCCATCTGGAAGTCTACTTTGGAGAAAAGTCTGTTCCTGTCTTCTGCCCATTTTTTTTATTGGATTGTTTTTTGGGTGTTGAGTTTTATAAGTTCTTTATATATTTTGATACTAAGCCTTTATCAACTATGTCATTTGCAAATATCTTCTCCCATTCCATAGGTTGTACATAAGTTTTTTTGAATTAGCAATACCTGCTGAACTGAAGCACTCAGCACCTGCTGAACATCACAGCACTTCTTTGTGTTATTGTTGGCTTCCTAACAGTTGTTTCCAGTGGCTGGGTAATATTCTGTTGAGTTTCTTTATATTTCTATCATTAGGTATTTAAGTAGTTTCTGTTTTTTCCTATTCTGTCAGTAACACTAGGAAGTCTACAGGCTTTTTATATTCTAAAATTTGCCTTAGACTATAATACTGCCAAGAATTGGATATGTCAAAAGGAAAAACAAACACAAGTGTTCCTTCTGGATAGGGCCCTTTGTCCCAGATTTTCTTAGTCTGTCCCCTGTGTCATTCTTCCCAGGCATAAACAGTCTTATTTAAGTGCCTTCACCTCAGGGAAAAAAAAAAACTTTTCCAGATCGAGTTCTGTCTGGAGCATTGTTTTCTCTCATGCTGGTTTTTGGGGGTTGTCCTTGAGTATGTTTCACTTTTTGAGGCACCTTGTTTTGGTAGAAAGAGCATGAATCAACTTGTCATTTACCCTTGAGTCATACACTGCCTTGGTTTTCTCATCTCTAAAATGAGAAGAATACATTTCCATAAGGATTGTTGTGACCCTTAAAAAAGAATGACATCTATGAATCCGATGGAGATACAACCAAGGCTGTCATAAAATGTAACTTGAACCTTAATCAACACCCAAGTTCTTAACCAGATACTTTATAGAATGTTTTAGAGTACTGTTATCCAAGAGATGTCTTCGTTGGAATAGAAATGCTGTGCATTGTTCAGTATGGGAGTCACCAACCACATGTTGATTTTGAGCACTTGAAGTGGAGATACCACAACTGAAGAACTGAGTTTTTTATTATGTTTGATGAATTAAAACTTAACCAGCCATATGTAGCAAGTGCCTACAGTATTTGGGCAATATACTGGTAGGGAATATGTCCTTGCTTTTGTTAGCTTAATAATGAATACCCTCATAATGATGAGAATTTCTGTGTAAGGAAAGCCAGGACTACACCATGAAAACTGATGAAATACTCTGAGACTTAGAAGACTTTGATAAATTTCTCAGTCATGGTTGTTTAGGCAGATATATACTCTTAGCCCACATAAGGCTGGAACTGGCTTCATTAGAAAAGCCAACTAGGCCACCTTGATCTTGTTAGAGCCATGGTGCATTGCTACAACTGAGTGTATTGTCTGGAAAAAATGTAATACATGAATAGTTTATTGCAGGGTCAAAACTAAATACATTAATGAACCAAGTTTGGCTTACTGAATATAAAATCACTTTTAAAAAACTAAAAGGCACTGAATAAATTTTAGTGATTATGAGCTATGACAAACCATTTGAGTTGGTGTCCTGCTTGCTCAGTGAGGCATTCTTGTAGAGTTAAACTGATGGGTGAGATTTAGTTTACATTGTGAACAATATAATAATAGCAATTTTTGAGCCTAATTGCTAATAAAGTGAATAAACATCGGCTTATAAATGTTGCCATGTGATTCTGCAGTATCTCATGTGTACATACTTAAGAGAAGTTCATTTTCAGACATTCACATTTAGTCATATTTCTTTTTTTTAATTTTTTTAACATTTATTTATTTTTTGAGAGACAGAGACAGAGCATGAGCAGGGGAGGGGCAGAGAGAAAGAAGTCACAGAATCCTAAACAGGTTCCAGGCTCTGAGCGATCACCACAGAGCCCGACACGGGGCTCGAACTCACGAGCTGTGAGATCATGACCTTAGCTGACATCAGACGCTCAACCGACTAAGCCACCCAGGTGCCCCAAGTCATATTTCTAATTAATAGTGTTGCATTTTATAAATGCTGGAAATTATTCCTTTAAATTTAACAGTTAATTTTAGTGCTATCAATTCATACTTGTAATTGAGATGTGGGGAAAAAAGCAGGCATGACGTTGTATAAAATTACTATAAAATATTGACTTTTATTTGTGAAATTTATCACAAAGTTTTGTTAACTATATGTAAACCTCTGATAATGTATAGTAAATGGTCAATTCTAAACCTATTAATATAAAATGGAAATTATAATACAGATTATCAGTGAAAGGGGAAAACATACCTAATAATAACACTTTTTGACAGTATTTTAACTTTCGTAACGCATTATAAAAGCAAAAATAAGTAATTTATTTCAGAATAATGACATGTTCCTCATTTAAGTGTTTGTTTTCCTTATTAGAGTCACTGTCTTAATTTACTGTTTGACTATATGATACTGGAGGAATCAGGCTTTGGACACAAGTAGCTTGCCTCTAATTCTCTTGCCACAAATGTCAGTTTTATGTGCCAAATTATGTTACACTACCCACTTACCCAAACACTAATCTAAGCATTGTCGTGTAAGTGTTTTGTAGATGTTCCCAGTATCTACAATCATGTGACTTTCTGTAGAGGAGATTAGCCTTCATAATCTGGGTGGGCCTCATCAAATCAGGTGAAAGGCCTTAAAAGTGGATCTGAGCTTTTCTTGAGAAAGGAAATTCTTCCTAGGAATTGTGGCTTCTACGGGTGCCCAAGAGTTCCAGCCTGCCCTTCCTGAAAGCTTGTGCTATGATTTTGAACTTGCCTAGGCAGCCCTCACAATTGTGTAACCCAGTTCCTGCTGATCGTGTTTCTCTGGTGAAAGAAACCCTGACTGATAAACCTGCCATGCACAATCACTGCCAGGAAGCTCCCCAGGGAGAGTTTGGTCTAGGCATCAGTGCTGTGCACAATCCCAAAGCGATGACACCTGGAGGCTGTCAGTCACCTATACTCTTTCCAGCAGCTTCTCTCTTGAAAGGAAATCAGAGCAACAAATGCTAATGGTTGCCACATACTTTTATAAGGATTACCTAAAATCCACAAAGTGTTAAATCCAGGGATTTCATTGCAGGACCTATGTTACTTGAATTCTTTCTGAAACTCCATTCTCCTTCATCCTCAGAGTCACTGCTGTCCCTAGTTTTCTATTCTTCGCAAATCTCTTAATGACGGATCTTACTTTAATCCTTGTTATATTATGTTTTAGTTTGGGATTCCCTAGAAGCAGACCATGAGACAGGGATTTGAGTGCAGGTAGTTTGTTTAAGTGGTGAGCACAGGTGCTAACCAGCAGCGGAGTGAGAAAGTGTGATTTCGATGCAAGGAAAGTTTAAAAAAACAAAAAGGTAGTTTTTAAAGCTAGTTATCACAGTGGATAAATGAAGTTTAATATAGCTAGAGAACTCTGGGAGCTGTAGGACAACACCTCAGAGTTATCCCATCCAAAGACGTTAGGGAGATGGAGTATTTATCCCTCAGTTTCCCAGCAGTTGTGGTAAATGGCTGCTTGTAGGTAGGTGCCTGGTTATCACCATTAACACCCTTAAACCTCCATCATCCTCTGCATACAGGCAGAGTGGGCTCCAGAGGCCAGAGAGAACCCTCAAAATCACAGTTGCTGGCAGCTGGAAACTTGCTCATATGCACTGAAATGTCCCATGATGTGGGTGGGACAATAGAAGCATCTGCTACATAACTATCAACACATGGCACAGAGTAGATCCTAAAGTCTGTTTAGTGAATTATTGAATGACTACAGACATGGAAAAGAACTGCCATATTTGTTGGAGGGTTTATTTGAGGTCCCATGTAGAACTGCCATTAGCTCTTGGCCAATCTGACTTTCAAAGTGAATGATGGATACAGATCTGAGATTCTGAATCTTCCGGGGTCTGCTAGTTCACACTCACCGTCAAATTTGCCTTACTTTAAAAAATGTACACCTTGAAGAAAATTGTTCCTTTCTGCCCCCAACTTTTTGGAATACTCGGAAGAATATGCAATAAAACTCTAACCATTTTATGATAGTAATAAAGTAAAAAGTTATATTCTATCTATGATCATAGTACAAGCTATTTTAGGACAAACTATAAGAAAAGGGAAACAAGAGTATAGAGCTTTGGTAACTTCCTCCATAAATTTTCCTAAAGAGAGAATAAATGATACCTGACCCAACTATTTTAAGACTGCAGCGTTCTTTCAGTGCACATTCGTACTACCTTGTCATCATGCTGACAGAATTTGCTAAACAAGTACTGCTTAAGCAGATTTCACATTACTAAGAGAAAAAGACAACCCATACTATGAAGCATTAAATTGCCTGTTGGTAATATTTACAAAATTGATTTGTGTTGCTTGAGATCCTAGAGGCAATGTGGAAACTTTGTAGCACTCTGATAGAAAATAAACCTTTTATCTTGCTGCTCTGTGTATTTCCTTCCCTATGGTCATCAGAGATTTTTTGACTAGTTGAGTTCTTCATATTTCTGCAGCATACAAAGATCTTAGACGAGTGTGTAAATCGTTCAATAAATATTATCTGTTATTATTGCAAATGGATTGAATCCATTTTCAACCTTGTAAAATTCATAAGAGTGGTCCCAGGATTGTGTTCATGGTGGAATAAAGAATATGGCAGCGAATATACATGTAGCTCCTGAATCAGATTGTGGGTATTGAGATAATTACCATACACGTAGCAACAAGGACACAAGTGTATCCTTTAGCAGTGCCTTTCACAGATCCCTGGGGGAAAAAAAAAAAAAAAAACCAACACTGATCTTGAATACACCATTACATCTTCTATGTCCCGTTTCTATTTTAGTTGCTTTAGTTTTAGTAATGGAAATGGCCATATGCTCTCTCCCCAAATGGGAAGAAGGATACAAGTGTGTCTTGTCCATTACAACCACACCCGCATAGGTTAAGGAGAATAAACAAAGAATTTCTGACCAAAAAAGAACTCTCTTTCTTGCCTTTTTTCTGAAAATGGCTGATCAGATTCACAGTGTCTCTGTCCATCAAGTTCCTTTAAAAAGCCTGGTATATTCACATGACTTTTGGTGAAGAATGAAGGGTCTGGATACAGGCCTGTGTGATTTAAAATCCTGATTCTGCCAAGTTTATCCTCTGAGTCACCAAGAGCACATAATTGAAGTTCTCAGAGTCTCAGTTTCTTAGTCTGCAAAATGCACATAATGCCAGTACAGAATCAGTAGTAGGGTTGCTGTTGGGGTAAAAGGAAATATTCACAGTAACATGTGGCTTACCTTAAATTTTAAAACTGATAATTGATACATTTTTAAAGCCTTATGTTTCTCCTATTGTCTTCAATGACTACAGATGACACCTCTGTACCATGCTTAGGAAAATAATCCTTATGTTTTTAAGCATATAATTTAAAAACTTGACATCCCTGAAATTCTTTTCCGAAGAAGACAGAGAATTGGGACAACCTTTTGTTAATGACCAACAGTAATATTAATTTCCTTCAAGAAAATTTAGATAAGAAAGAAACCCATATTGTATGATTGCACATATCCTGCTGGGATTTCATATTAAGTTATTAAGTATTTCCCATTAACTTGAGAAATTTAAATGGACCATGAGGCAATATTCTTGACTATTCATTTAGTAAAAGCTTTGCTCTATCACTGTAAAAATATAATTCCATTTCAATGTCAATTGTTGTGAGATATTTAATTTCTTATCCTCCCCAAAGAAAACATATATCTAGTGGACAGAAAGCCTCATTAAACTCTGAAATTAAATCTCAGTTGTGAACAAGTCAGCTTAATCCCATCTCCATAGTAGTTTCATTTTCAAGGGTTTTATAAATAAGTTTTCATCTTAGCAATGATACATATACTTAGTGTATGATTATTCACATGAGAATAGATATTAATGAACAATATTAACAGAAAATGTCTACCAAATACTAAAGGCAAAAGAAAAATCATTATTTCCAACCAGGCATTCTCAGAGACTAACACATGAAAAGACATAGTTTGCTTCCACCAGTAATCATGACACAACAGCATTTATTTTACTTCGCGGAGGCAAAGAGGAGGGGTAGCAAGGTTCCCTGGAAAGGGTGTAAATTAAAATAATTCTCGGAGTCTTCGGGCATGATCTCCTGGGTGGCTGGGTGTGGGCATCATTGTCAAATTCTTCCAACTATTTTTCAAAAATTGTAATTGCATACCACTGTCATTTAGATGTTCGTTTCACATTTAGACTTTAAATGACATTATTTGTTCATGTCTCTAGTTTTGAATATTTTTTTGTTTTGTTTCCTCTGACTATCGTGATCCAGGAGAGGGCATGCTTCTTTATATTGCCACAGGGATTAAACCGTACAGAATTGGCTACTGAGATCCCTGTTAGGCCTGAGTACAATAGATTAGTGTTTCTGGTGTATGAAATTTTATACCTCAAATATCTCCCATTCTGCTCAGTGTTGCTTATAAAATGTAATCTTTCTTGTATTAGTGATAATGGTTAACATTTATATGGCTTTTACAGTGATTTACATATGTATTTACTTATTTAGTGTTATGTGATTTACATATATTCACTCATTGAACCTTTAGGTTGTCCAGTGAATAGATAATGTTTTTATCCCCATTTTACATATTTGGAGACTGTGGTAACAAGAGAATCTTCAATTTGCCCAATGTTGCTTTAACTATAGATGGAAAAATATAATAAAAATAAAAGTAAAAAATAAAGGTAACAATATCATTAGTAAGAGAGTATCGATAGCTACCATTTACTGAATTTTCATGTAAGAACTATTTCTTATTACATTTAAATCTCCCAATATTGCTATATAGCAAACCTTGTTTCCTTTTCCTTTCCAGAAAATAAGTTCAGAGAAGTAAATGCATTTTCTGCAGGTCCCACAGCTAAGTTAGTGGCATAATTGGAATTGAAATGTGTGCACTTCTGACTCTAACACTGGTGCTCTTTCAATTATAAGGCATTATTTCTCAAGGAATCATATCAGGAAGGGCAGTAACTCATCAGCATAATTTACAGCTCGAGTAACCAAAATTGAATAATTTTTTTTGGAATAAGATTTCATGGCAATGTGGGAAGAACCCTCACAGAGTCCTGATACTCTGTATTTTGTGGCCATTAGAGAATAAATGACTTTTTTTTTCACTAATGTTTAGTTCAGCTCTGGTCTACTTATATGTATATTTAGATAGGAAGTGGTTTTTAAGATGAAACACCTTGTTGAAGTTTTTGATTTATTCTCCTGCTTGTCTTTTTAGATTTCTCATTTATTTTTCTTGACATGAAATGAATGTCTTTTACCTATTTCAAAATCAGTTTATATTTTCAATTTAATGCTACTAACTGCCATTTGTTGTCGCATTGAACCAGGAGCCAAGAGGTGTATATTCTCCTCATCGATCACTATTGACTTACTGGCTACGTGATGCCGAATCCTCCAAATGACAAGTAGATAAGTTTTGAAATTGTGCCAATATTCTATCCACACTGTAACATTTCTTTATTTAAGAAATGCTAAACAATTGACAGGTTTTCATTTTTGTCTGGTTGACAACATGTAACCTGTCATTTGAGATAGTGAAAGACTAATTTCCATCTACTTAATCAGCATTAAACAGGTATGGAAGTCACACAATACCTTTAAGAGTTTTGGCTCAAAGCATAAGAGACTCTTAAAAACCGAGAACAAACTGAGGGTTGATGGGGGGTGGGAGGGAGCTGAGGGTGGGTGATGGGCATTGAGGAGGGCACCTTTTGGGATGAGCACTGGGTGTTGTATGGAAACCAATTTGACAATAAATTTCATATATTGAAAAAAAAAGAGTTTTGGCTCTGAGATGCCATATAAGTAGAGAAATAGTGAATCATTTCCTGTACTAATTCTGAACATAGACATACATACTATCAAGTAAAAATACATGCTCTGGTCAAGGCCTGACATTTTGTGCTATAAACAGTAAAGCAAACAGTAATATTGCCTGGAGTTTTAACTTTGATTCTATGTTGGCATGAACTCATTTCAACTGTTAAAATATCCAGTATTCAGTACTTAGCATTTTGCTAGAAGAGGGGAACAAAAAGTGAGAAATTTCTAACTTACCAATGAGATTTACTTGTTAACTTTACCTTCAATTTAGTTCTTTTTAAACTGTCTAATCTTCCTCCTGTTGTAAGTAATCCCTCCATGCCCAAGTTCTGATTTTATTTACTTCCCTCAGTAACATGTGACAAAATAGCTCTTTTTGAGGGAACTGTGGCCTTGGTTGCATTTTGTTTAGTAATTGGTTCATGAATTATTAGTAATCAATTTCTTCCCTACTGCACTCAGTTAAAATAAATCCAGATAAATTATATATGTAGATATTAATGTTTGTATTAATAACATGGTGGCAAATTTTATTTAAAATTACAAAATAGAGACTTGTCACATAATTTGCAGGCTCAAATTTTTGTATGGAATCGGGTAGGAAAGGGCACCTTCTCCGAGTTCAAAATAAAAATTCTATGGCATCTTAAGTAGCTGCTTTTAGGTGAGCATATATCTTGATAAAGACAAAACAAACAAACAACAAAAAACCAAGGGGGAAAAAACTTAAAAAGGAAATGTGCCTGCAGAGAAAGAGTAGGGTAATCATTATTTAGCTAAGTGACATTGATTAGTTGCATCTCCTTGTAAATATGTCCAAATAAACTCGAAACAGGATAGGTGACAAAAGAAAGCTGAACAGGTTATTTTTCAAGCTGATCGTGTAACCAAAGCAAAGCCAGTTTGCTCCTTGATGAGTAAGAAACTGCAACCTGTTGAGTTGTTGCGCAAAGAAATTTTTATTTGGAGCAAATAAGCAGATCACAGGGAATGGCTTCCAAAGCCCATGACTCCCTGAGAAAGGGTGAATGGATTCCTTTTGTTGAGGTTTAGGATGAAGTTTTAGGTAGGGAAGCCTGGTCATCCTATGAAGAGGCTATGCATTAGCCTTAAGGAAACATGGCTCTATACACATTGTATGTTATGTAAATGAGGCTGAGGCAGAGATTTTAGTAGTATTATGAGGTAAAGGTGATTGCAGGTCATTCCAGAGGTCACCCCACAGTCCATCAGCATAGGTGTGCCATTCGGGTGTAACACAAATGGTCTAAGTGGTGTGGACTGGCAGGAGGTCTTGTCAGGTTAGTCTCCATCACCTGAGGGGTGGTTTGGGGTTTCATTTGCCTGAGTCCAGAGGAAAACCCAAGGGAAGCGCTTAGGGGAAAATGTAAGATAATGGTTAGTGAGTATGAGGAGGTGAGTGGTCAAGGCCAGGTCTTAGGGTCTAGCTGGTGACAGTAGGACTGTTCAAAAGAAGCCTGGACATTATAACACACAGAACAAAGGACTTGCCTCTTTCAGAAGGGAAGTTGTCCACCTCCCAACAGGAAATAAATATTCAGACTTAAATAGATTGGTGTTGAAAACCCACCTCCATGCCTCAGAGCCAATGTACAACACGAAGACAGAGTTGGGGATAATAAGGAACAACAGCTTTATTGCTTTGCTGGGCAAAGGAGGTTGCAGCAGGCTCTGGCCTTCAAAAACTGCAAACATGCCCAGAGGAGAGGGTGGGGGTGGGGGCCAGTGAATTGAAAAATACAAGACCTAGCTGGTTTTGACAAAAGTTGTGTACTTGATATCACCCTCCTTTGTCACATCTTTAGGCTGATAGCTGATGAAGTTTGGGAGCAATGGTGGGGTGGTCTGGAGCCGAAGACCAAGAAAGAATCTTTGAAGATGTCTTTGGTGCAAAGCGGTGTTTTTATTAAAGCACAGGGACAGGACCCGTGGGCAGGTGGAGCTGCACTGGGGTTGTGATGGGTAACTCATTCTATACCCTTTGGTTGGGAGGGGGTCAGGGATAGAGTAAGTATCTAAGCAATTTTAGAATCAAGGTTTCCAGGACCTTGAGGGGCTAGCTGTTGTTAGGGAAACACCATTTATCACCATTTAATAAAACCTCAGTCGTGAGACCCTTTAGATGTGTATGCAGGGTGTGGGGGACACGCCTGGGTGGCTCAGTCGGTTGAGCGGCCGATTTCGGCTCAGGTCATGATCTCAGGATTCATGGGTTCGAGCCCCATGTCAGGCTCTGTGCTGACAGCTCAGAGCCTGGAGCCTGCTTCAGATTCTGTGTCTCCCTTTCTATCTGCCCCTCCCTTGCTCACAGTCTGTCTCTCTCTGTCTCAAAAATAAATAAACATTTAAAAAAAAAAAAAGATGTGTATGGGGGACCGTAAGCTTGGAGTACAATTGCCAGCATATGTCTTGGGGCAGTTGAGGTAAAGGAAGTAGACTTACAGGATCCTCGAGGTTGGGATGTTAAGCTAAGGTTCTCTTTTGCCCCCACCAAATTGTCATCCTTGAGGCAGCAGAGCTCCTAGGGGAAGGTCGCTCTGCTGGTCTCAAGGACATGTCAATGAGCTGTAGGCAGTAAGGGAATTTAATTTTACATTTGCCTTAGTTTTCCACATCACCATGGCAAGCACTTAAACCCCTTTCCTTTGCTCTGGGCGGGAGTATCCGAGGAATGTCACACATATTCCACCAGGGGGCGGGATGTGTGCCAGCCTGTATTTTGCCCTCAGTTTGCCCCATACTCTCTCATCAGTAACAAGTTCCTGAAATAAGAGGCTGAGAAGAGAGGAGGGGAGGTTTGCAGAAGAGAGGGAAAAGGTTACTTTAAAATCCAGCTTCACCAAAGCACTAGTGCAGCCATTTTGATTTTTATTCAACTTTATACTTTTAAGTGGTTTTAAGATTTCTCTCCCAAAAGTCTTACCGCTTAGACCGAACAGGTGCTTGTTTCTCCTCATTCTTGGAAAACTGTGATATGATCAACTTCTAATTTTTTTATCTGATAATCATTGAGTAACATCTCCTTTTTTCCTCCAAGTTTGAGTATTTTATGTTATATTTATTATTTTTTGTATTTGTTGCGTGGGGTGGGGGAGGGGAGGGAGGGGCAGAGAGAGAGAACCCCAAGCAGGCTGTACACTGTCAGTGCAGAGCCTGACAAGGGGCTAGAACTCACAAACTGTGAGATCATGACCTGAGCCCAAATCAAGAGTTGGACGCTCAACAGACTGAGCCACCCAGGTGCCCCTCCAAATTTGAGTATTTTAGTTTTTAGCAATGGGTACCAAATCACCTGAAGGTAAATTTCTTCCAAGTAGCTACTCATAATTTGCTTCTCTTCTCAACAGAAGAGGCAAAATCTCCTTTTATAATATGCATGCTTTTTTATTATTTGATAACACTGATGAGCATCTTTTCCTACACTAATTATCTACTCTGTGCCCATTTTCCTGTTGATATCTAGGCATTGACTATTGTGCATCTTAATACCTTGGTATCCTAACCATTGTAAATAACTTTATACTGCTACATATGATGTTGTTGAGGAGGAATACTTTTCTCTACCCTGTGGTCCTTCTAACTGGACTCCGAATCAAATTGGCATGACACAGGTGAACAGGAGAAGATAGATAAAGTTTAGTTTTGTACATATGGGGAATCCACCCAGATGTGAGATTCCAAAGACAGTGAGGAGTGTTCTTCTTAGACAATAAATATTTAGTTTTCAGATAATTAAATCTATGTAAATTTAATCATTAAAGCTTTATTTTTATATTATTTAAGAAGTCTTAATGAATTCTCACAAAGAAAAAGATATTCTCTTACAGTTTCTTCTGTTCATTTCAGAAGTTTAACTTGCACAATGAAGTCCTCTATCCATCAGGAGTTGTTTGTATATGCATTTTATTTTCAATATTTTTGGATCCATATTGGTAGATACTTTGGTACCTTTTAAATATTTCAGTCATAGTGCTCTGTGTTTAAAAGTGCTAGGGAAACACACTTGTATTTCAAATACCGTTATATTTGGATCATTTTCTCTAATTTTTTTCTGCGTTATTTTTCTCATTTGCCTATAATTGCACAGTTTGACCAAATTGTTTACCTGCCCTTTCTTAGGTTAGTTTCTCTGACTCATCACTGTTGTTTCTGTGGCATATTCTGAGTTGAACTCGGGGGACAAGGAAATAAGTTAGTTTGCTATGTAATTAGGAAAAAGATGTTGTTGCCCCCTTCTAGATTCCTCTTTAGACCTGAAGCACTGGTTCCCTCAGTGGCTGGAAGTGTTGGCTCTTGACACTTAACAAGTGAGTTCCTCCATCCCTGAGAATTGTCAGAGGCCAAAGGGAGCTGCCTCTCCAAGGTCATGTCCCAATCTAGGACAGCCTAGTGGCTGTATTTGAAAAATTAATTTACATGAACTTTAGCTATCAAAGTTATTAAAACTTAATTTTCTTTGTTGCAAACATTTATCAGCTGGTTGTCTTTTGATGTGATTCGAAGTGGGGTTTGAGAGCAAACATTCAAGAAAGAATTCTTGAGACGATTTTGATACAAAAAGGTGGTTTTAGTAACTATTGGCAAGGGCCGGACTCATGGGCAGAAAGAGCTGCTCTGGGATGTGAGGAGGGAATGATGACATACTTTTAAGTTGGGAGGGGTAGAGAGAAAGCAAGTTTCTAGAAGGATTTTCATATGTTTAAGAAGACTTAAAGGATCCTGGAGGCCTAGCTATTGTCAATCTAAGGTGGTTTTTCCCCTGTAGCAAGGCATTAACATTAAGACATTTGGGAGTTCCCCAGAGGAATGTCACATTCTTGGAGCCTCAAGTGTTTGCCAATGGGCTGCAATTTATAAGGAAATTTAATGTTATCTACATATCTTTTGCCTTTGTTCTCTACATCATCTTTTACTTTTAAGATATTTGGGACAGATTAAAAATATTTAATACATTTTAAAATATTTGATAGGTTCAAGAGAATGTATACTTATATGTGCCTGTATGTAAGTTTTAATTATAATATAATGAATTCTCCTGAACTTGAGACTCAAATCCAAAATGAGAACTTGTTGGGGAAATATAATTAAAATCAAAATCTCCTGCCAACACAGAAAACCTCTCCAACAGGGCAGAAGAGAAAGAAAGCGGTTTTACTATTGAGTTAAGTGTTAAATCCGAATGTGATGTGCGTCACAGGGCATCCACTAAAGAGGTTGCAAAGGCAGAAAGAAATCTCACCCTTTTATATAACCAAGTATATACAACCCATTACATCCATGTTCTCAAGTGAAAAATTAACCAGTCCTCAGGTACGAGAACTTGACAGCAGCATTTGTCACACATAGTTCATCCTAAATTCACTTGGTAGATGGGAGTGACCATCTGGCTTAGCTAATTGGTTTTATCCAAAGAATGAATAAATTTCTCATATCTTTATTAAAGGTAGTTTTGGAGCAAAGCTCCTGCTGAAATTAGACTTCTGGTCTCCCACGGAAAATGGGAGATAGGCATGCTATTTTCTTTGATGATTACTTTTCAGACATGGCTCCCAAGTCGTAGAAGGAAGATATTCTTGGACTGTAAAGCTGTAAAGAAGCTTATTTAGATTTTTAATAGATTTATGTACATCTTAAAGAAACAGGGAAAGAATTTACAATTAAAACTTTCCTTAAAATATGCTCTGCAATGTGGCAGGGGAAATTTAATTTTTTTAATTTTTCTATTAGTATTTGCACTTACAAAGATACATAATGTGATACCTGTCAGCAATATATAATACCATTTTTTATATCCTTTCCAATAATTGATGTAGCCAGACTTCTTAATTTCTGCAAATACAACAGGTAGCAAACAGTATCTTTTCTTCTTCTTCTTTTTTTTTTTTTTTAAGTCAACTCTACCCCCAGCATGGGGCTTGAATTCATGACCCTAACATCACAAGTCACATGCTCTACTGACAGAGCCAGCCATGCTTCTCTGGGAAATGGTATCTTGTGTGTCTTTATCAGATACTTTTTATAAGCCACTTGAGATTTTCTCAACCTCACCTGCTCTTACTCGTGTTACTACATAACCAGTGTGGCCTTCTAGCATTCTCAAGCAAGCAAAAGTAATAGTACTTGCCTCTTGCCCTTGTTAAACCTGGGGATTACCGGTTGATGCCAAGAAGTAGGATGCTCTGGAATTCTGCTCTGTGGCCATGCATATGGACCATGGGATATACTTTGAATAGGGGATATGATAAATGGAGAGTACATTTTTTCACTCCCCAGCCATCTCTTCCAAGGTGGATTTACCTAAGACATAATGAAACACCTTCTCAGAAGAGAATCCTATAGGATAATCAGTCACACTTAGCTGCAACCAAGTCATCAATACACCCTTATCTTGGCTCTCCTTCCCTTTCTGTTTTATTCTGTTTGTCCCTCACTCCTGCTTCTTGGGATTGCTTTCTCTTGTAAAGTAGTAGCTGAGGGACTCAGGTTAAGATATGATCTTAATTTTCCATTTTGCTGATTACATAGTCTGTATTCATCATAATTATTGAAAAGTTGTTCGTGTGTTTTGTTTGCTTTTATTGAGAGGAGATATGGTGTTTATTGTTTTCACCTGGAGAAATAGGATTTCTTTACACATTCCAAACAGTAACAGTTAGTAAGTTCTGTGTTAAGATTTTTCTTCTTTCTGTTTGTTGCTTGTATTTTCTTTTTACTTTACTCATTTTTTTCTCATCGACAGAAATTTTGAATTTTCATTTGGTTGAATTAAGCAAACTTGTTTAGATAAATTATTTACTTTCCCTAGGTGAGAAATGTATAATACTGTATTTTCTTCTAATGACTTTCAAGGTTTGCTTTTTCACATTTATGTCTCAATAATATATTTTGTTAGTTTTTTTCCCTGTGAAACTCTTAGTAATTGTAAAAAGTATGTTTAAATTATGCTTTTATGTGTTCTGGATTATGTTTATCTCATAGAAAGCCAACTTGCTAACTTTGTATTATTTATAATGTTTGTAGCACTTCTGGGTTTTCTAAGGTAAAAATCACTTGTGCATAATGACAGGTTTTTTTGTTTGTTTGTTTTTTTGTTTTTTTTACATGCTAATACACACACACACACAATTTAAATTTCTTTTTCTATTTTACTGACCAGGATCACCGGTATAATGATTGGAATCAGTGCTTACCTGGCTTTCTTAATTTAATTGTTTCTGAATTTTAAGAGAATGCTTCTAATATTTTTTATTATAAGGGATGTTCGTTCAAGTGTTTTGGCTGATTCTATTTGTTGGGTTCAGGAGGTTCACTTATATTCCTGGTTTACTGAGTTTCTCAACTCAAATGGTGCCGAATTTTATAACATTGTTTTACATTATGAGGTCAAATTACTGCTTTTCTCCTGTTGTCTGTTGTGGAGAATGGTCTTTACATATATTCTAATGTTGAGCTATGATTGTGATCTTTCAATATATTCATTTTGGTTATATTATAATTATTCTCTATACCATACATTTTTCTAATACTTTGTTGGTGATTTCTTGCATGTATATTCATGAATGAGCCTCCCTAAGTGAATTTTGGTGGGGATTAAATTAAAGCAGTAAATTAATTTATGAAGAATCAATTGCAATATTCTGTGTTTCCACTGAGCCACAGATTTACTCTTTTTTTGTCAGCAGAATTTTGTCAAGTTATTCAAACATTTCTTCTTTTATATCCTTATTTTTATTTATTTATTTTTTTTGCTTGTAAAATAATTCTTGGGCGTAGCATGTGCTATTGTGTTTGCTGATGCTGTTGTTACTGTTAGGATATTGTTTGGTTTTGTGTTCGCTACTTGGAAGGGAATCTTTTTGTTTCTTTTTATTACTTAAAGATTATTGAAATTAAACCGGGAATCTGTTGATTTGTTTAAGACCTTTGTAAGCAGTTTGTCTTGATCAGCTGGTATTTCTAGATGTGAAACTATCATTGGCAAATGATTTACTGCTTCTTTCCAGCATTATATAATATTTTAACATTTTGTTTTATGTCTACCAGAACTTAAACCAGTTTTACATAGTGACCTGGAAGTTCTGCGTTTATTTTTACAATTTTTGATGTTTATGATTTTTAAAATAATATACTTGAATATATTTCTGTAACTATCCAAGTCAAGATTGAATGGCTTCTTTCGGGTTGGGCCTATATAAAACACAAATTACAATAGTCTTTCACATCCATTTCTTGTTGCATCCACTTTTTGCTATATATTTATACAACGGATGATTTGAAACTACATTGTTAATATCATCAAAATTAGTTTTGAAATTTGCATTCCATCTGACAACTATATTAGCTCAACAGCTTGATGTGATAACATAGGATGAACAAAGCATTCTGCAGGCAAAAGTAAATAGCAATGGGCTTAATTGAATCCAGCAACCAAATTGGAAGAAAAAGCAGGGCACCTGTAAGGTGACTTCTCCTGAAGTAGAGCTGCTGACAAGAGAGATGACATCTCCTGCATGAAACTCATAATCGTTGTTGAGGAAACTCACTTGTAGCATTCCAATGCAAAACATTTCTGGAACTAAAAAAGAGTATCAATGTACTTTTCTTAATTTTAAAATGCAGTAGATAAGTTAATGAAGAGAATAGCCACCTCTGAGAACCTATTGACCTGAGAAATTAAGTGAAGAAAACAGGACAAAGTATGCCTATATATGATCTGCAGAAAAATTAAAAGGAATAGAAGAACCATATCAAAGAAGATTTCCTTGGTTTGAAAAAAGATGCTTGCAGATTCAAAGGGCTCACTAACTCTTTTGGAGAATTGATGGAAAAGATAGGCATTTAGATAAAATTCCTAAATTCAGTGCGAGGAAAATAAAATGTACAAGTTTTTGGAGAGAAAGACAAGTTACTTGAAAAAGGATTAGACTGTCAATGAAATTTTTCATAAGCAATCTGGAAGCTTCAGATAGGGAAAAATAGTATGTGTCGGATGTGGAGAAAAAATGATTGTAACACAGAAAAATTTATACCTAGCTATGATGTAATTCACTTTCCAGGGTGAGCAATGGACATTTGTGGTTATACAGAAAATAATGGAACATATTACCCATCTACCTTATCTCAGGAAGCTACTAGAAAGATTATTCTAACCAAACAACAAATAGAACAGAACCTTCAAAACAGGGAGTGAGAAATAGGAGAGGAAACAGTAAATAATAAAAAACCAGAGGGGTGTCTAGGTAGCTCACTCAGTTAGGCATCTGACTTTGGCTCAGGTTATGATCTCACACCTCATGGTTTCAAGCCCTGTGTCAGGCTCTCTGCTGACAGCTCAGCCTGCTTCAGATTCTGTGTCTCCCTCTCTCTTCCCTTCCCCCACTCACGTTCTGTCTATCTCTGTCTCTCAAAAATAAACATTAAAAGAAAAAACCCATGACCTAGCCATATTTGTATGTAATTGGATTGTGATATTTGGAATGAAGATTTGAAATACAAATACTAAGTGATGACACTTAGTAGTAATGATTCTTGGCAAAGAAAAATGCTGCAAGGAAGAGACTAATCATAGTAAGGTATCAAAAGTACTAACCTATCTCATCAAAACCTAAGAGTGGGTGGAACTGCAAAGAAATTAACTGAAAGCATTCTAAGTAGGTCCTAAGAGTATGAAGCATTGAAAGAAGTAAAAATGTCCAAAATGTTTCATTGTACTGGAGGAAGGAGTAAATTCAAGAAGCATGGTCAGCATTTTCTTTTGGTATATTTTAAGATAACTATATGTTTGACTCTGAGCACAGAAGACATACTAGTAGAATGATAAGAGCCAGTATAAGGTCCAATTAACAAAGGAAAGAAATGGTATTAATAGTAGTGTAGCCAATCCAGCAAAAAACTAAGAAAAAATAAAGAAAAAAAAATAATGGATAAACATAAAGTGAGATGGATGGAACAAAACCCAGAACATATATTAAATTACATGTATAGCAGATGAATCCCGCTTTTGAAAGAGAAACTTGAGGTTGGACTGCAAAGAAAGTCTTTAGGTGTATGTCATTCTGGACTTGATTTCCTCTTCCATACACCTATCTGCCTCTAAACTTATAAAATCATTTTTTACTTTATTATTCATATTTTTCAGATATCTGCAGCACATTCTTTTTTTTAAAATTTTTTTTAACGTTTATTTATTTTTGAGACAGAGACAGAGCATGAACGGGGGAGGGTCACAGAGAGAAGGAGACACAGAATCTGAAACAGGCTCCAGGCTCTGAGCTGTCAGCACAGAGCCCGACGCGGGGCTTGAACTCACGGACCGCAAGATCGTGACCTGAGCCGAAGTCGGACGCTTAACCGACTGAGCCACCCAGGCGCCCCATGCAGCACATTCTTGAATGATATATTTTCTAGAATAGCTTTGTATTATTTTGTTTACTTAACAAATCATCGGGTTGTTTTAATTTTAATGTATTTATATTTTAACTAAGGAGAATAGAAATATTTGCTATTTAGATTTGTATTTTTAGGAACTCAGTATTTCTATTGGTTCACCAAAGATTTTTTTATACCTTTGAATAGAAGTTTTGTTTTTTTTATACTTGTTGTACTTTTCTTGATAAATATTTTTCTTGAGATATTATCTTATAGATTGCTGTTTGTTTTTAAATTGCATTTTTTATTATGGTAAAATGCATACAACATAAAACTTAGAATGTTATCCATTTTTTAAATGTACATTTCAGTGGTTTTAGTACATACAACCATCACCACCAATGGATTGTAACCATTACCACCAATGGATTACTATTTAAAAATTAATATTTTTAGGGGCGCCTGGGTGGCTCAGTCGGTTAAGTGGCCGACTTCGGCTCAGGTCACGATCTCGCAGTCCGTGAGTTTGAGCCCCGCGTCGGGCTCTGTGCTGACAGCTCAGAGCCTGGAGCCTGTTTCAGATTCTGTGTCTCCCTCTCTCTCTGCCCCTCCCCTGTTCATGCTCTGTCTCTCTCTGTCTCAAAAATAAATAAACGTTAAAAAAAAATTAAAAATTAATATTTTTAAAATTCCAAATAGATGAAAGACCTAAATGTGAGGCAAGAAACCATCAAAATCCTAGAGGAGAAAACACACAGCAACCTCTTTGGGTTTGGCTGCAGCAACTTCTTACTGGACATGTCTCTGAGGGCAAGGGACATAAAAGCAAACATGAACTATTGAGACCTCATCAAGATAAAAACCTTCTGCCCAGCAAAGAAAACAGTCAACAAAACTAAAAGGCACCATTAGGAATGGGAGAATATTTTGCAAATGACATATCTGATAAAGGATTAGTATCTAAAATCTATAAAGAACTTGCCAAACTCAACACCAGAAAAACAACTAATCCAGTGAAGAAATGGGTAGAAGACATGAATAGACACTTGTCCAAGGAAGACATCCAGATGGCCAACAGACACATGAAAAGATGCTCAACATCACTCATCATCAGGGAAATACAAATCAAAACTACATTGAGGGGCGCTTGGGTGGCTCAGTCGGTTAAACGTCCGACTTCGGCTCAGGTCATGATCTCGCGGTTCGTGGGTTCAAGCCCCGCATCGGGCTCTGTGCTGACAGCTCAGAGCCTGGAGCCTGTTTTGGATTCTGTGTCTCCCTCTCTCTCTCTCTCTGACCCTCCCCCATTCATGCTCTGTCTCTCTCTGTCTCAAAAATAAATGTTTAAAAAAAAAAAAAAACTACATTGAGATACCACCTCACATGGGGCAGAGTAGCTAAAATTAACAACTCAGGAAACAACAGATGTTGGCAAGGATATGGAGAAATGGGAACCCTTTTGCACTGTTGGTGGGAATGCAAAGTGTTGCAGGCACTCTGGAAAACAGTGTATAGGTTCCTCAGTTAAAAAATGAATTACCCTATGACCCAGCAATTGCACTACTAGGAGTTTATCCAAAGGATATAGGAGAGCTGATTCATAGGGGCACATGTACCCCAATGTTTATAGCAGCACTATCAGCAATAACCAAAGTATAGAAAGAGCCCAAATGCCCATCAGGTGATGAATGGATAAAGAAGAAGTGGTATATATACATATGCCATGGAATACTACTCAGCAATGAAAAAGAATGGAATCTTGCCATTTGCAACAAAGTAGATGGAACTGGAGGGTATTATGCTAAGTTAAGTCAGAGAAGGACAGATGTATGTTTTCACTCACATGGAATTTGAGAAACTTAACAGAAGACCATAGCAGAAGAGAATGCAAAATAAGTTACAGAGAGGGAGGCAAACCCTAAGAGACTTTTAAATACAGAGAGCAAACTGAGGGTTGGTGGGGGTGGAGGGTGGGGGGGGGTGGGAAAAATGGGTTATGGGCATTGAGGAGGGCACTTGTTGGGATGAGCACTGGGTGTTGTATGTAAGTGATGAATCACAGGACTCTATTCCTGAAGCCAAGACTACACTCTATGTTAGTTAACTTGACAACAAATTATTTAAAAAATAAAAAATAAAAGTAAAAATTAATATTTTCAGTTATATTTTTGAATGATCTCTTTGTTGCATGGATTAGAATTATTGGTTCTATATTAATTTCATAGCCAGTAGCCATATTTCATTTGCTAACTTTTTAAGCATTTTTCATTTGTTTCTCATAAATATTCTAAGTACATAATGAAAATATAGTGTCTCTTTTCCAATGTTTAAACCATTGGGAAAGGCAGTCTCCTGCCTATAGTCTTTCCACCCCCACTTAGCTGCTTAAGGATGGGCCTTGGGTCTGGAACATTCCCTTACTAAGAGATAGAGTCCACACAGCTTGTGCCCAGCTTATCACCTTGTGTGGGAATATTTTTCCTTGTTTCAGACTCAATGAGTACTCTTTTGTCTCTGATGAAAGTGTGTGCGTCATATGGCACCTAGCCAATCCCACTGTTATATCTGCCCTCTGAGAGGAAGGGACAGGGTTCCCTCCACTGTGGCATCAGAAGTCTGTGCGTAGGCGAAATGCCCTGCATCTGGCCACGAGGAGAAACCTACTGACCATAGGGGACTGACACCCACCATCGAAGCTGACTTTGCTGTCTCCCTTCTCTGTGTAAGTAATAGTAGTCCATCCAGTTCTTGACGGCAGTGGTTTTTTTTTTGTCAATTCTCATACCAAGATGCAGTGGGCAGAAGTGTTTACAGTAATCCCCTGGGATGGCATGGTGGTCTGCACCTTTGGGATTGATAACTGGTGTATGTTACTCTGGCCAAGATAGAGCTCTCCTGCATTTTTGAACTGGCTGCATTTGCAGTGGTAACAATGATAAGCATTGTCCTCTCCACCTGAGAGCAATGGAAAAACATTGAGGATTTCAACCAAGGTCATTGCCTTTGTTTCATTTGTCTTCATTTGTTTTTTAGATATTCCAGTTATTTGTAGATTACTGCTTTACACTCCAGTCTTCATATCAGTCATCTCTTTTTTTTTCTTTTTTGCATCATTCTTTTTTTCTGACTTTTTGGGAGAACATCTATGCTTCATCCTCTACATCAATCCTAATTTGCACTTTCTTCTTTTTTTTAATTGCTTTGTTTATTTTAAGAGAGATAGCTGGGGAGGGGCAGAGAGAGAGAAGCCCAAGAAGGTACCACACCATCAGCGTGGAGCCCAATGCAATGCTCAGACCCACGAACTGTGAGATTATGATCTGAGCTGAAACCAAGAATCAGAAGCTTAACTCATCTAGCCACCCAGGGGCTCTGTAGTTTGTACTTTCTAATGTGAGTTTTAATTTTGCTTTTTCCTTTCTTGTCTTCTCCTCAGCTTTCCTTATTTTTATTATTTCAGTTTTCTCTTAGAGTATTATTTCACTTTACTGACTTTTCATCCTAGTCTGTTCTTAAGATTCCTGGTTCCCCTTTGATAAAGAGTAATGCCAGGTAGAATAACTTAAGGGCTTTTTAAAAATACCCAAACTGAGGCCCCTACATAGACCTCCTAAAATCAGAATCCATGTTTAAAAGGTCCCAGTTGATTAATATGCACTTTAGAGTTTGAGATGCACCACCTTCCTATTTTATTGATAGTACATACCATCTTTTAACATACTATATAACTAATTATCTTTATTGTCTAACCTCATTAAGATGAAAACTTCATGTAGGTAACAATTTTTTAAAGTTTTGTTCACTGATGGATCCCTTTTCTCTAAGATGGCATCTGGTTTACAGTAGATATTCAGCAACTATCTGATAAATCAATGAAAAATTTTAAATAAGACCTAAAACTCTATTCTTGATAAACATAATTATCCTTACTTCTCATACTTAGAGCATAAGATATGGGGGAGGAAAAATAATTTTCCTTCTTCCTTTATAGGTTCTTGGCTGAGGTGCCCATATAATAAAAGACAGGTTAACAGGAGAAAGAGAAATAGAAGTTCAATAACATGTATACCTCCTATATATCTGGGAGAACCCATGAAAACTGAGTCCCTGAAATGGCCCAAGTGACCACCTTAAATGTCATCTTCACTTAAAGACAAAAAATGTATAAGGGGGTCAGTTATGGGAGGTTACCAGGGAAAGCAGGGAAAGGTTGTTAAGCAGATTTAAATTCTTGCCTTCTAAGTAGTGAATGAGGAATATGGCAGAGCAGTAGGAGGACCCTAGGTTTGCCTTGTCCCATGAATACAGACGGATAACTATCCACTCATGGTAAATACCCCAGGAATCAGCCTAAATCCTTGCCTATTCATTGATAACAGTTTCTAGAGATTTAGACTCATCCTTTTCTTCCTATTACAGAGAAAGAGATAGCCTTATAAATGATTTCATTTATAAATACAAATTTCGCTTACAGAAGGGTAACTTCTCAGTTTTCAGAGCTTTTCCATTATCTGATATTTCTTAAAAGTAATCAGTCTAAAATAATCCTTATGCCAAAGAGGCATAAGAGGTAGTATATCTTACTTCCCTGCAAGGCCTACTTGAAATAGATATCAATAAAATAGAGGGGTGCCTGGCTAGCTCAGTCATTAGAGCATGTAACTCTCTTTAAAAAAAATTTAACATTTATTTATTTTTGAGAGAACAAGACAGAGTGTGAGCAAGGGAGGGGCAGAGAGACAGAGACACAGAATCCAAAGCAAGCTCCAGGCTTTGAGTACAGAACCCGACGTGGGGCTGGAACTCATGGACCGCCAGATCATGACCTGAGACGAAGTCGGACGCCCAACCGAGTCACCCAGGTGCCCCTAGAGAATGTGACTCTTGACCTCAAGGTCTTGAGTTCAAGCCCCACATTGGGCTTGGAGTGGAATGGAATAGAATGTCATTAGTACTGTGTTCAGTAGCAAGCCAGTTACTAAAATACTCTGTTTACATAACCTTTGAGTACAAATTCCTCATTAAATTCTATGGGTTTTACATTTAAAATATTTCTTGAGTCTGATTACTTCTTACAAAGACACCTCTAATGCTAACACTTTATTCAAGCCATCATCAACTCCCACAGGAAGTATTGTCCTAGACCCGTATTTAATCTCCCTTGGTTCAGTCTTTGCCATGGATATTATTCTCCATATAGCAATAAGAATGATCTTTTAAATTTTTTTAATATTTATTTATTTTTGAGAGAGAGGGAGAGACAGAGTGTGATCAGGGGAGGGGCAGAGAGAGAGGGAGACACAGAATCTGGAGGAGGCTCCAGGCTCTGAGCTGTTAGCACAGAGCCCGATGTGGGGCTCGAACTCACAAACTGCGAGATCATGACCTGAGCTGAAGTCGCATGCTCAGCTGACTGAGCCACCCAGGCGTCCCCAAGAATGATCTTTTAAAGTAACAGCTGATCATGTCTTTTTTCTGATCAAAACCTTATAATTGTTTTCACGCACTCACAATACAATTAAAACTGCTTACCATGACCTACCAAGATGCATCTCCTGCCTCATTTTTGAACCTCACTTCTTTGACCTATGATACTGTATTTTATAATAAGAAATACGTATTTGATCTTTGTCTCTGTTTTTGGCACAGCACTCCTAAACCTTTTGGAATTTCCTGTGATGAGAACCATGAAGGTGTCTTTCGTTGTGCTAACGAGGTGACTTTTGGACCAGCATCTAATAGGGGCAGGTTGCCGGGAGAGCCAACCATGTGATTAAAGGGTTGGAACTTTCAGCCCAGGAAAGTGAGAGGGGCTGCAGATTGAGTTTACTTGCCAGTGGCCAAGACTTAATCAATCACGTCTTTATCATGAAGCTTCCACAAAAACCCAAAAGGACAGTGTTCAGAGATCTTCTGATTTGGTGAGTATGTGGAGATTTCAGGAGAGTTGTGCACTGTGTAGTGTCGAGGCTCCTTGCCTTTCCCCCATATTTTGCTTTATGTGTCTCTTCTATCTGGCTGTTCCTGAGTTATATCCTTTTATTATAAACTAGTGATCTATTACGTAAAATGTTTCTCTGTGTTCTGTCAGCTGCTCTAGCAAATCACTTGGACCAAGGAAGGGGTCATGCGAACCTCTAACTTATATAGCCAATCATTCAGAAGCACAGGTGACAACCTGGACTTAGGACTGGCATCTGAAATCCAAGGAAGGGGGTCATTGAAACCTCCAATCTATAGCCAGTTGGTCAGAAGCACAGGTGGTAATCTGTTTATGATTGGTGTCTGAAGTAGAGGGGAGAGACCATTTTATAGGACTGAACCCATAAAATGTAGGGTCTGATGCTCTTTTCAGTTAGTCATTGTCAGAATTGAGTTTGAATTCTAGGACACCCAGCTGGTGTCTGGAGAATTGGTGGTGGTGTGGAGGGAACCCCCTTTCCCTGATGGTGGAATAGGATAGAAAACACTTTAATATAATCAGCTCACTCCTTTGCTCACTCCACTTAAGCCACAGTTGCCTTCTTGCTCACTTGTCATTGCTTCTATATCATTCATGCCAAGCTAATTCCAACTGGGAGTTATACCACTTGATACTCCCTCTTCTTGAAATATTTTTCCGTCATTCTGCACATGACTTGCTCCTCCTCCTTCCCAAAGTTTCTGTTCAAATGTCACATCTTCAGAGAGTCCTTTCCTGAACATACCTCTACCATGTTCTATTCTTTCTGTCTTCATATGACTAATTAAAAACTGAAAATATTTATTTCCATGGCAATGTAAGCACTATAAAAGCTAAAATAACATTTATTCACAGCTATATCTCTGGTTATCTAGAGTAGTACCTGACATACAATAAGCCCTTGGCAAAAACAGGGGTGTCTTGGTGGTTCAGTCAGTTAAGCATCCGAATTCGGCTCAGATCATGGTCTTGTGGTTCATGGGTTCGAGCCCCACATTAGGCTCTGTGCTGACAGCTCAGAACCTGGAGCCTGCTTCAGATTCTGTGTCCCCCCTCTCTCCTCTCTGCGGCTCACACTCTATCTCTCTCAAAAATAAATAAACATTTAAAAAATTTTAAAAAAGAAATGATTATTAAATGAATGGTAGAGGGATGAATCAACGAAGTCATCTAAGAATTGCGTATCTTTATAGAATATGTCACATATAATTCCATGCAATTTATATACTAAATTATGGAAGTTCATACTTTCTGTATAAATAACTGTTCATCCCCAGTTGAAGGTAATTATGTCAAACCTATACACAATAACAATAGCATTTTACTACCTTTATTTCTAGGTTCCGTTTCCTGCTTTCTTAACCCTAGCAAACAACATCCTCTTCCATAACCCTGGATTTACCACCTTGCACATACTCAATTTGGACATGCATAAGGAAAGAATCCATGATCTTAAGGATAATTCAGTAGTAACTTGCCAAACTAAAATGCAAAGAGAAAAAATAATTTTAAAAAAGAGAATATCCAGGCACTATAAGATAATTTCTCATGGTGTAACGTGCATAATTTTAATACCAGAAAAAAGAGAAGCACAAGTTTTTGAAGTTAAACAGCTGAGAAATTTCAAAATTAATAACAGACAACAACTTTCCCCTCAAAAAAATACCCTGCACCTTGTCATATCATATTCAAACTTGAGGAAATCAAAAACAAAGAGAAAATCGTACATGAAGCCACAGGGTTCAAAAAAATTGAAACTTAGAATTTTATATCTGGCAAAATAATTATTCAAAAGTGGAGCAATAAAGCCATTTTCTGACATAAAAAAAAAAAAACTGGAGAATATATTGCCACTAGACCATCCCTACAAGAAATGCTGTTTAGAGTAAAACTAGTTAGGGTACACTGGGCGATTACAGCATTTGGATAAGTGAAATGAACTACAGAAATGTCTTAAGAGACAGGAGGGAAGATATTGGGATATTCTGTTATAAGACAGTATACATATAGTAGTATAGTTTTATACTTTAAAAAAGTAGAAAGAAAGTAAACTTAAGTTTAAAATATATATTGGAAGTCCTAGCACAGCTACTAAAAAAAAAAAAAAAAAAAAAAAACTTTAAAAGAAGTATAATGTGTGTATACTAAGAGAGGAGATAAAATGAGATTATGTAAAAGACTCATTTAAAACCAGACAAGGCAGGGGAAAAAAGCAGGGGGTTGGGGGATGGGGTGTGAAAGAAACAAAAAAGATGCAATGAATGTAAAAGTTATAAACATGGTAGAAATTAATCCAACTCTATTAGTAATCACTTAAAATATTACTCATCTTAATATGACAATTAAAAAACATATTCTCAGAGTGGATAAAAAAAGATCCAACTGTATGTTGTCTACAAATATTTTACTTAAAAAGATTCTCTGGCACCTGGGTGGCTCATTCAGTTAAGCATCCAACTCTTGATTTTGGCTTGGGTCATGATCTCATGGTTGATGAGTTCCAACCCTGCATCAGACTCCTTGCTGACAGTGCAGAGCCTTCTTGAGGTTCTCTCTCCCGCTCTCTCTCTGCCCATCACACACACACACACACACACACACACACACTCTCCAAATAAATAAATAAACAAACAAAAAAGCTTAAAAATATATAGAGAGATTGAGATAAGTTAAAGGAATGGAAAATTATATACCATTCTAACACTTAACAAAAGAAAGCTGGAGCATTATATTAATTTCAGATAAACTTCAGGCCAAGAAAAATGATCAGAGATAAAGAGGAGCATTATATAATGAGAAAGGGGTCAATTCTCAAAGAAGACCTAACAGTCTGAAGTATGAATGTACCTAAGAGGAGAGTGCAAAAAATATGTGAAATAAAAACTGAGAGAACTAAAAGTGGAAAAAATCCACTATTATCGTTGGAAGTTCCAACATCCTTCTCTCAATAATTGAAGTTCAAGTACACAGAAAATTAGTAGAAATATAGTTTACCTGAATATCCCTAACAATCTACTTAATCTGATATTTATAAGCTACTCCATCTAATGATGGCAGAATACACATTTTTCTTAAGCTCACTTGGGATATTTACTAAGATGAACCACATTCTTGGGTCTTAAAACTCCCGTTAAGAAATTTACAAGAATAGGAATTACATAAAGTATGTGCTTAGACTATAGTGTAATTAAAATAGAATTCTGTAACAGTAGATAGCTGGAAAATCTCCAATTATTTAGAAATTAAGCAACACATTTCTAAGTAACACATGGCTCAAAGAAGATGTATCAAGAAAAATTTAAACATGTTTTGAACCAAATTAAAATTCAACTTACCACAATTTGTGGGATGCAGTGAAAGCTTTACTTAGATACTCTGCCCTCCAGGAGATGGAACATCACTTTTTACTCCTTTGGTGTGGGCTGGGCATAGTGTGTTCCTTCCAAAAATTAAGTACGATTTGGAAAGGGGAGGAAAAGAACTATCCAGTGGGGAAACCTTAACAACACTACCTCAACCAGGCAGTCAAGGTTAACATCAGTGATGATAAGTCACGAAGTCACGCTGATGTGAAGAAAATGACATATTATCTTTATCATCTTTCTCCCTGCTCCAAACACGTAACTCCAATCTAATCATGAGAAACATATCACACACATCCCAATTGGCTGAAATTCTTCAAAATACCTGACCAATAATCTTGCAACAGTCAAGATAATAAAAAATGAGAAATGTCTCAGAAACAATCATAGCCAAGAAGAGCCTAAAGAGATATTATAGCTACAGGTAATGTAGTACCCTGGAACAACAACAACAAAAAAGTGAGATAAAAATGAAGGAAATCTAAGGACTAAAGGACTTTTGTTTTTAATAACAATATGTCACTGCTGGTTAATTGTAACAAATCCACTATGCTAATGTCATGTAAGATATAATAGAGACCAGATGTGTGGTGTATGAAAAATCTGAAATTTCTGATCCCTTGAAAATTGTTCTAAAATAAAACGTTTATTTTTTAAAAAGCAGTGGGGAATTGTTTCCCTGTGCAGGTAAATCCTGATTTTATCCTTTCAGGGTAATGATGTTCTACAGTTCCTACTTCCACATAAACTCTGCCCATTTTGAGTTTAATAGGAAATTGAACAGCTAAAGACCTATTTTAGGAGGCTCTGTGACTAAAGAGGATTATCAACATCTCCTTCAGGGACCTGGAGTGTGTACTGCTTAAGTTTAACCCAGGCTTGCTCAGCCAAAGCTCTTCTCTAAACTTTCCATCTCCCCTCGTCTTCCTGTCCCACAACAACTCAAACACATAGGGAATTCTTAGTGCAGTATTTTCCCTCTATACAAGGGAAACTACTGCACACATGGATTTCATCTGTGGAAGGCACAAGTAGGATGTAAATATGAGAAAGAGGAGAGAAGAAAAAACTGCACACTTTTGGAAATAAACTTTGTTTTCCTCTTCTTGAGTCATTTGTTGGTTGCCTGGCAGCCTGCACTGTTTGGGGCTATTCTGTCCTATTGATGGGTCATCAGAGGAGACAGTTTGGTTGTTTGCAGCTTGTCCAGAAGACCTTCGGAGTTCAGCTGTTAGTACACATAACAGGCTGCTTCCGTATTATGTCTTTCACTGTCCTTCTGAGCACTTGCATCCTAGTTATTACAAGTCAGCGTCTTTGCCCTTACAGAATTTCTCTCCCTTCCCTGCATCAGCAGAACTTTATCCTTCCTTTCCCTCAAGTTTGCAACCCCGTTTCCTTCTTAAGACATTACAGTCATCAATACAGGTAGTTGTGTTCCGTCTTCCTAGCATCATTCAACTTTCCTGACATCCTGAGGCATTTTTGTATGCCTCCTATATTTCTCTGCAAACTTTTAGAAATAAGGTTTCCATATATTTGCTATTCATACTCTTACTTAATATCACTGTTACTGTGCTGCAACAAGTTGTAGCTGCAAGTCAAGTATTAATTCTGCCCACTTTCCCCCTCGTTATGAGGGGAGTCCTCTATATGTCATTTCCATATCAATCCTGTGTGTGAAAATACTAGCATGGGTATACCATTGAAGGTTTTAGAGCATAATTCCCAGAAATAGTATTTATTCCTTTATACCGTGAGAAGATCCTGATTTTACTTGGTTATTTAATTAAAGGTAGATTTTTCTATCAACCAGAGCAAGCTGAATTAATGATTTCTCTTTGCAGTACAAATTATATTTTTAAAGAATTTTTTCATGGTTATTTTGAGAGACAGAAAGAGAACATGAACAGGGGAGGGACAGAAAGAGGGAGAGAGAATCCCAAGCAGGCTCCATGCTGTCAGGGCAGAGCCCGATGTTGGGCTCGATCTCATGAACCAGAAGATCATGAACTGAAATCAAGAGTCAGACAATTCACTGACTGAGCCATCCAGGGGCCTCCAGATTGTGGTGGTTAATGTGCTAATGATCCCAATTCCTCTTCCTCAAGGTAGGAAGGAAGTCTGTGCCAGTGTGTATCTGTATGGGTGTGTGCACGCACATTTATTCTTGTTTAATTTACAATGACTGGTTCCAGTCTAGGATTTTGTTTCTTTCTTGCTGGATTTTTGTTGTGGTTGTTTCTCTTTTGAATTTTTTAAATGTGCTTTGCCCCTCTTTAGTGTTGGTTGTGTGTTCCTGTTCTCTCCTGATTTTCCAGATAATAATTTATTCTTTTGCTGAGGCAAAAAGTCATTATCATTTATGCTCTAGTGTTTTTCTTTAGGCTTTCCTAAGTGAAAAACAATGAAATTATAAGCAGTATAAATATGTCCTCAATTTTAAGATTTCAGTGTCCATTGTGGAAAAGGGGACTTGTGTGAAAATTTATGGTCAAATTAAAAAAGAAAAAAGATGTTCAAAAGCAACACAAGGATGGAAATATTCTGTCATCCACATCTCCCAGTATGGTAGCCATTATGCACCCATAGCTACTGAGCCCCTAGGATGTGGCTAATGCAACTGGGGAATTGAAGTTTAAATTTTATTTAGCTTGAATTAACTTAAATTTGAGCGGACATAGCCACATGTGGCTACCAGATTGGATATCACAGCTCTAAGTCTGGCAGGTACTCTTCTGTAACTTTACTGGGTGTTTTATTACTATGACATGATTTAGTTCCTTCATGCAGAAAATAAATTGAAAACTTAAAAAAAAACTATGGGAATTAATGGTTATTGTTAATATATGGTTGACTGCATTCCAAAGATAGGATATATCAATGCAGATATAATAGGTTTCTTCAAAACAATTTTGTATTTTAATAGGTTTATTTATTTTTTTCATATGAAATTTATTGTCAAATTGGTTTCCATACAACACCCAGTGCTCATTCCAACAGGTTCCCCCCTCAATGCCCATCACCACTTTCCCCTCCCTCCCACCTCCCATCAACCCTCAGTTTATTCTCAGTTTTTAATAGTCTCTTATGGTTTGCCTCCCTCCCTCTCTAACTTTTTTTTCCCTTCCCCTCCACCATGGTCTTCGGTTAAGTTTCTCAGGATCCACATAAGAGTAAAATATGGTATCTGTCTTTCTCTGTATGGCTTATTTCACTTAGTATAACACTCTCTAGTTTCATCCACATTCATACAAAAGGCCATATTTCATTCTTTCTCATTGCCATGTACTATTCCATTGTGTATATAAACCACAATTTCTTTATCCATTCATCAGTTGACAGACATTTAGGCTCTTTCCATAATTTGGCTATTGTTGAAAGTGCTGCTCTAAACACTGGGGTGCAAGTGCCCCTATGCATCAGTACTCCTGTATCCCTTGGGTAAATTGCTAGCAGTGCTATTGCTGGGTCATAGGGTAGAACTATTTTAATTTTTTGAGGAACCTCCACACTGTTTCCCAGAGTGGCTGCACCAATTTGCATTCCCACCAACAGTGCAAGAGGGTTCCCGTTTCTCCACATCCTCTCCAGCATCTAGTCTCCTGATTTGTTCATTTTAGCCACTCTGACTGGCGTGAGGTGATATCTGAGTGTGGTTTTGATTTGTATTTCCCTGATGAGGAGTGACCTTGAGCATCTTTTCATGTGCCTGTTGGCCATCTGGATGTCTTCTTTAGAGAAGCGTCTATTCATGTCTTCTGCCCATTTCTTCACTGGATTGTTTGTTTTCCAGGTGTGGAGTTTGGTGAGCTCTTTATAGATTTTGGATACTAGCCCTTTGTCTGATATGTCATTTGCAAATATCTTTTCCAATTCCGTCATTTGCCTTTTAGTTTTGTTGGTTGTGTCCTTTGCTGTGCAGAAGCTTTTTATCTTCATGAGGTCCCAATAGTTCATTTTTGCTTTTAATTCCCTTGCCTTTGGAGATGTGTCAAGTAAGAAATTGAATGTGTGAAACTGTGGCTGAGGTCAGAGCGGTTTTTTCCTGCTTTCTCCTCTAGGGTTTTGATGATTTCCTGTCTCACATTCAGGTCCTTCATCCATTTTGGGTTTATTTTTGTGAATGGTGTAAGAAAGTGGTCTAGTTTCAACCTTCTGCATGTTGCTATCCAGTTCTCCCAGCACCATTTGTTAAAGAGACTGTCTTTTTCCCACTGGATATTCTTTCCTGCTTTGTCAAAGATTAGTTGGCCATACTTTTTTGGGTCCAATTCTGGAGTCTCTATTCTATTCCATTAGTCTATATGTCTGTTTTTGTGCCAATACCATGCTGTCTTGATAATTACAACTTTGTGGTAGAGGCTAAAGTCTGGGATTGTGATGCCTCCCGCTTTGGTCTTCTTCAATATTGCTTTGGCTATTCAGGATCTTTTGTGGTTCCATACAAATTTTAGTAATGCTTGTTCTAGCTTCAAGAAGAATGCTGGTGCAATTTTGATTGGGATTGCATTGAATGTGTAGATTGCTTTGAGTGGTATTGGCATTTTAACAATACTTATTCTTCCAATCCATGAGCATGGAATGTTTTTCCATTTCTTTATATCTTCTTCAATTTCCTTCATAAGCTTTCTATAGTTTTCAGCCTACAGATCTTTTACATCTTGGTTAGGTTTATTCCTAGGTATTTTATGCTTCTTGGGACAACTGTGAATGAGATCAGTTTCTTTATTTGTCTTTCTGTTGCTTCATTATTAGTGTATAAGAATGCAACTGATTTCTGTACATTGATTTTGTATCCTGCGACTTTGCTGAATTCATGTATCAGTTCTAGCAGACTTTTGGTGGAGTCTGTCAGGTTTTCCATGTATAATACCATGTCATCTGGAAAAAGTGAAAGCTTTACTTCATCTTTGCCAATTTTGATGCCTTTGATTTCCTTTTGTTGTCTGATTGCTGATGGTAGCACTTCCAACATTATGTTAAACATCAGCGGTGAAAGTGGACATCCCAGTCGGGTTCCTGATCTCAGGGAGAAGGTTCTCACTTTTTCCCCATTGAGGATGATGTTAGCTGTGGGGTTTTCATAAATGGCTTTTATGATCTTTAAGTGTGTTCCTTCTATCCTGACTTTCTCAAGGGTTTTTATTAAGAAACTTGCTGAATTTTGTCAAATGCCTTTTCTGCATCGATTGACAGGATCATATGGTTCTTATCTTTTCTTTTATTAATGTGATGTATCACATTGTTTGATTTGCGAATGTTGAACCAGCCCTGCATCCCAGGAATGAATCCCACTTGATCATGATGAATAATTCTTTTTATATGTTGTTGAATTCGATTTGCTAGTGTCTTGTTGAGAATTTTTGCATCCATATTCATCAGGGATATTGGCCTGTAGTTCTCTTTTTTTGCTGGGTCTCTGTCTGGTTTAGGAATCAAAGTAATACTGGCTTCATAGGATGAGTCTGGAAGTTTTCCTTCCTTTTCTATATTTTGGAATAGCTTGAGAAGGATAGGTATTATTTCTGCTTTAAACGTCTGGTAGAACTCCCCTGGGAAGCCATCTGGTCCTGGACTCTTATTTGTTGGGAGATTTTTGATAACCGATTCAATTTCTTCACTGGTTATGGGTCTGTTCAAGTTTTCTATTTATTTCTGTTTGAGTTTTGGAAGTGTGTGGGTGCTTAGGAATTTGTCCATTTCTTCCAGGTTGTCCAGTTTGTTGGCATATAATTTTTCACAGTATTCCCTGATAATTGCTTGTATCTCTGAGGGATTGGTTGTAATCATTCCATTTTCATTCATGATTTTATCTATTTGGGTCATCTCCCTTTTCTTTTTGAGAAGCCTGGCTAGAGGTTTATCAATTTTGTTTATTTGTTTTAAAAACCAACTCTTGGTTTCATTGATCTGCTCTATAGTTTTTTAAATTCTATATTGTTTATTTCTGCTCTGATCTTTATTATTTCTCTTCTTCTGCTGGGTTTGGGGTGTCTTTGCTGTTCTGCTTCTATTTCCTTTAGGTGTGCTGTTAGATTTTGTATTTGGGATTTTTCTTGTTTCTTGAGATAGGCCTGGACTGCAGTGTATTTTCCTCTCAGGACTGCCTTCGCTGCATCCCAAAGCATTTGGATTGTTGTATTTTCATTTTCATTTGTTTCCATATATTTCTTAATTTCTTCTCTAATTGCCTGGTTAACCTATTCATTCTTTAGTAGGATGTTCTTTAACCTTCATGCTTTTGGAGGTTTTCCAGACTTTTTCCTGTGGTCGATTTCAAGTAGCATGGCATTGTGATCTGAAAGTGTGCATGGTATGATCTCAGTTCTTGTATACTTATGAAGGGCTGTTGTGTGACCCAGTATGTGATCTGTCTTGGAGAAGGTTCCATGTGCACTCGAGTAGAAAGTATATTCTGTTGCTTTGGGATGCAGAGTTTAAATATATCTGTCAATTCCATCTGATCCAATGTATCATTCAGGGCCCTTGTTTCTTTATTGATCCTGTGTCTAGATGATCTATCCATTGTTCTAAGTGGGGTATTAAAGCCCCTGCAATTACCACATTCTTATCAATAAGGTTGCTTATGTTTGTAATTGTTTTATATATTTGGGGGCTCCCGTATTCGGCGCATAGACATTTATAATTGTTAGCTCTTCCTGATGAATAGACCCTGTAATTATTATATAATGCCCTTATTCATCTCTTGTTACAGCCTTTAATTTAAAGTCTAGTTTGTCTGTTATAAGTGTGGCTACTCCAGCTTTCTTTTGGCTTCCAGTAGCATGATAAATAGTTCTCCATCCCCTCACTTACAATCTGAAGGTGTCCTCAGGTCTAAAATGAGTCTCTTGTAGTCAGCAAATAGATGGGTCTTGTTTTTTTATCCATTCTGATACCCTCTGTCTTTTGGTTGGCGCATTTAATCTATTTACATTCAGTGTTATGGAAAGATAGGGGTTTAGAGTCATTGTGATGTCTGTAGGTTTCATGCTTGTAGTGATTCTCTGGTACTTTGTGGTTCTTGCAATATTTCATTCACAGAATCCCCCTTAGGATCTCTTGTAGGGCTGGTTTAGTGGTGATGAATTCCTTCATTTTTTGTTTGTTTGGGAAAACCTTTCTTTCTCCTTCTATTCTGAATGACAGACTTGCTGGATAAAGGATTCTTGGCTGCATATTTTTTTTTCTGTTCATCACATTGAAGATTTCCTGCCATTCCTTTCTGGCCTGCCAAGTTTCAGTAGATAGGTCTGCTACTACTCTTATGTGTCTACCTTTGTAAGTTAGAGTGTGTTTATCCCTAGCTGCTTTCAGAATTTTCTCTTGATCCTTGTATTTTGCCAGTTTCACTACGATATGTTGTGCAGAAGATCGATTCAAGTTATGTCTGAAGGGAGTTCTCTGTGCCTCTTGGATTTCAATGCCTTTTTCCTTCCCCAAATCAGGGAAGTTCTCAGGTATGATTTCTTCCAGTACACCTTTAGCCCCTTTCTCTCTCTCTTCTTCTGGAATTCCTATGATATGGATATTGTTGTGTTTGATTGCATCACTTAGTTCTCTAATTCTCCCCTCATACTCCTGGATTTTTTTCTCTTTTTCTCAGCTTCCTCTTTTTCCATAATTTTATCTTCTAATTCACCTATTCTCTCCTCTGCCTTTTCAATCTGTGCTATGGCTGCCTCCATTTTATTTTGCACCTCATTTATAGCATTTTTTAGTTCCTCATGACTATTTCTTAGTCCCTTGATCTCTGTAGCATTAGATTCTCTGCTGTCCTCTATCCTTTTTTCAAGCCCAGTGACTAGTTTTATGACTCTTATTCTAACTGTTGTTCTGTTATATTGCTTAAATAGGATTTGATCAGTTTGTTAGCTGTTGCTACTTCCTGGAGTTTCTTTTGAGGACAATTCTTCCATTTCGTCATTTTGGGTAGTCCCTGTGGTAGCTCCAAACTGCAGGGCACTTCCCCTGTGTGGTCTGGAGTAACTTGTGTTGGTAGGCGGGGCAGCAGTCAGACCCGATGTGTGCTCCCAGCCCATTGCTAGGGCCACAGTTGGACTGGTGTGTACCTTATCTTCCCCTCTCCCAGGGACAGGACTCACTGTGGAGTGGTGTGGCCCCTGTCTGGGCTACTTGCACACTGTCAGGCTTGTGGTGCTGCTTCTATGGGATCTGGCATATCAGCTGGGGTGGATCCACAAGGTGCACAGGGGTGGGAGGGGCGGACTCAGCTCGCTTTGCCTTCGGTGGTCCGCCTCAGGAGGGGCCCTGCAGCACCAGGAGGGAGGCAGACCCGTTGGAGGGATGGATCCACAGAAGCACAACATTGGGTGTTTGTGAGGCACAAGCAAGTTTGGTGATGGGAAATGGATCCCTTTGGGATTTTGGCTGGGGGATGGGAGAGGGAAATGGTACTGGCTAGGGCCTTTTTCCCTGCCGAGCTGAGCTCTGTCTTCCAGGGCTAAACACCTCTCCCTCCCGGTGTCTCCTTGCCCTCCCGCTCTCTGAGAAAAGCTGTTGACTTATAACATTCCAGGTGTTAAGTCCCGCTGGCTGTCTGAACTCACACAGTCCAGCCCCTCCGCTTTTGCAAGCCAGACTCGGGGGCTCTGCCTTGCCGGGTGGGCTGCCCCTCCACCGCCCCAGCTCCCTCCTGCCAGTTTGTGTAGTGCATACTGCCTCTCCACCTTCCTACCCTCTTCCGTGGGCTTCTTGTCTATGCTTGGCTCCAGAGAGTCCATTCTATTAGTCTTCTGGCAGTTTTCTGGGTTATTTAGGCAGATGTGGGTGGAATCTAAGTGATCAGCAGGAGGAGGTGAGCCCAGTGCCCTCCTACACCACCATCTTCCCTGTTTTTCTCTTCAAAACAATTTAATTACAGTATTGTCTGTCATAAGTGATAATGCTGTTTACTAGTTGTATTAGTTTACTGTTGTTGCTATAACAAATATCAAAAATGTAGTGGCCTGACACACCAGAGATTTATTATTCTATTGTTTTGGAAATCAGAAGTCTGAAATCATTTTCACTGGGTTAAAATGAAGATGTTGGCAGGCCTATACTTCATCTCGTAACTTTAGGGGAAAATCCATTTCCTTGTCTTTTCCAGCTACCTGAAGCCGTCCCACTTACAGAATTGTGGCTCTTTTCTCCTTCTTCAAACCCAGGAGTGTAGCATCTTCTCTCCTCTCTGACCTCTGCTTCCATTGTTACACTTTCTCTCTCCGATTCTGTTCCTTCTACCTCCCTCTTTTAAGGATGCTTACAGTTATAGATTGAGCCCTGGAATAATCTCCCCCTGTCAAGACCCTTAATCACATCTTCAAAGTCCTTTTTACCATTTAACTTACCATATTCACAGATACTGTGTATCAGGATATCTTTGGAGGATCATTATTCTATCTTCTATACTAGTATAGGAAACAGTTTGCCTAGGAGTTGATTGATACTGGATTTTGAGGTTGAATTTTGAAAAGTGGTTGTTTCTATGTTTGCCCATTACTAAAATTTATGCTATGGTGGGCCTGACCCAAACAGATACTTGGGTCTGTTACTTCCCTACATCTAGAAATGCTCTCTAGGTCTCTACAATTTAGGACTTCCCTCAGAGTATGAAAATCCAGATCCTGACAGTAACGTCTGGGGATACACGTGACCGATGAGAAAACTCCATATCTCTACTAATGTGCAAATCATATTTCCAGGAATAAAGTATAAATGATCTGGCATTTTATAATAGAAAGAGTAGACTGGCAGATACTTCTCATGATTTCTACTTCTACTTCAAGTGTGCTTAAAGATTTCTCAGAGTCTTTTGCCCTGTACTTGTTAGTATCTGACTGGTATTTTAACTTTCATGTGAAATGTGAACTAGTATTTATAATGTCCATGGAGAAGGGAGAAGCAGAGGGAGAAGGGGATGGATGGTCACACTGAATTTTATTAAGCTCTATGTGTTTAACGCTATTTAGAGATTTTTTAGGTGGGTGAGTGCCCTTAAACTTTAAATAAGTTACATCAGATTGTGACATACTAAAAACTGTGAGAGAAGCAGCTTCCCACAGATGAACCACTTGGCTATAAATGTAGTTCAGATAGATATAGGATAGGGATGGTTGTAGACAGCATGTCTTTATTTTTTCATTTCTGAGCTCAAGTATCTCTTCCTTCACTGATCATGTCCTGGGGCTGAGTTTGATGCCAAGTGTATTTACCCATGATAATGTATTTTACTGCACATTATAACTGATTGTTTACCTATACTTCTTTTTTTTTTTTTTTTAGGGAGAGTGAGAGATGGATGGGAAGAGGGGTAGAAGGAGAGAGAGAGAGAAAGAGACAGAGAGATAATATCCCAGACAGGCTCCACACCCAGCACAGAGCCCACACAGGGCTAGATCCCATGACCCTGAGATCATGACCTGAGCCGAAATCAAGAGTGGGTTGCTCAACTGACTCAGCCACCCAGGTCCCCCTTACCTGTACTTCTTAAATAAACCTATATCCCCTCCTAAAATAGTTTCTTGCCTTTCCCTTGCATAACAGTAAATGTAACTTTTACTGCCTAGTTACTTAATGTCAGAAACCTGAAAGGTCTGAGGCCACTTTCTCCCCTCATCAGTATTTACCATACATCATTAGATACACCTAATACTATCTTCTGTATGTCACCAAAACACATCTACTTCTTTCCATTCCCACTATCACTTCCCTAGTAAAGTTAACCATTCCTGAAATTATTATAACAGCCTCTAACTAGTCTCCTCTTGCCTCCCTCACAGGTTCTTCCAAAAGTGAAAATTGATCCTAATCTTACCCCACCATCACTCCCCAGAAAAATTCTTAAATCATTCTCCTTTCCTTTTACAGCCAAAAAAAAAATCATTGAACGGTTTATAAGGCCTTATTTTCACTAATTTGTACACCCAGACTCTTATATTTTCCCATTGTGATAGCTGAAAATATAATGCAATGACTCAAGAGTTCAGGGCTCTGGAATTAGAATTCTGGTTCATCTCAGTACAAGTCTGTGTGGTTTGACAAGTTGCTTCCTTTCTGTGATTCAGATATATCATCTGTTAAATTAGGATGATAATATCTTTTCAATTGACTCATGACAATGTCTAAAAAGGGCCTCATTATGGTATCTCGTGTACTTTTAAATGCTCAGTTAATTATGTGTTATAATTATTAATATTATTATTCATAGTTAACCAGGTATTTTAGTGTATGTTCCTCCAGAATTGGAGCTTGAAATAAGGATTCAAGTGTAAATACTTTTGAGAAGTGATGGCTCCCAATGACCAAGTGGAGAGTAGAGAACCCAAATGGAGGAGAGAAGGAAGCCACTAAAATGTGTGCTAATTAGTAGGTAACCATTATAGGGAACTGAGGCTCAATCTCAGTGTGAACACTGTAAGATTTTGTTGAACACACCTCATGGTTACTCTACCTAAGGAGTAAGGAATTCAGGTCTTAACCTCCAACTCATGTCTACCATTTTTTCAGGGTTCCTTTCATGGACAACAGCAACCCACCTCCTCACACAGGTCAGAGATGCTCCTCTGGTCCAAGAAAGCCCTCAGGCACAGAGTTATAGGCACTTGCAATGGGAAGCTATATGACATACACATGAACTAGCAGTCAGGTCTTAGGTTACAGGCAGCATCTGCTATAAATGGCAAGATAATTGAGGCTCAGTGAGGTGAAATGACTGGTCCACCATCATTGCTAGAAAGTGTTTGAGTCAAGATTTGAACCCAGGGACATCAGACTCCAAAGCCCTTGGAGTTTTCACCAAATTATGGTGAGGATCAGATTAAAAGTAGTCTATGTGGGGCGCCTGGGTGGCTCAGTTGGTTGAGCGTCCAACTCTTGATTTTGGCTCAGGTCATAATCTTGCGGTTCATGAGATTGAGCCCCCATTAGAGTGTAGCGTATTTTTGTATATATTATATATCATAAAATATATTTTATATTAAGATCGTAATTTGAATCAGGCAGTATGACTTTAGAATTTACTTAGACTAAACTGATTTTTATACTTCAGGTATTTAAGATTTCACATTGAGAGTCAGACCTGATTCTGAATTTTGATTGTGCCTCTAATTAAATTCATATCCTAAGGGAAAATTATTTGGTCTATCAATTCCTTAATTTAATTTTACATAAATGAATCTTACATAAGTACCTACCTCATATGGTGGGTATAATAACTAATGTGAGGATTCAATGAAAGTGATTAGTATACAGAACATGAAAAATAGGCTTGAGAAAATCACACAATATATGTCTGCAAAGGGTAGATATAAAAGAGGGAAAATCCGGCAGATATGAAGAGCAAGACACCGCAGAGCCAACATGCAACATTCCCAGAATTCTTAAGAAATGTAAATAAATTCTAATACAGTAGAGGACAAATATCCTGAAATAAAGGGAGACTTGAATTTGTAGTTTAAAACAGCATGTTTCATGTTCCAGGAATCATGAACAGAGATCAAGACATAAATATATTCTATAAAAATGATTAAAATGGAAGGATACAGAGAAATTCTAAAAGCATGCTTACCAAAAAGCAAGGAGAAATATATCAGGTTTACCCTTGAATTCTGACTGTATCATTAAAGACAAGTGGGACTGTATTAGTTTTAATTATTTTTGCCTGCAAATTATAAGAAACTTGACTTCACTAGTTATAAACAATAAAGAAAATACATAAAACGATAGGAAGTCCATAGATCAGTCGGCTTATTCATTGATTCACTAATCTCATTGAAGACCCACATAATTTCAAATATTCTTCTTTGCTCTTCTCATTGTTGGCTTAATTACTTGTTTGAATGCAAAATGGCTTCATGTCAATGAGTATACAGACATGATATTCAGAGGAATATAAAAGGACTTTCTGCTATTGGCATTCTATCTTAGGAGTGAAGAATCTTTCCCAGGAGTCTTTCTTTAATACAGTTTATTTATTAATTTTGAGAGGGGGGGGGGAGGGAAAGAGACAGAATCCCAAGTAGGCTCTGTGCTGTCACCAGAGCCTGATGTGGGGCTCGAACTCACTAACCATGAGATCGTGACCTGAGCCAAAATCAAATTGGATGCTTAACCAACTGAGCCACCCAGGCACCCCTTCCAGGATTCTTCAATAAGTGCTATTTATGAATTATTAATTACAATTGATTTATGTGCTGAATTCAGAACCAGTACCTGGTAATGAGAATAAGATCGCCATAGAATGATATGGATGGAGCTCAGGATAGACTCAACATCCCTGAAGTCATTTATGGGGGACAGAAGAAGGAAGACTGAGATAACTGATCAAAATCAAGGTTGAAAAGAAAAAAAAGTAATGGGTACTAGGAAGGCACCTGACAGTGTGCACTGCAAAGACAGTGGAGTAAGAGGAGCAAATTCTAAATAAATTAGAAGAGAAAATGCTGTGGCTCCAAAACTCTCTACCTATGTAAATTTCCATTCATATGTAACAATAATTTTTAAAAAGATCTCAACTATGCAAGGATTCAGAAGATGTAATGCCCAAAGGCAATCCTTAAAAACAATGTGAATTCATAACTCAGCCAACTGAATTACTGAAATATACAAGTAGTGATGATGAATCTTGAATTCAGTGGAAAATATAGTGAAATGTAAATTGCTATTTGCTCATTGTAAACACAGGTTAATATCAAAATTATTAAAGAAAAGGTGCAAAATAAAAAACACTATTATTAGTCTAACTATAATAACCTCAAAAAAATACTAATTCCAGAATGTATTACAATTGACAGAAGAAGATGAAGTGTAAGAATACTGATTATTTTATCTTTCATTGAAATTTTTCAGTGACTATATATATATATGTGTGTGTGTGTGTGTGTGTATACACGTGTGTGTGTTTATATATATATATATATATATATGTACATATATATGTACATGTACATATACCTGTATGTATATGTACATGTATATATACACATATATATGTATATACACACAGTATATATTTATATATATATATACACACACACACAATTTTTTAATGTTTGAGAGAGGGACAGGGAGCACGCAAGCAAGGGAGGGGCAGAGAGAGAGGGAGACACAGAATCCGAGACAGGCTCCAGGCTCTGAGCTGTCAGCACAGAGCCAGACGCGGGGCTTGAACTCACAAACTGTGAGATCATGACCTGAAGTTGGATGCTTAACCAGCTGAGCCACCCAGGTGCCCCAATTCTTTTAAAGTTTGTTTATTTTGATAGAGACAGTCAGTATGAGTGGGTAGGAGCTGAGAGAGAGAATCCCAAGCAGGCTCCATGCTGCCAGCTTTGAGCCTGATGCAGGGCTCAAACCCACAAAGCCCTGAGATCATGACCTGAGATGAAATGAAGAATCAGATGTTTAACTGACTGAACCACCCAGGCATCCCAGCAGTAAATATAATTTAGGTTTTGAAATTAGAAGAAGATAAGTGTAAAATAAAACCAAACTGCATAACTTACAAATTATTTGAGGACAATAATAAAGTAAAATAGATCATTAAGCTAAAAAAGAAAATAAACATATCCAAGAGAAAAAATAACAGAAAAACACAGAAATTGGAGCACATAAAAGAAATTCTGTTCCATAATATATTAGTAGAAGAACATTATCAACCTGGCATTTCAGGAGTGTAGATATTCTGTCAGTATAATCAACTGCATGAGTATGTTAAAGGAAGTACTAAAAAGGATCTTGAGGAAGTTCATAATCCAAGCATGGTTGGTAAGAAGAGAGGAAAAGAAAGGACAGGGAAGGGAAGGGCAGATTTTTGATAATTACATCACAGAAGAAAGATATTTTCTAATCATGATGGGGAATATATTTTTCAAACTGAGAACTAAAAATTATACCAGTGACAAAACGTAAGTATCCATTAAATTCAGTTTCTCCCGTAAAAGGATGCTCCAAAAGTCTGTTACTTACAGCTGTTAAGAATTTGAGCTATTTTAATAAAGTGAACTCCAAAAGTAATAAAATGTGATTAAAGAAGTGTCCCAAGAGAATTTAATGAAAAATTATTTCTAGAGAATTTGGTAAAGTGGTATATTGAAAATATATTTAGATATAAAAAAATGACATAACAAGTATATATAATTAGATAGATAAATCTAATTAATTTATAAGTAGATTAGATGAAATAAAGAACTTCCATTAAAAAACCCATTGAAGGCCACATTATCCTGATTACAAAGTCAAACAAAGATACTGCATGAAAATAAAATTACAGACCAATATCATTTATGAATATTGATGCAAAAATCACCAATAGAGGCACGCCTGGGTGGCTCAGTCCATTAAGCATAGACTTCGGCTCAGGTCATGATCTCACAGTTCTTGAGTTCGAGCCTCGTATCGGGCTCTGGGCTGACAGCTCAGAACCTGGAGCCTGCTTCAGATTTTGTGTCTCCCTCTCTGCCCCTCCCCCACTTGCACTCTTCCTCTCTCTGTCTCTGTCTCTCTCTATGTCTCAAAAATAAATAAACATAAAAAGTACTAAAAACGGAAATGTTTGTACCTTTAAAAAAAAAGGGGAAAGACAATTCTGACATATTTTACAACTTGGGTGAATCTTGTACACATTAGTTTAGTTGAAATAAGCCAGTCACAACAGGGCAAATATTGTATGATTGCCCTTAAAGGAAGTATCTAGAGGTTGAGTAATTGAAGGATTAAAACTATTCCTAAATTACTGTATAGACTTAATGCAATTGCAATACAGACCTATTAATTTTGTTTAATTATTGATAACACGATTCTAAAGTTTTTCTGAAAAAACAAAACATATCTGAGTTTTTGAGAAAGAATAAAATGTGAAATTTTCAGTATCAGTTATTATAATTGCTTGTAGAGCCACAGTGTTTAAAAGAGTGTGGCACTAATTCTATGACCAAGTTAAGAAAACCCAGAGAGATATCCAGGCATATATATGTAAATTACCTATATTAGGGTTATAAGAATAAGTTATAACCAGCGGGGAAAGAAAATATTATTGAATAAATATTTTGAGATAAATGGTTACTCTTTTGAAAAATGCATATAGGCCATGATACAATACACTTCACTAAAACTTTCAACATTACTGAGAAAATGATGAGCATGCCAGGAGACACATGGGAAAAGGAGATGGATTCTCCATTAAAAGAAAAAAATTAAAGAGTGTACAAATTACAGAGCGTTATAGAAGTTGTGCAAGTTTCAGTAGTTGTAAAAAAAATGGTTAAGATTCTTATTTCCCCATGAAATTGGTAGTCATGTTGATGACATGTGTATAGGGTATGTGGGTATGTACTTGATAAGAATCCTAGAATTGATAATGCAGGAAAAATAATTTTTTGGAAGTGTAAACCCTTACAAAACCTGTCTGGAATTCATTTTAGCAATATGATAACAAATACTAAAATTCAGTTAAAAAAATTCAAAGGCATTATGCTTAGGAAATCTTCAACAATGTATACAGTTTAGCAATAGGGATGTTCACCATAGCATTCATTCATTCATTCATTGGACAAATATGTATTGATCATGATCATTTAAAACCCACTGTCCTAGGCCCTAGTTTAAGTCCATGTTTCATCGAGTTTGCTTTCTAAAGAAGACACACAATGAAAACTGCAATGAATAAAAATGGTAACTAAGTACAGTGATAAGAGCTGTGAAAATCCTGAAATGGGGTAGTATGTTAGACAGTGAAGAGAGGCAAAGGGCTCCCTCAGGTAGTGAAATTCGATCTGAGATACGAGTGTTAGAAAGGAGTCACCACAGATTTGGGGAACAGAATACTTTCCAAGCAGAGGAAACAGCAAAGACAAGGAGAGCATGAAATTGGAATGTTTGAGCACCAGATAGAAGGCATGTATAAGTCAGCCCAGTTAGAACAGAATGAGAGGAAGAGAGGTAGGAACTAAACGGAAAGGTAGGCGGGGAGGTGTGCATACCCTACAAAAGAACTGGGATCTTGTTCGATGCCCAACGTGAGTTATTACAGAGTTTGCGGCAGGGAAGCATTGATACCTGATTTAACTCATTAGCAAAATCACATTGGTTAAGGAGAACGGAATGTAGTATGGGAAAAGGAGTAGCAGAGACACCAGCTAGGAATTCAATGTGGTGAGAGATGATAGTGATTTTCACCACATCTGTTCTTCTCCAACTTTGCTGTTCTTAGGTTTCTCTCCTGAATCTTGCTGGAGTTCAGATTCTGACTCAGTAAGTTTGCAGTGGGATCTTAGATCTTCCATCTCTATCAGGCTCTCAGGTCCACAGACCACACTTTGAGTAGCAAGGCTCTAGTCTAGATGGTATGTTTAAAGTCAGGGAAGGAAGAAGGAAAAAAGTTTCCATTTACATTTGGAGTTAAAAGTGGTAGGTACCCTCGTAGGGATGGATTTGGGGAGTAAGACAAAGAAGGGAACGTTCTGGCTGCTAGAATTCTTTTTGATAGTGAAATATAAAAACAACTTAATTATCTAATAATAGACTCATGAAAGCAGATAGAGCATTATGTGAAACCTGAAAATCATGCTTTTAAACAACCTTTTTATATGAGCATGGGGCACCTGGGTGGCTCAGTCAGTTAAGCGGCCGACTTCGGCTCAGGTCATGATCTTGCTGTCTGTGAGTTCAAGCTCCGCGTCGGGCTCTGTGCTGACAGCTCAGAGCCTGGAGCCTGCTTCAGATTCTGTGTCTCCCTCTCTCTCTGACCCTCCCCTGTTCATGCTCTGTCTCTCTCTGTCTCAAAGATAAATAAAAACGTTAAAAAAATTGATATGAGCAAAGAAGATTTACAATATCCTAACTGTAAAGCAGGTCCAACACACACGGACAGATATATATCAATGTAAGACCATACTAGGATTTTTCTCCTTTGTGTTTTTTTTTTTGTTTCATTTTAAAAAATCAACTTAGATTACTTTTATAATCACAAATACTATTCCTTTTCTGTAAAGATCTAAAACCTGTATAGCAAGAGGCCACATCTGTTTAAACTATAGTCATGGGCACATAAATTTGTTATATTTTCTCCTATACTGTTGGTACAGTTGAGGTATTTTATAATTTAAAACCACATATAAATAAGTCCAAAATTAAATCACTATTTAAAAAGATCTCTTATTTTTATAAAAAAGTATAACGTAACCTGCAGCTACACAAACCCATCTCTTTGAGTGGGCCGTCTCACTTAGTCTTAAAATTCATTTTTATATCTCTGCAGTGTGAATTGCTTGCCTAGAGACTTGATAGTATTTGTTGACCAAGTTTCAGTGATTTTAACATAGAATATTTACTCTTCAGTCAGGACATGACCTTTTAATTATATATACACTTTAAAGTGTAGCCATGACTTTCAGCTTCAGGCTTCTACCTTTCTTTCCATGAATCCTGCTGGAAGTACCAGTGTTCCAAGGTCTCTAGAGGCCTGTCTGAGCAACAGGGGTTCTCGGGGGCCTGTAGAGTGCTGGATCTGACCGTGACAGGTAGCTTGTAGTCGGAATGAGAACGAGTGGGAGTGTTTGGCATGGAAGTATGGGGAGGGGGGCATCTTTGTACCCCTGCAGAGCCAGCAGGAGTGAGGAAGGATGATGATACTAATAAGTGAAAGTCTGATTCCCTTGCTGGCAGGCCATGACAGGAAAAGAATGGATTTAGGTCTGGTCCTCTGCTTTTCAAGCAACGTATCATTCTGTAAGCATTAGGTGGCGACAGCGTCCATAGTCCTCTGGGAGGCAAAAGCAGATTTTATATCCTCTGCCTTGCCCTGCAGGGCTTTAAAACCTACAGAAAAGATAAGATCTGCATGGAAGGACCAATTTGAAAACATATTTTAAAAGTTCTAATGGAGGAGGCAATATCTTTGATGATAAACAACTTAGCAATTATTGTATCTGGTGGCGTCACTGATTTTGCATATAATCCAATCTCAAATTTTTTTAAACATTTATTCATTTTTGAGAGACAGAGAGAGATAGTGTGAATGGGGGAGGGTCAGAGAGAAAGGGAGACCTAAAATCTGAAGGAGGCTCCAGGCTCTGAGCTATCAGCACCGAGCCCGAGCCCAAGCCCAACTCGGGGTGGATCTCACAGAACTTGAGATCATGACTTGAGCTGAAGTCAATCGCTTAACGGACTGAGCCACCCAGGTGCCCCACATGTAATCCAATCTTACAAATGAATCCTAGCCAGGCTGACCTGAATATACATGCATTTTTTTTTACCTATTTGTGTAAAATGCCTTTCTATATACAGGGTTTCAGATGATAGCAAGAGGGAATTTTGCACGTGCTGTGTATCTTTGTAGCTCTTTATCAGTCTGCTTTATTTTCAAGTAAAGTCATATTTAATGAGTGCCTAAGAGGAGGTCAGCAACTTTTCTTTGTTTGCATTTTCACCCTTCATTTATTTCCTCAATAGGGTGGAATAAGAGGACGTTCAGATTTGGGCAGCAGCGTGACAGGAGAAACAGTGAGGATCAGGGTTGTGGAAGAAAAATAGATGGACACAAAGACTATACTCCCACAAGAAGAAAAGCAGACAGCTGCCATTGGCAATTACCCACTGGTTTCCTAAGTGTTCGGTAGCTCATGGACCCTGGGTGGGGACTAAACTTTGGAAGGATGTTATGGAGGGCTCTTCCATACAGACACGAGCGTGTCTCCAATTGCACAGGCCCCAAATGTTCTCCCATCCCCAGTGACACGTGTGCTGTCAATTCTCGATTCTGCAGACTGAGCACATTAGCTGAAGCTCTACAGAAATCCTTTTACCTCTAGTTACAAAATTTAGCCAAAGTAAGAATTGTTGGTGTTCTTTCAAGGAAATTTCGCTTCTGAAGGTTTAAGTAAAACTCCTTTTACTAGTGTAATAGTCTCACATATAAGCTTCACCCACACTTATTCCTGAAGTTGAAATTCTAGTGAAATAAAGGTGTGTATGGCACTGATGCTTTCACATAGATACCGTATTCACGGTTTTATTTATAAATGCAAGATTGCCCACAAAATTCCCTGGATCACCACAGTCTCCTACTGGTATTTGCTTTCTGGGCTTATTATTTGGGGAGGTACATAAATGATTAACTACAGCTTATTTTGTGTTAGCCATGGCATTGTATAGACTGCATTTGTCACTCTGTCTTCTCGGCAGTTGTGTGGATGATGATGAGCTGTGGTTCTAGCAGAAAATGCATCATTTATATGTGTCAGTTGGATGGCATCACATGCCTGCTCTGGACTTTCTCTCAGAGGCTGTGAGATTTATGACCATCATAAAGGTTTTTTCCCCCCATAGATCATGTTGGTAGAATACGTGTACCTTTTCTGGACTTCACCCTTTCAGAAACTAGCCGGGATCAGAAAGAATAAGATGATGTTTTGGTAATTTTCACTCCCAGAGCGGATGAAAATGACCCCACTCCCTTCAAACTTCCCTCTCCTGCCACACTACTAATTAGAGTTAACAGAGAAATCTAGTGAATTATTTTTCCTTTTCATCGTATTTTGTTTGGGAAAAAAGCATATATTTATTTTTATGAAAACGTTTTTAGAGCAAAAGATATAACTTGCTTAGCTTGGCAGAGATAAAAATCCATGCGCACACAGGACTGTTTTCACTAATATTCTCCACAATTCTCGGCACCATGTCCCATCCAGATTATTGTCTGTCACTGATATCATGTGATCAGAAAATAATTTGTATAATTGGACATCAAATGTTTGCGGGAAATGTGAACCTTAACCATATAAAGCTCCCATTCGTGAACTACTTAGAAAGGGAAAACATTTGGTGATTTCTCCTCTCAATTTCACCTGCCTCTGTCCCTGCCTCCCAGCAATGCAAAGAGGAATAAAACCTAATTTCTGTTTTTGAAAATGGCACCAGTTAGTGAAAAGAAAAACACAAACAGAGATGATACATACCATAAGAGATGATTAATTATGATTACACCAGAATGATATGTGATTATCTAAGAAAATGGTCATAGGCTTCATAGAAAAGGTAATACTTGAGCTGGAGATTTCGGACATAAATTTCCCTTCCGGTTGAGATCTTTCCTATCAGTAAGAAAAAGGAAACTCAGCAAACTGGAGGTATTAAAAATATACATAATGGAGCATGTAGAATCAGACAATAGTAACATAATTTTAAGCGCGCGCGCGTGTGTGTGTGTGAACGAACATATGGCTTGAACCACTGTTATATTAACATAGATACTTATTATACCTACACATCTATATTATATTTATCTATATCTAGAAAACTACAACTACACATACAAACATACATGTGAGCAAAGACAACTGGCAGGAGGCAAAACTCATTTTTGAATGAGTGAATCACATTCAATGCAATCCCAATCAAAATTGCACCAGCATTCTTCTCGAAACTAGAACAAGCAATCCTAAAATTCATATGGAACCACAAAAGGCCCTGAATAGCCAAAGTAATTTTGAAGAAGAAGACCAAAGCAGGAGGCATCACAATCCCAGAATTTAGCCTCTACTACAAAGCTGTCATCATCAAGACAGCATGGTATTGGCATAAAAACAGACACATAGACCAATGGAATAGAATAGAAACCCCAGAACTAGACCCACAAACGTATGGCCAACTCATCTTTGACAAAGCAGGAAAGAACATCCAATGGAAAAAAGACAGTCTCTTTAACAAATGGTGCTGGGAGAACTGGACAGCAACATGCAGAAGGTTGAAACTAGACCACTTTCTCACACCATTCACAAAAATAAACTCAAAATGGATAAAGGACCTGAATGTGAGACAGGAAACCATCAAAACCTTAGAGGAGAAAGCAGGAAAAGACCTCTCTGACCTCAGCCGTAGCAATCTCTTACTCGGCACATCCCCAAAGGCAAGGGAATTAAAAGCAAAAGTGAATTACTGGGACCTTATGAAGATAAAAAGCTTCTGCACAGCAAAGGAAACAACCAACAAAACTAAAAGGCAACCAACGGAATGGGAAAAGATATTTGCAAATGACACATCGGACAAAGGGCTAGTATCCAAAATCTATAAAGAGCTCATCAAACTCCACACCCGAAAAACAAATAACCCAGTGAAGAAATGGGCAGAAAACATGAATAGACACTTCTCTAAAGAAGACATCCGGATGGCCAACAGGCACATGAAAAGATGCTCAACGTCGCTCCTTATCAGGGAAATACAAATCAAAACCACACTCAGATACCACCTCACGCCAGTCAGAGTGGCCAAAATGAAGAAATCAGGAGACTATAGATGCTGGAGAGGATGTGGAGAAACAGGAACCCTCTTGCACTGTTGGTGGGAATGCAAATTGGTGCAGCCGCTCTGGAAAGCAGTGTGGAGGTTCCTCAGAAAATTAAAAATAGACCTACCCTATGACCCAGCAATAGCACTGCTAGGAATTTATCCAAGGGATACAGGAGTACTGATGCATAGGGGCACCTGTACCCCAATGTTTCTAGCGGCACTCTCAACAATAGCCAAATTATGGAAAGAGCCTAAATGTCCATCAACTGATGAATGGATAAAGAAATTGTGGTTTATATACACAATGGAATACTACGTGGCAATGAGAAAAAATGAAATATGGCCTTTTGTAGCAACATGGATGGAACTGGAGAGTGTGATGCTAAGTGAAATAAGCCATACAGAGAAAGACAGATACCATATGGTTTCACTCTTATGTGGATCCTGAGAAACATAACAGAAACCCATGGGGGAGGGGAAGGAAAAAAAAAAAAAAAAAAAAAAAAAGAGGTTAGAGTGGGAGAGAGCCAAAGCATAAGAGACTGTTAAAAACTAAGAACAAATTGAGGGTTGATGGGGGGTGGGAGGGAGGGCAGGGTGGGTGATGGGTATTGAGGAGGGCACCTTTTGGGATGAGCACTGGGTGTTGTATGGAAACCAATTTGACAGTAAATTTCATATATTAAAAAATAAAAAATAAAAAAAAAAAAAAAAAAAAAAAAAAAAAAAAGAGTGAATCATCCTTCAGCAGATACTCCTATATCATTGATTTTATTTTTTTTCTTTCTTGCATCCTCATGACTAAAAAGGCAATCTCTTTCACTCTCATTTTTCATCTTTTTAAAATATTTTCTTCATTGATTCCCCCCCTTTATTTGCATCAAACCTTGAAATTAGTGAAGATGGGGTTTATTTACTTTTTGACATTTACATCATACACCTGCATTAAAGGGTTACTGTGTGATATGGAAATATGGCTATGAAAAGTTTAGATTGAATATGCACTAACTTTAGGAAAATCACAAATTAATAACAACAACAAAAAAGATATGAGCTGCTTCATTGGTGATTCATTTCTTTTGCCTAAACATTTAATTCATCAAAGATTTATGATACTGAGTCTTGTTCTCCCTTGGGAACACCAAGGTTTGTTTGCATGTTGGTGAATTATATTCAAGAAAAGGTTATGTAATCATCTAAGTTATGTAGTAGAGAGACCACACGTTATCCTGACAGCTTGTGAAAAAGAACCTGAATTCACAGATTCAAGGAATATTCAAGAAGGAAGGATCATAGAAATGTTGGAATACATCTTAGCCATACAGATGGAGAATTTGAGATATAGAGAAAAATGAGGTCACAGTCTTCCCTTATGTGTTGCTGATTATACTGGTTTAGTAATATGGATCTGGGTATTTTAAAATGAGTTTTTTTAACAAGTTAAGCAGCACTTACTGAGTGCACGTTTCTATGCAGTAAAGATAACAGTCCATTTTTATAAAACATTTATATTTTTTGGTACTGCTAATCCTTTAGTTATTTCAAAAGTTCTCTATGTCTACAGATAATGGACTTTTTCAAATATTTTATTTTGAAACTCTTTATGACATTTTTGTGGGAAACTTGAGGAGCCTTCTGTACGTTCTTTGTGTCCTGAATTAAACCAGGAGCCCCCGTTTTGAGTTTTTCACTTTATAGTATAATGGGCATAATCTATTCTCAGGAAAATTAGCTTTATACTTACATGTCTGTCTACCTTTGACAGAATAGGAAGCTAGAGATGTGTGAGAATGTATACACACTTTCACAGTTGTGATACTCCTCCATCAGAAAGTGCCAGAATATCTGCAAAGAAAACTCTTTTGTCAAAATCAATTTGATATGAAGCTTGAGTTAATGAGCAGTTTTTACAGGGCATAGAAATCTCTGGCTCTTTCTTTTTTCGTTGCCGACCACTTTTATTAATCACAGAGCAGCTACCTGTCCATTAGGATTGATTTCCGGGTCTTTGGCAGACCCTTAACTCTAAAAATTCTTTCAGCAATATAGAATCAATTTCTCCAAGGATGTAATGTATTGAACTTCAAATCCTGTAGGGTGAAATAGGCATTCTAATTAAGAGGGAATGGTGATAGGATACATATTGTATCTTGTAATATTAACTAGAACAAAATGTCACCCTGCGATCACTCTAGGACAAACTGTACACTAAGTCCTTATTACCTGCTCAGTAGTAGAAGGGGATTAGCAATGAGGTGACCTTAATCACAAAATATTGGGCAGATCAAAAAAGCCTCCTCAATTCAGAGCAAGTGTCATTCTGAAAGACACAATTATAATCTCCCCAGTCCACATGGTTGATTTTCAATTTTGTCAAGGAAGGCTGCCTTGTAGTAATTCAGTGGTTTCCGTGGTGCTGTTACTTCTTAGACCATCAAGTTTTACTTTCTGGGTTCTAAGTTTCCTAAATATGTCTTTCATTTTTCTGATTCTCCCTGGAATCAGAGAGGGCATTCATGGTCAAAGAAGAGTTGAGCAAGAGATTCTGTTTCCTGGAGGATTCACAAATGTATTACCTCACTCATTCCTGGTTAAGCTCAAAGCAAATATTTTACAATGGATCTTTTGAGAAGTTATCATTTGTGAATGTTTATATTTCAAAGTTGAAATTAAAGAAAGTTACAGATCTTTGAAGAGTTTATGTTATAAATTTTAAATACTTTTCCTTCCATTCTTCAAAGCACAGAGATTTTTCTTTTTCTTTCTTTTTTTTTTTTTAGTTAATAGACACTTTAATACATAGATTGAAGGAGAAATTAGGGAATATAGAGATCAATGTGACTTCATTAGGACAATAAAAATTTGATCTTATATAATATTTATAAAACTTATCAGAGTAATTATCATCTCATAAATTATTTTGACTATTCATATAATATTTAGAAACCAGCTTATAGATTGCCTTTTTTCTTTCTACTTTCTACTTTCTAAGTAGTTGAATTAAGATAACTCTGGAATAAGTTACTCATTTTAGAAACTTTTCTCAGTAACTATTTGTTAGTTTTATTTACTTTTTTAATTGAACTATAGTTGGCACATAATGTTACATAGTGATTCCACAGATCTGTACATAATGCTCTGCTCACAAGTGTAGCTACTGTTTGTCACCATGTAATACTATTATAATACCATTGATTGTATGCCCTATTCTTTCCCTTTCGTTCCCACGATTTAATTCCCCAAATGAAAGCCTTGATCTCCCACTCCTCTTTACCATTTTGCCCATTCCCATGGCCCTCCCCTCTGGCAGCCATCAGTTCTCTGTATTTATGGATCTGTTTGTTTTTTGTTTGCTTATTTTTATGCTTTTTAGATTCCATACGTAAGTGAAATCATACCAAATTTGTCTTTCTCATTTATTTCACTTAGCATAATACCCTCTAGGTCTCTCCATGTTGTTGCAAATAGGAAAATCTCTTTTTTATTTTTTTTTTTGGCAGAGTAATATACACACATACACACACAGACACATCTTGGCTATTGTAAGTAATGCAGCATACAACATAGGAGTACATCTATCTTTTTGAATTGGTGTTTTCACTTTCTTCTGGTAAATAGTAGTGGAATTACTGGATCTCATGGTATTTCTATTTTTAATTTTTTGAGGAACATCCATACTGTCTTCCTCATTGGCTGTGCCAGTTTGTATTTTCACTAGCAGTGCACAAGGGTTTCCTTTTCTCCACATCCTTGATGACACTTGTTATTTCTCGTTTTGTTTTGTTTTGTTTTGTTTTGTTTTGTTTTTTTATTCTAGCCACCTGACAGGTATAAGGTAATTCCTCATTGTGGTTTTGATTTGTATTTCCCTGATGATAAGTGATGTTGAGCATCTCTTCATGCATCTGTTGGCCATCTGTATGTCCTTAGAAACCTGTCTATTCAGCTTCTATGCCCATTTCTAATCAGATTTTTTTTGGTGTTGAGTTATATGAGTTCTTTATATATTTTGTATATTAAACCCTTATCAGATAAATCATTCTCAAATATCTTCTCCTCTTCAGTAGGTTGCTTTGTTGTTTTGTTGCTGATTTCTTTCAAGACAAAAACTTATTTTGATGTAGTCCCAGTAATTTATTTTTACTTTTGTTTCCCTTGACTGAGGAAACAAGTCTAGAAAAATGTTGCTAAGGCTGATGTTAAAGAGATTATTGCCTATGTTTTCTTCAAGGAGTTTTGTTTTCAGGTCTAACATTTGGGTGTTTAATTCATTTTGAGTTCATTTTTGTGTATGGTGGAAGAAAGTGGTTCAGTGTCATTCTTTTGCATGTAGCTGTCCAGTTTCCCCACTACTATTTATTGAAGAAACTGCCCTTACCCCACTGTATATTCTTGCCTCCTTTGTTATAGATTGACCAGTAAAAGTGTGTGTTTGTACACCATTGATTGGTTCCATTATGTCTGTCTCTGTCTGTCAATCTATCTTGTGGGAATCATAGTGTTTTGATTACAGCCACTTTGTAGTATACTTGGAGTATGGCATTGTGATATCTCCAGCTGTATTTTTCTTACTCAAGATTGCTTTGGCTAATCAAGGTCTTTTGTGGTTCCATACAAATTTCACTATTATTTGTTCTAGTTCTTTGAAAAATGCTGTTGGTGTTTTGAGAGGGATTGCATTGAATCTGTACATTATAAGCAGAGAGATTTAAAAAATTCTGAGGGGCTTTGGTTTCTGGTGATATGATAGGTTAGATACCCTAAACAATTCTGACCGGCTTAAAAAAAAATGTGTTTGAAATATATGAAAATGACTTAATGGATCCCTGAGTTGGCAAGAAAAAATTTTCCAACTTTAAAACAAAGTGAAAACAGTACACCTGGAAGATGCATGTCAAAATAAGTTCTGGACATGAGGATACAAGAGCTGCAGATGCTTAGTGAAAATGAGCTTTTTTTCCGTTGCCTGATGAGGATTAGAAGACAGGAGAAGGAGCTATGGTTTGCTCACACCAGAGAATCTAAAAAGAGAGCTGCATCCTCACTTGGATTTTAAATGAAAAGAGGATGGATGCACAAAGGCAAAAAACGTACCTACCTTGACTTTAAAAAAGATTATATATAAAGAGTGTAAATTGCTATCGATTTAGAAGAAAGCAATTGAATGATAAGAAAAAATAGAACCTTAATCAATAACAAGACAGAAAGGAAAGGGTGACACAATGACCCAAAGCAGGATATAGAGAAAGTGTAATAATTCAGAGTAGAAATAAATTAAATATAGCAGATGATCATAATAAGTACATACAGACAAAAGTATTTGTTTAAAAGTAAAAGAGGGGCACTTGGGTGGCTCAGTCAGTTAAGCATCTCATGTCATGATCTCGTGGTTCATGGGTTTGAGCCTGGCATTGGGCTGTCTACTGTCAACATGGAGCCCACTTCAGACCCTCTGTCCACCCCCACCCCTCCCCCACCTGCACACACTCCATCTCTGTCTCAAAAATAAAGCATTTAAAAAAAGAAAAGTAAAAGAAATGCAGCCCTGAATTTATTACATCTAGCCATTTCTTGTGTATAAAAGGCACCCTCAAGACATTAGGATACAGAAGTTTGAAAATCAAAGGATAGAATCACACATACCAGGCAAATGTTAATAAAAATAAAAGCTAATATATATAAAGTAATAATAAAAAAACAAAAAAAGTTTGTATTACTTCTAATGAAGAGGATCATGTTCTAATGACAAAAGCTTCAATTCATCAAGAAGACATGCAGAGTCTAGAGTTATGTGCATATAATAGATGGTATCAAAATAATTACATCGCAAATTGATAGATAAAAAAGGGGAAATGGACAATTATATCAACATAGTATTTCAACATACTTCTCTGAATGACGAGTAGATCAAAGGTATAAAAATCAATAAAAATACAGGAGATTAACATGTTTCATCTAATTAACACATATAGGGCACTAAACCAAAAGAATTTTATTCTCATTTCTTTTCAAGAGCACATGGAATATTTAAGGAAATTGATCATGTGTTAGATGATAAAGCAAGTCAACAATATTCAAGAGAATGCTATAATACAGATACTCATTAACTACAATGCATTTAATATTTTAAATGAATAACAATAAAAGATAATTTTAAATATTTGTATTTTTAGAATTTTAGAAAACATTCAAACAACCATGGATTAAATAAAAATAATAATGACTATTATAAAATATTCACTTGATGTATGAATGTTATACCTCACTAAAGCTGTTCAGTATAGTTAAGATCTAAATACAAACCTAAATGTTCTTTAGATCCTAATAGTGATCCTCACGGTAATGCTTAAGCTGATTCTTACATGTATATGTAAGAACAGAAGACAGACTCTGAAGAAGAACAGAGCAGAGATTTGGTCCAACAACGTGTCAGGACATTAAAAGCAATGGTAGTAGTAATTACGGCATAGATTGGGTATTGAAGTATACATCCTGACCAAAAGAAGAGAAAATGTAGAAATTGTGGAGGGGTGGATTATTCAAAAAGGCACTGAGACAATCTGTAATCTATGTGGAAAAGCAAATTAGATCCCTACCCTCATATACTATACAAATTGAGTTGGATTAGATACTTCAGTGTAACATTTTTAAAAAATTGAAACTTTTGGAAGAAAGTATAGAAAGCTATCTTTTTTTTTCCTTTTTAATGTTTATTTATTTTGAGAGAGAGAAAGAACATGAGTGGGAGAGGAGCAGAGGGAGAAGGAGAGAGAGAATCCCACTGACAGTGCAGAGCCTGATATGGAACTTGAACTCGTGAACCATGAGATCATGACCCCAGCCAAAATCAAGAGTCGCACGTTTAACCAACTGAGCCACCCAGATGCCCCAGTATAGAAAGCTACCTTTATGAACCCTGGGTAGTAAAGAATTTCTTAAACAAGACTACAAATCCATAGCTATAAGAAAAAACTATAACCTGAAAATTAAGAATATTTGATTAACAAGAGACACTGGGAAAAGAATGAAAATTCACAGTACTTATTTTGGAGAAGTCATTTCCAATTTGTATAACTGATAAATATCTATTTATGTATCAATTGTTTAATTATTTAGATAGATATCTATCTTTAGATAAATAATTGATACCTAAGATAAATAATTGATAATAAAAATAGGAAAATAGACAAGAACCATGAAGAATAGTTGCCAGAAGAAATAAGTCCAAATATATTGAGAAAAAAATACCTGTGTAAACCTATTTTTTTAAGTTTGTTTATTTTTGAGAGAGAGACACAGTGTGAGTAGGGGAAGGGCAGAGAGATGGGCAGGGGGGAGAGAGAGAGAGGAGAGAGAGAGAAAGAGAAAGAGAAGGAGAGAAAATATGAATCCCAAACAGGCTCCATGCCATCATCACAGAGCCTGATGCAGGGCTCGAACTCAGGAAACTGAGATCATGACCTGAGCAGAAACCAAGAGTTGGCTGCTTAACCGACTTAGCCACCCAGGTGCCCCTATATATATATATTTTTTTTTAACTAATCTCCACACCCACCATGGATGCCAAATTCACAACTCTGAGACAAAGAGTTGCACACTTCACTGATGGAGTCAGCTGTGCACCCTATATATATGTGTGTATACGTAGGTGTATATGTGTATATGTACATATATGTATACATATAAATGTAGGTATATACATATGCTCATCATTAGGACCATAAAATTAGCAGTTAATATTTGTCCCAGATCACTAAGAGTTACCAATATGTTTTCAATATTGTTAATAGTCCAGAAAAAACATACAAAGAGAAATGAAATATAGAAACATTTACTCATATTGCTTGGGCACAATGAATTACTGAGAAAACCATTCAGATTTTGTAAACCAATTATTCAAGTGGTTCACGTATCCAAGGGCTTCTACCCACAGAATTCTTAGTCTGTAAGAATTAAGTGATTATTTTTATTGAGTTCCTAGATTTATTTTTCTACAAGAGAGATGTAATCGATACGAAAACTTGGTGTAACTTTTATAGTTTCAAAAGTACTTTCAAACAAACACTTGCCTTCATGAGGCAAATAAAGGGATGCTGTCCATGTTAGAGATGAATCACTTGAGGCATAGTGATTGAGTGGCCTGCCTCTATTCAAACATGTACTTAAGCCTCAGAGCTGTATTTAAAGCCTGGCCTTCTAACTTTAAATTCTGTGCAATATATATCTCCTATGCTAAATAGTGTTAATTACTGTCATAAAAAATATGTCAGTCAGTGTCTTCATATCCTAGGTAATTTTGTATTTGTATTTTGTGATACTGGAGATTGGTTCTCAAGAAACATTAAAAAACAGTTAAGATCAACAAATGCCATAAAAATCCCTCACCCCCTTACTCACCACCCGAGCCTGTGACATAGAGCAATTCTTCTTTCTCATCCACTCACATTCAGTATTTGAAACACAGAGAAACCCAAAAGGAAATCCTCTGACTTCGGTTGAGAACCTTGGCGTTTCCAAAACCTGCCCTCTCCTTTTTCTTTTTTCTTTTTCTTTTTTTTCTTTTTCTTTTTCTTTTTCTTTTTCTTTTTCTTTTTCTTTTTCTTTTTCTTTTTCTTTTTCTTTTTCTTTTCTTTCTCTTTCTCTTTCTCTTTCTCTTTCCCTTTTCCTTTTCCTTTTCCTTTTCCTTTTTCCTTTTTCCTTTTTCCTTTTTCCTTTTTCCTTTTTCCTTTTTCCTTTTTCTTTTTCCTCTCTGGTACCAGTCTCTAATTAAGTATGCAGAGTGTTGCAGACCCCCCAGCGAGTTGATCCATTAAAAGACATTTTGTTGTTAAATATTGCATTGTTATGAGCTCACATTTAAATCTAAAGAGCAATTTGTGAAAGAATGAAGTATTCAAAGATTTTATAGCCCATAAAACGACAAGGAAATTACTTTTAAGAGAACTGCCACATCATGGAGACCCTGTCTTTTTGCATTTCTCTCTTTCCTGCTGGTTTTTTGCCTGTTTTTCTCTCCACCACCCCAGTACATGAGATCTGAACCACAGATCTGAACCACAGAGAATTACACACTTTGAGCCATGAGTCAACCCAGGGCATAGGATGATTAGAGATGCAAGATCTTGCTACTTAATTTCGTTCCCTCCTCCTTTAAGATGGCTCTTTTTCAAGTCTATGATCTGTGCTATAGCACTACCTAGAGGACTCCTTTCCGTGTGCAGTCTCACTGGCATTACAAAATCATTTTCTCACATAAGGTACCTGTCCTGGGAAAGTAAAGGAGGCCAAAACACACCGAGGGAAAGGCAGGAACGAGTGCCATTGCAAAATACCAGTAGAGCCAGGGCTCCTGGACATGTATAAAGGTCATGTTGAGAAGGTGAGAGAAGCCAGCTTTGCCGTCTTTACTTCTGGTCCCGATGCCTGTCTGCCCGAAAGCTGCACTGAAAACAACCCCCTTCCCCTAGTGTCCCAAAGCTGTTTGTGCAGCTGTGCCTCCCCCTAAGTGGTTTTCCCATCATAATGCTTCTAGGGTGAGCATATTAAGCTGAATCATGGTCTCTTCCGACATAGATAGCACAGCTCCACGTGCACCAAGATAAGGGGCACAAAGGAAATGCAATCAGTTCAGCTACTGCTAATTTACCACTGTGCAATAAAATTAAAGAAAATGAAAAATAAAATACTTCAGGGGCACCTGGGTGGCTCAGTTGGTTGGGTGTCCGACTTCGGCTGCGGTCAGGATCTCACACTTCCTGAGTTCGAGCCCTGTGTCGGGCTCTGTGCTGACAGCTCGAAGCCTGGAGCCTGTTTTGGATTCTTTGTCTCCTTCTTTCTGCCCCTTCCCCGTTCGTGCTCTGTCTCTCTCTGTTTCTCAAAAATGAATGAAAGTTAAAAAATTAAAAAAAATAAAATACTTCACTGCCGAGGAAGACCAGAAGAATCTCTCATTAATTCCCCCTTTTATTTTTAAGCCCTAATTTTAAAGATGAAAATTTTGAGTTACAAAAATTATATGACTTGTCTGAGGTGCCTCAACTGGTAACTGATAGGGTGAAGTCACCAAGGCAGTGTAATATACTGGAAGTTTCCTAGTCTAACCACACAATTAATTCTTTTTTTAAAAATGTTTGTTTATTTTTGAGAGAGGCGCCCCACATAGTTAATTGTTAAAGTATCTTCTTAATTTTTTTAAGTTATTGTTTGTTTATTGTTGACAGAGTGTGAGCGGGGGAGGGGCAGAGAGAGGGAGACACAGAATCCAAAGCAGGCTCCAGGCTCGGTCGGAGCTGTTCACACAGAGCTGATGCGGGCTCGAACCCAAGAGCAGTGAAATCATGACCTGAGCTGAAGTCGGTCGCCCAACCAACTGAGCCACCCAGGCGCCCCTGAAGTGTTTTGTAATAAACACTCTGAGTCACACTGAGAGAGAGAACACTCATTTCTTGGTCAACCAGAACATTGTGGGCCAGTTTTAAGGATAAGAAACATTTTTTTCCTTTTTACCTGAAGTTTATTTCTCTGGATGTTCCATTTCTTCATTGCCTTTTGGCCTCTTGAAACTAAAGGGAACATTGAGCCTTGTTTTGCTTCTGCCTGACCTCCATCTATTTTAATTATGCTTCCAAGGGCTTTATTTAGCCCTGCCTCACCCCCGTCACTGTTTCTAAATAGCGGTATTGGCCCCATCTGCATCTCCTTTTCTCTCTGCAAATGGCTCCATATTCTTCAACCTCAGTTCCATTACATACTACTCATGTAACTCAGTTGTTGGCTGGCCTCCTTCATTTCTTTTCATGATTATGATAATTATTATTTCATCAGGACAGTTTTGCAGTAACCATCTGCTTCCGTTGCCCACTTGTGTAAATATATCCACAAGGTAAAATGTGAGCCATCGAAATTATTGGATCAAAGCATTTGTGCATTGTTTTAGGGTGTTAGAGCAAATACTCAGCACCCAGGAAGAGACAGGGAATCTGGAAAAGACTTTTTGTGTACCAGTGCCGGCCCAGCGGAGTCCCCTCCAAAGGCTGAGCCCAGACCTTGGCATTGGCCTCCTTTTATGGCTGGGATGGTAGGGGGTTGCAAGACAAAAGGAAAAGGGGAGGGGGCCCTTATCAGTGGTGCTACAGGGGTAGTGGGTGGAAGCAGGAGGCAAACAAAAAGTGGAGGGGGCCCTTATTGTGGTGCTATGCAGGCAGTTGGTGGACACAGGAGGCAAGCAAGCTTACAGAAGCCAAAAGTATGCAAGGGAAGTATCCAGCCTCGCACATCTGGCTGGCCCCTTTTATCTAGGTTTTACTGGCTTTTCTTTGCAAGAGGACACTTCTGTTTCTTTTTCCATTCCATTATCTGCCAATTATATTTGTCCCCTTATGCTTCCAGATGACAGTTCATAAGCTCTTTGAAAACAGAGTGTGCTGTAGTGGAAATCATTATTCTGAATGTCATGAGTTGGCTGTGACTTTGACAAGGTATCTAGGGCAAAGTGTTGTGATTTATAAAAAGAAGGGTCATTCCATCATTGGCATTGTTTTTGCCCTCACTTTGTAGCACTCTGTAACTCCTACTTATGTTCATTATGAATTCGTTATCTTGAAATTTTAAAGTGATCCTCAGAAGTATTTTCATTGTTTTATGCTCTCTTTCTTGTCTATCAAGTATGGCCTTTCAAAGACCCCTATTAAAATATGGTACTAGAAATAAACACAAAACTCGTGATCTACTCTGACCAATAAAGAACAGTGAGGTACCACTTCACTGTTTATGGAGACTGTAGTTCTAATACTGTAGCCTTTTGCTGTGTTAGGTTTTCTCTTTTTCTGTTTGGTTTGATTTTTAAAACTGTGTTAACTGAACTTCTTTAGAAGTGAAACTTAATATTCTTTGACTTGTTGACTATTGTCAATCCATGTTTTCCTTATCTTGTATGTTGTTTAATTACTATTTGAAAACCAAATTACAGGAGAATACATTTAGCTCAGTTAAATTTCATTTGGGGTATATAATCCCAGTACATTTGGTATGTTTTTAGTGTGGCTTCTGCTGCCAATTATGTTAGTATAACTTTTAGCTTTCATTCTCCCTAAACGTTATTTCATATTATATGGTAGGAAAAGTTATCCCTCAACCTTAGTTTCCGTGGCTGGGTCTGAAAATGAAACTGACAAAAAAAAAAGGCTAGAGAGGGAGAGAGCCAAAGCATAAGAGACTCTTAAAAACTGAGAACAAACTGAGGTTTGATGGGGGGGTGGGAGGGAGGGGAGGGTGGGTGATGGGTATTGAGGAGGGCACCTGTTGGGATGAGCACTGGGTGTTGTATGGAAACCAATTTGACAATAAATTTGATATTAAAAAAATAAAAACAAAACAAAAAGAAACTGACAAAGAGTTACAGAAGAAAAGGATACCAATTTATTGAATATTAGGTTTTTTTAATATTTATTTTGAAAGAAAGCGTGCACATGTGTGAGCAGGGGGAGGGGCAGAGAGAGAGGAGGGAGAGAATCCCAAGCACGCTCTGGGCTGTCAGGATGGAGCCCAGCCTGGGGGCCTGATCTCCACAACCATGAGATCATGACCTGAGCTGAAATCCAGAGTCGGGTACTTAACCAATTGAGCCACCCTGGTGACCCTTGAATATAAGTTTTATGTCACATGGAAGCCTTCATAACAAAATGAAAGCCCAAAGAAACACTTAAACTGGAGTACTTTTATGCTAGGTCTGATGAAGATTGGACAGTCATGTAGAAATATGCTAGGTCAGGGGTGCCTGGGTGGCTCAGTTGGTTAAGCATCTGACTCTTGGTTTCAGCTCAGGTCATGATCTCACATTTCGTGGAATCAAGTCCTATATCCAGCTCCACACTGTTAGTAGCATGGAGCCTACTTGGGATTCTCTCTGCCTCTCGCCAGCTGGCACTCACTCTCTCTCTTTCTCAAATAAATAAGCATAAAAAATATGCTAAGTCAAAGAGCATAAGGGAAATGTAGTAAACTGGGGATACACAGCAAGTGCTGTTTGTTTGGATTCTTTTTGGAATCTGTCTTTACAGGTAAAGGATACAACTCTCCTCCAGGTATAGAGAGAGGGTACCTCTCACATGAGGGTTCAATGACCGGTTTCAGGAGATAAGGGCTGGGGCACGTCAGAGTGACCTTCCTGCTTCTTCTGTTTTCTCAAACTCCTTCAGCTTAAAATATTCAGTATGGCTAGGTGTCATATTTGGGGGTAACTGGTCTTGAATCCCATCAGCATGTTTCTCTGTCTTTGCACACAGAATGCCTCGAGGGAAACATACCTGGAGTATGTCCTATAGCATGCTGCACAGTTGACCGTGAGCTATTAATCTATATTGTGACTGTTTTTGTGACAAGCAATCCAAGTATCTGCTGTTATTTTAAATCTTATCCACAGGATCCCATTAAAAATTCTGAAAATATAAGTCTTCCTGAAATTAAAAGATACCTGCAGTATTCCTGTAGTTATCAATCTAGGAAATTTACCAAAAAAAGAATGTTTTCCATAATCCATTTGCCTTCTGTTTACTACCATTTTTTCTAGCTTAGTTGTTTATTATTAACTAATTAATAATCTTATAAGGTACCAATTAAATTGAGATTTGACAATGAACTTCCTCATTTATGCTTCCTGCTACCTGTTTTTCTTGTTCTGAAAAATCAGCATGTGTATTTCTTTTACTCTCATGCATAACTTCCATTGTCTCATTTCTCATAAATTTTTTTACTATATTCTATGATCATTTGTAATGTACTTTCGTTATCTTAGGACATAATTTATTGAAATAGGAGGAGATTTGATCTCATTTATAGTAGGCAGTTGCTATTCTACTTATCTTTGGGCGTTTATTGATTTTGAGCTTGTACTAAATAATTTGTCATAAATCTCGCAAATGTTAAGTAATGTTACCTATTAGAAAGTATAGGAGTGCCTGGGTGGCTCAGTTGGTTAAGTGTCCAACTCTTGGTTTCAGCTCAGCTCATGATCTCAATAGTCTGTGGCTCCGCACTTGACAGTGCAGAGCCTGCTTGGGATTCTCTCTCTCTCTCTCTCTCCCTCTCTCTCTGCCCCCTCACACTGTCCCTCTCTCAAACTAAATAAACTTTTAAAAAAAAGAAATACTAAAAATACTTAAAAAAAAAAAGAAAGTAGAAAATCAGCATTAAATAAAAGTAACACCTAAGTTTACTTACCTTTTGTGGGGCAGGATCTCAAAGAGAGCAAGTGAGTTGAATTTTTAAGCTTGTTAGTATATTGAGGTTCAAATATTCATTCGATTCTATTTCTCTAGATAAACAGAAGCATGTTGAATCATTTACTGTAATCTGTCTTCATTCTTAGTTATCTTACTTCCTATGAGTGTTTACATTAAGCAACCAAATCCTCTAAAATTCTGAAGTATATGCCACAAGTGCTTCTACATTAAAATACTCTATAAAACGGTTTTACGTCCAAATATATTTGGAAAACCCTTTGTTGTGTATCCTAATGTTGGGAGATTCATATCTCACCTTAGCATGCTATTACTTTTAAGAAATATTGTTGAGCCCAGCCTTCCAAAGTGATAAAAACTCCTTGCCTTTCTTTTAGCATCGGGTGGAGTAACTCTTTGGGTAGTGCTGCAGAAAGCCAAATTTTGCAGTGGAACTGAAGCCACATTTCATGTGGAATCAGGTTCAAATTCCTCTTGCTCTGGTTCTTCCATCATATTTCCAGGCTTAGGAATATTTATTTTTCTTATTTTTTACCACCCTGTTTGTTATTTATTATATTTATTGGCTCTTCTGTTCTTCATACAAGTGCAGTGAATAAGACATAATCTTTGATTTGTGTCCCTCTTGGATCCATTCTTTTTAAGGATATTTACCCAGGTACTCAGTCACAAACCAAACCTAATTATCAAGTTTTTCTTGTAAATAAAGTTCTTCCTACTGAATAATTTTATTTATGCTTAACAACTCTTTCACTCATTTATACTAACAGTGCTCATTATTTTAACTTTGAATTAAAACTTACTTGATTATTCTAGTACATAATTACATAAAAACATTCTGTTTTCTGAAATCAGCTTCATACAGCATAATACTTTCTCCAGTATAATTGTAATTAACTTGTGTCTCACAGAAGACAAAAATAAATAGAGTGGTGATTAGCAGTTCATGTTCAGCAGGCAGCTTATCCTGGATTCCAATTCTGCTTCTGATGTTATTTAACTTGTTTTCTCATTTCTTAAATGATAAAGGTTCCTTTCTCAGAGAGTTGCTGCAAGATTGGGAATTGAATGGCAAAACAAAGTATCAAACAGAGTTGCAAGAATATAGTAAGCACTTCATTCACTATAATTTAAATATGGAACAATGTGCAGTTGTTAAATGTACAGTTCAATGAATTTTGGCAAATATGTACACCCATATAGTATACGCCCCTAGGAAGATATAGAGCATTTCTAGCATCTCAAAAATTTCTCTAGTAACTCTTTCTGGTCTACTCCACTTTCTCCCCAGACAACCACTGTTCTCATTTCTATTACCATGTATCAGTTTTGCCTGTTCTAGAACTTCATGTAAATTGAATCATAATAACTGCCTTCTTTTGCTCAAAACAATCTGAAAAATTCATCCACGGTTTTGTGTGTTTCAGTAATTTATTCTTATTATTAAACTGTTACCACGCTATTTTTGTCATTTATTAGCAATGTAACAATTCCCCCTAAAATGTACGCAAAAGCATGCAAAGTATCATTAATCCATAAAAATATTGTTTTCAAAAAATCACACATACAAATGTGTTCTACTTTTTCAGTTTTGTTTATATCTGAGTTCAATAATGAATCTGCATTAGCTAATTTTTTTGAGAGAGAGAGAGAGAGAAAGAGCACAAGTGGGGGAGAGGGACAGAGGAAGAGAATCTTAAGTAGGCTCCCTGATCAGCACAGAGCCTGACATGGGACTTGATCCCACGACCCTGAAATCAAGAGTCAGACACTCAACTGACTGAGTCACCCAGGCACCCCTGCATTAGTTAATTTTTAAAATCGTCTTTTTTTCTTAATGGTATTATTATATGGGACTTTTGTTTTCCTTTTAAGTAGGCTCCATGTCAGCACAGAGCACAGTAGGGCTTGAACTCAAGACCCTGAAATCAAGACCTGAGCTGAAATTAGGAGTCAGACACATAACCAACAGAGCCATCTGAGTGCCCCTTAATGAGATTATTTAGAATTGTCGTATTTTTTTTGTCCTCTCATTCCTTCAAGACTTTTTTTTTGTTTGGAATTTCTAGCCGTTTTTCTATTTTCTCTGAGTTTTTAAGTGTCCCTGAAGTTTCGCCATATCTGAATATGCTCAGTTTCGTTTCCTTTACTCTTTTTTTTTTAATTTTGAAAAATTTTAGTACTTTTTAAAAATGTGTTTATTTTTACTTTAGAGAGTGAGCGAGAGTGCATGCAAGCAAGGAGACCGACAGGGAGGGAGGGGGAGGGGGGAGGGGGAGAGGGAGAGAGAGAAAGAAAGAGAGAAAGAGAGAGAGAGAAAATCCCAGGCAGGATCCACACTTAGCACGAAACCTAACGCAGGCCTTGATCCCACGACCCTGGGATCATGACCTGAGCCCAAATCAAGAGTCCGACGCACAACTCACTGAGCCACCTAGACGTCCCACGTTTCCTTTACTTTTACCTATCCTAAAACCTCATGGTAAATTCCTCCACGATCCCTTCCATATCCACATCACCAACTAGTTTTTGTTGTTTGGAATTAAGTTTAGAATTGCGGCTTCCGGGGCGCCTGGGTGGCTCAGTCAGTTAAGCGGCCGACTTCGGCTCAGGTCATGATCTCGCGGTCCGTGAGTTCAAGCCCCGCGTCGGGCTCTGTGCTGACAGCTCAGAGCCTGGAGCCTGTTTCAGATTCTGTGTCTCCCTCTCTGACCTTCCCCCGTTCATGCTCTCTCTCTGTCTCAAAAATAATAAAATAAAACGTTAAAAAAAATTAAAAAAGAATTGCGGCTTCCATAATACTCAACATTGCTTTTATAATCGCAATTTGCTGGCGAGATTCTACCATATTTTCTTACTACCAATAAGAACTTTCACACAAATCTTTAACTTTTTGTCATTCAGTTTAGGTTTCTGAAATGGTACTTACTTTTTCTGGATTTATATTTCAGTGACCAAACCAGAATATTATAGTGTTTGTACATTGGTATTTCAGTTTAAATCATGTTTAAATTTCGCATTTAAATAATGTTAACGAGCATTTAGTGATGGAACTGGAAACAGTTAATGTATTTTACTGAATTCCTTTGAAGACCGTGTTTCATCATATTCATCTTCATATTATAAGGCTTTAATAGGCAGTTACCAGGATATAATAAACCTTTATGGATTAGCTGATATAAACTTTGCCTACTAGAATTAATATAATTAAATTAAGAAGAGATTGTTTATGTCTCCTTTATTTTCCAAACTCCTAAATGAGAATATAGTATAAATAATGAAGAAGTTTTTGATAGCTTATGATCAGAATTGGAAAAACTTGAATCAAATAATGAAATAGCTACTGATTTGATTCGAGCCCTGGGCAAATTAATGCATCCCTCTGTACTTTAAGTATTGGTCTTAGTATGTATATATATATGTGTGTATGTATGTTTTAACTTTGTGTTTTATTGAGGCATAATTGGTATACAACATTATATTAGTTTTAGTTGCACAGCATAATAATTCAATATTTGTATATTTTATGAAATAATCACCACAATAAGTTTAGCTAACATCCATCAGCATATATAATTACAGAATTTCTCTCTTATGATGAGAACTTACAAGATTTACTCTCTTAGCAACTTGCATATATGCAATACAGTATTATTAACTGTAGTCACCGTGCTGTACATTATATTCTGCTCTTAATGTTTTTAAATGAATTGAGGAACATTATAATATCTCTTCATAGGGTTTTTATGTAGGATGTAGGTCTAATATGATAATTTATGTAATGTGTGTTGACCTGGCAAACAAGTATTCTTCCTACATAATTTATTATTATCAATATTATTACTACTACTACTGTTATGGTCATTTAAAAGATAGCTGTTATTTAAAAGGTATCTGAATAAAGGTAATGTCTGGTTGTTTGCATAAATAATTTTAGGACTCAGGGTAAAGCTCGTAAAGACCTAAACCCATACAGACAAGCGTCCAGAACAGTAAATACTAGGTTTTGTAAACACATTGAATTCTGGTATTGAAACTTAAATATCTGTTGAGAATTGAGCTCAATAGTACTCAGGATTCTCACCCACCTATCTGAAATGTCACACACAGCTGGGTTGGAATAATATATAGCCTGAGACTGTACTGAATCACTTTAACATTCCAGCAGAGAGGTAAGACAGTTACATGTCTGTTAAAACTTCAAGATGACTAAATCTTACCACCGGTATATCTGTGTAGAGTAAAAAAAAAAACTGTAGTTGTTACCAAGTTGCTTGAAATTAAAAAAATAATAATAATAAAAAAATAAAAACCTTATGTATTGATCTTTATGGCAAATACAGGCTTTGTAACTTAACAAATATATCTAGGCCTGCACTGTAATTCTCTGTTTTAGAATTTCTACTTATGATTACATACAGAGATACACATAGTCAGATTAAGATAATCTACTTCATTCATGATAGTAACAAAAAAGGAAATAAAATTTGTAACAAGAAGATTCATCATTATTAAAAAAATCTATTAAACTAAAAACTTGTTTTATCAAAAGGAAGACCATGGAATTAATTATATAGAGTGACACTTTACAATCTGTCAGAAGAGATTGTGTTGAAAAGAAGCTGAATGGGCTTGGTTCCTTCCCAGTGGTCCCAGTGGTAAGGATTTCCTATAGAAGAGAACAAATACCGAGTTTGCCATGGCAATTCTTCATATACATTTGTGACAACATATAGAGATCCTTTGAGCTTGGGAGACTACCAAAGTCTCTAAAATAAAGCCCAATAATTACACATTGGGCATTAGCTGGTAGCACAAGTTTCATCTGTTGAGATTTGGGAGAGAAAAGTGATAACCTGTGTCATTTTAAGCAACTCTCAAGATAGTAAATTAATCAAAAAGAGGCATTGGTCTCAAGTGCGACAATTTCAAAAGGAGTTGGGAAAAGTTAATTAAGGCCAGACCATAAGGCTTCTTTTTGCACAGAATAGGCATCCACAGCACATTTCACAATAAATAAGAGAGACTAATGAAGAAAAGCAAATGTAGGGTCAAATTTTTAGAATAACAACTTTAGGTGAGATCTGAAACACACACACACACACACACACACACACACACGCACACACCACACACCACACCACACCACACCACACCACACCACACCACACCACACCACACATTTCTTAGCTGTCCAGACACTGGCAAACCTCATGGTCTCTAGTTCTATCCTACCTAAACCTTGGGCAGCACTCCCAATGCAGGGTTTGTGGACCCCAGTCTGGATAGATTCAGCTTCATCACTCACTTGAGAGCAGGTCTTGCCTGAGTGTGCAAGAGCCCGGTCCTCTGAAGCAAATTCAGTACAAGGTTGGTTTTACTGTCCTCAGAGTGGTAGGGTATGATCCTCAGACACCATGCCCACCAAACACTAGTTGTCAAACTCTCACCTTTACTGGTTTATTCAGCAGTGTTTTTGTCATGGTTTTGTGTCAGGGAGCTGTTTGTTTATTTTGTGTGTGTGAGTTTTGAAGAGAATTTTATTTTTTTATTTAAAAAAAATTTTTGATGTTTATTTATTTTTGAAGGAGAGAGAGACAAAGAGTGAGGGTGGGAGGGGCAGAGAGGAGGAGTCACAGAATCTGAAGCGGGCTCCAGGCTCTGAGCTGTTAGCACAGAGCCTAACGCGGGGCTCTAACCTGTAAACCACGAGATCATGACCTGAGCTGAAGTCGGAGGCTTAACCGACTGAGCCACCAGGCGCCCCTTGAAGAGAATTTTAAAGGAATTATTTAGAGAGGAAATTTGGACTCTGTTTTTGAATACCTCATCACTTGTCCAGACTCCTGCTTATTAAAAGGATCCCTTGAGACATATCAATACTATATATCCAACCAACTTCTATAAATGCATAGCACTATTGCCCCTTGGAGGGTGACAATGGGTTTATTGACTAGTGCTTCACATCCTTTGATGTTCCTCTGATCACCCCTGCAGCCACATGAGTAATCATATATTTCCCATACTCTTCAAATATATACTGTATTAGCAGATAAGGAACCTGTTGACTCAGGATAACCTGAAAACTGTTTTACTTTAAAAAAAATTTCTCAGAATCATCCTGGTCCCAAGTATTCAATTATTCTTTTCCTTTTCCCATAAGTTTGCAACTCATATTCCAAGAGACTTTGTGAGGTAGGAGAAATTTAGGTAAAACGTAACATAATATAATTAACTTTCCACTTGCCTCCTAGGTTGGGAAGAATTTATGGGGCTCTGTCTAGGTTGATACTTGGGTGACTCAGCATTAAATCAAGCCTGCTTTTAGTATGGATTTTGCCTGACCCTTGAAAGCAGATTTATATTTTCTCTTTTTCCAGTAACAGGATTCACATTCTTATCATCTTCCCAGTTCTCTCATCTCTCAAAAAATGAAGCCTTGTCTTATTCTTAAGGCTAAGAAATTGAACTTCCATCAGCTCAGTATCGGGAATTTTTGACTAAATAATGCAAAAATTGTTTGCTGTCTGGGTTGTCTTGGGAAATGCCTAGGAGTAGAATTGCTGGTGACTGTTAAGATTTCCTTTGTATCACTGTGTTTCTGAAGTTGTATCATAACATGCTTGTCCCCGTCTTTCTGACTGTGTATGTCTGTGTATTCAATCCTGCTTCTGATTCATTGAGGTTCTTGGATTTATCAGCTTTAGTTTGTCAAATCCGTGAATGTTTTGGTATCATTTCTGTACTTATTTTTTCTATCTCACTCTGCCTTCCTCTTTTCTCTGGGACTCCAGTTACACACATTTTAGACCATCTAATAATATCCCATAGTTCAGGGGTGCCTTGGGTGGCCCAGTTAAGTGGCTCAGGTCATAATCTCACAGTTCGTGAGTTTGAGCCCTGCATCAGGCTGTTTGCTGACAGCACAAAGCCTGCTTTGGAATCTCTCTCTCCCTCTCTGTCTGCCCCTCTCCTGCTCATGCTGTCTCTGTCTCTCTCAAAATAAATAAATAAAGTTAAAATATATATATATATATATATATATATATATATATATACATATATATGTATATATATATGTATATATGTATATATATATATATATATATATATATGTATATATATATATATATATAGTATCCTGTAGTTCATTTATTCAATCCTTTCTTCCCCATCTATCTGTGCTTCATTTTGGATAGTTTTTATCACTATGGCTTTATCTTTCTTGATCTTTTCTTGGGCAGGTCTATTCTGCTGTAATCCCATCCAGTGAAATTTTTATTTTAAATGCTGTAATTTTTGTTTCTGTAAAATTTAACTTGAATGTTTTTATATCATAAATGTGAATCCTCATTATCTTTCTCTTTTTTAGATTTTTGAACATATTTATAATCACAGTAAAGCTGGAGCAAAGGACAATTAGCTTATCAAGTTGATTTAATATAGAACTGAATTTGGGAAGCACTGGAGAGTTTGTGTAATAATCTCAGAGAGAATAAGGTCTTGTAGGATAAGGACAAGTGGGAGAGAAAGGGGTAGCATGGAGAGAGACTGGGAAAGCAGATTCTACAACTGTGAGGATCAAAGGAGAAGAAAGAAGTCACCTCTGATTCTCAAGTTTTCAACCCGAGTAACAGCACAAAAGATCTTTCCTCCCTCCCTTCCTTCCTACCTACTTAGCTACCTATCTATCTAGAAAAGTCAAGAGGAAAATTAACTTTAGTCAGAAAGATAATGGATTTTAACACTTGGAATGCTGGTGAAGAGGCAGGAACAAAAAAAAAGGCTTTGGAAACTCGAGTCAAGACCTTTAGAGAAAAGAGGTCATAGTTGATGTAAAAGTACATAAGGTCACCAAAGGAAAGAGTCGAGGCTGAAGGCAGAACCTTTGGTTACACTTAACATTTAGTGTTCACAAAAATGTGCAGAATACACAAACCTTTTTTTGTGTGTGTAAGTAATCTCTACTCTCAACATGGGGCTTGAACTCATAACCCTAAGATCAAGAGTCCCATGCCCCACTGACTGAGCCAGCCATTTGCCCCACAAACCAGTTTTTGTGAGGGGGAAACAGTCTGTAGACATTTTGGATCAAAATCTGCATTCTAAATACTGATAGAAACAGAAGATTTTATATACTTTTAAAAGCTTCCTGAAATTGGAATTAATAACTAAATGGTAACAATCTCAAGGAAGACAAAAAGATTTGAATTGAACAATGGCATGCTTATTTGGTTTCCAAGTGTGTTAATTATTTGACAGCTGGGTCTATTTTCAAACACAGAGTTAGTTCTTTCTCCCAGTGGGAGAGAAAACACATGTTAATAAGAAAATAGTATACATATGCTATTTATATTGTTACACCAAATATCCCATTGTTTAATAGGTGATTTAGTTTTGAAGCAAACCTATTTGGCGAGTTGTCAAAAGTGTAATAATATCCTATTATTTGTTAAGCTCTATTTATACAAAGAACATTTCTATTATTTCTCCATCTAAGTGGAGTCTTAATGTAATATGATCTTACAGGAGTGAAAAAAACAAGTGCTACCCCTGGTATTTGCTCAGGAAAGAGGAAGGTGAACCTTCTCTCCACCCCTGGCCAACAGACACATACATTTAAGGAAAGAAGCTGAGGAGCCTTGACCTTCACTTTTGCTTCAGAACTTTATCTCAGGCCTGGGAGGTTCTTCGAGAAAAACTGCCATTTCAAAGGCTCTGTGTGTTGCTAAAGATGGAGTCTTGAAAATCACTTTTGATGGCAGAAAGCTCTTTCCCTTAGGAAAATACAGTTGAAAGGATCTGGTGTCAGATCAAGTAAAAGAAAAATCCAAAATGGCAAAGTTCAGAACAATAGGAAGCCTAAAATGTTCTGAATACTAATGTAACATGGTTATTTTATTTGAAGAATTTTTAAAGAAGATTTTAGTTTTCCTTGGTGTCTGAGAAAGCAGCTTGTTGAAGGAATCTGAAAGTGGATTGGAGAACATATGAGAGAAATGATTAGCTGTCTCTTGATTACTCACAGAGGAGTTTTTTTTTTTTTAATAGGAAGCCAAGGCTGGGGTGGGGGGAGGGAAGAACTGACAGTTAGGAATTACCTATGCTAGACTTTGGAAACATTATTATCTGATTTGCAAAATACCGTACCCTTTTATTCTGTAATTATTCCATCCTTTAATAAAAGTGTGATAATCATTAAAAACTCTAGTATCAGCTTAGTTTAAGCACCACCATAGGAAGTGGAGAGAGGAATGTGTTTGGGGATGTAGAAAGCCTGGAAAAAAGTAGAAATACAAATCATTTATATGAAACAATAGGTTTTCAAGCCCTGGAAGACAGCACAAGACTGTGATGACTGAGAAAGGAAAACAATGTATATAGAAATGCAACAGATGTAGAAATGCCAAGATGATTTCATTTCAAAATGCAAAATGTGGAGGAATCATACTACCTGATAATCAGGTCTACTATAAAACTGTAGTGATGAAGAACTTTTAAAGATAAACACATACATACACACACACACGCACGCACACACACACAAAGATAAACACATACATAATTGAAACAGGATAGTCTAAAATGGATCCACTCATACGTGGTTAACTAATTTATGACTAAAGTGCAAAGGCACTGTGATAGAGAAAACGTAGTCTTTTCAGTAATGGTGCTGAACTATTAGACATTCATGTGCAAAATTGTTTTTGAACTTTACCTCATATTAAACACAAAAATTGAATCAGAATCACTAGTAGGTATAAATGTAAAACTAAAAACATAAGGCTCTTAGGAGAAAACGTAAGAGAAAATACTTAGGACTGAGGCAGAGATTTCTTGGATAGATTATAAAAAGTACAGTCCATGAAAGGAAAAGAAAAGTTTAGAGTTTGGTACTACACAATTAAATTATAATTAAAAATCAAATTTTTAAAACTTAATTTATTTTTAATTTTTTAAAAGTTTATTTTATTTTGAGAGAGAGAGAGAGAGAGAGAGTGTGTGAGCAGGGGAGAGGGGCAGAGGGAGCGATAGAATCCCAGCCAGGCTCCACACTCAATGCAGAACCCCATGCGGGGTTCGATTCCACAACAGTGAGATCAAGACCTGAGCCAATATCAGGAGTCAGACATGTAACTGAGCCACCTAGGAACCAGTATTTTTAATTTTTTTTAATTAAAAAATTCTTCTCTTTGAAAAATACTATGAGAAAATAAAAAGATAAGCTGCTGACTCAGAGGAAGTATTTGGAAAATACATACATGATTATGATGGTCAGTTTCCATTTAACTAGGCTATAGTTTCCAGTTATTTAATTAAAACTAATGTAGGTGTCACCGTGATGGGTATTTTGTAGCTGTGGTTGACAGCTACAGTCAGTTCACTTTAAGTAAAGTAGATTATCCTCAATCATCTGGGTGGGCCACATCCAATCAGTTGAAAAGCCCTAAAAGCAAAACTGAGGTTTCCTTGAAGAAGAAATACTGCCTGTGGAAGAAGAAATTCTGCCTACAATTTTGTTCTCCTTCAATATTGCATTGGCTTTTCTAGGTATTTTGCCTCTCCATACAAATTTTGGAATCCAGTTATCTGTCCATATGCACAGAATCACATGCTGAGATTTTGAGTGATATTGTATTGAATTTATAGATTAAGTGGGAAAAGCTGACATCTTGACAATATCGTGTCTTCCTGTCCATGAACAAAAGAGCTCTCTCTGTTTATATAGTTTTTCTTTGATTTTGTTCATCAAAGTTTTATAGTTTTCTTCATGTTGATCCTGTATTATATTGTTAGATTTATACCTAAATATTTCATTTGGGGGAGTACTAATATAAATGGTATCGTGTTTAATTTCAATTTATACTTGTTCATTGCTGATATATAGAAAAGTCACTGACTTTTGTTTATTAACCTTGTATCCTGCAACCTTGCTGTAATTGCTTATTAATTACAGTGTTGTTTTGTCAATTCTTTCAAGTTTTCTACCTAGACCATCATGTCTTCTATGAACAAATACAGTTTTATTTCTTCCATCCCAATCTATATGCCTTCTGTTTCCCTTTCCTGTCTTATTGCTTTAGCTGGGGCTTCCAGTACGATGTTGAAAAGCAGTGGTGAGAGGGGATATCTTCCCTTTTTACCTTACCTTAGGAAAAGTTCAAGTTTCTTACCAGTAGGTATAATGTTAGCTGTAGGTTTTTTGTAGATATTCTTTATCAAGTTGAGGAAGTTCTCCTCTGTTCCTAGTTTACTAAGAGTTTTTATCATGAATATGTGTTGGGTTTTGTCAAATGCTTTTTCTACATCTATATGATATGATCAAGTGACTTTTACTTTGTTAGCTTGTTGATGTGGTTAGGTTAATTGATTTTCAGATGTTAAACCAGCTTCGCTTGCTAGGTCCCCAGTGAGTTTTTAAATGCTGCCAGTTTTCCACAATGAGCCTCCAGCAGTTCATCAATTACGCTTCAGGATTTCCTGCCCTGGAAATTTTATTACAGTGTTTCTTTGCATTTCCATATTTTATTTCATCCTTGGCTTATCAGCTGTGTGACCTTGGGCAAATTCCTTAACTTTTCTCTCCCTCAGTTTCTTCGTCTGTAAAATTGATATGATACTTACCAAGTTGTCACATTGGCTAAGTGAATTACTATAAAACACTTGAAATTGTTCCTATCTATATAGTGAATATTAAACAAATTTCATGCTATTATTACTGTCTTCCTCTGTCACTGGATGATTAAAAGACAGAATTATGATAAGTGTAGTTACTTGAAACCCAAGAATAAAGTAAAATAAGTAGAAATGCAAAGAAATATTGTCATAAAGTTGGATGTGACAGAAACAAAATCAACTACTTTGAGGCAAGTTATTACATCTCTTCAACCCTTAACATTATATTTATTCTTTAGCCTATTTCAACTTTGTTTATGAAAAAGAAGTTCTAAAGTACTTCTTAGAGACTTGGATAAATCTCAGTATAGTTTTTTTTTTTTTTGTAATTTTTATTCAGAGCGGGGGAGGGGCAGAGAGGGAGAGAGAATCCCAAGCAGGCTTCGTGATGTCAGCACAGAGCTGGATGCAGGGCTTGAACTCATGAATTGTGAGATCATGACCTGAGCTCACTTTAGTAAAATAGTTCAGGGGTGCATGGGTGGCTCAATTAAGTGTCTGACTCTTGGTTTTGGCTCAGATCATGATCTCACAGCTCGTGAGTTCAAGCCCCCCATCAGGCTGTGTGCTGACAGCACAAAGCCTGCTTGGGATTCTCTTTCCCTCTATGTCTGTCCCTGTCCTGCTCGTGCTGTCTCTGTCTCTCTCAAAATAAATAAATAAAGTTTATATATATATATATACACACACACACACACACACACACACACACACACACATACATACAGGATATATGAAATAAGATCCTGTAGTTCATTTATTCAGCCCTTTCTTCCCCATCTATCTGTGCTTAACTGACTGAGTCACCCAGATGCCCCCAGAGTACAGTTTTCATAGTTAGGACAGCTCTGCCTCATTAGTTTGAATTAGAAGGAAATACATTTGGATCACAAGTAGGAGGTTTGGATATAATCTAAACTTCTGGACTTACTGATAAGTATTTTTTCACCATGAAAAAGAGTCTTGAAGACACAATAAATTTCCAGCTTAGACACAAACGTTTTCAGAAAACTGCATTAATACAGACAATAAGGGTTTTTAGAGTTTATCTTGAAATCACATCATCTTACCAAAAGGGCAAAATATAAATGAACTGATACTGTCTGCTTAATTTGAGGGGCAATGCTTTGTGATGTTTCTAATAATACAGAAAATATAATATTTCTGATAAGCTGAATATTTAGAAGACCTGGGACTAAAAATAATTTGTAAAAATGATAACAGATTGGATTCTAGGATATAAGTTCTAATTACAGAGGTCAGTGGAATTATTTTCTATTATGACTACAGCATAATGGTATTTCGAAGTTACTTTGTTTCCATAGTACTAGAAAAGAAGACCTTTTTCTCCCAGAAAGATATGAACAGTGAAATGGGACAACACAAGTGAGGAAATGAGGACAAAATGATGCTTAAATTCTTCTAACAAAAAATGATAAATAAAATTTTTGTAGCCAGTCTGTCAGTTCACATTTGTATAATTTTATACCTAGTTCTTTAAAATTATAAAGAATTTAATGTTGTAGGTTAGCACATTACTTGGAGAGAGAGATATATAGGCCATATATATATGAGTGTGTGTGTGTATATATGTATATGTATCTATATACATATACATATATACACATACCCACGTTTGCCTATGTATGTATATGTATGCATATATGAGATATATATTCTGAACCATCCATGAGGATGTCAAGACCATGCTGATATCATTTTCATACATAGTGATCAGGAAATTTCATAGACAAAGAAATTACAGGAGTGGAAAGTGGTTTTGGCATTTAGTTTCAATGCTCTTAAATTCAACTTCTTTTTCATTCTGTTGCTTGTTATCTTTGTAATGGCTGGTACTCTTAAAGTATTTTGGTGACCTTTTACTTAAAAGAAAAGATGTCTACTCTCTGTCTTCACATTTAGATAATCCGTTGTTAAATGATAAATCCATTGTTAAATGATATCAAGTATGAACTAGAAAGCCCTTATTCCATTTGATCACTGAATCCAAAGGAAACAAATACCTAGGGATACCACTGTACTTTGCACTAACTTATGCAAGCCTCATTTTTCTAAGAGGTTCATATATGCAGAATGTAGGTTAGAAATATGAAAAAGTTTTAAAGCTTCTGGAAAAAATATGGAAAAGCAGCATGGGTAAATTTAGGGTGGGGATAACGAGTTACATATGTTCCACACCCCCTGAGCTTACGACTACCTTTTAACAATGGCAAAATAATCCTTATAATCTTCCTTTTTATGAACAGCTCACAATTTTGATGTGTTTTTGAAATTGTTACAGTATTGTAAAAGTGCCTCTTAGAAAGCCTGTTTTTTTTTCTTCAGTCTAAGATTTTGGTAATTGGAGGGTAAATTTGAATTATCTAGACAATTAACTTGGCCTGGAGTGGAATCACTCCCTTCCTTGTGGGTTCGACATTATGGAACATTTCGTGTTGCCTGGTTATAGCTGAGAAATCATGTATATGATAACATCTCAAACACATTACGTGCATTAGATACGGCACTGAAGGAGCATGTATGCTGGAAGCAATGTCAGCAGCTGGCAAACGCTTTAATCCTCATATCTTTGCCTTCCACACAAAACCAACAAAAATATTGAAGCCTGTCCAAACTGGCCTTTGCCTACATGTTTGCCAAATGGCCTACTTTTTGTGTGTCCTTCACTCCCTGATGTTGTAGATGCTACAGAGTCATTTTATCATATTTCTAGTTTCTGTCTAATCTGACTCTCTCATTAGATAAACGAGGAAAAGATTCAGAGAGCTTAGGGTGTATTTTTATGCACTTATCAGCTCTGGATGAAGCTCACATCGAAATTTCCTCGTTTCTGGCTTTTTTTTCACTTTTACTATGATTCTAAATAAAAGTTGCATTTTTCAGGAGATACATCCAGTGGACAAGGGTCTACTAGGGCTAAGATGCCCCAGAAACACAGTCTTTGCTTTCCCTGGAATAAAAGCTTTGTTTCTTCAAACTAAAGTTAAGTCCTTTTTACCTGCTGCAGACTAGGCTGAACTTGACTTTTTGGTTTTATTCAATTCAAAGCTGCATCTCTGAAGTTGTAATTCTTACCAGGCACAGTTCTTAGTCATTTCTTCATCTGACTGGAACCAGAGCTGCTAATTCAGGATGCAGAATTACTTATAATAGTAGAGCCAGCAGCATCAGGTGCTGAATATGTGTCCTGAGTAATTTTCACACATTAACTCATTAATCATCTCATCTGGGATGGTTATTACCACCCATTTTTTTTTTTTTTTTTTTTTTTGCAGGTTAGGAAAATGAAAGAGAGGAGGTTAAATAAATGGACTGAGCTCACATCACAAGTATGAGGACAAACTTGGATTCACATCCAGGCAGGCAGGTTTCAGAGGCCATACACATTAACCACTAGTCAAAACTACCATTCCAAGGGTTATGGATGAATCTTTAGTAGTCCCACTGCAGCTAGGAAGTAAATTTCTATACTTTATTAGGAATAAATTTAACTGAACTTAGCATTACAGGAAGGAAGGAAAAGTAATTTGTATGCAAGTCCTTCGTCTCTTTTTCTCTCTAGTCACTTTCAGTCTATTTGATCAATGTTGGAAAAAATAGCAATGACAAAACCCACTTTAGTGGGGCCCAGAACACAGAAACAACTGAACAAGTAAGCATGCACACCAGGTGGTGAAAAGCACCCCGAAGTGCCGGGTCTGTTTTATTTCAGTAATGGGGAAAGCCACATCTGTATTTGAGATATTCTAGTTACTTAATAATTCTTAGCTGAATGATCATACTAATAACAGTGTCTGATATTTACCACAACCCTGATCTACCAGGTGCATTAATTTGATATGGCCATGTTTTGGCCACAGAAAAGAGATCAGACTGACCTACTTGCCTTTAGATGGTGGTGGCTTCCTGCCCTTGAACCAGCTGGAATCACCTTCCCTGTGGGCAAACCCTACCATCTAACACAGCCGATGATGGTCTTCTAATCATTCTGTCCTCAGACCTTCAGCTTTGATACAGTTATGTTCAAAACCTCGGTTCACTGATGGCTCACCTATCCATTCACCTTCTTTCTATTGTTTGATGATGGGTGGGGAGGTGGTGCAGAGGGGCCTCTGAATCACCTGTATCCAAAAATAAAAATAAGCCACATCAGGGATTGAGTGTGAAAGGAAAGAAGGGGATTTGTGCTATATCTTGACAAGGATTTGGATGACACAAATGTATGCATTTGTAAAAATTTAGTAAGCCTACCCTTTAAATTTGTGCACTTAATTGTGTGTGACTTTTACCTCAAAAGCAGTATTACTGGCAAACAAGGATATTATGCTGAAATGTTTAGGGGAGAACTGTTCAGAAGTCTGCATTTCACTTTGCATTGCCTCGGTGTAAGATGGGCTGTTAAATGGGTAAACAGATTGGAAACAAACAGAGTCAAATGTTAACGATACAATTTATAGGGGACTTAGGTGCTTAAATGTCTTTAAACTTTGCTGTAAATTTGAAATTTTCCCTAATAATATTTGGGAGGGAGTGCTAACCCATGGAAAGCCAGTACATTATCTCAGGGATTGTTAACTTGGAATAACTGTATCCTAGGGGCCAAGGTTAGAGTTTATGGGTTTGTACACTGGATTGGAAAAAATCCCACATCTTTATTTTCACAAATACCCAACTGAAATTTAGCATTTCCTTTGACCTCCAAACATAGTAGCCTTAATAGGGTCTGTGAGTTCTTCAGCACTACAGCTGTTTCACATGACTGAGTTAGTGTTTAAACCCATCACTATTTTGAAATTACAGTGATGTTGAGAGTGTTTATTGTTTAATCTTGTAATTAAAAGCCAACATTACAGGATCACAATTTATTTTAAAATATTTGTAGCCACCAGGCTATAGTTTTTTTTTTTCCACAATAAGCATTTTTTCATTATTTTGTTTTTCATCATGATAAGTGTACTCTTTAATCCCCATCACCTGTTTTACCCATTCCCCTAAAATATTTTGATAAATGCAGTTTCATGTAATTGGTTTCTTTTGTAATCCATTATGTCATATTTGGTGTATTGAAAAACATTATTTTGGGAAGTTCACAAGCACCAGACTTTCTCTGTGGCACAAAAAAAGTATCAGATCCCTGACGGATCATCTACCATGCTCTGCTCTCCTTCCCACGATATGTCAAATGTGGCTCCATATAGGATGTGGGGCTTGCGTGGAAGCTGTGCATCGTCCCTTAGTCTAGGCCTGGAAATGATGGTCTCAAGCCCCAAGGATCCATTGCCTTGTTGAAACTCAGTAGTAGAACCAGTCAAAGATCTTTTCAGTTCATTACTTTCTGTCTCTCCTCCCCATGAAGTACTTGGGGGACAGACTTATACTATAGACAAATATTTCTGGTTTATCTGAAATTCAGATTTAACTAGGTGTCCTATGCTTTATCTGGTTACCTCAGTCATAGGACCAAGAAATATCTGGATAGATATTTAAGTGAAGGCATATAAACCCTACCAGATAACATCAACCTGCAGATAGGACTGACTGGTGTGTGTGTGGGCAGGGGAGGGGAGTGTTAATCTTGCACCTGAAATCCAGGAAATCCCACCTGCTAGGTGTGCTGGTTAGTACTGGTTACTGTTTTATTAAAATCACAGTTACTCCATCCTGTGGATTCAGTGTGAATTGACTTGCCGAGTTTGGATGAAGCTTTATTATTCCTCAGTTCTTTATGTTCATTTTCTCATTTGAACATCATTAAGATCTCAGAGAGTGGGCACGTTTCCCCCAGTTCAAAGAGGTTAATAAACTTGTCCTAATTTACACAACTGTTCATTGATAGAGGCAAGGATTTAACCTAAATCTGTCTGGTTCAGGCTTTTCCACATTGTTTCTCATGTTAAGTCAGAAAATGTCAGGAAAGCTCATTATGCTAGGTGTGTTAGAGAATTTCATTTTTTTTTTAATTTTTTATTTATTTTTGAGAGAGAGAGCACGAACAGGGGAGGGACAGAGAGAGGACACACAGAATCCGAAACAGGCTCTAGGCTCCAAGCTACCAGCACAGAGCCAGATGCATGGCTCGAACTAATGGTCCTTGAGGTCATGACTTGAGCCGAAGTCAGACGCTTAACCGACTGAGCCACCCAGGCGCCCTGAGAATTTCATAATTTAATGGAGGGAAATAATAAGGTAGCATTTAAGAATATTTACAAATGTATAGTCCTGCTGTAACTGAAAAAAACAATTTTTTTTTAATCCTGTCTCTTTTGTTTAAACATTGAGACAGATTGTGTAGACAACGCAGAGGTTTTTTTTCTCCTAGTTTAGGAAATGCTGAGAGAGGTGATAAAAATCAACAAAGATAAAAATGTATACAAGTTTGTTTTTAAATTAAATGTGATTAAAACATTAAAAGGCCCAACATAGTAACAGTGTATGGAATATACTAATATTTAGCATGCAAAATGATGACAGAGCAGAAAGTAGTGATTACAATAAGACAAAACCAAATAATACACAAAAAGTAAGTAAATGCAGAATGTGGTATTTAATAAGTGAAAAACATAGCTGATTGGCTATAAATGTCACATCTTCCTTATATATTAGAAAATATGAGTGCTGTTTCCTCTTATGTATGTCCCTGAGCAAAACCAAAACTGTCAGTGATGTTAAAGGGGATGAGATACTATAAAAATGAAAGACAATTATGTTTGCTGAGTACAATAATTACTTTGTACTTTTAATTGTACTGTGCTATTATAGTAAACATGCCACTTTTGTTTAAAAAAAAAAAGAGTATTTCAAGATACTAAAGGTGTCTTTCAAAAAGGATACTTTGCAATTCTGGACAAATATCAAAGGAATAGCCTTATTTTGTAAAATGTAACTGCTTTTACAAAGGTTGGGTATTGACTGATGCACGTGTGAATTAAATCATATTTTAAATAGTGGAAGTCTTTTTAAGAACTCCTGAATATATTTGTTCAGAAGTATATTGATACTCTGTAATGTGAATGAATGAATACCTGATAAGTTTGGCTCTACAGATTCTGAATTTTAAAAATCGCCTTTTAAAGTACAATACAACTACGGGCACCTGGGTGGCTTGGTTGAGCGTCTGACTTTGGGTCAGGTCATGATCTTGTGGCTCCTGAGTTCAAGCCCCACGTCGGGCTCTGTGCTCACAGCTCGGAGCCTGGAGCCTGCTTCACATTCTGTGTCTCCCCCTCTCTCTGCGCCTTCCCTGATCACACTCTGTCTCTCTGTCTCTCAAAAATAAATAAATGTTAAAAAAAAATTTAAGCACAAGACAACTCTATGATAACTCAAGCATTTATAGTATTTTTCTTTTTGCTAATTCACGCATACCCTCTATGTAGCATGTATTTTAATTTCTACATATTCATCATTAACGAACAATTTGAATGAAACAATTTAAGGCATTTTATGGAATGGGGCAAGCTATATTTATATATTACAACTGTATGAATAATTGTTATTATTATACAATACATCGTTAGTTACACAGGTATCAGTAAACGACCATATGGCCTTATTTTTTTTAATGTATAACAGTCCTCCCCAGTTCTGAATGGTAGAATTTTTTTATTGAAGTATAGTTGACACAGAATGTTACATTAGTTTCAGGTGTGCAATATAGCGATTGAACAAGTGTGTATGTTATTCTGTTCTCACCACAAGTGTACTACCATCTGTCACCGTACAACACTATTATAACACCACTGACTATATTCCTTGTGTTGTACCTCTCATCCCTGTGACTTCCCCATTCCTTAACTGGAAGCATGTGTCTTTCACTCCCCTTCACTCATTTTCCTCACACCCTGCACCTCTGGTAACCATCAGTTTGTTTTCTATATTTATGAGTCTGTTTCTGCTTTTGTTTGTTCATTCATTTATTAGATTTCATATATAAGTTAAATCATAGGGTATTTGTCTTTGTCTGACTTACTTAACATAATACCCTCTTAGGTCCATCCATGTTGTCACACATGGTAAGATCTCATTCTTGTCTATGGCTGAGTAATATTCCATTATATATATAGATATATTTATATAAATATCTATATCTATTTTTCTATCTATCTATCTATCCCCCACATTCTTTATTCATTTATCTGTTGATGACACTTGGGTTGCTTTCATATATTTGCTGCTGCAAATAATCCGGTGGTAACCATAGGGAAGCATATATCTTTTCTTTTCCAGCTGGAGTTTTCATTCTCTTCGAGTAAACACCCAGTAGTGGAATTACTGAATCATGTGGTATTTCTATTTTTGATATTTTTGAGGAACCCCCATACTGTTTTTCTCCACAGTGGCTACACCAATGTACATTACTACCAATAGTGCAGAAGGATTCCCTTTTCTCCACATCCTTGCTAATCCTTGTTATTTTTTTGTCCTTTTTAAATAAATTTTTTTAGTTCTCTCTACACACAACATGGGGCTCGAACCCATGACCCTGAGATCAAGAGTTTCACACTCTTCTAAGCCAACCAGGCACCCCATTTTTTGTCTTTTTGACTCTAGCCATCTGAGAGGTATTAGATGATTTCTCGTTGTGGTTTTGATTTCCATTTCCCTGATAATTAGTGATGTTGAGCATCTTTGTAGATCTCTGTTGGCCCTTTGGCTGTCGTCTTTGGAAACATGTCTATTCAGGTTCTCTTCCCATTTTTTAATTGGATTTTTTTTGGTGTTGAGTTTTATGAGCTCTTTATATATTTTGGATATTAAGCCCTTACCACATAAATCACTCGCAAATATTTTCTTCCATTCAGTAGGTTGCCTTTTTGTTTTGTTGGTTTCCTTTGCTGTGCAAAAGGTTTTATTTTGGAGTAGTCCCAGTAGTTTATTATTATTATTTTTTGGGTTTTTTTGTATTATTTTTTGTTATTTTTGTTTGCCTGAGGAGACAAGTCTAGCAAAATGTTACTAAGGCTGATGTCAAAGGGATAGCTGCCTATGCTTCCTTTGAGGAGTTTTATGGTTGGGGGTCGCAGATTTAGGCCTTTAATCCATTTTCAGTTTATTTTTGTGTATGGTGTAAGATAGTGGTCCACTTCCATTTTCTTGCATGTAACTGTCCAGTTTTCCCGGTACCATTTATTGTAGAGACTATCTTTTTGTCATTGTATATTCTTGCCTTCTTTTTAATAGGTTAATTGACCATGTAAGTGTGGGTTTATTTCTGGGCTCTCTGGTCTGTTCTATTGATCTCTGTGTCTATTTTTGTGCCAGTTGAATAGTAGAATTTTCATAGTACAGAGCTGTCATTCTCTTTGTTTTGCTAAGTTGACTCTTCATATGCCAGGGATTTTCTTAGGTGCTCTATATGGACAAAGCCAAACAAATGATTTAAAATGAATATAAGCCCAGCAACTTACTGGTTTTTCTCCGTGATGTCACATACTGTTTCATCTTTATAATGTTCTATAAACTGACTCCTCTGATGCTTTTCCTCTGCTGCTGATACCTATAACTGGTCGTGCACCTGTTCTCCCAAATATCACCATGCCCATAAGGCCTGTGTGAAACCTGAGACGGTCAGAAAAATCACAGGAGGTTTAATTAAGCCCTTATATATTTCATTCTTGTTAATGCTGATTGACACACTTGACTCTTCACTTCTGCATTCATTGACTTGGACCCTGAATTTTGAATTACAAATTAATGTAAAAATTCTCAAGAGGGGCCATACATTGGAATCTCAAGAAACACATTTGCCTTAATTGCTTGCTGACATACATGAGAGAAAATCCAGGGATGGGGCCATAGTATGAGGCAGGTGTACTAAGTGTGTACTCATGGCTGAAAACTGGCTCTATACCTCTGGTTTTTGTCCCCTTTCCTCTCATCTCTTCCTATCCCCTGACATTTGACCTTTAACTTCCCATGTAGACCTTATGTCCAATATCCCTGAGTTTTGATGGGTAAACCATTTACTTTCTTGGGCCTCAGTTAAATTATTTAATTACTTTGTTTAGATTTTACTTTCTACTTTCTCTCTATGGCCCACACCTGTATGTTGTTTCCAAGTCCCTAGTTCTGTATCCATAAAAACAAAACAAAAACCAAAAAAAAACCCATGCTTTCATTCATCAAGTTATCTTGCTACATTTCAGATATAATCATCCCTTTGATGGTCTATCATCTCAAAATTAGGAAAACAAACAAAAGCCTGATATTTGTACTGACACTTGATTGTTATTACTTTAACTTTTATTATTTATGATTAAGCAATTCTATAAATATGCCAGAGTCCCACAAACAGTATGTTAAAAATTAAATTCTAGCTATCAATCCTTACAGCTAGTGGCCATGGCAATATTCCTAAATAATGCTAGGTATCATTTAAACTTAGGAAGGAATTTTAGTTTCAGGTGGAAGTTTTAAGTCAGAATGCTTGGGGCTGGTAAAGGAACTGCTATGCTTTTCAGGTGTGACCCTCACACCTTTAAATCCCAAGGCCTGGCTCAGATTATTGAATCATTGTTCCAAAGGCATAAAGGCATTCAATATTAAAAGCATTAATATTTTATTTTTTGCCTCGCAGCTAAAATGTTTCTCCTACCACTGTGCATCATAAAGTCATGCTGATAAAGGGTGGACAGGTGTAGGCATATTATTCGGTTCACTTATTCCTAGTTAATTACCTTTATGGTTCAAATACCAAGTGATAATAGGAAAGCTTGATAAATAGCTCTCCATTAAAATGCTCGGATTATTATAAAAAATGACTTGCTTTCTGCCAGCCAATTCTCAGCATATTATTCACTTCATAGTATGATGTCTCCAAAGCAAGACATAGATATTTTTCCCCTTATCAGAGGGATATTTGATAGCTTCAAGCTAGTTAGGACATGCCGATAGTATATTTCCTACAATATGCACTTTAACATGTAATTTGCTTTTAATTTTTTATTTAAGAAAATAAATTTAATGTTAAATTTCTACATGCATTTTTCTTTAAATTTTGTATTATAAAAGCATAAAAAACATTTGTGTTCAGGAAAACTTATTAATGCTAAAAAAATGATTTTAGGTTTGGGGGTGCCGCTGTCTTCATTTGGTAAATATATTTTTCAAATGGTCATAATGGTTTCTGTGTGGATGCAATTAGGGTTACTCATAGTCTGTGTAAACTTCTGAAGAACTAGAATTGTGTCCTTGAAGGACACTAATTTCAGAGAATTTTGAAGGGCAAGCGATGAGTCATCTTGCAGTAGGCAGAATAATGCTCTCTGACCCCTAAATATATCTGTCCTAATCCCCAGAACCTGTCAGTGTGTCACGTATTGAGGCAGGGAAGAATGAAGGTTGTTACTCAGCTGACCTTGAGGAGAGTAGCCTGTATTGTCCAGGCGGGCCCAAGGTAATCCCAAGAGTCTCTATAAGTGGAAGAGGGAGGCAGAAGAGTTAGAGCAAGGCCTGTGGCCATTTGAGAAAGCATCTTGGAGGTGCAACACTGCTGGCTTTAAAAGCAGAGGAAGGGGACCACAGGCCAAGAAATACGGGTTGCCTCTAAAAGCTGGAAAAAGGAAGGAAATGTATTGTCTTTTCGAGCCTCCAGAAGGAGCAAAGACCCACTAAGGCCTTAATTTTAGCCCCCTGGGCCCTGCGTTGGGCTCATGACTACAGAACTGTAAGATAGGATTTTTGTTTGTTTTTGAGCCAACAAGTTTGTGATCCTTTGTTCCAGCAGTAATAGAAAACTAATGCAGATGTGTTATTCAAAGATAAGATTCTCTTTCTTGTTAGCTATTATGTTGGAAATGTGTCCAAGGAACTGCATTTTTTAGATAAATTACTTTTTCAATTTTTTTTTAATGTTTATTTATTTTTGAAGGAGAGAGAGACCGAGTGTGAGCAGGGGAAGGGTAGAGAGAGGGGGAGACACAGAATCCAAAGCAAGCTCCAGGCTCTGAGCTGTCAGCACAGAGCCAGATGCAGGGCTCAAATCCACAAGTTGTGAGACTATGACCTGAGCTAAAGTCAGACACTCAATGGACTGAGCCACCCAAGCACCCCATTTTAAAGAAATTTTTCTAATTTTTATTTATTTTGAAAGAGAAAGAGCTCAAGTTGGGGGGGGGGGCGGTGAGGCAGAGAGAGAGGGAGACAGAGAATCCCAAGCAGACAGCGCAGAGCCCGATGTGGGGTTAGATCCCAGGAACCGTGAGATGATGACCTGAGTCCAAAGCTAGAGGTGGATGCTTAACCGACTGAGCCACCCAGGTGCCCCCCAAGGAACTGCATTTTACCATTACATGCAGAGGACAACCTCGGTTGTTCTATGAGTAGTAGCTACTGGAATAGAGCATACCTCTTTGGGAGGAGCCGTATAAGCTGTATTCTATAAGTGTTTTTATTTTTTTAACTTTTTAAAAAATATTTATTATGAGAGGGAGAGAGAGAGAGAGAGAGAGCAGGGGAGCGGCAGAAAGAGTGGTAAAGAGAGAATCCCAAGCAGGCTCCACAGTGTCATTACCGAGCCGGACACGGGGCTCAATTCCCAGAACCGTGAGATCATGATCTGAGTCGAAATTGATGTCTAACCCAGTGAGGCACCCAGGCGCCCCAATTCTACAAGTGGTTTTTAAAAAAACATCCAAAGACTTGCAGTTCCAGTTAGTATATAAAAACTCTCCAATAGTTATTGCCGTTTTAATGATAATAGCAAGCTGAATATTTTAGACATGCAAAATTCTTAAGCATATAGTAGAGCTGAGGATGCGAATAAATACAAATAGACTAAATTCTAGACATGTACAAGTTCCTCTTAGGAGACGTACACGTTTGCCTTCACTCTGGTGGAGCAATGGTAGGAGAAGACACCTACCACAGACGGAATTCGGGACAAACCAGCTCAGGTAGTGAACAAAGTTGAAGGGCAGTGAGTGGGATCTCCTGATGGATTAGAATCCTGCAGATCTTGAGCCAGAGAGTCTGGCCGGACCTGCCACACCTTTCCTACCACCTTTCTCTAAATGTGCAGGAGTGGTGCAAGCAGGAAGAGCTCAGAGAGGTTATCCCCGAGGCATGTGGGACCAGCCAGCTGCCATCTGAAGGCTGAGCTTAGAGCTGGTGAAATGAAAGCATTCCTTCCAAGGCCTAGCAAATGTTTAGCATGACCTTTATAAACTGCAGGCAGGGCAAGCACCGGTTAAAAATTCCCTCAAGGCACTACAGGCCTTTCAAGGCAGATGAGCAGCTGCTGAGGGCTGAGGACGGAGCAGGAGAGACAAGGGAATTCCCCCGAGAGTGCCCGGCAGGAAGTCCCTGGAGACCAGGAAAGGGCATCAGGGCTGATGGAGAATGAGATGTGCAGAAAGGTTCTCACGAGTCTGGTGAGCAAAGAGGAATGTACAAGGAACCAAAACTGAGGCACCAGCGCAGGAGAGCGGTCTCTCCCATCTGGGGAAGGTGGGTGTCAGCCTGAGAAGCATCACAAAAAGTTCCAGTGCTCAGATCCCAAGTGTCGCGGAAGTAAAATGCCTGCTCCTTGGTGTAAAATATTGAAAGCCCCTGATGCTTCACATCAGAGACACATAATGTCACTTTGCCCCATGACTGGGGATGCTATGCCGATAAGTTGGAGTTCTCCCCGTCTCCATGTTTACCTATGATAAAGATACCCTTTCTTTGGCAGTTATAACCAGTGGGGTGACACTTTTCAAAGTAGTCAATATGGAAGTCCCCAAGAACTTGCAGTCATTGGTTTCAGCGTACATTGATACCCCCGCCTAAACCCAAGATCACTTTGTTTATTGCTAATTGTGACTTTCTGTTTTATTCCATATATATTTTTAGCTGTCATTCTTCTATAAAGAAGAACTTTGTCTTCCTTCACCCTTCCATCTTTTTGAGTACTACTACAGACTTAATCGATTCCCCCACCACCACCAAACTGTGTTCTAGCCTTTACTGTCACTAGCCTTTTTGGTGGTCAGTTGAACAAAATTTGGCCAGTGGGAACCTATTCAAGTTGACGTATTCTCATTGATATTGGAGCAAGTCTTTGGCAAGAAATTCTAAGCTTTTAGTTTCTTCCCTATCCAGATCTAGAATCAATCTTTTATTCAAGGATCCCTGGTCTTTTTATTTTTATTTTTTATTTTTTATTTTTTTAATGTTTATTTATTTCTGAGGCAGAGAGAGACAGAGCATGAGTGGGGGAGGGTCAGAGCGAGAGGGAGACCCAGAATCAGAAGTAGGCTCCGGGCTCTGTGCTATCAGCACAGAGCTTGACGCGGGGCTTGAACCCACAAACCGTGAGGTCATGACCTGAGCCGAAGTCGGTCGCTCAACTGACTGAGCCACCCAGGTGCCCCACCCTGGTCTTTTTAAAGAGTAGAGGTTTTGAGAAACAAATATTTGGGTGTTACATGTTGTGACAGTAATCTGTTTTATTGCCTCTTGGTTCCAGTTGCACACTGCAACATATACTCTATGATAATACACACATTTTTTTAGGCTTATCTCCTGGGAAGTGAGCGTGATGTTAAACTTTCTCAAAAGAGGGCACTGGACGGTCACTGCTGGAGAAGAGGGCCCTTCTGGGGCATGGTGGGACAGCTGTGTAGGTGGGAGGCCATAGGGTAGACCTGTGCCCCATGTTGTACCCAGATTGTATGGTCCCTGGCAACTTGGTTTCTTTGGTCTGGCAATACCAGTGCCTCCAAGGCTTCTTCCCTACAGCTGCCAAATCCCTCTGCAGGCCCCATGCTGCTCACCTGTGGCCCACAGGGTTTTCACCTCCTTTGTGCACGTGTGTACCCACATACCCACACACACACGGGTGGTTGCCGATTGGCTGCTCAGTGCCCTCTTCTTTGCCTGTACTCTGAAAGGTTGCCTCTTGCTTGTCTAGTGTTTCTAGACCAGTTCTGGCTTTGGGAAACAAGGAAACTTCTCTGCAGTTGAGGGGACTGAATTACACCTTTCACCAGTGAAGTCTGAAACCCAGCCTTGGGAAGGGGCTCCCTTCCATGGTATCCTTGCCTTGGGTCCTCTCCTTCAGCCAAAGAGCACCATATAGAGTTTTGGTATATCTTATAGTCAATGCTATATCCCAGATTATTATTTTTTATTAAACATCCCCCTTTTAAAGCCACACTGTAATTTCTATCTCCTCATTTGGCCCAGACTGGTACACTGGTGCTCAGCACCCTGAGTGCCATTATTTATAGGTTCTTTGAGTAGAGATGGAATTCTTGTATAAGGCACTCACACTGATCCTTCTAATTCACATATACACTACAGGCTTACTTGCCCCTACTTAATAGCTTTATCTCCCTTTCGTACATGGAGAAACTTGGTTTACAGTAACATCAACATATCTGTCATTTGCACTATCCTATGATATACACAGTGTAGTTTAGAATCAGTATACCAATACCCCTACAGACATCAAACTTTATAAAATTCAATATTTCCTTCAAGGTTTTTATTCTGAAAAAGTCTCCACTAACTATAGTCTTGGGTAAGCAAAATGAATTTATTAATTTTTCTGTGTGGTCCTGTAATAAGTCTGATAGAGCCTTAGATTCATTTATCTTTGTTTGCAATTTTGGGGTTTGCTTAGTACCTTTTGGTCTTTTTGAAACGTAGAATATTCATTGATGCAAAGTGGATGCTGCATTTTAAAGACTTTCTAAGTCTTTCCTCTATTTGACCATCAGCTATCTTAGAGAGGCGCTATGACTGCATCCCTAATAGCTCCTTTATTCCCCCAAACATTATAATTTTCTACTTTTTAATATTCCTCCCCTAGGAAACAAAATATCCAACTTTGTTCAAATCCAAGTTAAACTGTCAGTAAATAAGCTCTACCTGGGAGCCTGAGGTGTTCTCTAAATAGCATGTGTTTAAAAACCTATTACTTGTGAAGTGATTTTTGTAACACTGTAGGTTTTTCAAATATCTTGGTGCCTTCTGCAGTATTCAGAATTACTACGATTACAGGTGATCGTGAGTACACAAAATACTGGCATATTCCAATAAAATGTTAAAATGACCTATACGGGGATTAGGATTCTTATTAGGATTATGATCAAAATCGTGTACAAAGTATTCTCTATATGAAAACCTAGGAAATAATGATTTTAAAAATCACGTGGATTAATTGCTACATACTATAATAAACTGTTGAAATCAGCTAAGTACTGCACACACACACACACACACACACACACACATTTGTTTTTTTGTTTTAACTTTTAATTTATTTCTTTAATTTACATCCAAGTTGGTTAGCATATAGTGCAGCAGTGATTTCAGGAGTAGATTCCTTAATGCCCCTTACCCATTTAGCCCACCCCCCTCCTACAACCCCTCTAGTAACCCTCTGTTCATTCTCCATATTTAAGAATCTCTTATGTGTTTGTCCCCCTCCCTGTTTTTATATGATTTTTGCTTCCCTTAGGTTCATCTGTTTTGTATCTTAAAGTCCTCATATTAGTGAAGTCATGTGATAATTGTCTTTCTCTGACTAATTTCGCTTAGCATAATACCCTCCAGTTCCATCCACATAGTTACAAATGGCAAGATTTCATTCTTTTTGATTGCCGAGGAACACTCCATTGTATGTTTCTACCACATCTTCTTTATCCATTCATCCATCAATGGACATTTGGGCTCTTTCCATACTTTGGCGGTTGTTGATAGTGCTGCTCTAAACATTGGGGTGCCTGTGCCCCTTCGAAACAGCATCCCTGTATCCCTTGGATAAATACCTAGTAGTGCCATTGCTGGGTCATAGGGTAGTTCTATTTTTAATTTTTTGAGGAACCTCCATACTGTTTTCCATAGTGGCTGCACCAGTTTGCATTCCCACCAGCTGTGCAAAAGAGAGCCTCTTTCTCTGCATCCTCACCAACATTTGTGGTTGCCTGAGTTGTTGTTAGCCATCCTGACAGGTGTGAGGTGGTATCTCATTGTGGTTTTGGTTTTGATTTGTATTTCCTGGATGATGAGTGATGTTGCGCATTTTTTCATGTGTCAGTTGGCCATCTGGATGTCTTCTTTGGAGAAGTGTCTGTTCACGTCTTTTGCCCACACACATTTATATCGTAGAGTTTATCATTTTAGTTTTTGTACATAAATAGCATAAAACATTATAACCCTATAAATATTGTGTATATGTCTAAAAATGCGATTAAATAAAAAGTATGAAAATGCAAACCTTAAAAATGACTACACATAGGAACAAATAAATGTAATATTGTATCAAACTGATAACAGTCAATTAACAAAATTCATTTTCATATAAATGGCTCTTAAATGTTTGATATAAACATGACATAAAATCCACCAGTCCACATTTTTTATAAAAATGATGAAACTGTATTTATTTGGAATGAGCATGTCTACTTGCAACTGCACCAATGCATCTATTCATTCTCAAGTAGGACATACATTGTCTGTTTTTTCATAGTGCTAATTTGCAGGAATGGTGAGGGATAAATCCAGAATTGTGTAAGTATTTATGTTATGTAATAACTTCCCAGAATTGTGAATCATGAAGGGAGTAGAAAAAAATCATTATATGTCTGATTAAGCAAAGAATACGGTCTACTAGAAGAATGATAATTGAACAAATTGGATTGGCCACACATAAAATCATGAAAATATGATGAGAAGCTTGACTTTGAAGTGTTATACAAATAATAGACTTTGTTAATTAACTTTTAAAAATTCAGTTCTTTTATTCACTTTTATACCAGATCATCATTGTATAAAATATGATTTCTAATTCTTGGCCAATATTAAAGGTAATTTGTAAAAGTAATTATGTAATATTTGGTACATACTTCCAAATATATTTGGTCCATGTTATGTACTTTATTCATTAAAAAGCATGATGATAAAGTAAGTACTCAAGAACATGTCATCCACCTTAAGAACTAGAGCATAGCATTATCTTGCTTCTAGTTTGGGACTCTTTTATATCTTCATCATGCTTTGCCAGAGGTAACTACTATTTTCAATGCTGAATTTATTATTCTCTTGCCTTTAAAAATATCACCATAATGTAATGCTCATTAATACCTTTACCTTTCTCCCAATTAAAAAAATCTATACTTTAATATCATTATCTTTTGACTATTTCATAGTGTATTTTAAAATCAGACATTATTGTGTGTGTGTGTGTGCGTGCGTGTGTGTGTGTGTGTGTGTGTGCGCGCGCGCGCGCGTGAAGTTTCTTTTTGTTCCTTCAGGAATGTCTACCTTTCAGAGATTTCCTTATCTCTAAATTGCAACGTTTAGAGGCCTAACTGATCGCAAATTCTAATTTTAGCTTTGTTTTGTTTCTTTTTGCCCCAAACTGCTCTTATTCGTAATTAATTTTTATCTGTATAACCATAGGCAAAGTGTATTTGAGCTTTTATTTTTTGAATTTTTTCACTTTTTTTGAGTTTATTTATTTTGAGAGAAAGTGAGAAAGAGAGAGCACGTGCAGAGAGAGAGAGGGAAAGAGAGAGAATCGCAGGCAGGCTCTGCTCCATCGGCACAGAGCTCGACACAGGGCTCGAATCCACAAACCACAAGATCATGACCTGAGTTGAAATCAAAAGTCGGACGCTTAACCTACTAAGCCACTTAGGCACCCCTAATTTACTTTTTTAAAAACTTTTTTCTGAACCCATGATTTCACTGCCTTCTGAATTCTTCTGTGACTTACAGTCTGTCTCCCTTTTGAGGGTTATCTTAGTTTCGTTAGATGATTTTTAATTGTTTTTTCTGTTTCACTGTGTCTGGTGAGTGTGTGTGTGCACGCACGCATGCGCATGCATGTGTATTTCATCCTGATGGAGATTTGTTGGGTTACTTGAATCTGTGGTATGATGTCTATCATGAGTTTTGGTAATTTTTTCAACTGTTATCTCTTCAAATATTGCCTCTTCCTTATTATTCCTCTCTTTTCCTTCTAACTGATATTAACAATATATTAGAGCTTCTTAGTGTATCATCCATGACTTTTATCCTCTCTTTGGTTGTTTGGGATTTTTGTTTTATTGTGTTTTATTAATTTTCTGACCTATCAGAAACTGACCTATAGTTGAGTTAATGAATTCTCTTTGTAAATTTTGTTTGACTTCCACTTAAGTAATTTTCTCTTAAACTGCATTAATCTGCTATCAGACACATATATTAAATTCTTGATTTTAATTACTTTTGGGTTCTAGTGATTGTTTTGTTTTCTTATATGCTATGTCATGTTTATAATTCTATTTCCTGCATATATTTTCAAGCCTTTCTTATTATATATTAAAGTATCATTATTTTATACCCTGATAATTCTGTTAGCTCTAAGGTGTATGGATCTGTATGTTCTACTCTCCTCTCTCTTGCTTCTCTATCCCCAAAAGGCCACTAAAAACTAGTTTACGTTTATAGCTGTTGCTTTCCAAGAAGCATATGCCCTGAGGAAAAAAATTACTTTCGGTGCTGAGCTTCTTTCTCTTGGTTCTTGCAACTTCCCCTACATCTTGGTCTGGCAATTTCTTATTCTAATATCAGCTGTTTGATGCACTAAGGAATTTATTTTTAAAAGTTCATCCAATTGTTTTCATTGTCCTCAGTGGGAAAGTTGGTAATAATTCTCTAGCTCTCTTTTTCAGACATAGAAATCACCAGATGGCCTCATTCCTTTACCTTTTAAGAATAGTTTTGTCATATTTGTTTGTATCCTTAAAAATACGATGTTTAGTTTTGCATATTTTGGGTCCATATAAAAATAGTATTGTATAATGTAATTCTCTGACCTAGTATTTTTACTCAGTGTTATAATCTTTGCTCTTTATTGATAATCTATTTAAAGATGCTTTGAAATTCCTGCATGCTTAGAAAAAAGTAATAAAGCTTCATAAATACCAAACTATTTAAAGATTCAGGAGACAAGTTTTTTCTATAACATTTGGGTAACAATAAATCTTTTATAACAGGCAATTGATAGTGTATATGGGGCTAGAATATCCTATTCTGTATGCTCCACTATTCCTAAAAAGTAAAGCAGAAACAGGGCACCTGGGTGGCTCAGTTGGTTAAATGTCCAATTTCACCTCAGGCCATGATCTCATGGTTCATGAGTTCGAGCCCACATTGGGCTCTGTACTGATATCTCAGAGCATGGAACCTGCTTCAGATTTTGTATCTTCCTCTCTGTATTCCCCTACCCTGCTCATGCCCTGTCTGTCTCTCTCCCTCTCTCTCAAAAATAAATAAGAGGTAAAAAAAAAAAAAAAGTAAAGCAAAAACATCCGTGACTACAATATGATTAACACTGATTTTAAATGTAGTCATTTTACAGTTTGTAGTTACAGTGATTCAGATATAGAAATGTAAATTTTAAAATACATTTCTTGGGGCGCCTGGGTGGCTTGGTCGGTTAAGCGTCCGACTTTGGCTGAGGTCATGATCTCACGGTCTGTGAGTTCGAGCCCCGCGTCGGGCTCTGTGCTGACCGCTCAGAGCCTGGAGCCTGTTTCAGATTCTGTGTCTCCGTCTCTCTCTGCCCCTCCCCTGTTCATGCTCTGTCTCTCTCTGTATCAAAAATAAATAAACGTTAAAAAAAATTAAAAAAATAAAAATAAAATACATTTCTTTAGGGATGCCTGGCTGGCTCTGTCCTAGAGCATGCAACTCTTCATCTCAGGGTTGTGAGTTCGAGGCCTAACTTGGGTGTAGAGATTACTTAAAATCTTTGAAAAAAAAATAAAATACATTTCTTTGATACAATTCACTTTGCTCATTAGTTCTTACTTCTAACCTGTACTTGGAAAAATTGTAATATTCCCACTAACAGTTATCTTTGTAAAACTCTGTGCTTACTTGTGAACCCTGAATTGGACTTCCGTGCATAAAGGCAGCTTTGAGAATTGTGAAAAGCATCATTTCTAGAAATTCTAAGGGACCATAAATACTGAGGAGATGGTAGCAAATACATTGCATGGACCACCGTAAACTGGAGCTGCCCAAGTAAAAAAAATTACAAGAATGATGATATACACCTGCTTCTCAATCAGTGAATTTCATCTCCCCATACTCACTTGCCCCATAAGAATACTGAATAAATTTCACTCAAGGAATTACTGTCTTTTGAAGTAATTTTGCATAAGCTGTCTATACCTCTAACTTGCCTTGATTTCTACTTTTATGTTTTAATCATCTCACACTTACATGTGAGGCTCTTTTAGATTACTTTGGTTTCTGTTGTTTCCACAGGTCATGTCTCAGACAGTGGGAAGCGTACTATGACACTAGGGCTGGACGGTCTAAAATATGTTGGTTTCCATTGAAGCTGCAGCTGTTCCTGCATGGCACTGGGGCAGGGGGCAGTATCTGCTTTGGATATTCCTGATCCCTGCCATGATTTTTGGCTTAAAGGTCACCCTTATGCCAGTGCTTGGTTCTCTTCTATCAACTAGCCTTCACAGCAGATATGTGCTCAAATGGGGCGTATGGAAGCTTTTCTGTAAACAAATGACATTCTCTGCCTGAGTGTACCCTGTTAGCATTCCTCCTCTTCCAAATCAACCCAATCTTTACACTAGAAATGCAACCTTGTACTGTCTCACAGTTCAATTTTGGAAGTAAGTCACATGCTCCAACTGGTTTAGGTTCTATCTTTAATCTAGCAGGGGTTTCTACTTGACTCTCTCAAGGGATAGGCTCTTGAAAAATTGAAACCTAGTTTTCAGAACTCTTATTTCTAAAAATTGGCTTTGGTAAACTCTTGTAGATTTCAAGAGATGAACAACGACCCTTTCTTGCACTCTCCAGGTATAACATAGGACTCCCTGAGGAATGGAGCACTCTAGCAACATAAGAAAATATTCAGAGAAAAACACATGAATAGATTTTGAATTATTATCTTTGTACAGATATCATGACTTAAAGAATGCTTTTTAAACTCAACTTTCCATTAAGCTCTAAAAGTAAAGATGTAATGATAGACAATGTAATAAAATTAAAGCGTTGATTTATGTATGTTTTCATCCTTAAATTATTAAGTTGTTTCTTTAGTTTCACAGTTCAGGAGCTGGGAAGTCTGAGATCAGGGTCCCAGTATGGCCACATTCTGATAGGAGCCCTCTTCACGGTTTGAAGATGGTCATCTTCTTGCTAGGTTCTCATATGGTAGAAAAGAGAGCAAGAGGAGGCAAGCTTTCTCCTATCTAGTCTTGAAACGAAACTGCTCTCATCTTGAGGGCTCTGCCTTCATGACCTAATTACCTCTCAAAGACCCCATCTCCAAATACCATCACCCTAGGGATGAGAGTGTCAACATAGAATTTGGGGGTGACACAACCATTTAGTCTATGGTATTTATGTAGTTTAGTTTTAAAGAGACAATATGTCAATTACTGAATTTTTTTTAATTTATTGTCAAATTGGTTTCCATACAACACCCAGTGCTCATCCCAAAAGGTGCCCTGCTCAATACCCATCACCCACCCTCCCCTCCCTCCCACCCCCCCTCAACCCTCAGTTTGTTCTCAGTTTTTAAGAGTCTCTTACGCTTTGGCTCTCTCTCCCACTCTAACCTCTTTTTTTTTCCTTCCCCTCCACCATGGGTTTCTGTTAAGTTTCTCAGGATCCACATAAGAGTGAAAACATTTGGTATCTGTCTTTCTCTGTATGGCTTATTTCACTTAGCATCACACGTTGCTACAGTTCCATCCACGTTGCTACAAAGGACCATATTTCATTCTTTCTCATTGCCACGTAGTACTCCATTGTGTATATAAACCACAATTTCTTTATTCATTCATCAGTTGATGGACATTTAGGCTCTTTCCATAATTTGGCTATTGTTGAGAGTGCTGCTATAAACATTGGGGTACAAGTGCCCCTATACATCAGTACTCCTGTATCCCTTGGGTAAATTCCTAGCAGTGCTACTGCTGGGTCATAGGGTAGGTCTATTTTTAATTTTCTGAGGAACCTCCACACTGTTTTCCAGAGTGGCTGCACCAATTTGCAGTCCCACAAACAGTGCAAGAGGGTTTCTGTTCTCCACATCCTCTCCAGCATCTATAGTCTCCTGATGAGTTCATTTTGGCCACTCTGACTGGCGTGAGGTGATATCTGAGTGTGGTTTTGATTTGTATTTCCCTGATGACGAGCGACATTGATCATCTTTTCATGTGCCTGTTGGCCATCCGGATGTCTTCTTTAGAGAAGTGTCTCTTCATGTTTTCTGCCCATTTCTTCACTGGGTTATTTGTTTTTCGGGTGTGGAGTTTGGTGAGCTCTTTATAGATTTTGGATACTAGCCCTTTGTCCGATATGTCATTTGCAAATATCTTTTCCCATTCCGTTGGTTGCCTTTTAGTTTTGTTGGTTATTTCCTTTGCTGTGCAGAAGCTTTTTATCTTCATGAGGTCCCAGTAGTTCATTTTTGCTTTTAATTCCCTTGCCTTTGGGGATGTGTCGAGTAAGAGATTGCTACGACTGAGGTCAGAGAGGTCTTTTCCTGCTTTCTCCTCTAGGGTTTTGATGGTTTCCTGTCTCACATTCAGGTCCTTTATCCATTTTGAGTTTATTTTTGTGAATGGTGTGAGAAAGTGGTCTAGTTTCAACCTTCTGCATGTTGCTGTCCAGTTCTCCCAGCACCATTTGTTAAAGAGACTGTCTTTTTTCCATTGGATGTTCTTTCCTGCTTTGTCAAAGATGAGTTGGCCATACGTTTGTGGGTCTAGTTCTGGGGTTTCTATTCTATTCCATTGGTCTATGTGTCTGTTTTTATGCCAATACCATGCTGTCTTGATGATTATAGCTTTATAGTAGAGGCTAAAGTCTGGGATTGTGATGCCTCCTGCTTTGGTCTTCTTCTTCAAAATTACTTTGGCTATTCGGGGCCTTTTGTGGTTCCATATGAATTTTAGGATTGCTTGTTCTAGTTTCGAGAAGAATGCTGGTGCAATTTTGATTGGGATTGCATTGAATGGGTACATAGCTTTGGGTAGTATTGACATTTTGACAATATTTATTCTTCCAATCCATGAGCACGGAATGTTTTTCCATTTCTTTGTATCTTCTTCAATTTCTTTCATAAGCTTTCTATAGTTTTCAGCATACAGATCTTTTACATCTTTGGTTAGATTTATCCCTAGGTATTTTATGCTTCTTGGTGCAATTGTGAATGGGATCAGTTTCTTTATTTGTCTTTCTGTTGCTTCATTGTTAGTGTATAAGAATGCAACTGATTTCTGTACATTGATTTTGTATCCTGCAACTTTGCTGAATTCATGTATCAGTTCTAGCAGACTTTTGGTGGAGTCTGTCAGGTTTTCCATGTATAATATCATGTCATCTGCAAAAAGTGAAAGCTTAACTTCATCTTTGCCAATTTTGATGCCTTTGATTTCCTTTTGTTGTCTGATTGCTGATGCTAGAACTTCCAACACTATGTTAAACAACAGCGGTGACAGTGGACATCCCTGTCGTGTTCCTGATCTCAGGGAAAAAGCTCTCAGTTTTTGCCCATTGAGGATGATGTTAGCTGTGGGCTTTTCATAAATGGCTTTGATGATGTTTAAGTATGTTCCTTCTATCCCGACTTTCTCAAGGGTTTTTATTAAGAAAGGATGCTGAATTTTGTCAAATGCCTTTTCTGCATCGATTAACAGGATCATATGGTTCTTATCTTTTCTTTTATTAATGTGATGTATCACATTGATTTGCAAATGTTGAACCAGCCCTGCATCCCAGGAATAAATCCCACTTGATCATGGTGAATAATTCTTTTTATATGCTGTTGAATTCGATTTGCTAGTATCTTATTGAGAATTTTTGCATCCATATTCATCAGGGATATTGGTCTGTAGTTCTCTTTTTTTCCTGCGTCTCTGTCTGGTTTAGGAATCAAAGTAACACTGGCTTCATAGAATGAGTCTGGAAGTTTTCCTTCCCTTTCTATTTCTTGGAATAGTTTGAGAAGGATAGGTATTATCTCTGCTTTAAACGTCTGGTAGAACTCCCCTGGGAAGCCATCTGGTCCTGGACTCTTATTTGTTGGGAGATTTTTGATAACCGATTCAATTTCTTCACTGGTTATGGGTCTGTTTAAGCTTTCTATTTCCTCTTGATTGAGTTTTGGAAGTGTGTGGGTGTTTAGGAATTTGTCCATTTTTCCATGTTGTCCAGTTTGTTGGCATATAATTTTTCATAGTATTCCCTGATAATTGCTTGTATCTCTGAGGGATTGGTTGTAATAATTCCATTTTCATTCATGATTTTATCTATTTGGGTCATCTCCCTTTTCATTTTGAGAAGCCTGGCTATAGGTTTATCAATTTTTATTTTTTCAAAAAACCAACTCTTGGTTTCGTTGATCTGCTCTACAGTTTTTTTAGATTCTATATTGTTTATTTCTGCTCTGATCTTTATTATTTCTCTTCTTCTGCTGGGTTTAGGCTGTCTTTGCTGTTCTGCTTCTATTTCCTTTAGGTGTGCTGATTTTGTATTTGGGATTTTTCTTGTTTGTTGAGATAGGCCTGGATTGCAATGTATTTTCCTCTCAGGACTGCCTTCACTGCATCCCAAAGCGTTTGGATTGTTGTATTTTCATTTTTGTTTTTAATGTCTTCCCTAATTGCCTGGTTGACCCATTCATTCTTTAGTAGGGTGTTCTTTAACCTCCATGCTTTTGGAGGCTTTCCAGACTTTTTCCTGTGGTTGATTTCAAGCTTCATCGCATTGTGGTCTGAAAGTATGCATGGTATGATCTCAATTCTTGTATGCTTAGGAAGGGCTGTTTTGTGACCCAGTATGTGATCTATGTTGGAGAATGTTCCATGTGCACTCGAGAAGAAAGTATATTCTGTTGCTTTGGGATGCAGAGTTCTAAATATATCTGTCAAGTCCATCTGATCCAATGTATCATTCAGGGCCCTTGTTTCTTTATTGACCGTGTGTCTAGATGATCTATCCATTTCTGTAAGTGGAGTGTTAAAGTCCCCTGCAATGACCACATTCTTATGAATAAGGTTGCTTATGTTTGTGAGTAATTGTTTTATATATTTGGGGGCTCCCGTATTCGGCGCATAGACATTTATAATTGTTAGTTCTTCCTGAGGGATAGACCCTGTAATTATTATATAATGCCCTTCTTCATCTCTTGTTATAGTCTTTAATTTAAAGTCTAGTTTGTCTGATATAAGCATGGCTACTCCAGCTTTCTTTTGACTTCCAGTGGCATGAGAAATAGTTCTCCATCCCCTCACTTTCAATGTGAAAGTGTCCTCAGGTCTAAAATGAGTCTCTTGTAGACAGCAAATAGATGGATCTTGTTTTTTTTTATCCATTCTGATACCCTATGTCTTTTTGTTGGCACATTTAGTCCATTTACGTTAAGTGTTATCATAGAAAGATATGGGTTTAGAGTCATTGTGATGTCCGTAGGTTTCATGCTTGAAGCGATGTCTCTGGTACTTTGTCTCACAGGATCCTCCTTAGGATCTCTTGTAGTGCTGGTTTAGTGGTGACGAATTCCTTCAGTTTTTGTTTGTTTGGGAAATCCTTTATCTCTCCTTCTGTTGTAAATGACAGACTTGCTGGATAAAGGATTCTCAGCTGCATATTTTTTCTGTTCATCACATTGAAGATTTCCTGCCATTCTTTTCTGGCCTGCCAAGTTTCAGTAGAGAGATCCGTCACGAGTCTTGTAAGTCTCCCTTTATATGTTAGAGCACGTTTATCCCTAGCTGCTTTCAGAATTTTCTCTTTATCCTTGTATTTTGCCAGTTTCACTATATGTCATGCAGATCAATTCAAGTTACGTCTGAAGGGAGTTCTCTGTGCCTCTTGGATTTCAATGCCTTTTTCCTTCCCCAGAACCGGGAAGTTCTCAGCTATGATTTCTTCAAGTACACCTTCAGCACCTTTCCCTCTCTCTTCCTCCTCTGGAATCCCAATTATGTGTAGATTATTTCTCTTAAGTACATCACTTAGTTCTCTAATTTTCCCCTCACACTCCTGGATTTTTTTATCTCCCTTTTTCTCAGCTTCCTCTTTTTCCATAATTTTATCTTCTAGTTCACCTATTCTCTCCTCTGCCTCTTCAATCCGAGCCGTGGTTGTCTCCATTTTAGTTTGCAGTTCATATAGCATTTTTTAGTTCCTCCTGACTGTTCCTTAGTCCCTTGATCTCTGTAGCAAGAGATTCTCTGCTGTCCTGTATACTATTTTCAAGCCCAGGGATTAATTTTATGACTATTATTCTAAATTCACTTTCTGTTATATTGTTTAAATCCTTTTTGATCGGTTCGTTAGCTGTCGTTATTTCCTGGAGATTCTTTTGAGGGGAATTCTTCCGTTTTGTCATTTTGTATAGTCCCTGGAGTGGTGCGGGACTGCGGGGCACTTCCCCTGTGCTGTCTTGAATAACTTGCGTTGGTGGGCGGGGCCACAGTCAGACCTGATGTCTGCCCCCAGCCCACCGCTGAGGCCACAGTCAGACTGGTGTGTACCTTCTCTTCCCCTCTCCTATGGGTGGGATTCACTGTGGGGTGGCATGGCCTGTCTGGGCTACTTGCACACTGCCAGGCTTGTGGTGCTGGGGATCTGGCGCATTAGCTGGGGTTGATCAGCCAGGTGCACAGGGGCGGGAAGGGCAGGCTCAGCTCTCTTATCCTTCTGTGATCGCTTCGGGAAGGGCCCTGCGGCACCAGGAGGGACTCAGACCCGCCCCCGGAGGGATGGATCCGCAGAAGCACAGTGTTGGGTGTTTGCGCGGTGTTTGCGAGGTGCAGGCAAGTTCCCTGGCAGGAACCAGTTCCCTTTGGGATTTTGGCTGGGGGATGGGTGAGGAAGATGGCGCTGGCGAGAGCCTTTGTTCCCCACCAAGCTGAGCTCTGTCGTCCGGGGCTCAACAACTCTCCCTCCTATTGTCCTCCAGCCCTCCAGCTCTCTGAGCAGAGCTGTTAGCTTATAACCTTCCAGATGTCAAGTCCCGCTTGCTGTCTGAACACACTCCGTCTGGCCCCTCCGCTTTTGCATGCCAGACTCAGGGGCTCTGCTTGGCTGGCCGGCTGCCCCTCTACCCCGGTTCCTTCCTGCCAGTCCGTGGAGCGGGCACCACCTCTTCACCCTTCCTACCCTCTTCCGTGGGCCTCTCATCTGCACTTGGCTCCGGAGAATCCGTTCTGGTAGTCTTCTGGCGGTTTTCTGGGTTATTTAGGCAGGTGTAGGTGGAATCTAAGTGATCAGCAGGATGCAGTGAGCCCAGCGTCCTCCTACGCCACCATCTTCCCCTCGGAATCCTCAATTACTGAATTTTGAAGTCAAAACCTGTACACTGCTTGGATTTACTTTTATATTGGTAATTACTTTCTCCACATATTGAATTAGTCAATGGAAAACCTGTTCCATTTCAGTTAGTGAGACTTCCTCATTAGTTGTCCTGATTTTGCTTTAGCATTTACTCACCTTGGCTATATCATTCTTAAAGCCACCAAGTAGCATACACATAACCCTGTATAGGACACAGAGCATGGAAAGTTATTTAATACTTGTGCCTCCATTGTATCATTTGCAAACTCTGAAATTAGCAACAGACTTAATCCATAGTTCTTATGAAAATTAAATCAAATAATGTAAATATCAAGGACATACCATGTAGGTGTTTGATATGTTAATGATTCCCTAGTTTTAAATTTTCTTTTTTTTTAATTAAAAATGTTTTTAATTTATTTTTGAGAGAGAGAGAGAGAGAATGAAAACAAACAAGTGAGGAAGGGGTAGAGAGAGAGGGAGACACAGTATCTGAAGCAGGCTCCAGGCTCCCAACTGTTAACACAGAGCCTGACATGGGGCTCAAACCCACAGTGAGATTATGACCTGAACTTAAGTTGGCTGCTTAACCAACTGATACACCCAGGCGCACCTCTAGTTTTAAAATTTCTAATCCATACTTTATTTTCTTTACTAAATTTGTTGATTAGATTTAACAGTTTTTGGTGCAGTCTTTAGAATTTTCTGTATATAAAGTCATGTCATATGCAGATAGAGCTAATTTTACTTCCTCTTTTGCAATTCTGATGACTTTTCTTTTCTTTTAAATTTTTTTTAAAATTTTTTTAAACGTTTGTTTATTTTTGAGACAGAGAGAGACAGAGCATGAACAGGGGAGGGTCAGAGAGAGGGAGACACAGAATCTGAAACAGGCTCCAGGCTCTGAGCTGTCAGCACAGAGCCCGACGCGGGGCTCGAACTCACAGACCGCGAGATCATGACCTGAGCCGAAGTCGGCCGCTTAACCGACTGAGCCACCCAGGTGCCCCTTTTATTTTCTTTTCTTAACTGAATGGTCTGGCTAGGACTTCCACTACTATGCCGAATATGAGTAATGAGGGTGTGCACCATTGTCTTGTTCCTGACCTTATTAGAACAGCTTTCAACTTTTCATCATTGAGTATGATATTAGCTGTGGGTTTCTCATACACAGCCTTTGTTATGTTGATTATGTTGTTTTTATACCTAATTTGTTAAGAGTTTTTATCATGAACTGATGTTGAATTTTGTCAAATGCTTTTTCTGCATCTATTGAGATAATCATGTGTTTTTATTCTGTTAATGTGATGTATTACTTTTATTGATTTGTATACATTGAACTATCCTTGCATACCAGGGATAAATCCCAGTTGCTTGTGGTTAATGATCCTTTTAATGTGCGGTTGAGTTCATTTTGCTAGTATTTTATTGAGAATTTTTGCATCTATATTCATCAAGGGTCTTGGCTTGTAGTTTTCTTGGAGTGTCCTTTTCTGGCTTTGTATCAAGGTAATCCTGGCCACATAAAATGAGTTTGGGAGTGTTACCTGTGCTTCAGTTTTTTGGAAGAGTTTGAGAAAGACTGGCATTAATTCTTCTTTAGATGTTTGGTAAAATTCACCACTGAAGCTGTGTGGTCCTGGGCTTTTCTTTGTAGGGAGATTTTATTTTATTTTACTTTTATTTTATTTTATTTTATTTTATTTTATTTTATTTTATTTATTCATTTTTAATTTTTTTTAATTTTATTTATTTTAGAGAGAGAGAGCATGAGCAGAGGAGAGGGGCAGAGGGAGAGAGAGAAAATCTTAGGCTCCATGCCGAGCACAGGGCCCAATGCAGGGCTGAGTCCCATGCCCCTGGGATCATAACCTGAGCTGAAATCAAGTCAGATGCTCAACTGACTGAGCCACCCAGGTGCCCCCCACCCCTGCTTAAAAAAAAAAAAGTTTTGGAGGGGGGATATATTTGATTACTGATTCAGTCTTCTTACTAATAATTGGTCTGTTCAGATTATCTCTTTCTGTCTTGGCAGGCTGTACATTTCTGAGAAGTTTTCATTTTCTTCTAGGCTGTCTAGTTGGGATATAGTTGTTCCATTCAGTTTTTTTCTGGCTTGCCTAAGTAACATTACAATTCTAATTCCTCTTTTTCTCATTTACAGTAGGATTTTTCTCTTCTTGTTCTTATAAGGATGATTATAAAGCTCCCCTTTCTTTTGATTCTGAATCCTCATGTAATATGTTTCAGGTTTAATACTTGTTCACCAGTTTGTAAGTGGCTTTCTTAAAACACAATTTCAAATAAAAATGACTTTACTCTTAGCAATAATAGATGAATGGCTTCTTATATTTCTAGGTGGTTTAAATATTAAAAAAAATGAAGTTGAAGAATTTCCTTTAAGAGAGATATTTGTTGAAGGTAAGAATTACATAAGGAAAAGCCATATCCAAAGTCACAGGAACCATGTTTCTAAATACATAAAATATTTAAACTACTCATTCAGGTATCCACTCTGACTTGGTGAGAAATATTACTCACCTAACATTCATGGTTTTCCTAAAAATTGAAAAATGTCTAATATTTGCATACATTTGTAGGCAAATATGCCATTACCTACCTAATAAGGACATTTTCTATTAGTTTTTATTAGGCAACTCAGGAAGTGGTAGATAAGCTAAATAAGTCAAAATCATATATGCAGCTGGAGCAAGTGTGGATCATCCAGATGCCAGCTGTGCACCATAAGTAGAGAAGTACAAAAAAACCACTAACTCCTACATATCTATGTAACCTTTCCAATTCACCTGAAATCCTTCCAACTTAACACTCTTCTCCAATTTACGTAATTTTCTCATAAAGAACTCTTTTAAAATTGCAATATCTAATTCAGAGGTATAACACATTATGACATTCCCTGCCATTAGCCTACTTTCTCTGATTAGTTTTGGACTGATTCCCAGGCCTCCCTCCTTCAGCATCTCATACAGTAAAACTGCAACTTGGCCAAGGAATCTGTATATTGTAACAATCGTCCCTGTTGAGTCTGTTGCGGTCGGTCTTAAAAAGTATTTTCAGAAATGCTGCCTAAGAAATCAGGGCTGCTGCACAGAGTTAATAAGCAGCTGGGGGAAACTTCAAATTGCAAAGTGATTACAGGTTAGGCAGCAGGATCTTTGAGAGTACATAATCAATTTTGTAGTTTAGGCCCAAACTGATCTCTGATGGCATCTGGGTTTGCTCTGGGAGGCCGTTGCTCAACATGTCTGAATTCTACGAGAATACATAAAAAGGTTAAAAACAATCACTATAAAGGGTAACATATTAAGGCAAATTCCAAAAATATGATTTAATTAAAAATTTCATACCCATATTGAAATTTTTCTTTGCATCATTCATTCATTTTAATCATTAGTGTGACTATAAAGAAATTGCCGCAGAAATTTTGTGGAAGTTGAAAATTCTATTTTCTAAACCTAAATTTGGCACCCCTTCCGTAGCTTTCAGCTCTTCTTCAAAACCGTTACTTCTGGGTGCCTGGGTAGCCCGGTCAGTTAAGCATCGGACTCCTGGTTTTGGCTCAGGTCATTATCTCACGGTTTGTGAGTTCAAGCCCCACATTGGGCTCCATACTGATAGTCCAGAGCCTGCTTGGGATTCTCTCTCTCCCTCCCATCCCTGCTCACCCTCTCTGTCTCTCAAAATAAATTTTAAAAAACTTAAAAAGAAAACAACTCTTACTTTTGAAGACCAGTTTAGGATCTGTTTTTAATCCTCGGTTGTTAAAGGTCTAACAGAGCAGAGATTGTGTCTACTGTTGTCATCACAAAGTCATGACTGACCCAATGTCATGGAAGAACCCTGTCCTAAATGGGGAAAAAAAAATCACATGCTGATGTAAATTGGTAGCACATTACAAAATGTATGTGTCTCTAAGTGAAATAAAAAACAGTCCATTGTGATTTTGAAGCTGAAATTGGCAGTCATCATTAATGATCTTTTATTTTAGCTTTTAACAGTTAGTTGGAAAGACCTTAGCTAATAAAGAATAATTTCCCACCTTTTAATGGTCCTAGCAACTAGAGCGTATTTGCTCTTAATGGGGCTAATCTGTCTTTTCAGATAGTCTTTTGATAAAAATGGCTTATACTGTTATATTTTGCTTTAGATATTATTAAAATAATAAAATCTTATATGCAATTTTAATACTTATGATTAAAATGGAAATTAGGCACCTCCATATGCTCCATTTAGACTGGAATGTGTGGTGCATTATTTATTGCATAAATAGTTTTGAGGATACAAAGCCTTATTTTAGCAACTCCTTACAGGCCTACTATTTAAAACATGCCCCAGGTAGCTGTAAGATTTATGCCACCTTTTACAGCCCCTTCATACCTATTTTTCAGACTATCTACAAATATTAAAACTTACATCACTGTGATGTGAAATATCTGAGACTAAAAACTGTAATTTTATAGACAATTTGTCTTTGTGTTCATATATTTATAAATGAAAGACAACTATAAAATACATTCAAAACTGGCCTCCACAGGCAGGAAATCATTACAAAGAACTGTTGTTCAATAAGGTTTCCCAGTGTTCCTTGATTCAATTTCAGTTTGAACCGTTTTGAAGCTAAACAACAGACATTGTTAACCAGGTGTTACAGTTGGATTTTAATAGCTTTTACTTTGTTTTCTGTGGGATAAAAACTAAGCACTTGTAAAAGGAAACTTAATGCTCATTCCTCATGGGTTTAAAGAGGGGTGGGCAAACATATAATGGAAAAGTCCAGGTAGTGGATATTTGCAGCTCTGTGGACCACATACAATCGGTGGCAGCTACTCAACTCTGCCACATGAGCTTTCTGATTCTAATTTACTATAACATAAATTATTTTTATCTATAAAAATTAGAGCATATATGTACAGTGATGTATCCATATACATATATTGTACTTATTCACATATACGTTTCTTAAAGTTCTCTTTAAAACAAGTTTCAGGTTGTAGCTCGGAAAATAGATACCAATTTCTACTAACTATCCTTTCACATAGAATGTTTACATCTAAACCTTTCAATCCTACCCAAACGATCTTGTTTGTAGTAACTGTGCTCTTTTGTCAGTCTTTCCTCTTGCTAAGTGCCAATGTACCTGACACTGAGGTATACTTGCTGCCTTTTAATAGGTGATATCAGAAATGCAAACATAAATAATTTGCCTTATGGCATTTTATAGAATAATGTTTATCCTTCACATTCTACACCAGTTACTGATGAAAAAAATAGATGTAAATAAGATGGACTAACTGATCAATCTTAAAAAAACAAGTAATACAGCCACATTTTGAAATCTGATTTAAAATTTGTGATAATTGAATATGCCAATTTTATGTATTTTGCTATAATATAAAGAAAATGAAAAAATAATTCAATAATAAGTTGTAGATTATTTTTTATGATATATATTCCTATTTTATATTTTTATTTTTATTTTTTTAAGTTTATTTACTTAGAAAGAGAGAGAGAGAGCAAGCGCACGTGCATGTATGCATGAACAAGCCAGGGAGGGGCAGAGAGAGGGAGAGAGAGAATCCCAAGCAGGCTTTGCACCATCAATGCAAATCTCATGAAGTCATGACCTGAGCTGAAATCGAGTTGGACCGTTAACTGACTGAGCCACCCAGGTGACTCCTGTTATATATATTATATATATTATATATATATTATATATTATATATATAATATTTATTATATATTATATAATATATAATATTTATTATATATATTATATATTATATATAATATTTATTATATATATTATATATAATATTTATTATATATTATATGTTATATATTATATATAATATTTATTATATATTATATATGTTATATATTATATATAATATTTATTATATATTATATATGTTATATATTATATATTATATATGTTATATATTATATATAATATTTATTATATATTATATATGTTATATATTATATATAATATATATAAGTAAGTATATATATAAGTAAGTATAGTATATATAAGTAAGAAGCTGGGCTTCTTACTCCTCAAGCCTGCTGTTGCTAATCACTTGGGTCTTGCCATCCATATTGGATGCTTTACACTTGCCACATCTCTGCACTTTATTCCTTTGTTGAATTATTTCAGTTAAATCTTTCCCAGTGTGTCCTCTACTTTCTGCCTGGAACTTTAATACAAAAGGGACCATATTTCACGGGGTACACATACTGCCTTGAGGTAATTTTTAAGCTTCTTTTAAAAAGCTTTATTGAGGTATAATTGATATACAAACAACTGCACATATGTAATGTGTATAATCTGATGTTAAATGAGGTTGGACATACACACCCACTCGTGATGCCATCACCACAATCAAGGTTCTAGATACATCTAACACATCCCAAAGTCTCCTTGTGTCCCTTTGTGTTTTTTGTTTTTTTTTATTTTATTTTGTGTGTTTATGGTAAGAACACTTGATATCTACCATCTTAAATTCATAATCCCATTTTGCCGACTATAGCACTATGTCGTATAGTGGGTCTGTAGGACATAGTCACCTAGTATAATAGAAACTTTATGACCATTGAATAATAACTCCCTGTGGAGATTTTTAATACTCCTCTTTTACTCTGAAAAGTATTCTGGGTTGGAGGATAATTTATATGGTCCTCCTGTTGATACACCCTATAAGTGTTAATTTTATGTTCTTATTTTTTTAATCCAAAAACAATGGAGGCGTTGGGAGTTGAATTCATGAAGGCAGGATGGCCAAATAGACAACGCTACCGAGTCAGAAGGAGGAGGGATTTGCTCCCAACTGTTAATCATGAGCTTTGTAAACTTGGGTCAGTTAGTCAATTTCTCTGAACCTGTGATATTATCTGTAAAAGGAGAGTAATAAAACCCACAGTGAAGGATTGTTTTAAACATGAGAAAATATATAAAGTGCCCTGAATATAGTAGGGGCTTAGTAATAATATTTTATCAAAATTCTTATTACTGGCATATAGGTACTTATCTTTGAACTCTTATAACAATCTTTGATACAGAGCAGGTTTAATGGAATTATGTAATGGATGATTTTCAAATGTGAAGCAATTCTAAACCAAAACTGGATTCTTAGCTAGCTTTAGTTTTGAAATAATTTTTCATAATGATCCTCTTTAACAGTGTAATTTATGTTACATTTAACTGAGTTACTCAAAAGTATACAATTATTACTTCCAATTTCAATTATAGTTATCAGTGTAGCCTGTTAGCTTGCTTAGTTTTAATATGGGCAGTCATGTCTCCCCTCCTGTCTAGCCCAGTAATTGATCTGTTCTAAGCAGTAAGTAAAGGGGACTGGATAAAAATCTCAGTGTACCTACTTTCAGGCTATGTACTATAGGCTGAAGCGGAGTGCAGAAGGCTTCTTCTTACTCTTAGACCAAAATATCGAGGAACAAAGGTGGAATGGTACCTACCTATGACAGTTAATAACTATATGCGTGGGCTCACAAAAATTCAGATTGGCCTTGGAATGGCCTGATGTGACAGGGCTGAGGGGTAGTTGATTCTTCTGCTGCTACTTTACAGTTTTTATGGAGGATCTCTACAGCCTTTTATGAATACTCCGTGAACCATAGGTCCATGTTACAGCTAGGGTAGTACCTTGACAACTTAAGCTTTTAATCAAAGTCTTATTTTCAGCTCCCTCAAGAAACACGAATGAAATTATTTACATCCAAAGATAATGTGTGCAAACTATGTCTAGTACATGATACATAGGTAAAATTTCTTTGTTGCATAAGCATGAATTGGCTCTCTCTCTTTCCTCCTCTGAACAGGATAGCTATTGTAAGGGATATAGTATGGTCTAATACATTGGTGTTATACCCTATCACACATAACAACTAGGACAGAAGAGATCAATGCTGTTAACTCTGTCATGCATTCATATGTCAACATTTACTTATATCTGACTCACAGGCATTAGGCAACACATCGGAGACATAAAGATGAATAAACCGTGGTCTACTGTTCTCAAGAAGTTCACCATCTCTTGTAATTTGGCTATGGCTTCCTCACCCACTGTACTCATTTATTCTCTGTAGAGTCCCCTTGGACTTTGTTGAGATATTAGTTATAATTTTTATAATTATGAATATACAAATGAATCTTCACCATTGTTATAAAGCATACCAACCAAATTATATTATTTACACATAGACGAATGACCTGGAAGGGGGTCTTGCTCACTATTTAATGTTAAAATGTCCCTATTGAAAAGCAATCTGGTAGGTTAAGGTGAGTTATAAGCCTTGGTGTATAACTGGCAAAAATGATCCCTTATGGATCACAAACCTCAGTGTGAAATGCAAAATTATAAAACTCCTAGAAGATAACATGGAGGAAATCTGGATTACCTTGAGTATTGTGGTGATTTCCTAGATACAACACCAAAGCCATGATCCATGAAAGAAAGAATTAATAAGCTGGACTTCATTAAAATGTAAAACTTCTGCTTTAAGAAAAACAATATCAAGTGAAGGAGAAGACAAGCCACAGAATGGGAGAAATATTTGCAAAAGACACATCTGATAATGGACTGTTAACCAAAATATACAAAGAACTTGTGTGTGCACATAGAGAGACCAGAGTAAACAGAAGATTGGGGTTCGGAGTAGTTCTTATTTTATTTCTTTATTCTTTACCAAGCATAATTTGTACACAGATTTCTTTTTAAGAAAGCATGGCCTCAAATGCCTAATTACCTTCTACAGTAGTTAGTCACGGGCTCATCTATAATCACTAGATACATTGAAGGCTGAGGATTGCCACCAGAGAGTTGATGGCTATAAAGTTTGCAAGACAGGACAAAAACAGGTAACTAAGCTTTTTGTAAAAAGGAGTAATTATGTAGTTGCCATTAAGTTTCCTTTCAAAATTCTAGAAATAACCCTTTACAGAAAATATAGGTAAGAATGTTTTATTTCACATCTGCTGGGCTCTGAACACTTAATTTCAAAGTTAGATAAATGCAGTATAAACCATTAAAAAGTCTATGTTTCATACTACCTGGGGAAAAAATGTCAGACTGAGGAGAAACTATGAAGTTGGTTTAGTTTGCCTTGGGCGTGACACAGTCCATCTGAGCTTAACCCCAACTTCATCTGTTGCTCTTCTGTCCCTTACAATCCTTCCCCCAACGGTGCTTTCAAGCTTTACTGAGTTTTTCCCTTTAAGAAAGAATGGTATGATAAATGGATTCACACTAAGAGACTAAAGCTCCTTGTTTCTCAGAATGGGTTCCACAGAGCAGAGAAGTTGGCACTGCCACATTTACTAAGGATCTGCATTTTCATAGGTTTGCCATGTGTTTTGTATACATTTCAGTACGATAACCAGGAGATTCATATGCATGTTCAACTTTGAGAACAGTGGTAGGAACTTGGCTGTTTTCCAGAGCACTGTTCTTGAAGTGCAATCCCAGGGCAGGCAGCATCAGCATAGATAGTATTAGAAATGTAAATTCTCAAGGCCCAGTCCAGACCTTCTGCATCAGGAACTCTGGCAGTGGGGCCCAGTCACCAGTGTTTTAAGAAGCCCTCCAGGGGATTCTGATGCTTAAAAAAAATGTAGAGACCGCTGTTGCATGGTCTGCATGTAAAGTATCTACACGTAAAGAATTGCTCATTTCAGAATTGTTGAGCCCAGTGCAATATTAAATATGGAGAGGGCTGGGAGTTTTATCTCATAGAACCTCCTGGCCTTCCTCTAACTTGCATAATCCTGAAATTCAAGACTTTTCCAAAAATCCCCTATGTATATTTTCCAGATTAGGCTATTAACTTGTTTCATACCTTCTGAGAGTAAAGCCCTTGATACCAATTGGTTTAATTCAAGAATTCTGCTCCATTACTATAGTTATTCCGACCTGTGAAATTTTGTAGTACCAGGACATCCGGCTGTATAACCATTTTAATTAGCTGCTGATGGCATGGAGATCACTTACTTGCTGAAATTACTTCAATAACTTAAAAACCTCTGCAAAATTGAACTGTGTGTTTTTTCTTTTTCTCCCCCAACTCGTGGTCTAGATGCCCCTTGTTTAAATTTCTTAACACTGCTTTTCAATCTCAATTGGTGTCTGTGTTTCTGTGTATGTGTATATGTCAATTAATGTTGCAGATCATAGCTTGTTGCTAGCAAATACTACTGCAAGGAGGCATCCTTCACTGATTTTAATGTGCTTTTCAACTGAGGAAGGAGTGCTGATTAATACAGCTTAAACTCCAAAGTAAACAAGAAGTATATGCAAGTATGAATGTTTGCCTTTAGTAGTGATCACACTGTAGAAGAGGGCACTTTTCCTACAGTGAATGTAGTTACAATACTTTTATTACTTTAAGATAGCCTCTATTGTTCTTCTAGGACTAGACAATGGATTCATGGAATGGCTAGGCAAAAATATTCTGTACTATTCACATAACTTGTCTGATGTTATTTAAAGCCTTTTCTCAGTGTTCAGCAGGGGAAAAGTGCTCTTTGCCAAAATACCTTTCCACCTTTCCAGTGGTATGGCTCTTAGTTCCTTTCACCATCATGGCACTGAATGAGTTGCTTTTACTTTCAATAATGCTTATTTTGTTACAAACTATGAAATATTTGTTCTACCTTAAACGGAGATGTAAAGAAGTTAGTCTTCATGCCCAAGATAATTGAAGTGATCACTGCTTTGGCACATTCGTGTAAGTGTTAAGCATATTCAGTCTCACTAACCCACAACAATCATCATTAGTTATGACATATTTGATGTCTTTAACAGGGGAGCGCATTAGTGTAAGTGCTTAGGCTTACAGCTTTATATGTGCCCTGGAGATGTGTTGAGACTTTCCCAGAAATTGTTCAAACTAAGTGAGAATCATAGGTAACAAAGAAAACCATCTCTCGGGGAACTTTTCTTTGTCATGTTAAAAAATTTTTTGGTGCTTTCTCTGAGTGCAACAAGAATACATTCATACTGGGGTTGGAATTAATAGGTAGAAACAGATAAGAGCTGTTAATTAATATCCTTTCACAACATTGAAGAGAATCATTGACCAGCCAAGAATTTACCTTTTAAGAAACTTGCACAAAGTGGAATGTTGACAGGGTTGAGGAGTTTACTGGAAATGAAAGGTTGGTCTCCATTCCCTTCTAATGGAGCTGGGAAATGAAATCAGTCTACTTGTCAGCCATTTGTAGTAATGATTGTTATCAGCCGAGAAACATTCATTCTGTACAGAAACGGAAGTGTAAACATAAATGTAACGAATGTTTAGCTTAGTCACTATTTAAAAAATTCAGTTTTATAGCTTATTTTATAGTTATTTATAGGTATAGCAACCAGTATATAAGCCTACCCATCTCTCAAAGTTTATTTATGTTGAGAGAGAGAGCCTGTGTGCACTTTTGAGTGGGGGAGGGGCAGAGAGAGGGGGGAGAGAGAGAATCCCAAGCAGGCTCCACACTGTTAGCCCAGAGCCTGACACGGGGCTGAATCTCACAAACCGTGAGATCATGACTTGAGCTGAAATCCAGAGTCGGATGCTTAACTGACTGATCCACCCAGGCATCCCGCAAATGTAAATTTTAACTCTGGGGGCCCCTGGGTGACTAAGTCAGTTGGGTATCCGACTTCGGCTCAAGTCATGATCTCATGGTTTGTGAGCTGGAGCACCGCATCGGACTCCCTGCTGACAGCTTTGAGCCTAGAGCCTACTTCAGATTCTGTGTCTCCCTCTCTCTCTGCCCAGCCCCCACTTGCACTCTGTCTCAGTCTCTCAAAAATGAATAAACGTTAAAAAAAATTTAAAATTTTAAACTCTGTACATACACGTTTCTCCATGCATCATCTGTCAATCAAACTATGCTTGATTTCAGTCTTATTTGGTTGATAGAGTGAAGTCCTGTGTTTTAAAAATTAGTAAAGATAATGAGACTGGCACTTAGGACTTTCCATTTATATATTCTAACTTTACTAAAGTGTGGTATATATATGGTAAAGGTGGAAATGATAAGTGTATGTAACTTGTTTAATTTTTACTAACTGAATGCAGTCATAGAATTAGCACTTACCAGTACCTTGCTATGCTAGAAACCTCTCTCTGCCCCCTGGGAGTTTTTACGCATCTCTTGCTCAAGAGTAATCACTACTTGTCTTCTAATAGCAAATCGTTGTACTTTGTCTTATACTGCATAACATAATTAATAGAAGATGAAAGCAAATAATCAACTAACATTTCCTTGAACACCTTGCTCCTTTCCACCAGTGGCAGTATCTTTATTCTTTGTTTTGTGGTCTGGCATGGCTGCTACAAGGTATCACACATAAATATCTAGATTTCTTCTGGGTTTTTTTTTTTTGTTGTTGTTTTTAATGTTTATATATTTTTAAGAGAGAGAGTGTGTAAGTGGGAGGGAGACAGAGGATCTGAAGCAGGCTCTCACTGACAACAGAGCCCAACATGGGGCTCAAACTCATGAACCATGAGATCACAACCTGAGCCAAAGTCAGCCACATAGCAAACTGAGCCACCCAGGTGCCCCTATCTAGATTTCTTCTATTCCACAAGTTCTGAAAGTATGATCCAGGGACGCTGGGGAGATAGCTGAGAAACTTTCAGGGTGAGGGGGCCTCAAGGTCAAAACTATTTTCATAATAATTCTAAAACATTGTTCACCTTTTTCACTCATTCTCTCCTAAATGTATACTAGAGTTTTCCAGAGGCCTTAAAATGTGATGTCATAACAGACCGAGCACAAAAACAAATAGGAGAATTCACTTAGCTTCTATTAAGCCACGTATTAAAGAAATTTTTAAAAATGTAAAATAGTGCCACTCTTTCCACTTCTTGTTGTTTTGGAACATCATGTTTTCTTTAATATTTTATGTTTAAATGCAGTGAACTTATTGTTACTTTAAAATGAATTAATAAGCCAATGTTTACAAAAAATAGTGTTAATTTTTATTATATAAATATCAGTAGATACATCTTACATTTGCAAAGGTTCATGGGAGTCCTCAATAATTTATGAGTTTCGGAGTCCTGAGACCAACATGATGGAGAACCACTGTACTAGTTACTCGAAAGTTTACTTCCCACACCATTCCTCTGAATTAGCTTCCATTCATATCCCACATAACTTAACTGTCAAATTCACTTATCATTCTTCCGTCTTTGTTTACTTGAACTTCATAAATTTGGGGTATTACCTTCTTTCCTGTTTTTCCTTTATACCTCCCACATCCTTTATTTCCATAAAATGACTCTCATACTTTATCTCTTCTCAGGTTTACGTATAGGCTCAACTTTAATTTCCCACCTGTGATATTCAAACCTTTACAAAACACATCATGATCCATTATCAGGTACGGAATTTGATTTTACCTTACATAAAAGCTAATAAATTATTAAGCTAGCCTACTTCCTATTTCATGGATGCTCACAGAAAACACAAGACTCTGGAGTCAGAGACCAAGAACTTTATTATTCATAGCATAGCAAGCCCTGTGAGCATCAGGGTGTTTGTTTTGGCTCCCCTTTCCCCAGAGTCATGTGATGCTGATGTAGCGGGGCCCTGATGGATGTTCCACATGGAGTGGGCTTGCATTGCAGCTGAAGAACACTGGGCTTGGGGTATCTTCCTTTTTATAGCAACCAGTCCATAAGCCTACCCATCTCTCAAGATTGCTCCCGCTAACCCAACCCTAACAAATGGCTTGAGTAAAGAGTCATCGTGACCTTGCATTCTTGGCATACCCAGCAGAAACATGCAGAAACACTCAGGTTCATGGACACTCTCAATACCCATTGGAGAAGCTTATTAATCTGGGAACACTCTTTACAAAATGGGAGGCAATCCCCCTCACACATACAAATGTTAAAAAATTTAAGGGGTTCAGTCATCCTTCAAAGTACATCCAAGGACTTTTGCCTTAAGTACTTATGTTTGTCAGGATACTAACATGACCATCTTCTTATCTCAATGTACATACACTCTGTGTGTGATCACTTAGCACCATTGTAAAGGCTTAGACTTTTGTTATCTGCTTTTATACTTTTACCCAAGTTTATAGTAGATACCTTTACTTGGTTATCAAATGGGCACTTCATATTCAACACAAACAAAATGAATCAAATCACTTCCCCCTCCTAAAGCGTGTGTGTGGGGGGAGCATTTTTCTGCATTGTTTAAAATTTTGATAAAAATCTCCTATCATTCTATCACTGAAGCTGAAATACAATGCCATTTTTTTTCTTTTCTCTCTCTTCTCCTATATGTCTGATGATATTTTTCTCTAAGATATTTCTTGGATCTGTTCGCTGCTCTCAATCTCTATAGCCTGTGTTCACGAGCTCTGTATCCCCTGCTATCATCTGTAGAAATAGTCCTTGAAAGATTGTCTATTATTTCTATATTATTCTCTGTATGTTTAGCTTCCTTCCTATCCACTGCATCCTCCACCCCCATTCCAAATTACCTAGAGGGAGGGAGAGGGGACAGCTTTTGGTATCAGACCAACTCTGGCTCTGAGTCTATAATGTGGGGCAATATATTGTTTCTAGTGCCACTCCTTATAACATCAGGGCAATGCTTCCTCCACTCTGAAGTAAATTGTTAGGGTTATACAGTATGATATATATTACAAGTACAATTTAGGGTTAATTCTTAGAAATACTTACTCCTTTCCTGGTCTTTCTCTAAAAACAATTTCAAGGCTTTCAGTGACCATAAAAATAAATCTGTACTCTTACCATCAAATGTAACCCATTTCTTGACCTGCCAGGCACCCAGTTGTGTTTTCCCATTGCTTTTGACAGTTTTTCCATGTTGTTATATATTTTAAGTGAAATACTGATCCTTACTGCAGGAGTCTAATATTAAAATTTGCTTCTACTAAAAAAAATGTGCTTCTATTGCTGCATTGTAAAACATGCAGAAAACAAATCTATTAATACTAAATTAACAATAACAGAAATAAATATGGGCTTACTAAGTATTTTTACTAAATTATCTAGTAAGTACTTGTTAATTGAAGTTCTGATTCAAACATCACAGAGGCCATAGAGAAAATGACTAAGAAATATGTGTAGAGATTGTTATCTTTAACCAGATAAAAACTGCCTGTTACTTCCCAGCCAAAGACGGGCTTGTTCAGGAATAAAGAGAATTGCCATGCAGGACAAACAAGCTGTGGCAAAACCTCAGGCAAGTCTGGGGAACAAAGGAGAGGTACAGTTTTTAAGGAGAAAAGGGGTCAGTTGGAAGGGCTGTTATGAACTAAAAGTCCATGACCGTAACTTGGAGTTTGAAGTATGGTGGCTGAGTTGTTGGGGGTTGGGGTGGAGGGTAAGGAAAATGTCTCTTCCTTCTGCTGGAATACTAAAGTAGTATCCAAGTACAAGGTCAGTCTCTTTCTTTTGGGTCTGCAACTGACAATGAGTGGTAGGGTCTGAGAACTACCCCAGCCAAAGCCATTTTAGTGAGGTTTCTTACTACCAATTTTCTCAAGGTGTAGGGAAGAGAAAAGTAATTTTCCCTCTACCCTTCTAGGTGCCTGGTTGAGATCCCCACCCCCTAGTAATAAAAAAGACAGATGAACATGAGAAAAACAAACCGAAGTTTAATAACATGTATACCTCTTTTTGTATATATGGGGGACAACTACTATATACACGTGGGACACCCAGGAAAAACTGACTCCTTAAAATGGCCCAAGCCATCATCTTAAATGTCATCTTCAGCTAAAGACACAAGATATTGGTGGGGTTGGGGAGAGGATAGCCAGTTATCAGGAAAGGCACAGTAAACAAGGGAAAGGTTACATAGATTTAGGTCCATGCCTAATCTATTGATGAGTTTCTAGAGATTGAGTCATCCTCCTCTTTTTGGTACATAAAGTAAGATGCCTGTACAAATGGAGATTTTCCTTATAAATCTTTATCTTAAGAAAGGATAACTCCTACTTGGTTTTCAGAGGTTTTCCTATGTCTGCTGGTTTTTAAAAATAATCAGCCTACAATAATCTTTGTGACAAAGAGGAATATTTTGGGGTGGCACATTCTACTCCCCTTCATAATCTTTCATTTCTATAAGAAATATAGTGATGGGGTCCAAGTCAGAAGAAAAGAGTGAAAAAAAACCCCAATTTTTAGACTAACAACCAATTCCATCCTTGCTGGAGAAGATGACAGAAGAGAAAGCTGGAACCTGGAGTTGTTCCTGTGTTAGTAAAGCAAACTGGAGTAGATGACCCCGGCTTACCTTTGGTCCACTACCACTCTACACTGTACTGCCCTGTGCTCTTTATGATTACTTATTATTGTAACCATTCTTTAGTAAAAGCTCCCAGCTTTGTACAATGCAATTATTCGATTATTTGTCACATGGCAAAACACTGTTTTATAGGAACAAATACAAGAGTATGGTTTGGTTTTAAAAACAAGTTTTATATGATACATAGAGACAAATACCTACATATATGCAAGGGTAGCCTGTTTCAAAATGAACTTTGGGTTTGTGGTCATCAAGAGTTAATATCCCCTTAGTGTGTTAACAGATTTTATGCATTTTATTGTAACAGCCAGAAGCAAGAATAACATATTTCTTCTGTCCAGTAAGGTCTGCAGTCAACAAAAATTTACTAATGTGTATCTCAGGGGATCTTTGGGAAGAATGATACTGAGGTTGACGAATGATTGTGTTGGGTTGTTGTCTTGCTTTTACGTGGTGCTTCATCTTATGTAGTTCTTTAAAAAGCTTATTAGAATCCACCTTCAGTATAGATATTAAATTAACAAAAGGGGAACTTCTAGGCCTTTGATATTTCCTTTAAATCTTAGAAGACCAAATCTAATTCCTAACTCTGATGAATAATTTTCCCTCTGCCTTTACTGCCCTGTAGAGGCACTCCTCATGTTGACCCAGAGTACCTTCTCTTCTTATTTCTTTTCTATTCCATGCACATAATTAGCCAAGTGATTCTTAGGTCATAACATTTTGGGAGCCATAACATAAGGCATTATAGAACCTACCCAAAGGACTAATGAACTTAAATGCACCTAAAAATAAATGCAAAATCACGTGTAGTTAATGGATAGTATAATCCCAATTTATTTCTTTGATTGGTTTTATAAATAGCAATATCTCTATCAGAATTAATAGTGAGTGCAGTGTCACTTACCAGTGACAATTTATTGGATCTTGATAATTTAGTTCTAGGTTGTCCTGATTGGGGATGCCTGGGACCTTTCCCTTTCATTACTAGTTATCACAGTTTTACTATAGTATTTGATTTGGGGAGAAATTATGTCTTACACTATATCAACCTTCAAATTGGCAGAGTTAATTAAGCTTACAATGAGGGTTCCAGGTCAGAGGCATCAGAACCACTGCATATGGTTGTACATTTTTGCCCTGCATACAGTCACCTGGCTATGGGGGTGAGATGAGGATACTTGCCTAGACACGCCCTACACCCTTGAGTGTAATTCAGGCTTACAGAAGATGGGGCACTTTTTTCCCGAAAAAATGTATTGTCTGTACCTAAGTCATGGAAGCCTGCCCAGAGGGAGGCTTTAATGAATTCTAAAAGAGTGCTGAGTAGAATGGAGATGGCCCTGAGAGTAGTTTCTCTTCACAGTCATACTCGCATGTGAACTGTTACCCCTGTCATCCGGAGTCAAGGGTTCATAAAGTCTGCTTTTTTGCATATTAAGTCTTAATATAGTATAAATAAGGATGCTAAGTATCAGAAACCAGTTTTCATTAATGGCCTTATCAGAATTACACTGAATTTTCTAATATTCTAAATGAATATGTGACTAATTTTATTCACAGAACACACATTTTTACCATTAAAAATGACATGACACATGAATTCATCCGAGCTGTTGATTTTTTTTCCTCAGAGTGTGTGTGTGTGTGTGTGTGTGTGTGTGTGTGTGTGTGCGTGTGCGTGTGTGTGTGTGAGACAGACACGGAGCTAGGGAGACAACTGTTACCCACATATCACTGGAAAATAATTGTGCTCATGGTCAAATTTTTGCTTGGGCTTTGTGGTTATTTTTCTCTTAGTATGCACCCTCTTGCTCACTCTCTTGCTCTTTCTCTTTATTTCTTAGCATGTTTATCCTTGGATATCGATAATAATAATGAGAGAAATGTAAAATGTAGCTACCCTGATAATCAGGATTAATGGAAGGGAACAGTGTTCCAGATGATCTGATATGACAATGAATTTGCCTGAACTTTAAAATATATAATTGTTTTCAATATAGATGGCATGCATGGATATATGGGAGTTTATATATCCCATATATGGCATCTTCCTTTATATCTTATACAAAAAATCCTGATCAATTAGTATAATATTTTAAAATACCTATAAAGTTATTAAAATAGCATATGCTTTAAGAAATACCATCTTAAGTAAAACATTAGATCCAGAACCCATAGAAAAATATTAACATTAGTAAATTTTATTACATAAATATTACCATGGTCAAAGTTTGTTTTAAAGCATTGTAAAGTTAACAGTCAAGTATAAGACTGAGAGAAAGTACTGCAATGCATGCGACATATAGACAGTTACCTTCCAGAATATAGGAAGTATCACAGAAATCACTAAGAAACACACATCCTAATAGAAAAATGTGCAAAGGATATGACCTGACAGTTCACAGATGAAAAATACAGATGGCTAATAAACTTTTAATTAATTAATTAATTAATTATTTAAAGTAAGCTCTCAGCCCATTGTGGGGCTTGAACACATGTCCCTGAGATCAAGAGTCACATGCTCTATCAACTGAGCCAGACAGGCGCCCCCAGATGGCCAGTAAACTGCTAAAAGAATGCATTATTGGAGTAGAAAGCAGAGGTATGTGAGTTTTAAAAACTAGGGCACGTTGTTTTTCATCCATCTAATAGGCAAGACTGAAAACAATCGTTAATCTACTATCAGAAAGGACATAGGAAAGTGAATATTCTAATTCACATTGGTATATTATTTGGGAAAAATGTGCACCAGTCCTAGTTTAAAATGTAACGATCTTTTTATCCATTAATTCCTTTTCTAAGTCTATAACCCAGAAGGAATCATACATATGCCCACAAATGTTCAAGTACAAGAATTTGTGATGTCTCTTTTCTACTGCAGCAAATATTACATGATACAGTCTATCCAAAGTGCTTAGCCTCTGTTTGCTCACCCACCTCTGTCAAGGAAGCTGTAAGTTGGTATGGATACTATCCCCAATTTATGTTTGAAAAACATATTTTAAGGATACTAAGGAGACACAATGGCTAAATACAACATGGGATCCTGAATTGGATCATGGGACAGAAAAAGGCCATTAGTGGAAAAACTGGTGAAAAATTAATAAAGTCTAGAGGGAATAATATCGTAGCAGTGTCAATTTCTTAGTTTTAATAAATGTACTACACTTCTGCAGGATAATAGAGGAAGCTGGGCGAAGGGTATACGGGAACTGTCTGTACCATCTTTTCAACTTTTCTATCAGTCCACATTCACCCTTTTTAAATAAAAATATTTAAAGGTATTCTCAGTATCCCACAGCTAGCAAGTGGCAGAGCTACTTGGGACAGTGGGAGGAAAAGCTGTGAAGAGTAAAGACCCTTTAGAGGTCTATAGGCGGCAAAGGGACCCATATGGAGACAGAATTTGAGAACAACCAACTCTTTTATTTGCATTTGACCAACCTATCTGACTGCAGTCTTTAAACACTGCATGATAATTTTACTCTCCATGTAAAAGAAGCTGTGAAGGCAATAAAACCGAATAAGGCAATACTTAATACTCAGGAAAATCAGCAGGCTAGACAGACATGTAAACAAGTACAACATAAAGAAAGAAGGGTTCCTTGAAGCTCATTGACAAGGCGGTGGGAGATGTCACCATTATAACATGGGTTTATGATATTCTGACTTTTGAAAATATATCCTGACTAGATAATCAAAATTAAAAATAGTAATGCTAGAATTTAAAACTTTAAAGTGTTCTCTCTACGTATAGATGTATCCCTATTACTCTGTCTTTGTTTCTATCTATGGAGAACTCTTCTGAAAATGTTTCCAAAGGTAAGAATTCATTTGTTTAATAGATGATGGAAATAATCCTTTTGAAGTATCTTGTGTGGAGCAAATACTTCAGTATACTTGTAATATGCAATGCCAGGGTTGGTGGCTTTTATCTTTATATAAGAATTCAAAATAAAAACTGAAATCCCCATCAGCAGAAAAATTATTAAGTAGACTTTATTACATGTAGAGTATAAAATATTGCATGCCACTTAAAATGGGAATAGCTCTAAGATATTTTGTCATTGGGAAAAATGGCACTTGGAGAATGGCGTATAATGTGAGCCGATGAGCCTGTGATAAGCCGAATTTCTAATATACCCCTCAGTGCTAGTCTTCTGAAATCTCCAGATCCTGCAAATGTGATGAAATTTTACTTCTGCAGTTATGTTGTGTTATATGGCACAGTTATCTTTCAGTAAAATAAAGAGATTATCTAGATACACCTGCTAATCACTTGAGAACTTTGGCTGAAGACAGATGTGAAAGATACATGAATTCCTACTGCTGATTTGAGGATGAAGTGACTGAGATGGAATGCAGGGAGCCCTGAAGAGCTGAGAGTAGTCCACAGTCTATAGCCAGCAAGTAAACAGGGACCTTACTCCTACAATCTAAAGGAACTAAATTCTGCCAGTGACAGAAATGAGCTTGGAAGAAGACTCTGAGCTCCAGGTGAGAACACAGCGAGCCAAAACCTTGACTTTGGACTTGTGAAGTCCTAAGTAGACAATCTCTGCTTGCAGAAATGTGAGCTAATATATGGATGTTATTGTGAGCCATTGACTTGGTAGTAACTTATTATGGCAGCAATATAAAACTAATACAGAGCCAATCCGGGTATAATGCATACAATGCTGATATTTTACACTCTAGGGAAAGTGTGTAGAGATAAAAAAGTGTTTGTAAAAGATACATTTGATAAAGAACCGTTATCCAAAACATACAGAGAACTTTCAGAACTCAAGAATAAGAAAACATACCACATGAATAATAAATGGACTGTAGAGGGGCACCTGGCTGGCTCAGTTGGTAGAACATGAGACTCTTACTCTCACAGTCTTGAGTTCAAGACCCATGTTGTGTGTGGAGCCTACTTAGAATAAAAATAAATAGATGGGCCATAGATATGAATAGACATCTCACCAGAGAATATGCACAGATGACAAGCATATGAAAAGATGTTCCACATGATAAATGCAGATTAAAACAAGGAGATACCACTACACACCTATTAGATGGCCCAAGTCCAAGTGCGGGTGAGGATTTGGAACAAGAGGAACTCTCATAGCTAGGGCCAATGCAAAATGGCACAGCCACTGTGGAAGATACTTAGGTGATTTCTTATAAAACTAAACTTATTCTTTCCATACAGTGGGGCAATTGCACTCCTTGGTATGGTCCAAAGGAGTTAAAAACTTATGTCCACAGAAAAACTTGCACGTGGATATTTATAGCAGCTTTATTCATAATTGCCAAAACTTGGAAGTACTCAAGCTGTCCTTCAGCAGCTGAACGGATGAACTGTGGTACATCTCAACAATGGAATATTACTCACTGCTAAAAAGAAACGAGTTACTGAGCCATGAAAAGATATGGAGGAACCTTACATGCATATTACTAAGTGAAAGAAGCTAATCTAAAAAGGCTACATTCTGTATGATTTCAATTCTGTGACCTTCTGATAAAGGCAAAACTCTGGAGAAAGTGAAAAAAAAATTAGTTGTTACCAGAGGTGGAGGAAGGAGGGATGAATAGGCAGAGCCAAGTAAATTTTTAGGGCATTGAAAACATTCTGTATGTTCCTATAATGATAGATACACGTCATTATACATTGGACCAAACCCGTACAATATACACCACCAAGAGTTCCTTAGTGTGAAATACTGGCTTTGGGTAATTAGGATGTGTCAATGTCAGTTCATTATTTGTTCACAAAGGTATCACTCTGGTGGAGGATACTGCCAACAGATAATTCTAGGTATGGGTGGGGACAAAGGGTGTATGAGAAATATCTGTATCTTCCTCTCACTTTTGATATGAACCTAATACTATACTTAATATATAAAGATTTTTGAAATATTCACATCGTAATGATAACTTAATTGGGAAAAATGAAATCACTAAAAGGGAATTCATTTGTTCATTCATTGGGGCAACAGTTTGCGCATTTGTTCCTGGCACTCCACTAATCACTGAAGAGCCAGCCTGCATTATCATGAAAGGTTACAGGAACCCAAACAAATGCCTGTGTGTGTCCTGCAATGCTCATAACAGACATGACCAACTAATTCAACTAATTCTTTCCCACTCATGCCAAATAGGACCTCAAAATCATTATGAACACAACCCAGTAGGTCACCACTAGCCATTGATCAGATTTGGGCATGCAGGATATAACCTATTCATCACCCCTCCTTATCTGGTGCATTGTATATACGCTAGAGTTGAACCTTAACATAAGTGTGAAGAATAATACAGAATGTTTTCAAATAATTCAGAGCTCTACTTTAAATTTAGAAATACATCTGTTTTAATTACAGCACAGTAATCATGTGTTACTGTATTATAATAGTCCTTTGTCTGCCGATTTATAGGTTATATGCTAATTGTGTACTTGTTTTTCTTTCCTTTACATCGATCTCATATATTTACAAAAACGCAGACTGCAAAGTCATCAACATGATTAATGCAGAGTTTAAAAATTTCCGAGAATATACTCTCTCTCTTTTATACATTCAAATAGATAATAATCTAGGAATATATTAAGCTTTGAAAATTACTGGAAAATATTTCTCACATGCGGCTGTCTTTGCTGTATGTGAAATATACTGATTGCTGGTATATTTGGTTCTGCATCTAGTAACTGATGTGTGGGTTAGTGACTTTTTCTGCATTGGTTTGAGGCATTTAACCCTCAACCTTCCACTAAACCTAGAAAGCCAAAAATCAAACATTTTGTCACACTATCCAGTTGATTTTCCACAGGAATGGTCTTAAAGTAAGGAAATCTAGTGAACATTTTAAAAGATGATAATGAAATGTGACCATCTACAAGTAATTGCTGCCATTTTTGAGCACAGAATCTGTGAGAAGCAACTTATATTCATTATCACATATAACTGTCACAATAAATTATCTCATTTAATTATCACAGTTGTCACAAAGCACTCTTGACCACTGAAGGATGAAAACAACTGATGTTTAGATTCACGGCCAACGCAACTAGTATGTTGTAGAGCTAGGAACTGAATTCAAATATAGCCTCCTATAAAAGTGAGGAGGATTAAGGGGTGCCTGGGTAACTCAGTTGGTTAAGCGTCTGACTCTTGATTTTGGCTCAAGTCAGGATTTCATGATTTGTGTGATTGAGCCCTGCATCAGAGTCTGTGCTGACAGCTCAGAGTCTGCTTGGGATTCTCCCTGTCCCTCTCTCTCTTCTCCTCCCCCCCGACACTCCCTCCCTCCTCTCAAAAATAAATAACAAACTTTAAAAAAGGATCAAATATGTTATTGAGTAAATACACTTCATTAATTTTCAAATATTATAGAAAAATGCATAGTTATGTGTTATTACATGTGTCTTTAGAAGAGAATCTACAAAATTTAAGCTGGGCATAATGCCTCCCTGGCACAGGTTACATTTCCTGGACTCCCTTGCAGCTAACTAGGCTCAAGACGTGGTGTGAAACCATTCATGTCATTGACTTAGAGGCAAAGCTGCTTTTCCTAGACTTTGTCTTTCCTCCATTCCGTAAGCTAGAAATTGATTGCGGCAGTGACCAAACTCCACCATGCAGAGGAGGAAAACCAGCCCAGCAGGTGGTGGAGGAAGATGGAAGGAACCCTGCTTGTGGCCATTCCATCCTCCCAGCCTGGAATACTCACTACTGGACTGTTTGTCATGTGACAGAGAAATAATGTTCTGTCTTATTTAACTCAAGTAAACTACTGTCACTCTGTTAGAAAGTTTAGCCTTAATGAATATAATTTAGTTATCTGAGTTTTCCTGTCAATCTACCCCACGCTCTACTTTAATCCTAACCCTGACCTCGACCCTACACCCCTTTTTTTCTGCAATTAGTCTTACAAAACATAAGAAACAATGAAAATATATCGCTAATTAACATATAAAATGGGAGACAAAAATCACATCATAATATCATGGGACTATAGGACACAGGTATGTATTCTATATGTTCTTATAGTATTTGATAGTTCTCCTCATTTTTGCTCTTTCATGCTTTAATTCAGGTTTACATCATTAGTGGTTTTCAACACAATTTTATTAGTACCTGCTATAACTAAAGGTCTGTTTCCCCCCCATTCATATGTTAAAATCCTGCCCCACAAGGTGATGGCATTGAGATGGGACCTTTGAGAAGTGATCAGGTCAAGAGGTCAGAGCCTCATGAATGGGATTAGTGCTCTTATCAAAGAGACCATGTGAAGTTATACAAAAAGACACGACACACTAAATCTGCCAGTGCCTTGATCTTGGACTTCCCAGTCTCCACAACTCTGAAAAATAAATTTCTGTTATTTATAAGCCACTAGGTTTATAGTGTCTTGTCATAGCAGCCTAAATGGACTAAGACAGTATCTATACTTTCCAAGCATGCCATATCATGGGGGAGAGGAAGATCAGTAGAGTCCTCGCTTGTTTGCAACCCAATGGGGTATCAGACATGTAGGGAAATACCATCTCAGTGGATTCAGTAGTAGAGAAAGAAACCAAGTCTTATGGGAGAATAAAGAAAAAGTTGCTTCAGGAGAGTCTCCTAGACTACATTTGTCTATTCACACTGCCATAACAAAATACCACAGACTGGGCGGCTTAAACAACAAACATTTGTTTGTCAGAGTTCTGCAGGCTACAAGTCCAAAATCAAGGCAATGACACATTTGGTTTCCTAGTGAGGGCCCTTTTCCTGGCTTGCAGATGGCCACCTTCTTGTTGTGCCCTCACATGGCAGAGGGAGAAAGGGTGGGGGGCGGGGGGGGGGGGCAAAACTATGAGCAAGCTTTGGTCTCTCTTCCTCTTCGTTTATTTTTTAAACATTTAGTTTTGATAGAGAGTGAGCAAGGGAGGGGCAGAGAGAAGGGAACAGAGGATCCCAAGTGGACTCTGAACTGACAACAAAGAGCCCGATGTGGGGCTTGACCTCATGAACCACGAGATCATGATGTGAGCCGAAGTTGGACACTTAACCTACTGAGGCACCCAGGTGCCCCTGTCTTCCTCTTCTCATAAGGATACTAATCCCATCATGGGATTATGGGAGAATAAAGAAAAAGTTGCTTCAGGAGAGTTTCCTAGACTAAACCTAAGTATCTCCCAAGGGCCTTACCTTCGCATACCATCACACTGGGGGTTAGAGTTCCAACATACAAATTTTGTGGCATGCAAACATTCGTTCCAAACACAGATGATGTAAAAAGTGCACTCAACATTGAAGGTTCACTAACTTCTAGCCTTTGGGTTATTACAGTTTGTTTTGAAGGCATGCAGGGTATAGGATAATTGAAAAACTCCATGCCTTCTCTTCATTCTGCAGATACTGTGGTATTTGGTTTACTCTCTGCTTCAGACTGTGTAGAAAAACTATCCCTTCACATTTATAGAGCTGGAAATAACTACTCGTGTACCTCGTACTCTAATACCATCTTGTATTAGAAAGGGCTTTTTGTTTTTGTTTGTTTTTTATCTTGAAATAATTATAGGGTCATAGGAAGTTGCAACAGTAGCACAGAGAGATCGCATGTACCCTTCATCCAGCATCCTCCGATAATAAAATCATGTAGAACTCTAGTACAGCATCAAAACCATGACTGCACAGGTTATTCAGATGTCACCACTTCCTACAAGCACGTGTGTGTGTGTGTGTGTGTGTGTGTGTGTGTGTGTGTGTAGTTCTGCGAATCTTACCACATATGACAGCCACAATAAATATGCCAAACTGTTCCATCATCAGGAAGGAATCCCCTTGGACTTCTCTGTTATAGTAGCATACTCCCCAGTCCTGATCCATGGTAACAACTAATATGTTTTCCATCTCGATAATTTTGTTACTTTAAGAATGCTATATAAATGGAATGCTACAACATAAAACCTTTTTTTTTAACAGTAAGGATACACTACAATGCATGTGACCAATCTCAACCAGATGTTGTCTCTCGTCTGGCTAATTGTTTAGGCTTTCCCCAGATATTTCCTTGTAATATCTGCTGTTGCTACATTTGGGCTCTCCTCTGTTTATGTCTGGGAACAGAAGCCAAACCAAAGCTGGCCACATAGTCCTAAGAGGCACGCAGGACCATATTCCTAACCAGAAACACTCTGCAAGGGCTTGACAGCACTCAGTTATCTAGTTTATATGTGAAGGGACGCTTTTTCCATCGTGCATTCAGAGGGATGATGCATCATGCTCACTCGAAGGTTTGGGCAGCAAACGGGGTTATTTTTCCATAGGAGGGCAACAATATACAGTGACATCAATGACCAGTGTTGCATCTTTGGATGAAATAAGAGTGAGAGGAAATGAAACCAACCAGCAACAAATAACAAGCATCAGCAGCATGGTCCTTCACTGCCTGGACCATCCGAGAGGTCAGAATAGAACAAGGAGACTGGGTTGCTGGTGAGCCTTGCCGTCTCAGGGCACGCAGTGAATTGGCAGCAGGTATTAGTCTTACCTTTGGTATACACAGCAAACTGGCTTCATTGCTACTCACAGTCTGCATGCTTCTCACGGCCAGGGCACAGGTGTGCTCTTGCTGTGGGAAGTGAAAAGACAAAGGGTGAGTTTTTCTTGACTAACTCTAAACCCTCCTCACATCTTAGTACCAGATGGATTTTACTAAAGGTAAAACGTTAAATCGTACAGTTACTAGAAGAAGCATAGACACATATGTATATAACTTGGGGGTAGAGAAACCTTTCAGTGCATCATAATATAAAAGACATTTTCAGAAAGTTTATACTAAATAATAAAATATTTTTGGCAAAAAACTAATATATAAGTTAAAAGACAAGTGATAAATGGATAAATATATTTTATAGTATAGTAGGTATATAGTATGTACAGTTGGTATATTTTGTAGTGTCTCTCTCTCTCTCTCTATATATATATATATATATATACACACACACACACACACAGGAAAGGGTTAATATATTTAGTATGTATTTATATAATATATATTTCATATATTAATGCTTGGTAATTAAAGAAAAAACTATCAATTCTGCAATAGAAAAAATGATCTAAACAAGCTTTTTTTTAGTATAGTTGACACATATATTAGTTTCAGGTATACAGCATAGTGATTCAACAAGTTTATATATTATGTGTGCTACGCTCTCCATGAGTGTAGCTACCATCTGTCACTGTGCAGTGTTGTTGCTATACCATTAACTTTATTTCCCTGTGCTATACCTTTTATTCCTGTGATTGACTCATTTCATAACTGAAAGCCTGTATCTCTCACTCCCCTTGACCCATTTTCCCCATCCCCCTTCCACACTTCCCTCTCGCCACCATAAGGTTGTTCCCTGTATTTATAGGTCTGATTCTGCTTTTTATTTCCTGAACAAGAATTGTAGAAAACAAAAGTATTTATTGAGTGATCCTTTGTTCCTGGTATTGTGCTACGTAATTTGAAAAAAGCAGAGTATCAGAAATTTAACAATTTATTGGAAGCTTACAGGAAATTTATAGTTTAGTGGGAGTAGTATTAGTGGTCAGTAAATATCAAAAATAAATAGAGCCTCATACTTAGCCAAAGAAGTGCAGTCCAAACAACCATAAAATGTAATTTTCAACTGATCAAATGGCTAATGATTAAAAAAGGAGAATAGTCAATGTTGATTTGCATGTTGGGAAATTGGCATTCTGCAGTCTACTAACAACTTTTTAGATATAATTGTCAAATATATTAAAATTACTTAACAATATATACATATACATATAGATACAGACACAAAGGTTATCATAGCATTACTTACAATTGTGAAAAAATTGAAACAACATACATATTCCACAAAGGGAAATGGGGCAAGAACATTACGTTACACTTCTATAATGGGGTACTATGCACCATTACGAATTATGATGTAAAACTACTTTACCTATGTACAGGTTCTCAGACAAATGTGCATAGCATTTTATATGTGCAAAACCAAATACACAAATGCCATGAAAAATGACGTTTTTCTCTAGGTGGTGATTGGTCATTAGAAAGAAATTACTTCTACTCCGTATTTTCTTCTCTCTTTTTTTTTAAACGTAGAATTAGCACTTATTACTTGTAACAACAAAGCAGTGAAGAAAAAGAGGCATATTAAAACATAGGAGTTGTAACACATCGAAAGTTAATTAGTGTTTTCTTGAACTCTATTTTGTGTTTTTAAGGCTGTTCAGGAATAGCAGCTAGTTTGACCCTCAGAACAACTCTGTGAGTTAAGTGTTGTTTCAGCTGAGCAAAAAGACCCTCTAGAACACACTCACAGCAGGAGCATAAAATCAAAGATTTATCACCAGTGAATTAAAAGAAAATTGTACACATTAATCAGTGTTGGAAGAACAGGATGAGCCAGACATTGTAGAGATACCCTCTCACTTTGTTCTCTTTTCCCCCGGGAGATTCACTGGAGGCCTGTGTGCTCACTTCTTAAACCCAGTGGGGTAACTGTGAGCAGGTGGGAACTGTCAAAATTGGGTTCTGCACGCAAAGCATACTAACCAGGCCACACAGGGAAAACTGTTTCTTCCATAATAAAAGTTGGACTAGTACTATGTGGCCTTATGATTTCTTCCACCTGCAGTTTGCTATATAATTCTTCCAGTGAGGCTCCTTGCAGACTTAAATATCTTCCTCCACATTTCAAAACAATCCCTGCAATCTGTAACAGGCATTGCCTATGTACACATGCATATGTGTGCGTGCACATACAAACAAAATACATAAACAGTGCTTTTACTTTTTAAAAATTTTAATCTCCTATAACAGCATTAATATTTTTTTTTATGGGTGATAAAATCAAGACCGTGTAAATGTAGTTGGCCACACTGACATACTGCTGGCAAGTTGCCCAGCCTGGACTTAAACCGAAGTTTCTTGGTTCCAAAGGCTATACTCTCCCTGTTAATGCCACCTCAAGTGTCCCCAAAGGGTTTTTGACTCTGAAATTCTAAAACTTTGACTCCTTGTAGAGGAGAGCTTTAAATTATGCAGGATGTTGCCTTTTCGTAGTGAAGAGTCAAGGCAAGGTAAGAAGAAAGTGATTAATCAGGCATGGTGTAACCACTAATGCTATAGATCTTAAGTAGTTGTAGGATCAAGACCAGTGTCATTACTTTGTGGGAATTATGTCTATCTGTTCACCATTGTATCTGCCTTAGTGATCCCATAAGTGAGAAACATATTCTCCAGCTCATTAAAACACAGTTGGCATGACCATATATATTCAAATGTATTCAAATAAATGTCTCCTGTCTTCACTTTTGACAACTCTCATGTTGTTGTTTTTTGTTTTTGTTTTGTTTTGCTCCACCAATAGAAACTGACAAAAGGACCTAGAAGTTTAGACTTTGCTAGAAGCATAGTTCTCCTAATAGACAAACTTAAAGTTGCAAAGTTCTTTTTTCCATGGCAATCTTCTGAGTCATTCAGGCACTGGAACTTCTGCAAATTCCTTTTCGGTAGAGCACCGAAGCAATTCTGTGGCCAATTCTGTGGCCCTGAAGTTCTTGATAACTTACTTAATATAGTACAGAGTTTTTCTAAGGTGAAGCTTCGTTTCTGAATTCTCCCTGTCCCTGTGTTTTCTCCTGTGAAGCTCTGAGTGGATATATAATACTTAACTGGTGCTGTAATGCTCTTCTGAGAAGTCAGGGACCTTCTGAAACTCCCAGGTTTCATCATAAAGAAGATTACAATAGATTTATTGTACATAGGAAGTGAGTTATGAAGTGTTTTCTGTTAGGCATCGTTTTAACAGAGAATCTTTCTTGAAAATTTGGTGTTGGCAGAAAAGAACACTCTCGCCTGAATGAACAAATTATTTTCTTGAGCAGAGATTTTCCCATAAATTCAGTCTTCCTTGAAGAGTTATCGATTTACTTCTTGGCTTATGAATCACTAGTAAGACTAAAGAAATCAAAAGGAAAATTAAAAACATATACTTCAAAGTGAACAAAGAATTGAATCTTTTATTTTTTATCCTCTTTGATATGACTGTGGTTAGAAAAAGCTCAGGGGCAGCTATGTGGCCATTATCTTAGTAGTTCTTGGTGTAATCAGACCGCACCCAGAAAATAACTGTTCTCAATTAAAAGGTACAATTTGGACGATATATTATAGACATCGATGCCTGTTACATTTCTGAAATCTTAAACCTCTGTATTTAAATTTTTAAAAATTATGTTCATTTATTTTTGAGACAGAAACAGAGGGGTAGGGGCAGAGAGAGAGAGAGAGAGAGAGAGAGAGAGAGAGAATCCGAAGCAGGCTCCAGGCTCTGAGCTGTCAGCCCAGAGCCTGACGTGGGGCTCAAACCCACCAACCGTGAGATCATGACCTGAGCCCAAGTCAGACGCTTAACCAACTGAGCCACCCAAGTGCCCCTCAAACTTCTATATTTAAATGTTAGTCATAATTAAATCAAGTAGTAGCTATGTTTAGTCAAAGGTCATGCTAAGTATGCCACCCAGAACAGTCTTCACAAACCTTAAGAAGTGATGAAGAGGAAAGTTCTCACATCTCCTATCTAGAAAGCTTCACTGACTGATTTTATTTTTTATTTTATTTTATTTTATTTTATTTTATTTTATTTTATTTATTTTATTTTAGTGTCTATTTATTTTTGAGAGAGACAGAGACAGAGCAGAGTGCAAACAGGGAAGGGACAAGAGAGGGAGACCCAGAATCCGAAGCAGGCTCCAGGCTCTGAGCTGTCAGCACAGAGCCCGATGCTGGGCTTGAACTCACAAACTGTGAGATCATGACCTGAGCCGAAGTCAGACACTTAACTTACTGAGCCACCCAGGCACCCCTGATTTCATTTTTTAAACACAATGGGAAACACACTGGTGGTTCTATTTCTTAAATACCGTATGCCCCTTCTGGCTTCAGGATGTGTACATACATGCTTTCTCTTTGCCTGGAACGTTTTTACCCACCTCTTGTCCTCAGGTCTTGGCCAAGATGACAGATCCTTACAGGGGGAGGCTTTCTCTGATCCAATTTTGCCACCCCCTGCCATTGTTCTTACAGTATTCATACTTGCCTTTCTATTGTCCTTTGTGTATATGTCCCACTTACATGTTTGCTTGTTAAAATTCTGTGGTTCCCTTTGGCATATAAGGTGTATAAAGGTATTGCATCTCAAGTGTGGGTGGACTGACCATGATGCCAGTGACCTGTAGCTTCACAGGTACTTACTTATATTGGCAAATTTATATTATTTTTTTCAAGAGGGCTCCCAAATTTATTAAGTACTGGGCCCCAAGAATCTGCCTTTGCCTTGACCACTAGAGCAGACACGCTTGAAGTACTCAAAAATAATTTTTAAAAGGATGATTTTCAGGCTCCTCTGGGTCCATTATTGGATTTCAGCGTTTATTTAAAGAAGGGATCTACTGGGGCGCCTGGGTGGCGCAGTCGGTTAAGCGTCCGACTTCGGCCAGGTCACGATCTCACGGTCCGTGAGTTCGAGCCCCGCGTCGGGCTCTGGGCTGATGGCTCGGAGCCTGGAGCCTGTTTCGGATTCTGTGTCTCCCTCTCTCTCTGCCCCTCCCCCGTTCATGCTCTGTCTCTCTCTGCCCCAAAAATAAATTTTAAAAAGTTGAAAAAAAAAAAAATTAAAAAAAAAAATAAATAAAGAAGGGATCTACTGAATTGAAACCGTTAAACTTAAAACTTTTCCTTAATTACATTATGTTGTTTCAGTTTGTCTCATTAAATTAAAAATATTCTGAGCTTGGCTTTTTATTCATCTAGAAGACTTTAGTCCCGTCACATCTCTCACAGTACTTGTAGTTTGTGGGGTGGTTTTTTTTTCCTGTTACCTGGTTTTCCCTTACCTACGGTTGTCCCTTTTGATTTCTGAAGTACTTCCTGCTTACGTTTAACTTTTACATGGTTTAGAAGATGGAAGAGCAGATTTAAAAAACTGGTGAAAGGACTAGTATAGGCAGGTTATCTGTATCTGGTCCAGGGAAAAATATTAAATCCCTGAGTTAAAATGCAGGCAGACCCTGAGATGGAGAAAATAGCATTTTTGTTCGGGTTGTTCCCTCTTCCCAAAATGACCTCACCTAGCTTCTCTGCTTGCCTAACTTTTCAATTCTCACAATAGCAAAGGGTCTCCCGAGTGTTAGCTCTGCTCCCCTCCTTTTCCATGAGTTAGGTATTTCTAATATGTACTGCTCTAGCCCTCTGTAAGAAAAAAAAAAAAAAAAACCATCAGAGAGCACTCTCCGCACCCATTCTTCCTTTGGTTTACTTGCTGTTCCCCATGGAGAGATTATAAGCAACCTGAGAAGTGGAAGAGTGTCTCCCATTTCTAGATCTTCAGCACTGTGCAGAATGCCTGGCAGCTTGGACAGCTCACTATGTACTCGATGACCGGATGGTGAAGTAGATGAACTATAACTAGACGCTAGTGGAAGATGCAGTGGGCAGGCAAGCCTACAGGGAATGGAAGGCTTGACCTGAAACCACCAAATAAGCTGACATTGACTTAGCGGAGAGGCATGCAGAGGAAACAACTCGAGAACAGGCACAGAGGCGGGAGTCAGCGTGTTGTGCCTCCAGGGTGAGGAGGCAGGAATATGTGGAGCTGAGAGATTATGTTGGAAAGTAGGAAATTTCATAGGAGTGGTTATACTTAAGGCCTTACATAGAAAAGAGAGCTCTTTGTTTTGGGCGTACTATGCAAAAGGGGAGCTATGCCTGTTAGAATCCAAATGCCAGAGGAGGTAGTAGTCTTTTCACTGAATTTGCTAAGGCTTGCTGCTCTTGTCGTTTGTTTGTTTCTTTATTTTTACCGAGAGTGTGTGCTGCTGTAATTTCTTTTGATCTTGTTCCGTGTGACGTAACTAATATGGCTCGCTTGGACAGAACTGTTAGGAACATTAATTAAAATTATTCCATTATACAAGCATTTAAAGCCAGAGAAAAACTTTGGTAATTGGAAAACCTTGGAAGACGTGACCTTCAAACCATTCTTTATGCTTTAGCGTCACATAAAGATACTAAATGAGAAAAACAAGAACTATTGTTATATTAATGCCAAATAATATCTATTTCAGTTAAAGGGCAACTATTATTTGAATGACTAAATGTGATGTGTTGCAGAAGAAAAATAGCCTTTCTTTCAAAGAAGTTTAGGGTTTTTTCCCTTTAAGATACTAAATGAAAATCTTGGTTATCAACTAAAATACGGGAGAGGAAAGGCTCTTTAAAATGCCTTTTAAACACTTTCTAGCATTAGAGAGTGTATTTAGTGAGGAAAAAAAAAAGAGCAACCTTTTACTTAGCTGTCAGATTTTTAGAACCATGACTTAGAAACCTGAAGCTTCAAGGGCACCTGGGTGGCTCAGTCAGTTAAGCGTCTGACATCGGCTCAGGTCACAATCACACGATTTGTGAGTTCAAGCCCCACGTCATCCGGCTCTGTGCTGACAGCTCTCAGGGAGCTCTGATCTCCCTGTCTCTCTGCCCCTCCCCCACTTGAACTCCGTCTCTCTCAAAAATAAATAAATGTTAAAAAAATTTAAAAAAGAAGAAACCTGAAGCTTCCACTTTTATCTTGTGAATGAAGTTGGCAACTTGATACAAGAGGAAAAACTGATTGCATTCTAAAAAGAGTGGAATTTTAATCACATGTACTTGCTTTGATCACATAATTTCCCATTAAATGAAATTGATATTAAAAAAGTTTTCAAGATGATTTTATTGTGCCTTTTATGTCAAAGTTTGGGGCCATATTAAAATTATCGAGGACTCATCCCCAAGTGCTCTGTCGTACATGCTAGTGTATTGTCAAAGAGGCCTGACAAGCAAGTAAACTTAGAAATTTGAAAAGGCCATGAAGAGGCCTGAATTTCAGAAGTATCGTCCAAGGAAAGTTTTTTTTTTTCTATACAAATTATCTTAAATTACTGCTTCTTCTCCCAAGAGCAGAAACTATGACTAAGAGAGCAGAATACCAGAGGTATCATGACTCTGACATCTTGGGAAGGAGACAGCAGTGGTGGATTCAGCCATCAGGCAGGCAAGGTATTCTTCCTTCAGTATTTCATTCATGAGACAATTAAGAGTACTCCTGGCTTGCTTTGATGGAAAGGTAAAGTCACACAAAAACTTCTGCAGAGGGGCGCCGGGGTGGCTCACTTGGTTAAGTGTGCGACTTTGGCTCAGGTCATGATCTCATGGTTTATAGGTTCAAGCCCCGCATCAGCCTTTCTACACACAGCCAACTTGGGATCCTTTGTCCCCTCCCTCTCTCTGCCCCTCCCCCTCCCGAGTGTACTTGCAGTCTCTCTCTCAAAAATAAATAAACATTAAAAAAAAACTTCTGCAGATAGGTTTTCTCCCAAAGGAGACCTAGGCAACTATAGCGGGTCTCCCATGGAGTCTCGGAACACATTTTTGCCCAAATATGCCTGTATTCAGGACAGCCGGGGCTTTGTACCTGCTGAAATTGCCAGCTTTACCAAAACAGGATAGTCCCAAGTTTCCCTGTGTTTCTCTATCTTCTGCTATGAAATAAACCACTTAGTTGCTTAAAACAAGAGCAATGTATTGTTTCTTAGAATTCTCTAGGTCACGAATTGAGGCAGGGCTTGGCTGGGCAGATTATCTGCTCTACGTAACAATGGCGGTAGTTACACTCACCTGCATTTGGCTGGTGGCTGAGCTAGTCTAGGAGATAGAAAACTTCACTCATGTGTCTGGTACCTCAGTGCTCTTCTACATGGCCCCTCTTTTTTCATCCTCCAGTTGTATGGCATAATCTTCCCTTACATCATGAAGGCTGGCTTCCTGTCCAGAGAAAGCAGAAGATGCTTCTTCAGAGTTAGGCCCAGGACTCACACAGTGTCCAATCTGCTATATATATCCTGTTGGTCAAAGTAATCACCAAGCTGGCTCAGATTCAAGAAGAGAGGAAACTGACTCCATCTCCTCATGATGTGCATTCAAAAAGGGAAAGAATTGATGGTGGTCACCTTTGGAGACCAAACACTGTGTCTCTAAGTGGGTTACTTAGAGTCCCAGACTGGCCTTCCTTCTGTCCCCATAGTAGCTCTGGTGACCTCAAGCACATCTTCTGGCAATGTGGTACAAGCAAATCTAGGGCAGTGTGGGAATTTAGAGTTGAACAGATCTAGAATAGAATCATGGTTCTACCTCTTCTCAATTAGGTAATGCAATGTAATGAAAGCCCACTTGAGCAATGTGTTCTACATCTATGAAATTGGGATAATATTATTACCTTGGATAGTTACGGGAATTAGAGACTTACATGAAGAGATTTGCATATATCAGGTGCTGAAGAATGTCTGTTGTTGTTGTCGTTATTATTTTTATTATTAGGTGAGTGTTGGAGAATAGCTTTCTAGCATACTTCTTCCTAAAATCCTTTCTATTCAGAAAGCAAATTGAAAGACTAGAAGGAGATTGTGATGCTTTTCTGAGACACTCAACTGTGAGACGCTCTGGCCTTCTCTTGTCAGGAGCCTCTTAAGTGGGAAGAAATCTTAGAGAATTAAGGATAAACCACACATTCAGAATTTTAGGCTGATCTTGAAAGAGGTGAAGATTGCTGATCTTCACCCCATTTCAACATATGAATGGGATAAGCCCCAGAGAAGAAAGATGTAGGACAATATATTACAGACCTCCTATCATGTGCTTTGGTTACATAACTCAAATATACAATAGTAATATAATTATATAAAGCAGACTTCCCTTATTGAAATACAACATATGATATAAACATATGACATGTATACTCTTGTCTAATTTCTTACATATGTATGCATATACATATGCTAAAAGAGATTCATTCTGTTAATCTTCCCAAAGACAATAATTTCTTATTTTTGTTATGAAAGAACATTCTACACAAGTAGCCCATCCTTGGGTCAGGACCAGCTTCATGGGCACAGTACCTGTGCAGTTGAGCAGGTGCCCACACGTAGAAGGCTTCATGCTTGTTTTAACACCCTTCTCTTGCCATCTTGACATCCTTAGTAATATTTGAATGAGGGACCCTGCATTTTTATTTTTCACTGAGGCTGGCAAATTACTTAGCCAGTCCTGACTTCAGTATACTGTTAGCTATGAAATCATATAATTCTGATTAGAATTAATTTAATTTTTAATATGTTTATTTGTATGTGCATGTTAGTAAGTAGATACATGCATAAAATATTCATAGATAAAATGTCCATCATTCAACAAATAATTATTGAGGGTTAACTTGGTATGTATGTGAAGAATATATTACTTCATTATTTATCATTTTATTATTTTATATATTATTATGAGGAAGAGAGAAAGATCAAGAAGTTTTGTGATTCCTGAGACAGATGTTCCAAAGAATGTTACCTGGAAGCTCTTTATTAACTATTCAGAGGAGGGCCAGTGACAGATAGATGCCTTCTCCCCACGTGTCAACCCAGAGGTGTCTCTAGTGGCCCGCTCAGTTCTCTTGCGGTCACTCAGCCAAGAGTAATAATTTTACTGTCACAAGCATCATTTTAATTATGCAGAATAAAGTGACTCAACTGCCAAAAGTAATGTTTATGACAAAAAACAAGAGTTATTTTTTTCTCTCTTTACAAATACAATGAAGCATGATAACAGTATATTCAGCTTGAGGAATGACAGAATTCTCTCTCTCTTTCTCTCTCTCTCTCTATCTCTTTTTCTGTATGTGGTTTTAGAATTCCTTTGGTTATGAATTAGAGTAATTACTTTATGTAGAAACAGTTTGATAAAAAACATCAGATGATTTCCAGAAACTTTGATATTTTGAAACTTAAAGAGAGAAAATAGAAGCCAGTAGTCCAATTAAGTAAGTCATTAAAGGCTGTGATAGTGAGGGAGGTCTTAGGGCCTCCAATGGTTTTGAAAATATAAAGTAGTAAATCACATTTCATTTTATCCTCACAGAAGGCATCATGATGGCTCAGCCTCCATCACAGAGGTGGGATTACCAAATGTTTGCTTCTTAGTAATGACAGTCCTGATAAGAAAATTGGCAATCTTCAGCTTATTCAAAAATCCCAAGTTTTTATTAAGCCCAGTCAACAAATCGGCAGTTTGAATTCTATTTTTGCATCTCCCTGACAAATCCCTAATTAAAAATACAATAATTTTCAGTATCACACTAAGGCAGTGGATTACAGTTTGTGCTTTCTTATTTCTAAATGTTAATATGAAATTCCAGCATCTAGAGAGTCCTCCCCACCTTTTATAAATGTTGATAAAGAATTTCAGAAAAACTAAGACTATAAGCAAAACCTCTGTATATATGTGAGATCTTTGATGACAAAGGCCTATGGTATACACATACACACAAGTTTTTGTGTTGTTTATGAACAAAAAAAAAAGTCTTAAAGAACTGCTGATGTTAAAACACTTCTAGCTACTTTACCATTTTCTTGGTGTGACAAATAGAAAACAGTTTGTGTCCTCGGGAACCCATAATAAAATCTCAAAGGCACATTGCATTTTGATTAAGGTATGGATGGTAGATTAGAATCCTGTCGAGCAAATAAATATTCACTTCCCACTTCCCCTGCCCCCTACCTAGATGGGAAGAGTATATATCCATGATCCACTCATGTTGACTTTGGCCATGTAACTTGCCTCTGCCAATGGGATGTTAGCGGCATGACATAAACTGAGACTTGAAATGTGGCTTATGTGACTCTGGGCTCGAGCTCATTCTCTTCCTCCTGTACCACTGCCATGAGAAGAGGTCACCGATAGCCCCTAGTTCAAAGAGGATGGAGAGACACATGTAGCCGACTTGGTTCCCAGCTTCAGCTTGGAGCTGAGCCCAAAGTCCGCCAAGATCACAAAACATCAGCCGACCTGAAGAAGCATGAGAGAGAAATAAATTCTTGCTATATGCATTGAATTTGAGTTTTTTCCTTTTATACAACACAACTGTGACAATAGGAACCTGATTCAACCCACTATTCAAAGAAATACACAGGCATTTTTAAGCTCTTCCGGGGCAAACTCTGGTTCAGTGCCTACCCAGGCAAGGTACATTAGATTCATTGCTAGAATTGTTAAACGGAGACACCAAACAATATGAAATTAGTTGAGAATAACATTCTCTACAAAAATTATTTATGCAAAATTACTGTTTATTTTAAAATACACATAAATTTCAGTTATCTTCTATAATCAACAATATGTTCATACTGACATTCACCAAATATTTTTTAATGACTGTTATGCATTGCTAGGCACATGTGAGGATCATATAGATTCCTAACCAGATGTGCACAAGGAGTGGTCGAGAGTTCAATAAGCCAGAAAAAAAGATCTATCTAGGAACTTTCTGACACGTTCTCCCCCTTACCTTCATCTCATGTTGTTTTCATTTGGCGTCTAACCTCTTTCCTGCTGACTTGGCTATTTTCAGAAGTCTTAATACTATTACTGTTTACTGCATTTCTCTACCTCTTTTAAAAAAATAATATTTATTTATTTTGAGAGAAAGTGAGGGAGGGGCAGAGAGGGAAAGTGAATCCCAAGCAGGCTCTGCACTGTCAGCACAGAGCCTGATGCAGGGCTCGAACTCACAAACTGTGAGATCATGACCTGAGCTGACATCTCGTCAGATGCTTAACTGACTGAGCCACCCAGGTGCCCCTCTACATCTTTGTAATGAATTTTTCTTTTTACAGCATTTTAACTAAAGCGTCACCAAGAAGAAAATTCTAACCTACCTTTCTAATTTAGGGCAATTTGGTTCTTGGAAATAGGAGAAGAGAATGGTAAAATACTCAAATTTTTACCACTATGCTCTGTAGAATGTATATTCTATCAGCTTCAAATCACTTAGCTTCACTGTGCCTCATTTTCCTTTCTCATCTGTTAGATGGGGAAAAGAATAATGTATACTCATACTCCTCAGCACTGACATGATCTCATGAAGTGTGTGAAAACGCTTAAGTAGTGTAAGCCATTTCTTTCTATTTATTTAGAGCCAGTTTTCAGCCATATCAAGTTTTCTTCTTATAAAAACAAACTTGCCTTTCACACAATAACGTATCTCTTGTACAGCATCTCCCACTAAATAAAAATGCATTTCTTTTTTACAACAGCAAGGAAACAGTTTTGTATGGAAAAACTTTTTTCTAAAATTCTAGCATCGCTATTACGGATTTACTTGTGTGTGAGTTTATTGCTACACAATAAACTCCAAATGGCTCAAAATAGATCTTGTCAATGAATAGATTGCTCTTATGACTGATATGTTCACACTACAGTTTTGTTTCATGAGATATGCATGTTGGTTTGTTTTATTTGGTTTTTTTCTTTCTTATTTCTCCATGATGTCTTTGTTTGAAGTTGATGTGTCTGATTCAACTATAGCTTGGTCATTCCCAAGTGACTTTTCTTGGTGTTTGTCTTTGGGTTCTTTATCCAGTCATCAGTCGAATAACCAGAAAAAGAAAGGAAAGAAAAACGTTTCATTCAAATAGTAAATGATTTGGCTTAGTAGATGTATAAAAAGGAATTGTTGGCTGAAACCGTTATTGAAATTTTTAAATATAATTTCTGTATTATATACTTCTCTGTATATATTTAGTTATCTATATATCCTATACCTCACTGCTATGAATATTTCAGAGCTTTCTTTTTTTCATTTTTTAATGTTTGTTTAGTTTTGAGAGAGAGAGGAAAAAAGCATGAGTGAGGGAGAGACAGAGAGGGAGAAAAGATCCAAAGTGGGGTCTGTACCGACAGCAGAGAGCCCAGTGCAGGACTCAAACTCACAAACTGTGAGATCATGACCTGAGCCAGAGTCAAAGTCAGATGCCTAACCAACTGAGCCACCCAGGCATCCCTCAGAGCTCTCTTACTCTTTAAATTCGTCTACACTTTTAAAAAGGTCAAATCATAAAAATGGAGTTTCAAAAAACTCTCCAGTTGCTAACATAAAACTCACATTGAAAGACCTAGATTAAAACTAAAGTTTAATAGGAAATACTTATCTTGATTTAAAAGCCCAATGTCCTTTTAATGACTAATTTTCTTCAAATGACAACAAGTGTACACAGGCCTCCCTAGTTACCACAACATTAAATGTATGTGCAGTAGAACCAGAAATAAGTCTGGAGAGATTTTCCTAAGTATTGGAAAGGCATGACTCTCATAAGCAGTGAAGAAGTTAATCACTTGAAAGCTTGTTGATTTGTTCAGACAAAATAAATTTTTATTTTTATTTTATTTTACTTTATTTTAATTTTGGAGAGAGAGTGTGAATGGGAGAGAATGGCAGAGGGAGACAGAGAGAGAGAGAGAGAGAGAGAGAGAGAGAGAGAGAGAGAGAGGGAGAGAGGGAGAGGGAGAGGGAGAGAGACGCAGAGAGAATGCATGAGCACAGAACCTGATGCAGGTCTCGATTCCACAACCCTGGAATCATGACCTGAGCCGAAATCAAGAGTCAGATGTTCAGTCGACTGAGCCACCCAGGCTGCCTGAAAATAAATTTTTAAATATCATACTCATCCTAATGCTGAGCCTGGTCTCTTACATTATACATAATAGGATTGCAACAGTGCCCATAAACCATGTACCACTGAAAATAGAAAAGGACCTCCCTAATGCAAATACCAAATATTACACATTAATCACATTATGCTTTGCCATCAATTTTGTATTTACATATAAGTACAATGCACATAGCCATTTTCTTTTGAATGAATTTTAGGTGCATTTAAAAAATACATTATGCTTATGGACCCTGACATTTTTAAAAGCTGTTCAAGTTGAAATCAAATTAGAGCAAACCAGTTGATACTCATTTTAATCGGAACACAAATGGCTCAATGTAGGAGAAGCCAGTATTGAGTTGTTCTACTTTGTCACTGTAATGTGCATTAAATGTGCTGTCCTTCACACAGCAACACAATGCTACCATTAACAGAACATCTGCTTTGTGCTGTTTTTCAAATGTGACAGTGAGGTTTTTCTGAAGCACATACACCATAGAACTTAATTTCACCCAGTTCTCTAGATACCTTAACTAGAGGTACTGGGTATATAAGTTAAACTCTTCACAGAATGTATTTATTCATTACTTTATTATGCTTGTAGTTTCACAATATTCTGAGTGAATTAATGTATTCATTACCACCAAATGAGAACTTACTATCCCTGCTAATTAAGAGTAAAAATGTTTATTGGGTATTCATAGGAAGGGTAAGCTCCGGTACCAAAATGGTAACAATTTTTATGTATATTAAATAGAATTATGGGTGCTTAAATTCTTTTCTAGATACTCTAAGTCTTCTCTAATGGGTAAACTTCTCTACCCATTCTTTAAACGCTGGCTTGCCTTCATATTTCTTATCTCACCCTGTACTCTTTTCCTTCTCATTCATGTTCATTGCTTCCATTTTCAAATACCTGCTCGTGACTTCAGATGTGCATGTCAAGGCCAGACCTCTCCTCTAACATTCAATTTCACATATTTCTGCTTACCTGATATCTTGCCTTGAATATTTACCAAAGGTGCTTCAAACAGAACCTTTTTAAAATTGAACTCGAATTCATACTTTGAAATTACATACATTCTTATTCCAAGTTTTGGTAAATTGTACACTGGTAGAATCCCCAATCTCAGCAGGTGACGCAAGTGTGCACGCACGTGCACCTGCCAGGGATAGAAGCAGGCATTTTTGACACCATTTTCTCCTATACCATCCATCTGCAAACTGGCACGTAAGTCCTGCAAATTCTGTTCATATGTGGCCTTCTCATCTAGGCACAGTTCTCCATCTTGCAATACTGTACAAGTATCCAGAATTCTTTCTCCTACATGTTTATTTAAAGTTTATTTGAGAGGGGGGGGGGAGAGAGAGAGAGAGAGAGAGAGAGAGAGAGAGAGAGAGAGAGAGAATGAATGAATGAGAATGAATCCCAAGCAGCCTCCAGGCTGTCAGCAGGTGCCTGACAATGGGGCTCGAACTCATGAACCATGAGATCATGACCTGAGCCGAAGTCAAGAGTCAGAGGCTTAAGTGAGTGAGCCGCCCAGGTGCCCCTTCCTACATGTTTTTGTTTATTTGGTTTGTTTTGTTTTTGTCTTGTTTCTGTTAATCTGTTTTCTACATTGCAGCCACATCGATCTTTAGAAAAAGCATATCTGATCAGGTCATGCCCCCGCTTTAATACCTTCAATGGTTTTATTGTCACCTGACAAAAAACCTAGACTCCTCACTGCTCTTGCCTTTGATTTCCACACTCCAACCAAAGTGGTCTTCTTCCAGTCTGTTATGAGTGCAGCAAGCTTATTGTTCAATCAGACCCTTGAACAGGCAGGTCCCTTATGGAACAGTCTTCAAAACTTACTCCACTTTTGTTATTCTAACTCACATTTATCCTTTTCCTAGACAAAATACTAATTCTTCAGGACAGGCTTCCCAAACTTATTGAATCAAATAATATCTTACTATTTTTATCTCCCGGTCCTTTACCTTCATAACCTTGAACAGTTTGTAATGACTCTCTCTCTCTCTCTCTCTCTCTCTCTCTCTCTCTCTCTCTCTCTCTCTCTCTCTCTCTCTACTGGATTTATACTTGTCTCTGCCACTAAATGATAAGCTTCGTGAAGGCAAAGTCTGCCCATATTTTGTTCATCATTTTCAGCTCCCAGCACAACCCATAGCCTAATTCTTTACAATAAATAACTGTTGAATTAAGGATTGTGATATTTTATATTCAGAAAATATTAAAATGGGGACGAAATATATGAAGTCTGGTTGGTACTCAAAGTGCATAGAATCAGATCATATTCATTTGCTATAAGAATGCATAAATCTGACTTTGAGATTCCACTTCTGATTTGAGTAAAAAAGCAACTAATTACCTATCTGATAAAAACAACATAGTTTCTCCTAAATAAGACAGCTAAGCTAAAAGCATATTTCCTAAGGGTCTTTTCAACTGAATGCTCAAGGTAGTCCTGTCATGAAAAATGTCCTTATAATAAATATCACATTAATTGTTTTCTTATAACGACTGTAAGCCTACTTTAGAGTTGAGACCACTTTTTTAACCCTCATTTTGATTATCAGAATTTTGAATGTTACAAAGAGAAAACAAAATAAAAGGTAAAAAGAGAAAAGTATTGGATAAGGTTGATTACATACAGCACACGAAACTGAAGAAGGTAGCTTATCCACTATCAGGGAGTCTTTGCCTCTTCTGACCAGAAAAGGAACTCTTTTGACAACCCTCTCTGTCTCTCATTCATTCTAAACCTTTGCTCTTTTTATGACTTTGGTCAAGTTCCTCACTATAGTAAACAGGAACTAAATACACAAATGAAAGGGTTTTTTTTTTTTTTTTTTAATCTTGCAAGCTTCCCTGTCTTCGCCTGTATAATCTTATTACTAAAACCAACACCACAGGCTATGTACGATGATGCACAGAGCACATTTCCTTGCATGTCGAGGTTCCTCAGTAAATAAGTAGTTCTGATTACTTTCATTTAAAAATATTTGTCTTGCTTCCCTACACTTGCCCCTCATATCTCTGTGACTCAATAGTAGACAGATGCTTTAGAGAATGGGTGGGGACACCTATGTACCCCATCCCATAACTCAGTGACACCTTAGATGTAAAAAGTAGTCTGGGAAACTAAGCTATTTACATTTTTCCAGTCACAACCACTTCTTTCTTAGGACACATCTCATTTGTCTGGTGGTAGTTGGTCATTTGTTTTTCCATCTCTTCTTCCCTGACCCCTGAGTGTATGTGCATGCACTGAGAGCCTTAGTTCTAACATGCCGCTAAGAGTGAAAATACAAAGAAAACAAATGAAAAACAAACCCCAACCTCTTAACCCATCAGATTTTAAATGCTCTAGATACCCTGGTATCCATTCAGAACTTTCAAACAGTATTTTCTTTGCAGGTAAAAATACACTCTTTTGACATACAACCAGAATAACCAAATAACCAAACTTTTATCTTTGCTTGGCAGGCATTCTTGTTTTCCTTAATTTCAAAAAGATATTTCCAATAATCCTTCTTTTAAAGATAAAATATACAGGCTTGTAGTGTTTAAACGAGCTGAACTTACATCTTTGGTAGGCATCCTTTTTTTTTTCCTCCTTAAATCCCTATAATTTTCCATTATCAGCCAAGGAACATTTTAGCAACTACCTGGTCAGAACTTTGATGGTGATGATGATGATGATGATGATGATGATGTTGTTGTTATTTCTTTGGTAAATTACTCCTTTCCACGTGAATTAATGGCATTTCACTTTGAAATTCCTTCTATAGTACTTATGTACTTTCTGTAAATTGTAAATTTCTTTTCCCTGGGGCAATGGGGTGGCTCATTCAGTTAAGTGTCCAACTCTTAATTTGGGCTCAGGTCATATCATGGTTATGAAATTGAGCTTCTAGTCGGGCTCTGCACTGGGTATGGAGCCTGATTAAGAGTCTCTCTTTCCCTCTCTGCCCCTCCCCCACTCACATTCCCTCATGAATGAATAAATGAATACATAAACATATAAATAAAAATACATATAAATTCATAAATAAATAAAGTCATTTTCCCTTTGTAGTAAGCACCAGACACTGACAGTAAATACTTAAAACAGGCTAGTCCACCAACCTCTCAGAATAGATTCTGAAGCCTTAACAGACAAGGGTATGGTCATGTTGAGAGACATGATGAAGGTGAACTGTCATCAAAGCCCAGGTGTCCCTGTTCCAGTTAGTTTTCCATGCATCACTCCTCATTTTGTTATATGACTGCTGCTATACCTTTGAATAGTAGGATGGAAGGGTAATTTATTGCTTCTTACATTTAAAGTTACTGTGATGGAGTGAAGAATGAATGAGTTGTAAACCTTGTGGATTTGCACTTAGTGCACTGAAGACATACAAGAGGGCTTATTCATTACTGCATACTCCATTATTGGCATGGTGCTTAGCCTTATACATATTTGTTAAATAAATGACAAGCAGAAAGAGGGTAGCTGCTGAGTTGATAACACATGAGGACATTAATGATGAAACAACAGACAGCTTAAGTTCAGTGTCTGAATGCAGCCTTTCACTTAGGGAATTAGAAGCCTCAATTTTGGCTATTGTGCCACATATCCCATTTAAGCAGTTGCCTGATGGATGCTAACAGCCATCAGGCACCATTGTTCCAAAGAAAGTAAAAAAACAAAACAAAACAAACTATAGCATTAGAGACTCGAAAACCTTTTCTTCTAAATTTAGTACAGTATATGCAACTTGGGACTTCCAGCTACTGTTATGGTCAGAAATTCTATAATCATTAATTGTTCTGGGTGTGACAGGCAGAATTTTATGATTACCCCCAATAGTTCACACTCCTATATAATTTCCTTTGAATATGATTGGATGTCACTCCCATGATTAAGTTATGTCACATGGCACAGTTGACTTTAAGAAAGGAAGATTATTCTTGGTGGACCAAACCTAATTAGGTGAGCCCTCAAAAGGAGCAAGATTCCTTCTTCCTGGGGAAAGGGGTTCAAGTGCTGGGGATTCTACATAAGGGAGATTCTCTACTGATGGCTTTGAAAATGCAGAGATACCTAAGACCCATGGGCAATGAATGCAGTCGACTTCTAGGAGCTAAGAGTGGCCCCTGACAGCAGGCAAAGAAACAGAGACCCCAGCCTATAGTGACAGATTAACGCGGTTCTGCCAACAACCTGAATCTTGAAAATGGATCCTTCCCAAGAGATCTCCTGATAAGAATGCAGCCCAGCCAAGACACTTTGAGAGTGAGGATCTGAGCAGAGAACACAAATGAGCTGCACCTACACTATTGACCCATAGATCTGTGACCTAATAGATGGGCGTTATTTTAAGCCACTGACTTTGACATAGTTCGTTATGCAGCAATGAAAAACTAAGGTACTGCATATCTCAAAGGACGGATCAATACTGATTTTTAAGACTTTCTCAAAGTTTGAATCCAATAAATATTTCTAAACAACTAGTCAGTTGTAAAACTTAGAAAGTATTTTCTTATATATACTTTTATTTCATCATTCCACCAACTCAGTAAAAAGAATATCCTTCTCCACTGTATATTTCTTTTAACATAATCTCATATAGAGTAATTTTATAGCTCAAGATCACAAAGGCAGACTATGGAATAATGCCTAGAATTTAAAGGCGAAGTAGGTGAGGAGTTAAGATGGCAGAGAAATAGGGGGATCAGATTTCCCTGGTCCCTCAAACACAAATGTATTGAGGTCAGATCACTTGGAACACCCAGGAAATCAATCTGCAGAGTGGCAGAAGGATCTCCACAGGTGGAGGGAGAAAGCTTGGTGGGATCGATGGTTGGTTCAACGAACAAATCAAAGCACACCTGGTTGAAAGTCCAAATGCTCCACCACTACAAGCAAGGAGGAGCTCTGCAGAGGAATGACCAGTAGGATAGAGTGGCCAAAACACAACAACAGAGTACACACAACATACTCCAAAAACACTTTCTGAAGTGCCAGGTCTTGGAGAGTCTATGACCCCTTTTTAATATAGTAGTACTGGCAGGTGCAGGACATGTAAAAGCTATTAAAACATGTAAGAGAAACCTAGCCAAAATAACAAAATAGAAGAATCCTCAAAAGAAAATTCAAGAAGAAATGACAGCCAAAGAATTGCTCAAAACAGATAAAACAATATATCTGAACAAGATAGAATAACAGTCATAAAACTAATACCTGGGCTTGAAAACATACAAGACAGCAGAGAATCTATTGCTACAGAGATCAAAGACCCAAGAAATAGTCACAATAAATTCAGAAATGCTATAAATGAGATGCAAAATAAACTAGATACAGTGACAGCAAGGATGGAAGAAGCAGAAGAGAGAATAGGTGAAACAGAAGATAAAATTATGGAAAGTGATGAAACTGATAAAAAAGAGGGAAAGGAAATTACTAGATCATAAGAAGAGAATTAGCTAAGACTGCATAAAATGAAACAATATCCATATCATAGGAGTTCCAGAAGAACAGGAGAAAAGGTCAGAAGGTTTATTTGAACAAATTATAACTGAGAACTACCCTCATGTGGGGAAGGAAACGGGCATCCAAGTCCCAGAGGCACAGAGAACTCCCTTCAAAATCAACAAAAATAGGTCAACACCATGACATATCATAGTGAAACTGGCAAAATACAAAGGTGAAGAGAGAATTCTGAAAGTAGCTAGGGACAAAGGGGTCTTAACCTACAAGGGTAGACACATAAGGGTAGTAGCATACCTGTCCACTGAAACTTGGCAGGCCAGAAGGGAGTGGCAGGAAATATTCAATATGCTAAATAGGAAAAATAGGCAACCAAGAATATTTTATCCACCAAGGCTGTCATTTAGAATAGAAGGAGAGATAAAGGCTTTTCCAGACAAACAAAAACTAAAGGAGTTTATGACCACTAAACCAGCCCTGAAGGAGATTCTAAGGGGGGCTTTGTGAGTGGAAAGCAGTAAAGACTACAAAAGACCAGAGACATCACCACAAACGTGAAACCTACATATAACACGATGGTAATAAATCCAAATCTTTCAATAATCACTCTGAATGTAAACAGACTAAATGGCCCAATCAAAAGACATAGGGTACCAGAATGGATAAACAAACAAGATCCATCTGTATTCTGCCTACAAGAGACTCATTTTAGACCCAAGGACATCTGCAGACTGAAAGTTAGGGGGTGGAGAACCATCCATCATGTTACTGGATGGCAAAAGAAAGCCAGAGTAGGTATACTTACATCAGACAAACTAGATTTTATAACAAAGACTGTAACAAGATGAAGAAGGGCATTATATAATAATTAAGGGGTCTATCCATCAAGAAGAGCTAACAATTGTAGGGGCGCCTGAGTGGCTCAGTTGGGTAAGTGTCCAAGTTTAGCTCAGGTCATGATCTGACAGTTCTTGGGTATGAGCCCCATGTAGGGCTCTGTGCTGATAGTTCTGAGCCTGGAGCCTGCTTCACATTCTATGTTGCCCTGTGTCTCTGCCCCTCTCCTGCTCCACTCTGTCTCTCTCTCAAAAATAAATAAACATTTTTTAGAAGGTTAAAAAAATAATAAATAAAAAGAAGAGCTAACAATTGTAAATGTGTATGCCTCCAAAGTGAAAGCACCCAAATATATAAATCAATTAATCACAAACATAAACAAATGTATAGATAATAATACCATGATTGTAGGGGACTTTAATATTCCACTTACAGCATGGGCAGATCACCCAGGCAGAAAATCCATAAGAAAACAACAGCTCTAAATGATATATTGGACCAGGTGGACTTAACAGATATAATCAGAACTTTTCATACTAAAGCAGCAGAATACACATTCTTCTCGAGTACACATGGAACATTCTCCAAAATGGATCACATAATGGGTTACAAAACAAGTATAAAAAGTATAAAAAGATTCAGATTATACCATGCATATTTTCAGATGACAACACTAAGAAACTTGAAATCAACCACAAGAAAAAATTTGGAAAGCCCCCAAATACACGGAGTTTAAAGAACATCCTATTAAAGAATGAATGGTTCAACCAGGAAATTAAAGAACAAATTAAAAAATATATGGAAGCAAAGAAAAATGAAAACATGACAGTCCAAATCCTTTGGGATGCAGCAAAGGCAGGCCGAAGAGGAGAATACATTGCAATTCGTCCCTATGTCAAGCAAGAAAGGTCTCCAATATACAACCTAACTTTACACCTAAAGGAGCTAGAAAGGCAGTAGCAAAGAAAACCCAAAGCCAGCAGAAGAAGAGAAATAAACAAGATTAGAGCAGAAATAAACAATATAGAATCCACAAAACCAGTAGAACAGATCAGTGAATCCAAGAGCTGTTTTTTTAAACAATAAACAAAATTGATGAACCCCTAGCTAGACTTCTCAAAAAGAAAAGAGAGAGGATCCAAATACATAAAATCACAAATTAAAGAGGAGAGATCACAACCAACACCAAAGAAATACAAACAATTATTAGAGAATACTATGAAAAACTACATGCCAACAAACTGGACAACCTGGAAGAAATGGAAAAATTACTGTACACTCACACACTACCAAAACTCAAGCGGGAAGAAATACAAAATTTGGACAGACACATAACCAGCAAAAAATTGAATTCATTATCAAAAATCTCCCAATAAATAAGAGTCCTGGGCCAGATGGCTTCCCAGGGGAATTCTACCATATATTTAAAGCAGAGTTAACACCTATTCTTCTCAAACTGTTGCAAAAAATAGAAACAGAAGGAAAGCTTCCAGACTCATTCCATGAAGCCAGCAGTACCTTGATTTCAAAACCAGACAAAGATGGCAGTAAAATGGGGAATTACAGGCCAATATCCATGATGAACATGGATGAAAAAATTCTCAACAAGATACTAGCAAATGGAATTCAACAGTACATTAAAAGAATTATTCGCCATGATCAAGTGGGATTCATTCCTAGGCTGCAGGGATGGTTTAGTATTCAAAAATCAATCAGTGTGATACATCACCTTAATAGAAGAAAGGATAAGAACCATATGATCCTGTCCATAGATGCAGAAAAAGCATTTGACAAGATACAGCATCACTTCTAAATAAAACTCCTCAAGAAAGGCTAGACAGAACATACCTTAACGTCATAAAAGCCATATATGAAAACCCCACAGCTAACATCATCCTCAGTGGGGAAAAACTGAGAGCTTTCCCCATGAGATCAAGAACACATCAAGGATGTCTACTCTCACCACTGTTGTTTAACATGGTGTTGGAAGTCCTAGCCTCAGCAGTCAGAAAACAAAGTGAAATAAAAGGCATCCAAAATGGCAAAAGAATAAGTCAGACTTCACTGTTCACAGATGACATCATACTCTACATGGAAGATCTGGAAGACTCCACCAAAAAACTGCTAGAGCTGATACAGGAATTCAGCAAAGTCATAGGATATAAAATCAATGTACAGAAATCAGTTGCATTTCTATACACCAATAAGGAAGCAACAGAAAGAGATAACAGAGAATTGATCCCATTTACAATTGCATCAAAAACCATAAGATACCTAGTAATAAACCTAACCAAAGAGGTAAAAGATCTGTATGCTGAGAACTATAGAAAGCTTATGAAAGAAATTGAAGAAGACCCAAAGGAATGGAAAAACATTGCATGCTCATGGATTGGAAGAACAAATATTGTTAAAATGTCGATACTACCCCCAAAAATCGACACATTCAGTGGAATCCCAATCAAAATAGCATCAGCATTCTTCACAGAGATAGAATAAACAATCCTAAAATTTGCGTGGAACCATAAAAGAGCACGAATAGCCAAAGTAATGTTGAAAAAGAAAACCAAAGCTGGAGGCATCACAATCCCAGACTTTAACCTGTATTACAAAGCTGTAATCATTGAGGCAGTATGGTATTGGCACAAAACCAGACCCATAGATCAATGGAATAGAACAGAGAACCCAGAAATGGCCCCACAAATGTATGGCCAACTAATCTTCAACACAGCAGGAAAGAGTATCCAACGGAGAAGACAGTCTCTTTAGCAAATGGTGCTGGGAGAACTGGACAGCCACATGAAAAAGAATGAAACTGGACCACTTTCCTACACCATACACAAAAATAAATTAAAAATGGATGAAAGACCTAAATGTGAGACAGGAAACCATCAAAATCCTAGAGGAGAAAGCAAGTAGCAACCTCTTTGACCTTGGCCACGGCAACTTCTTACTGGACATGTCTCTGAAGGCAAGGGAAATAAAAGCAAACATGAACTATTGGGACCTCCCCAAGATAAAAAGCTTCTGCACAGCAAAGGAAACAGTCAACAAAACTAAAAGGCAACCAACGGAATGGGAGAAAGTATTTGCAAAAGAAATATCAGATAAAGGGTTAGTGTCCACAATGTATAAAGAACTTCCCAACCTCTGCACCTGAAAAACAAATAATCTAGTGTAGAAATGGACAGAAGACATGAACACTTTTCCAAAGAAGACATCCAGATGGCAAACAGACACATGAAAAGATGCTCAACATTGCTCACCATCAGGGAAATACAAATCAAAACCACAGTGAGATACCACCTCACACCAGTTAGAGTAGCTAAAAATTAAGAACTCAAGCAACAACAGATGTTGGTGAGGATATGGAGAAAGGGGAACCATCTTGCACTGTTGGTGGGAATGCAAACTTGTACAGCCCTCTGGAAAACAGTATGTAGGTTCCTCAAAAAATTAAAAATAGAATTACCCTACAACCTAGCAGTTGCACTACTAGGAATTTTTCCAAAGGATACAGGAATGCTGATTCGAAGGGGCACATGCACCCCAATGTTTATAGCAGCTCTATCAACCATAGTCAAATAATGGAAAGAGTCCATCAACTGATGAATGGATTAAGAAGATGTGATATACACACACACCACATCTTCATACATATATATGTATATATGGGTATACACACAAACACACACACACACCACATCTTCATACGTATATATGTATATATGTATACCCATATATACCCATGTACATACGTACATATGTATACCCATGTATGAAGGTGTGGTGTGTGTGTGTGTTTGTGTGTATACCACACATACACACATACAATGGAATACTACTCAGCAATGAAAGAATGAAATCTTGCCATTTGCTACAATGTGGATGGAACTGGAGGGTATTGTGCGAACCTAAATAAGTCAGTCAGAGAAACACAGATATCACATGGTTTCATTCAAATGTGGAATTTGAGAAACTTAACAGATGATCATCGGGGAAGGGAAGGAAAAATAAATAAAAACAGACTGAGGTAAACCATAAGAGACTCTTAAATACAGAAACCAAACTGAGGGTTGATGGGGGTGCAGAATATGGGTGATGGGAATTGAGGAGGGCACTCGTTGTGATGAGCACTGGGTGTTGTGTGTAAGTGATGAATCACTGGATTCTATTCCTGAAGCCAAGACTACACTGTATGTTATCTAATGTGAATTAAAAAAAGAAAAGAAAAAATAAAATTAAATAAATACATACATAAATAAATAAATAAATAAAAACAAGGCAAAGTATAATTAAATATTAATGCTCTTAGTGTGTGAGGCCAGGATCAGTATTAAACACTGAAGACTTACCAGCACTGGGGCTAGGTTAAGGCAACTGAGGCATTTACCCTGAGCTCAAAATTTAAGCTCTGGGGTAGACCAAATTAGAATTAGTCTAAGCAGGCAACCTGGTAAAATCTTTGGAGAAGGGTATGTGCTGACTTGATCAGAGGCGCAAAAGAAAAGAATCTCATGGTGAAAAGGACCAGTTTGGATGACTACGAAAACTCTAAGACTCATACAAGTAAAACTCCTTGCGGTGAAGGTTCCAAGACTTGGGATCCTTTTCAGATGAGGATCTATAAGTGACTCATTGATTTGCACAGTCCTTCTGAGATTGTTAAACAGATTACTTCCACCAGCATTCAGCCAGGATTGAGGTTGAAGTCACCATTGCAGATGATTAAATCAACCTTTTTAATAAATTATTAGTTGTTAAAAAGAAAAAAAAAAGTAAACTGGCACACTGACAGATTAGCTACATAGAAAGAACACAGAAAGTATATTCCTGCAAAGAAAACTAGCTTTGAATAAATTACAGTAAAATTTTCTGTTTTCTAAAATTAGAACTATCTGTAGGCACAAGTATTATGTCATGTGACAAAGACTAGGGCCTGAACATGGATTATTCCAGTGCTACTCATTAATAATTATTAACTGATTAATTATTCAGCCGTTATTAACGGATGGAGTTCTCAAGCAAGATTTTTTTGTTATTTAAAATGACAAAAAATTACAATTCTGAGCTAAAGAGTTTACTGGAATTAAACAAAGAGATCTAGCTTTCTTTATCCATATATCTGTCTCGCTAGGCAGTAAAATGGGCCAACTATAAAGGCTTGCCTCAAGAAAACAAAATGGAAGATAACAGAAGGTTCTACCTTTAGATATATTTCAGCTTATCTCAGAAGAAATGACAGAATTCAAGAATTACAATTCAGCAGCCCCTAATGGATTAATGGATGACACTGACCATCCTCAGTGACTGCCAACAACACTACAAAGGAAACAACAGATGTTACGTGCCTCCTAATGGAATTAACACATTGTCACTTCAGGAGTGATTTTGCCAACAGAGACAAATCAATAAAACTTAATCTGAACAAGCTTCTCATTATAACTATTGAACATTATTGATGCTGACTGTCAAGTATATTGAGTTATTTTATCCCTTGTAATGTTGTATGTGATTGGCAATTTCTATTATAAATATCATTTCTTTACATTTGAAAACCCAAGTAAAATGAAACAATTTTTAGCAAAATATAAATCACTAAATAGGTCCATAAAGAAATAGAAAACTTTCATTGAACAATACAACCTGAAATTGTAGTCCTGATACATTTTCAGGGCAAATTTTGCTCTCAAAATGTACCATGACCAGCCAGGTTGAAAGGTCATTACACCAAATGATGAAGGAAAAGCTAATCACCACATTAGGTAAGCTCTTACAAGCCATACAAGAAGATGGGAAATTACTCAACCACTTTAACAGGCTAACTGTCCTTGATACAAAGACTAGATGGGTATGCCCCAAGGCGGGTGGGGGGCGGGGTGGGGGGGAGGGAAACTCGAGTGAAGCTCACTCATATACATATTCTAAATAAATTCATAGCATATCCAATGCAGCAGCAAATTAAATGAAATAGGCTGTGTCCAAGGAATGCAAAGATCATATCACATTGAAAAAAACCTGTGAATTGGAATTCACTATGTTAACAGAAAAGAGAAAGCATTTTATCCTGTTCTGAAAGTAAAAAACCTTTGATAAAAATTCAACCCTAGTTCATGCTAGTAACTTTTAGCAAACATATTAGAATGGAATTTCCATATTGTAAAATCAACAGCACATATATGTAAAGGATGAAATGTTCAAACATTCCCAGTATGGTCAGGACAAGACAGAGAGGTGTGGTACCATTTCTACTGTTCAAGTTGAGACTCTATTGCATAGCTAATATATAGCCATATGTAGCAATACCAAAATAAGTTATGGATTATGAAAAGAGATTATCAGATATCCTAATTAAAAACTCCAAAGAAATTGGCTGTCCAATATTTAAATGTATAAGGAACTTTAGGAAGCTGATATAGATCACTACAGCAAAATCAGAAGCCGGGGTGCCTGGGTGGCTCAGTCAGTTAAGCATCCAACTCTTGACTTTGGCTCAGGTCATGATCCGAAAGTTTGTGGGTTTGAGTCCCCCATTTGGCTGTGCACTGAAAGAGTGGAGCCTACTTGGGATTCTCTTGCTCTCCCTCACCCTGCCCCCCCCTTTCTCAAATAAATAAACTTAAAAAAATAAGTCTAGCCACACAAAATAAATAACAGGTTATGTAATGGAAAATATACCATTCAAAAGAGTAGCAATATCCAAAATATACCTAAAAAAAAAGAACTAGGAAATATATACATGATCTTTATGGAAGCAAATATAAAAAAATTTATTAACAGACTTAGGTAAAAGAAGTCTCAAATAGAGCAATATACCATGCTTATTTATGGTGAACAGAATATCCTACAGATGTCAGTTCTTCTTATTTACAGATTTCTGCCTTATAGATTTCTGCTGGCCTCCAGTTAGCAGAAGAGAGGTATCCCAGCACCAACAAGGAATCAGGGTATGACAGTGAGGAATGAGGGGAGAACCTACCAGAAAAGAAGGGGCAACAAAGAGGTTCCCCTCACACAACCTCCTCCACACCCCCCTTCAACCCACCCTCTACCTCCTCCCCAACACCCCCCCACCTCCTGCTGTCATTCTAGGAAGGTCCCTATGACAACTGCTAGGCTCTGCTCCTGCCTTACTTGTTACTGGGGGTTTCTGATGGAAATGAAAGGCTTGGTCTGAGGTGGGCTTACTAAATTCACCAGAGGGAGAAGTCCCGGCCCCTCCCTGTCAGAAGTCAGGAAAGACCCATGTCTGAGTTCAGCATAATTCCCTTGACACCAGAACTCAGGGAAGGCCCCCAACCCAGAAACCTACCCGGGCTTTTATGCTAGGGAGCCCCATGTGGGCGTGGCCGGAAGTGCTCACCCTGACTTCCGCTACACCCCGCTGCTATGGAACTTGAGGCCTAGTCTGAGCGGTGTGGTCTCACGGGTGGCCGAGGGAGGAGGCCCACGACCTGGCAGGTGTTGAGGTGAGTAACTTGTTGGAACTGAAGGGTTGCACTCCTTTCAGACCTTAGGTGCCCCAAAGAGGGCCCCGTTCTCCTCTGGTATGCCCCACCCCCACTGCCACCAACTCGTGGCACAAGCTGTTAAGACTAATGCCCTCTTACTTTCACGTTGGGAACGGTTGGGATGGGAGGACTATTCTTGAAGGGGCCACAGAGAAACAAAGGACCGGTCAGGAGCCAAGTTTAGTATTCTGAATTAGAACTGAGGTTACAAGACCCCGAGGAAGAGTGGAGATCCAGAGTCCTGCCCGCCCGTGTTTTGTGGGTTCCTAAAACAGTACCCACAAAACAGTAAGCGGAGGCAGCTTACCTCGGAGAGCAGGTAGAATATCCCTACCAATGCACTCCATCTCTTCCTCCATATTCTAGGGTGACCTCTTCATTAGCCTGCTTGCACTCCCGCCTGCTATCACCATGCCTAGAGGTCAGAAGAGTAAGCTCCGTGCCCGTGAGAGACGCCGCCAGTCCCGTGGTGAGACCCAGGGGCTGGAGGGCCCTGAGACTACTGCAGAAGCACCGGCAGGCGCAGCAGCCGTAGCAGCAGGAGAGTCCCCCTCCCCTGCCTGCCCTCTCTCTGGGGATAGAGCTCAGACTTTGTCTGCCGCTGCGACATCCAGCAGTCCTCAGGCAGCCAAGGGGCGCTCCCCTCCCGCCAGTGCTGGTGCAGCTGTTTCATGCGCCAATTCAGATGAAAGTGCCAAAAGCCAAGATGAGGGAAGCCAACAATCCTCTAAGGGCACTGAGTTCTCACGCAGAGATCCATTAAACAAGAAGGTGGTGTTGTTGGTACAGTTCCTGCTGCAGAAGTATCAAAAGAAAGAGCCAGTTACGAGGGCAGACATGCTAAAGTATGTCATCAAAAAGTACAAGTATCATTTCAGTGAGATCCTCAAGAGAGCCTCTGAGCACATGGAGCTGGCCTTTGGTATTGATGTGAAGGAAGTGGATCCCATCCGGCACTGCTATGCCCTCCTCAGCAAACTAGACCTCAGCGTCGATGGCACGATGCGTGAAGAAGAGAACACGCCCAAGACCGGCATCCTGATGATCGTGCTGGGGGTAATCTTCATGAAAGGCAACTGCGCCCGGGAGGAGGAGGTCTGGGAAGTCCTGAATCTGATGGGCGTATATTCGGATAAGAAGCACTTCATCTATGGGGAGCCAAAGAAGATCATCACTGAAGATTTGGTGCAGCTCAAGTACCTGGAGTACCGGCAGGTGCCCAACAGCGACCCTCCGCGCTATGAGTTCCTGTGGGGCCCCAGAGCCCACGCCGAGACCAGCAAGATGAGAGTCCTGGAGTTTCTAGCCAAAGTTCACGATACCGTCCCCAGTGCTTTCCCAGCCTGGTATGAAGAGGCTTTGAGAGATGAGGAAGAGCGAGCCCGAGCCCGAGCCGCAGCCAGGGCTCATACCGCTGCCATGGCCAGTGCACGTGCCAGGGCCATGGCCTCCAGCTCATCCCACACAAAGTGAAGTCTCAGGCTGGTCCAAAAGGTATGTCACCATTGTAACAGTGGAGGGGCAGGGTGGGGCCGGAGAAGTGTGTATCATCTGTGTTCCTGTTGTGTATTGGTAACTTGGAATTTCACCTTCTTTTTTTTCAGGTTGTATTTCATATGTTGAAGTTTGAAGCAGTTCGTTTTCTTTGTGGAAAAAAATAGTCAACGTTCTAAATAGTGGATGGCAGTGGCCAGGGTAGGTCTGGAAAGAACACAGTGAATATCATCTTGGTGTTCTTGTTCTATATGGTAAACTTAAGAGTCCTTTATTTTTTTTTCTTTCTTTTTTTTTCCTCTTTCTTTCACTCTTTTTTTTCTTTTTATTTCAAGTGTTATTTCTTTAATAGAAAGTTTACATTATTTTCAAATCTAAAGTAATGATTTTGGTTGCATATTTGTTGCGGTTTAATAGGCTTCAGGGAAGGAGTTTTATTATCTAGTAAAACACATTGGGAAACCTTTCACGCTTACCAAAAAAGAACGGTAAAAGATGGTATTGTCACAGGCATTTCCTTGGAAATGCAAAACACTTTAGCAGTAAAATTACTAGGATCAAAAAATGGAGAGGATAGGAGTGAAAGCCATTTGTTCTTGGTTTTCCGCATACATTTTAGTCTCTTGTTCTGTAAGAATACAAGATGGCATGCTTGGATTTGCTTATTAAAGAATGTAGGAGAAATAAAACGTTGAAACACTAGAATTCATGCTTGCTGGCTCATTTATTTTCCAAATACTAATTAAGCGTCTGGTCTTTGAAAGTCACAGTGCTAGAAATGGGGAAGCTGGGATATAAATATAACACTCCTGTCCTTAGAATGTGACAGTCCAGGAACAGTAATCGCATATGGAGGATGGTGAAAGACCCTCTAAGGCCTAAAGGACCACTAAGAAGGAGGAAAGAGGTTAAGAGACAGGGAGGGGTTGGGAGAGGTGGGATGGGGAGGGTGTCTAGCTAAGAGCAGTAAGACACACATCCCCTGAGGAAAGGCAGTTTGGGGCTTTAGGAAACTACAAGTTCCTTGGTGGGCCAGGCTGTTAATTTAAGCTGCCTGGTGGGCCACGGGAGGCTGTGGGGCTGGTGAGCGGGGGGCCAGCCAGCCAGATGGTTTCTCGGTGTTGAAGGACAAAACCCAGGAATGCAAAGCTGCTGTTGAGTTACTTTGGTATCATCAGTATCCCGGAGGAAAACCTCCTTCATGGGCAGAAATGGAAGGTAGCCGGTGTTCTTCCTCATGGGCAGTTGGACACACAGCACAATCTCATTGTCTTAGGCACAGCATCTCCAGGGAATATCTAATAAGGGTGGTATTACTCCGAGGTGGGATGTTGAGAACTTACTATGTTGTCTGTCTCTGCTCTGAACTGGGTGGGGAACCAGGTCCAAACGCATTTAAATGGCCTTTTAATTGGATTATCAGGAGTGTGATTTTGCCAATTCTATGGGAGGATTAGATTTTTGGTGGTGGTGTAATGAATGAAAATAGGGGTCGTTTGGATGGAAAGGCCCCTGGGTTCGAAGGTGTTGGTCCTTGACACATTCTAGGACATCTAAGTCGCATCTGGCTGGGGGAGACTTCCACACCCAAGTTAAGTAACACATCCTGAACCTGGGAAAAATTTTCTTTAGTTGTACTTGCTAAGCAGCATTATGGATGAATTTGATGTTATTTGTCTGAGAAAGCTGCATATTCTTTGATAACTCCTGAATTTAAAAACCTCATAAAAATAAAAATAAATTAAAAATAAAAAGAAATAAAATAGGGGTGCCTGGGTGGCTCATTTGGTCAAGCGCCCGACCTCAGCTCAGGTCTTGATCTCACAGTTTTGTGAGTTCGAGCCCCACATTGCGCTCTGTGATGACAGTGCAGAGCCTGCTTGGGATCCTCTGTCTCCCTCGCTTTCTGCCCTTCCCCTGCTTCCTCTTTCTCTCTCTCTCTCAAAAATAAATAAACATTGAAATAAATCTCCCCAGGGGGACGGTGGTATTGTCTGCAGTTCAAAAAAATTAAATCCCGTGATAATTACCATTCATTGAAGACCTCCTGTTTTCCAATTACTCTGCCAAGTGCTTCCTAAGCATTACATTTAGTCCAACAGTCCTACGAGATAGAGCTTATCAGGCATACTTTGCAGTTAAAGAACTTGTCATTTTCTCCAGTTCACATGGGTGATACTGGCAGAGCCGGGACTAGATCCCTGGTCAATTTTATTTGGAGCCCATACTTTTGGATTCCTCCAGCCTGAGGCAACCTTCCGTCCCTTCTTGTTCTATTCTTCTCACTACTCCAAGATGTATCACAGGTAATGAAAAACCAGGACACTGGCCTAAGTGCTAAAAGCAGTCCTCGTGAAGGATGGTGAATATGAGAATAAAGCACGGTTGGGGTGTTGTTTGTGGGCCTCGTTTACTGAGTCGCCTCTTGTCCCAGCCCTTTCCAGCCTTACAACATCTGTCCCCTGACTATTCCCCAGTGTGTCCTGCTGTCCTAATTGGAACCTCCTTTGCTGACCAGCTCTTCACTGTGTCTGCTCTAGGGTGCACCCAGCTTCCTGTGATACAGACAGTCCCGAATCACCTGCCCTCCACCTTAGAGCCTTCCACCTCTCTGCAGGTGTACCTGGGAGGTCCTGTCCCTCAGTGGAGCCATAGACCGTGAAGTTTATATACCTGATTACTACAGCACCGCCACCCATCCCTACAACAGTATCAAAGTATGTTCCAAATGAGCTGGTCGCTACAGTCCTATTTTGTAAGAAAATACAAAGAAAATACGGGTTCTTGGGATTTAAATGAAGTTAGATGGGGTGGGGGGGAGGTCGGTATAAAGGACACAGATATTGTCAGTAGGATTTTGCAGGAGTGTGTTATTTTGCTGGCCACTGAACACATAAACCAATGACTGAGCTTACTTAGATGGTCAGTTACCAAAGCTTCCCCTTGTAATTTTTTAAGCATGGAAATCACTCTGCAGCAAACATCTACTGACGCTGAATTCCTCAGAACCTAGAGTTCTTCTAGCAGGAGAAAAAATGGTTTCTTGACAGACACACTAACTTTCAACAGCAAAGGCTAAAATAATTGGCCCTCTTTCTGCTGCCTCTTATCTCAGTACTTGCCCCAGAGGCAAATGCTGGGTTGTCTTTGTGCCTCACGGCATCCGTAAAAGTGTCCTGCATGTTCAGTCATGCTGAGGGTTGCCCAGACTCACAAGTGAAAGTTTTGACCATGCTGCAATAGAAAGAGAACGTTCTCATCCTACGGAGATTCTAGAATTCATTTATTTATTTATTTTATTTATTTTTTTTTTTCTAGAATTCATTTAAAAGGTGAGTTCAGAAAGGTGCTATTGAGTGCAAAAGGTGAGCCTTCCTTACTGCGATTTTACGGGATCCTTTTGAAAATTAAATGTGATCCAGTGTTTCAAAGAACGTGCCACATAGCAGGATTGGAAAAATTTGCAGAATTGCGAGGCAAACTGGCCTCCTTAGAAACTCCAAGAGGAGGGTTGTTTTCACAACAAACTTTGATAATTGCTCTTTATCTCTTTGTTGAGCACCTACTAAGTTACAGTTTATGGGAAAGGCTGCAAGCGCTCCTGGACACCATGTCTCACTCTTCTTCCTGGGCTGACAGGGAGACTGCATCCTCACTTAGGGAGAGTCATGTGACTACTGCTGCCACTGAAATAGGACCAGAAACAGTATTTGTCACCTCCAGGCCAAGGTATTTGAGAGCCAGTGTGTCTCATCCATGCTTTCTGTTTCATTCAGCAGCCAACCTTGAGACCCTTGTTGAGAAGTGGAATCATGGGAGCAGCCTGGACACCTGCCAACTCACGTCAGAGTTTATGTGTATGAGAAACAAACTTTTGTTGTTGCTATGATTTTTAATTTTATTTATTAATTTAAAAAAAATTAATGTTTGTTTTTGAGAGAGAGAGACAGCATGAGCAGGAGAAGAGAGGGGCAGAGAGAGGGGGAGACACAGAATCCGAAGCAGACTCCAGGCTCAGAGCTGTCAGCACAGAGCCTGCCCCAGGGCTCAAACTCATGAACCGCGAGATCATGACCTGAGCCGAAGTCGGATGCTCAATCGACTGAGCTGCCCAGGCGCCCCTAATTTTTTTTATTTATTTATTTATGTTTATTTATTTTTGAGAGAGAGTGCGCGCACAAGCCGGGGAGAGTCAGCGAGTGGGGGTACAGAATATCTGAAGCCGGCTCTGTGCCGACAGCAGAGAGCACAATGCGGGGCTGGAACTCACGAACTGAAACGTGAGATCATGACCTGAGCCAAAGTCGCTTCTGACTGAGCCGTTCCCAAACTTTTGTTGTTTTAAGCCCTGGCAGGTTTGCTGTTTTATCACCTATCAGTCACTTTATCTGATTAATGCACAGCTACTATCTTCGTGGTTCGGTATATTTAAATATTTTAATAACAAAGACAATAGTACATATGTTTTTGTAAAAAATTTTGACGATACAGATAAATTACAATATCCTCTTTCCTCAAAATTCAGTCCCCTCTTCAGAGGCATTCACAGTTAACAATCTGATGCGTGTCAGGTTAAAGCTCATCTGAGACTTTTTCATATGTAGATGTGCTATAAAAATACATTGAATTTTTAAGATTTGCAATTAACAGTGTACATGTCGTTTTGCCTCTTGACTTTGACTTAATAAAATGAATGCAAGATATTTCCATGACAGCAGATACAGATCCATCACCCTCTTTTCATGACTCTCTCGAATTCTTTTTTCTTTTGAAGTAGGTTTATTGGGGGGCGCCTGGGTGGCCCAGTTGGTTAAGCGTCCGACTTTGGCTCAGGTCATGATCTCACGGTTCATAGGTTCGAGCCCCACATCAGGCTCTGTGCTGACAGCTCAGAGTCTGGATCCTGCTTTGAATTCTGTGTCTTCCTCTCTCTCTGCCCCTCCCCAGCTTGTGCTCTGTCTGTCTCTCTCTCATAAATAAACATTAAAAAACTAATGAGATAGGCTTATTAGGATATACTATACAAAAACCAGCTCATACTTAAAATGTACAGTTTGATGAGGTTGGACATATGTATACAACTGTGAAATCATCATCATGATCAAGGTAATAGACATGTCACCTCCAAAAGGTTCCTTGTGTCCCTTTGGTTGTTTTTCTAAAAGCGCTTCACATGAAATGTCTCAAAATTTTAAGTGCATAATACAGTACACCAGATCTTTAGGACTAATTCAGCCTGCGTATCTGAAACTTTGTATCAACAGAACAACTCCCCCTTAACCCTTTCTCTTGGTCCCTGGTAACCACAGTTCTATTTTCTGATTCTACAAGTATGATGATTTTAGGTACCTCGTGTAAGTGGAACCATGCAGTATTTGTCCTTCTGTGGCTGGCTTATTTCACTTAGCATAATGTCCTTCAGGTTTACCTATGTTGTTGCAAATGGCAGGATTTCCCGTTTATTTATTTTTTTTTTTACTTGTTAAAATGTTTGTTTATGTATTCTGATCAAGAGAGAGAACGAGCGAGAGCTGGAGAGAGCACATGAGTGAACAGGGGAGGGGCAGAAAGAGAGGGACGGAGAGAATCCCAAGCAGGCTCTGTGCTGTTGGCTCAGGGCCCTACTTGGGGCTCCATCTTACAAACCAAACCGTGAGATCATGATCTGAGCTGAAATAAAGAGTCAGATGCTTAACCAGCTGAGCCACCCAGGTGCCCCAGGATTTGCCCTTTAAAGCAGAATAAGACACTACTGTGTTGATGCAAAATGAACAAACCTTTTTTTTCTTTTTTAAGTTTTAAAGGAACAGACTTTTTTATTCGAGCCCCAGTTTGGACAGCTGCCCCAGATACACAATCTTCACGAAGAAGAGATCATTCCAGGGAAGGAACATTTGGTGCAGGGTTATATGTTTTGTTTTGTTTTGTTTTGTTTTGTTTTGTTTTGTGTTGTTTTGTTTTACATACTTACACATCATCATGACAAAGGACATTATAGAAAGAGACTTTACCTATGTTTTCAGTACGTGCAAGGCTGTGTGAATTTAATCTTGTGGGAACCAGGGAGGTTTTTTTTTTTTTTCTTATCTTTATGTTTGGAATGTTCTTTTCATTGTTTTAGTGAAGCAGATGTATAGTGTTCTGGCCAGAAATAGAGCTCATGCTTCAAGATTTTGCCAAGTCATTTTGACCTTGGTAAATGTTAATGTTCCTTTATTTCATCAACTCTGTGATGCATGTATATATATTTATTAAAATATATATATTTATCATATTTTCTTTATCCATTTCTCTTCAATGGACATTTAGGTTATTTCCATAACTTGGCTATTGTGGATAGTGCTACAAGGAGCATAAGAATGCAGATAGGTCTTTGAGATCCTGATTTCCATTCTTTTGAGTCTCTATACCCAGGAATGAGATTGTTGGATCATATGATAGTTCTAGTTTTAATTTTTTGAGGAAGTTTCATGCTGTTTTCTATAGCGGCTTGCCATTTTACATTCCTGTCAACAGTGCGCAAGGGTCCAATTTCGCCACATTCTTGCCAACACTTACTTTTTTTTTTTTTTTTTAAATAACCATCGTAACTGGTATGAGGTGATATTTCATTGTGGTTTTGATTTGAATTGCCCTCATAATTAGTGATGTTGAGAATCTTTTCTTAGACTTTTTGGCCTCTTAAAGGAGAGATCGTCAGGAAGAAGATAGGAGCAATCAGGGCATTGCAAGTCTTGATTATACAAAGACATTAATCATGGGAACTCAAATCCTCATGTTCCAAGCCCTCCCACAAAAAGAGAGAACAGGTAAGGATCATCCTACTTATGTTTGTGCAATAATTAATTTGACCATTCTCCTCCTAATGGCCATATAAATTGTTTCCTCACGGACATATAATTGTTTCATTCGTTGCTATGATTTACAGGACTGAAATCAACATCTTTGAACGTGAAATCTGGGGCAAGTGTGCATGCTTTCTCATAGGAAAGATGTAGCAAAGTACAAGCTTGATTAAAGCAGGTGAGTGTAAAGATTGGGACTTTTTATAAGTAATGTTGAACTTCTGTTCCAAAAATGCCATACCACTTCCTAGTCTGGCCAGTTAATGTGTGTGAATGCCTTACGCCCTCAGAGGCATTTTACTTCATCGGACTTTGCAATTGTGGTCAAACTTTGGGATAAAAGATAGTGTCTCATGATTGTTCTACTTCCTTTTTTCCAAACAGGTTGAATATAAAATTTAATTAATACAGACTGGGATTTCTGCATTAATGTCTTGAGTGCCTAGATTTTTCTAGGCATACTTTATATTTTGAAATACCAGTAAAACATTCCTCCTTCACTTTGAAAAGCAAGAACTTGACAGAATGATCAGCTGCTGAGCAGTGGAGCCAGGCAGGACACTCTTAGCTAGTGAAGGTCAGAGGTCCTAGCAATTGCCTGAGTCCATGAGACAGAGACCACGGGTAAAATCTCATTTGGAGAGCCCAGGGCAGGCTGGAGGTCAGCATTTTGGATCTGGAGTGGAGCTGAAAGTGCACAAAGAACCGTAAGGAGTGGAGGTGGGAAATCTGGCTAGAGGGTCCAAGAACTTCCGTTAACAGGTTTGGCCGGTCTCTGAAATGCCACCACCAGCTGAAGTTGTGAGGTGGTCTCGATGGGCAGGTCTACTTCATGAAAGGACTAAAGGCATGCCACACACCCCACCCTGCCTCTGAAGTCTCCTGGCCCAAAGTCAGGCAGAATATAGATGGCTTTTTCACATCACCCAGTGATGCTGCACATGCTGGATACCGGGAGGACTCCATCTCTTGGCTACTGTGGTGGTCCGCTGCATCCTAGCCGGTGCTGCAGGAGACGGGCGTCTCTCCCGGTCTGCAGTGCCCTGTCCACTGAGTTTGGGGCAGTATGAGTGGGCAGGTTTGGTAAGTGCTGACAGTTGAAACAGGCCAGGAGTACCAGTGGGCGGAGGAAGGCGCCTCCCACTGCAAGGAGATGGAGATTGAGGGGAGGTGTTCTTAGGCCGTTTGCCTCCATGATCCCACAGATAAAGGGCTGAGTGTGGACACGTCTGGAAAAGATGCTCCAGGAGGTATCTCCAAGTCCGTGTCCTCCGAGTGTCCTCCGTGGTTCCTGAGGTCCTGGCACACCAGAGGCCAGACGCCCCATGGCTGTATTCGGCAGCCTCTATCGCCACCAGGTATCTCTTAGGGTAAGAGGTTGACTCAGAATGCAGACACGAGTAGGGCAGATGGAGGATCTGTCACATTGGCACGGTTTATTAAATTGACCATGGGTGACAGGGATACGTGGAATCCGGAGCTCTGTCTTTATGGTTGTAATAACCTAGAGTTGATGTACTTGAAAAAAATATTCGGTGCTAGCCGTCCCCGGGTTATCACATGATCTGTAGCACAGTGCAAATCACTACCCACTGGTGTAGCATGGGGAGGATTTGTGTTTCTAAGTTGCATGTCTAGCCTAAGTGGCAACTGAGGGAGAGTAATGTACAGTGAAGGGGACAAGAAATTAGGTTTACTTGCCTGTATTAGAAATTTAATAGATGTCGTATATTCTCCTGTTAACAGTTTTTCCCCTTTTGTGACTGCTGCTTCGTCTTTTTCCACCAATTGTAACACACGTTATTCCTTGCCTCTCCTTCCACATTTGCATAAGTAAGTCTCATATCCACAGTCTTTATAGAGCTCTGCATTTTATTTTCAGTCACTGCATCTGTCAGAAGCATATTATTACCAGTTGGCCCAACCAACTGCAATCGACCCCAGAAATTGTGTCCTTTAAGGACAGAAAACTGGACACTGGTGGTCACGAATAATTGTAGAAGTTACAGCCTCCCTATTTAAAAGCTTTTCTTTTGAAATAATGTAAGGCTTACATAAAAATTGTGCAGGGAGTTCCTGTGGCTCTTACAGCAAAGTTCAGTCGAACAAAACTGTTTACATTGTGATAGTTCATTTACCAGAATTCATAAATTTACATTGATAGAGTAGTATTTAACTGCAGTCAAATCCGGATTTCACCAGACTCAAACAGGCAGTCGCTCCTTTTTGTTAGGTTTTGTTTTCTTTGGTATGGTACATAACTAAAGACACTTTTTTCACTTGTATAAATCTGTATGAATCCTACCAGAATACAGACACAGAAATTCCTAAGAAACCCAGAGAAACTCCCTATGTTCCTTCTTTTGGGGATTTATTTTGTTTATATTTTTTTTATCATGATAAGTGTACTCTTTAATCCCCATCCTCTATTTCGTCCATCCCCCCACCCACCTCCCCTCTGGTAACCATGTGTGTTCTCTATGGTTAAGAGGCTATTTCTTGGTTTGTCTCTTTTTTTCCTTTGCTCATTTGTTTTGTTTCTAAATTCTACATGAGTGAGATCATATGGTATTTGTCTTTCTCTGACTTATTTCACTTAGCATGATACTCTAGCTCCGTCTGTGTCATTAGAGACGCAGGATTTAATTCCTTTTTATGACTGAATAATGTTCCTGTGTGTGTGTCCCACATCTTCACTTATCAGCCGATGGATGCTTGGGCTGCTTCCATAGTTTGGCTATTGTAAATAATGCTGCAGTAAACATCGGGGTGCGTGTATCCCTTTGATTTAGTATATTTATATCTTGGGGGTAAATATCCAGTAGGCTGATTATTGGACAATAGGGTAGTTCTGTTTTTTAATGTTCCTTCTTTATAATCCTTGGCAACCGCTGACCTATTCTATGTTAGTATCATTTTTTTGAAAGTGTTAGACAAATGGAATTAAAAACTACATAATGTTATGAAATGAGCTTTTTCAGTTGGCATAATGTACTGGAGAGATACCCAAGTGGAGAGGAGAAATACTATATCCCTTTTGCTTGCTGAATAGGATTCCCAGTACAACAGTTTATCCCTTTAGCCATTGAAGGAAACTGGAGTTCTCTGTAGTTGGGGCTATTACAAATACAGTTGTTATGTTCATTTGTGTATGGTGTCTTGTGTGAACATTTTATTTCTCTAGGGTAAATTTTCAGAAAGGGCTTGTTCTGTCATACAGTAAATATATGTTTAATTTTTTTCTTTAATGACCATTATATTTTTGAGAGAGAGACAGAGCACAGAATCCGAAGCAGACTCCAGGCTCTGAGCTGTCAGCACAGAGCTCTACGTGGGACTCAAACTCACGAGCCATGAGATCATGGCCTCAGCTGAAGTCAGATGATTAACCGATTGAGCCACCCAGGTGCCCCAGTCTATGTTTAACTTTATAAGAAACTAGTAAATCGATTTCCAGAGATCCTAGACCATTTTACTTTCTCACCATCAGTGAGTGACAAATCTAGGTAACTGTTCCATATCCTCATCAGCACTTGAGATTTTCAGTAATTTCTATTTTACCTATTCAAGTAGGTATGTAGTAGTATGTCATCGTGGTTTAAAATTACATTCTACCAATGGATAATGATATGTGTTTTTTCATCTCCTTGTTTACAATCCATATATTCTCTTTGGTGAATGGTGTGTTTAAGCCTTAGGCCCATTTTCTTTCTTAAGTTCATTTATTCATCTTGAAAGAGAGAGCAAGCACAGGGGAGGGGAGGAGAGAGATGGAAAGAGAATCCCAAGGAGGCTCTGCTCTGTCAGTGCAGAGCCCAAAGCAGAGCTCGAACTCACAAATACACCTAATTTCTAATTAGATTGTTTCTTACTGTTAAATATAGAGCCCTTTTGGGAGGCGGGCGGAGGTGTGTGCGGGAAGATGCAAGTATTTGATCACGTAGGTGATTTGCAAATATTTTCCCCCGCTATGCGGCGGATGTGAGCTGTGTGTCTTAAAGATGTTCGGTTCCGTAGCCTGCAATAAATGCATATGACAACATCAACAGAGGAAAAAAATTTTAAAGCTCTGCCCCTCTATCTTCCCAGTGTGTCCGGGGATAACCAGTTCCGACTGCTTCATTGTGTGAAGGTGAGAGAGCGCCAGCGACCACTGGTATCAGTATCCACGGGGTTATGTACGCACATCTGAAACCTCCTTAGAGGTAAGTACGGCCCTTTATTATTATTTCCATGTGGTGTAAATCACGCTTAGTAAGGCTAGTATTTTCTCAGCAAACTCGTGAGATGGTGTATATATACAGATGCATGCATTCTCACTAACACACAGAATTGGTAGATACTTGTGTGTGCCGTCGCGGTGAGACTTTATAACCAAGAAGGTAGCTCTGTCGGTGTGGTTCCTGTTGCTCAAATGCAAAGCCAGTGTGCATTACCAAGTCAGACACGATGAAAATAATACAAGGAACGCTTCCTGGTGACCTTGTGGGCTGTTTCTGCACACATGGAGCTAGGCTTTTGCCTGGACTTCAGAGAAGTGTATTCTGTCCAGCACTTCTATGGCCCTGTCAGCAAACTAGATGTCACTACGGGTGGCAGGTTCCATGGTGGCAGCAGTTGCCTGAGCCTGGTCTCCGGATGACTCGCCTGGCTGTGAGCTTCATGAAGGGCAGCTACTACCCCACTGAGGAGCAGATCTAGAATTCCTGAATGTAATGGGGGCGTAGGCTGGGAGGAGGCATTTCTTTGGGAGCCCAGGAAGCTCACTACCAGAGATTTGGTGCCGCAGAAGTACCTGGGGTACCGCCAGGTGCCGGCTAGAGATCCACCATGCCCCGAGCTCCTGTGGGGCCCGAGAGCCCATTTGGAGACCGGAAAGAGTCAAGTCCTGGAGGTTTGAGGAAGGCCACTTACGATGTCCACTGTTCCTTCCCATATCAATATCATGAGGCTTTCCAAAGTGGTTTCTTTAGTTTTGTAGTTTGTGGTTGAACACCGCAGTCTCGGGGTTCCCTTCCCCACACACACCCCTTCCCTTCTCTAGCAACACACCACACCACACTACCCTTTCCCTTCTGTGTCCACACACCCACAGGGCTCTGCTCTCCTTTCCCATCTTCTCCCTGCCCCTTCCTTCCGTGCACGTGCTGCAATATCCCCTCCTGTCTCTCTCCTTTCCCTCGTGTCCACACACTGACTGCACTTTCCCCTCTTTCCCACCCTCCACACACGAGCTACGGTATCCGTTCCCATCCTCCTTATCCCGTCACCACCTACACTACACATTTCCTTCTCTTCCCTTATCACACACACTGCACTCTCCCTTTTCATCTCTTCCCTTCCCTGCCTTGCCACATACACACTACCCCTGTCATTCCTTTCCTTCTCTTCCTGCACACACACAATGCACTGCCCTTTCCCTTCTCCACACAGAGATACTACATTGTACTATAGTTTCGTGTTTTCCCTCCCCTTCCCTCCCCACCAACACTACAGTGTCCCTCTCAGCACACAAACAATAGACTACCTCTCTTCTTCTCTCTTGCCATTCTCTTTGTGGTCTTTTGTTATGCAGAAGACGTTCAGTCAACTCTTAGTTCTGCCTAGGAAGGAACTGTTCTATAAATAGGTGTAGATTAGGTGTCTCCAAGGAGAAGGTGAGTTCAGAGTCTTTCTGTGTTGCCATCTTGGGCCAGAACTCTCATTGCTGGGTGTCGGGTTTAAGAGTAGGAGATCGGTAATTTCAAAAGAAACTTGGGAACTCTTCCCCCTTATTTTAGGATCTCAAACAGGATATTGCCTGCATTGAGTAGGTGTTTCTCTGGAAATTTGTTCCGCTTGAAAGGTCGCTGACTCATGGCTTCCTAATACTTTCAGTCCCTCGCTCTGTAAAATTAAAAGATGCATATGTGAATTGGCTTAGCTTATCTAAGAAAGTAGGAGAAATTAAAACTTGAATTAGTTAACATGTTCATTGGCTCATTTATTCTCTAAACAGTCACTGAACATGTGCTCTTTGGAAGACATGTAGGTATTCTTGGGTCGCTATGGATTTTGTGTCTAAGAGCAGTTGGAAGCTGTGTCAGGGTAGTATAAAAAGGATGGAAGAGATTCAATTCCAGGTGAGAGCAGCTAAGTGTCCTTCTGGACATTTGGGAAACCAGTTTTTCAGTGGAAGGGATGTTTCAACCTTAGCTATGTGGTAGGTGAGGTCAGGCTGTGGGAGACCCTCAGATTGTGTGGCTCAGCGTGGAGAGATTTAAAGAATAAAATGTAGAATGGCTCTTCATACTCTGTTTTTAAAATGTTTTTAAATGTTTGTTTATTTTGAGAGAAAGAGATAGGGACAGAGAGAATTGTAAGCAGGCTCCACTCTCAGGGCCGAGCCCAATGTAGGGCTCCATCCCACGACCATGAGATCATGACCTGAACCAAAATCAAAAGTCAGATGCTTAACTGACTGAGCTACTCAGGGACCCGCCCCCCCACCAGTTACTCTTGAATTCCGGATAAACTAGAAAGAAAGTTTCCATTGAGGGAAGAAGCAAGGTAGGTGCTATAAGTACTTGTCTCATGCATTTGATCACGGTGAGTGAAGTAATTGTTTTATATTCTCAACTGCAAATACATGCTATCTTTCATAAAAAAAGGAAAGATAAGGGGCGCCTGGCTGGTTCAGGTGGTAGAGTATGTGACTCTGGACCTCACGGTTGTGAGTTAGAGCCCCATGTTGGGCATAGAGATTACTTAGCTCCAAGGGTGGATGCAAGAACCCACAAGATGGAGGTGACAGCCAGGGAAATTATCCGTAGGCTTTGAAATCTAATAAGGAACTGACAATATTTACTCAATGGTATTTCAGAAGTGCTACTGTCCACTGCCTCTTGTACCTCCCATTTGCTTATTTCTGAACAAGAGTGTCTCCGATCCTGCCATTGCACATTGATGTGTCAGGACAGATGACCTGTCTCCTTGCTTCCTAGGTCCACAAATAGGGTTTTACTCTGCTTAATAAACTTCCTCCCAAGAGCCTCTTCATCTACAGCTACACTTAGAGATTTAGATGATGAGACTTGGATTTCGAGCTGATGTAACGGGATAAGACATTTGGGGATCTTGGGCAAGTTTCGCATAAAGTAGGGACATGAGATGTTGGGCCCCACAGGGTGGACTGTGGCAGACACAATCCCCTTATAACGAAGGCGATCAGATGTCATCCCCATGATTACATCACATTCCAAGTGTTGGGTAAATAATTAGAAACACACTATTATGCGGACTCAAAAATTTGTCTCCACAAAGTATATATAAAATAAAAGCCAATTGGACTTAGTAGGGAGAGACCTTTCTTCATAAAGAATTAACGCAAAGGTGGAAAGGGAACTACAGTGGGGAGAATGTCAAGCAATAGTTAGGCAAAAAGAGTTTTCCTTTTGGAGAGAGGAGTGCACAAAGCTAGAGAGAACTGGATACAGGGAAGCAGGACAGAGGGTGGTGTGAATGGATGGAAGATCGGAGAATACTTTACCCTGAGGCCAGCCTGTTCACAAGAAGGGTTGTAGCTGGCTCTGGTGAGGGTGGGCACGGAGGGGAAGAGAAGCTTAACCAATGTTGGGCTAATAAGCATTTTGTTTCGATGGGATCAGTGTCGACAAGCACTTGAGCTAACTATTTATGAGGCCAACAACGGGATTTTTGAGGATCTGTGTCTGGCCTTGTCATAGGTAAACAAAGGAGCGCCCTGAGTCTTACCTCAGTGATATGGAGGATGGATCTTTGAAGCAAGCGGTTTCCTGGAACACAAAGAATGTGCGAACTGCCTCAATTTGACTGTTTTCCCGGATCAGAGGGCTCAGGTAACATTCAACATTATCATGTGGGAAAGAACAAAGTTTTATTAATGAATAAGTATTAAGCCGGACTAGGATGTACATCCCAGGCAAGCAGACAAAGCCAAAAAGAAATCTTACTCTTCTATATTGCCAAGCAGATACAACCCATTATACACACGTTCTTAAGAGAAAAGATAACTAATCCCCAAGTAAGAGGACTTGATGTCTCCATTTGTCACACATATTTCTTCCTAAATGTACTTTTCTGGGATGTAAAATTGGTAAGAAGCTTCTTTAGAAAAAGTGTAAATAGAAAACCTTTTTCTTTTAAAGGCTAAAGTAAGTGCTATTTAAAAAGAGGTGGGTCAGGGCGCCTGGGTGGCTCCTTTGCTTAAACGTCTGACTCTCGGTTTTGGCTTGGTCATGATGTCACGGTTCCTGAGTTTGAGCCCCACATCCGTCTCTCTGCTGTCAGCACAGAGGCTGCTTCGGATCTCCTGCCCCTCCCCTGCTCTCTCAAAATAAATAAACTTAAAAAAAAAATAAGGCAGGGGAAGTCTCATTCCCTTTTGACACAAAAAGAATAAAACTTTTTAGTTTTTAATTTACTTATCCTGATAATACCCCCCTTTGTTACCGAAAACTAGTAGAAGTACAGTTTTAGAAATCATCTCATTGCCATTTCTACCTTTCTCTGGGCAAATTGCAGCCATCTATATAGCCAACAAGTCGTTAGTAAATTATAAAGCGATGCAATTATAAGAATAAGGTAGGATAAATTCAGTACATTACTTGCCTTGGGGGAAAAACTTTAAATATATCATACTAATAGTTAATAGTTAAAGCATATTCTTGATTATCAACGTGTGAAACTTCTTCATCATACATTAATTTTACAAACTGTTGTGATGCTTTATTGCTTAAGCTTTCAAATAATTAACTATCTGAGTAGTATTTAGTAAATCCTTATAAAATATTACCCAATCCAAGCCTAAGGGGAGCAGGTGATTAATTAGCATACCTGCTGTTCTTTGTTATTAGCATAATAAAGTTAGGCCTTAGTCCCCTTGTGCAGGGACATCCACTAACCACTAACGAAGGGAACCACCACACGTGTAAAAGATCACGGCCTCTTTCCTTCCAGGACTTGATTTGATGTAGGGAAGGATAAAGAAAAGCAGGGGAGCAGGGAGGGGGGGTAGCTGAGAAAGGGAGGAGGGTTCTGTGAGAGAAAAAGTCCCTTTCATTCTCATTTCCTCTTCCATGGTTTCCAATTTTTCCTTCTGGCTATTCAACTCATATTTAACTTTCCTGTAAGAATGATATGAATTCCATACATACCAATAACTCATTTGGTTGAGATGAGGACCTTTTGAGAATCTCTGCAAATACATTAATTTATACAAATTAAAAGACGTGCCCTCGGGCCACTGCAAGAGGAGATATCTTACAGGTACACCATTCCTTATGTGACAGATTACATGTTAAAGACAACCATAGGCAACATTCCCAGCTTCTCTTATTTTCCATAATCAAAGCTAATGGTGATCCTGGGAGTTTAGAGCCCACATTATCATGCTTTTTTAATAATAAAATCTTGAATTCAGAGAGGTTGGTTTCTCTGACAAGTATTCCAAAAGAGCAGAGAGCTAGAAGGAAGACTTTATAAGTGAAGGTCTCTTACTTGAGTCTTGTGGGTCCAAAGAACTTCTGCGTATTCACTCAATTTAGGAACTTCCAGAAGTCATCCTCATTTCCAAATCTGTGGCGGTAGTTAATGAAAAATAAAATCTCCTGCCAACTCAGAAAGGCCTCTCCACAAAACATAGGAAAGAGAGAAAACAGTTTTATTATTTAATAAGCACTGAACCAGAATGTGATACCCATCACAATGCTAAAGAGATTGCTGAGACAGAAAGAGATCTCACCCTTTTATGCAGCCAGATATAACCCATTACATCCGTGATCTTAAGATAACAGTAACTATTCCTCAAGTAAGAGGACTTTACAGCACCATTTACTACACCTAGTTCATCCTAAATTCACCTGGTAATTTGGGGGTGGGGGAGAGTATCTTTGTTAGCTAAATGCCTTTATCCAAATGGAAGAAAAAAACTCATTTCTTTATGACAGAAGACAGGTGCTGAAGTTAAAATCTCAGGGAGACTGGGAGATAGGGGTGCTGTCTTACTTAATGTTTACGTTTCAAGGGACTGACTCCCACTTACTTAAGAATAAATTCCTGGGCTGTAAGTTGGCAAGAAGCTTATTCAGCTTTTAAGAGTTACAAAGATCTCAATGAAGCAGAAAAAGAATTTACAAGTTTTTTGTTTGATTTTTCAGAGAGAGAGAGCACATGTGAGCGAGAGGGAGAGAGAGAATATCTTAAGCAGGCTCCATGCTCACCATGGAGCCTGGCAGGTGGCTCGATCCCACGACCCTGTGATCACGACCTGAGCCAAAATCAAGAATCAGATGCTCAACTGATGGAGCCGCCCGGGCTTCTTGTACCAGAAAGAATGAAATTTTATTTTTTTTAATTGAGGTATAATTGACAAATATTTTATCAGTTTCAGGTGTACAACATGATTCGATATTGGTACTTTTTTCCTATTTTAAATTTTTATTCACCCTTATGTTTATCAAAGGGGGAATGGGACTCCTCTGAGTGGATATCATGTAAGACTCCATTTTGCTAGCAGAAATGTTCTTGCTTTGCTGGTGGCCCTGAAGAAAAACCCTGTCATGCCGGAAAGTACCTGTGGAGAGGGCCGGTGTGGAATGGGCCACATGTCACAAAATTGCAGGCCGGCCTCCAACCAAGAGCCGGCAACAACAACAAGAATGACGTAACCACAAAAACTTTTTAGCACCAATGCCAACAAAGCGAGTGAGCTTGGATTCATCTCTAGTTTGGTCTTCAGATGAGAACACGGCTCCAACGACACCTTTGATGCAGTCAGTGATACTTTACCACAGGGAGCACAGTTGATTTTTAGCTGGACGTCTTACACAGAGAAACCGTGAGATAATAGATTTGCGTTTATGCAGCTACATTGGTGATGGTTTGTTACGCAGCAAGAGTAGAAAATGAATACAAGAAGAGCCAACCATATTTACCTAGATATTAACTCTTTCTTTGGGTCTTTCTTCACCCCTTGTATCCCCAGGTTCTAAGCCGGAAGTGGTTACCTGCTGACAGGAAAAACTGGTTCGTGAAACATTTGAGTAAGTAAGTGGGAACCGTTTGCTCCGTGGACGTTGGAGGTACCTGGAAAGAAGAATGGAGAGCAAAGGTGAAGGCGGGCCTTGTTCTGGGCTGAGAGCTGCCTACCATCCTGAGTGTGTCAAGGAGATAACCAACACAGCATCCTCCTCCTCCACTTCCCCTTAACCTCAGACCCTGTAGACTTATTTCTGGGTGACTCTTTGCACATTGAAGGATAGACTGTCAGAATAAAGTCTTTCTCGCTACAATTCCAAATACCAGCTAGACGGTGGAAAGTCCCCATTTACACACGTCTGGGGCACAACCTGCCCCGACTGGTGGGAGCACACTTGCTAGAGGAGGCGGCACTCTCGGTGAACATATCCACGGCTGTCTGCCCCCCATCACCGTGGAATCACCATCGCTCGCTGCTTCCTGACTTCCCTCGGCTCAGACTAGCCCTGATGACAACAAGGAGACAGATCTCCTCCTTGTACCCTAAGTACCGTGAACCCCGGTGTGGCTCTCGGTGTGAGGTCGCCCCTGATAAAGAGAATCTGCAGGATAACTCCACATGGGCAAACGAATGGGGAGAGGCCCAAAAAGACCCCAATAGACATTTTACCAAAGGAGACATCCAGATGGTCTACAGACACCTCAAAAGATGCTCACCATCACTAATCAATAGGGAAATGCAAATCAAAACCACAGCAAGGGATCACCTCACACCTGTTAAATGGCTGAAATCACAAGTGTTGGGGAGGATGTGGGGAAAAAGTAACCATCATGTGCTGTCGGTGGGAATGCAAAAGGGTACAGCAACTGTGGATTTACCCAAAGAAGACAAAAATACTAATTCAAGACGATATATGCAGCCCCTGCTTATTGTATTATTTACAACAGTGAAGATAAGGAAGCAACCTAAGTGTTCATCATTAGAGAAATAAATAAGGAAAATACGGGGTGCACATGCATGCGCACACACACTGTAATATGCTTATTCATAAAAAGGATGAGGGACACCTGGGTGGCTCAGTCGGTTAAGCATCTGACTCTTGATTTCGGCTCAGGTCATGATCTCATGGTTCATGAGATCAAGCCCCTCGAGGAGCTCTGCACTGACAGCACGGAACCTGCTTGGGATTCTCTCTCTCCCTCTCCCCTGCTCATGCTCTCTCTCTTTCTCTGTCTCAAATAAATAAACGTTTTCTTTTTAAAAAAGGATGTCATTTGAGACAACACGGATGGACCTAGAGAGTATTATGCTAAGTGAAATAAACTCAGACTAAGACGAATACCTTATGATTCCACTCATAAGTAGAATCTTAAAAATTCAAATACCAATGATCATATAAAAAGCAGAATCACACCTATAAATAGAACAAACGGATGGTTGCCAGAGGGGAGGAGGTGGGGGATGGGTAAAGGGGAAATAAGGGATTCCAGTTGTGGAATAAATCAATCATAGGAATAAAAGGCACAGCATATGCAATCTAGTCATTGATACTGTAATAGTGATGTCATGGGCTAGATGGTTGCTATACTTGTGGTGAGCACAGCATAATCTATAAGCTTGTCAAGTCACTAAAATGTACACCTGAATTTAATGGAACATTGTGTGACGACCACACTCAAAAGAGTGTTACAAAAAAGCAAGGGGGAGAATCCCAGGCTCCCAATTTTCTCCCCCCCATAGCAGGAGTCCTCATTCGGGTGCAGAAGGAGGTGGGACACTGCTCCCATCACATCTGCACAAGCCGGACCTGTCTCTAAGTTCCTAACAACGTCTTAGTTCTCTTCAGTGTGTCTGTCATCAGTGCTGTACTCCTGGTCACTACTGTCTTGAACGCTACTGTCCAGGTTAGGCTTTCTGAAGGTCTCAAGATTGACAGGTCGGTCGGGGACTAGCACAGAGGTAGATGGAATGAACGGGGCACTGACCCAGGGAGTCGTCTTCTGAGCCAGGGCTAAGTACCGGAGTACTACTCTCTGAAAATGAAGGCCCGGAATGGCATCCAGGCCAAATAAGCAGGACACAAGAGGGCTCAAAGAGCTGCCGTTTCTTCTCGTCCTCTCCCGCTCACACCTTCCCCAGTCTTTCTGTTACTCAAGGGCCTGCTGTCCCCAAGTCTTTTCATCTCTTTGCCTCCAAATGTCCTACTTGACCCATGCTGGTGTCTTTCTAGTTGATAGAATATACAAAATCTTTGTGCTCTTCTCACTGGGATGGTTACAATATATGGAGTGGGAGCTTTTTAATCCCCCTTAGAATTGCATTTTGTGTCCAGCATGAGGGAAGTGTTCCAGTTGTGTCAGTTTTCAGTTTGCCTTTCCAGATGTTCCACTGTCGTATCTCAGTAAAAAACCTGTTCTTTCTCTCCTCTGCAATGACAGTTTTAATAATATGAAGTGTATGTATAAGTGGGTGTTGTGGGACACTATTCAGCTCTATTGGTCTATTTGTTTATAGTGGCAAATACAGCACAAAGTTTTAATTACAGTTGTTTTAATGTTTACTTATTTTTGACAGAGACAGACTGACAGACTGCAAGACTCTGGGAGGGACAGAGAGAGAGAGAGAGGGAGACACAGAATCCGAAGCAGGCTCCAGGTTCTGGACTGTCAGCACAGAGCCTGACTGGGGCTCTGTCCCACGAACCAGGAGCTCATGACCTGAGCTGAAGTTGGACACTTAACCAACTGAGCCACCAGGCGCCCCAATTACTACAGTTTTTTAAATAATTCTCAATATCTAACAGAGTAAGTCCTCATATTTTTCTATGTTTATCAAGAGCACTTGGTCATTTGAAAGTAAAGTTTAGAATCAGGTTGTCAAGTTTTGTATACAAAAATCTATATAGTTTCTTTTGGTGGGGGGGGACTGGGTATTAATATACACTGTAGAATAAATATGGGGGAGAATTAACATGTTTACTGTTGAGTACTCTATGAACATGATAATCCTCTATTTACTTAGATTTTCATTAATTTCCTATATAGCAGCTGTATATGTTTCATTTTTATCATGTATTTTATATATAAATACATCTATCAGGTGCCAGGTATTTGGTACAGTAATTTAGAAGTTATAGTTTCTTAATTTCATGGTCAAACTGCTTGTCGCTGCACAGATAAAATCTATGTTTATATATTTATCTTTTACTCAAGACCTTTTACCAATACTTTTACTGATATAACAGTTTAGCTGTTGTTTTCAGATACCCTTTACTATAACATATGTTCTTTTATCATGAATGAGTGATAAATTTGATAAAACACCACTCTCTAGCCATGTAGATGTGACTTTTCCTCATCTCATCTGTCCACAAGGTATGCAGCCCTGTGTTCTCTTCTGGAACATGTCTGACTGCCATTTCCTCTGCTCACGCGACACCTGGATGCCAGGTCAGTTAAGCCAAGGACCAGCAACAGATGGAGGTGAGAGATCAGGGGGATGGAAGTGCCCAGAAATTTTCATCTTCTTCCTCTCTAATGCAGGGGGCTTCTCCTTCAGTGACTGTATTACCTTCATAGCTCCAAGGTCCTTCAATAAATGTACTTTTCTCTTTGTAACCTCTGGATAATCCCTAATACAGATGACCAATTATACTGATTTTTTTTTTCATGTGAAATCCTTTCCTTCCTAGGAAAACCTTAGGTCTAGCACATATGTGTGTGCACACAAACACACACACACTAAAAAATTCTAGGACTATAATGGAGACACTTACTGGACGTTAAAATTTTTCAAGCAGTACTCCTAAAGCTCTACAACAGTACCTGGGGAAAATAGCCCAAATAGTGCTTAGATTTGATAGAACTAAATATATTTATCAGAAAAAAATATGTAAAGCATCCAAATGACTCAAGAGTTACAAAAACAGCAGCATATTCCACCCAGATAATTAAAAGGTAGAAAATAATGAAGAGAAATGCAGAAATGATGAAATTAGGACAGCAGAGCCAACTGATGAAAGCTGGTTCTTCGCAAATATTTCCGTAACACCTTCTGTAGGTTTTGTCAATTACAAAATAAAGCAGCAGAAACAAGGGATATTACATAAAATTCTACAAAGTATACATGTAGAAGAGATTTACAGGCTGCAAGTAACACTATCAATACTTGTACCATTATTTGAGGATAATGAACAGTGGAAAAGGAAAAGAGTCTACCTAGACAATTCTTTTAGCTAACAGAAACAAAGGAATGATAGAATTAACGTCCAGCAGCCCCTAATGGATTAATCAATGAGGGTGATGCTCCTAATTGCCAACACCACCACGAAGGGGATCACAGACATCATGTATCTCATGGTGGAAGTGCACAGGGTCCCCTCTGGAGTAGTGTTACTAATAAACAAAGTTTGATCTGATTAAGCATCTTCCTGTCTCTACAGAGTATTGTTGATGCTGAGTGCCGGGTACACTGGGTTCACTATTCTCTGTACTGTGTTGTACATGTTTTTTGAATTTCAATGATAATCTGATGTTACTTTGAAGAGCATGACATAAAATTTAAAAATCCAAGAGAAATGGAATATTTTTCAGCAAAACATAAATGACTAAATAGGTCCATAAAGAAACAGAAAACTTAGCTAAAACGCAAGGTATCCCCAAAACGTTCCTGAGCCAGCCATAGTTGAAGTCTTCTTACACCAAATGGTGAAGGAGAAATGAGTAAAACTTTTATATGAACTTTGCCAAACCATACAAAAAAAGAAGGGAAATCACTCACCCACTCTAATGCGTTAGCTCTCCTTGATACAAAGACCATATCCAGATACACTGAACAAAGAGTGCCTGAGCTCGGCTCACTCCCAGAGACGAGTAACATAAACAACTTCATGGCATATACGTGCAGTACAGTGGTCAATAAAGAAGGAAGATGTGCCAAAAGGATGCAAAGATTGTATAACATCAAAAAACTGAATCAGAATTCACTACTCTAGTGGGAGGGAAAGCATCTGACAACGTGCTGGGGTAAAGAAAAAGCTTTTGATAAAAATTCGGCACAATTTCATGGTAGTAACTTTTAGTAAACTTCTAAGAATGATTTTGGATGTGAATGTATAGCAGGACACAGCCATCCACAAGAATACTAAAATAAATATGAGATGTGAATAATAAAAATAAACAGATAATAGTACCAATCTCCTCTTATAACTAAAATGTCCCAAGTGGGGCGCCTGGGTGGCTTAGTCAGGTAAGCATCTGACTTCGGCTCAAGTCACGATCTCCCGGTTTGTGAGTTCGAGACTTGCGTCAGGCTCTGTGCTGACACGTGGTGCTGTAGATTCTGTCTCCCTCTCTCTCAGCCCGTCCCCACCTTGCACTCTGTCTCTCTCTCAAAAATCAATAAATGTTAAAACAACTTTTTTTTAAATATCCAAAGTAATAAGCAAATGCAACATTCAAATATATAAGGATCATCAAATTGCTAGTGTGTAAAAAAATCACTATAGCAAAATCAGAAGCCTGGTCACACAAAATCAACACCGAATTAGAACACAAGCCATTTACAATAGCAACAGTATCTAAAATGTACCGAAGATGAAACCTCACAACACTGCAGAAGATCTTTATGGAGGCAACTAAAAAATGTACTGATAGAGTAAGAGAAAGAAAATGTCCCCGTAGAGCTGTAAAATATGTTTATTCAGGGGAAGAGAATTTCAGAAAGATATCAATTCTCCTTAAATTATTTAAGGATTTAGTGCCTTACCTGTAGCTTCCAAAATGAAAACTGATCTCGGGCTGCTATTTCCTGTGCCCAAAATCAACCCTTGGAAAAACTAAAGGAATAAACAAAACAATATCAACAATAACAGTAAAACAATACTGAGAAAACCCTGAGGGGTACTGAGTATGTATTGAACTAGTACTTGTGTGGGAGGAGGCTCTGAAGTTCAGACAGGTTTCGAGAAGACAGAGTTGGTGGGAAGGGAAGGTTTGAAGTGTAGCCTTGATTTTTGCACTGTGCCCGGGATAGTGAATTTCTGCTGCTTCAGTGAATGAACCTGAGGCAGCTCCTCAGAGCCCATGTGCCAGGATCATGGGGTAATGTCGGGACGGCACCAAAGTTTGGGTTAGTTGATGTGGTATGAGTCAGTGAGTTCAGAGATTGTCCTAAGAACTACCTGAAATCTCTTCTGTTGGTGAGGACTGGGCCTTTATTTTTGTGGTCATCTGAATACACTATAAGGCACACATAAAATTAGAACACTTGAGATACAGTCTTTTAGCAAATTCCAGGTAAATAATTATTAACTATACTCACTGTGCTATACAGGTTTCTAGATCTTACTCATAACTGAAAGACTGTACACTTTTATCAGATCTCCCCTCTTCTGTCACCCACCCCAGCCTCTGGTAACGACCATTCTCTATTACTATGAATTATATATATCTGTTTCCTTTCTAGAATCGAAATATAATTGAAATCATTATAATATTTGTCTTTTGGTGTCTGGCCAGTTTCACTTACCGTAATATCCTACTGATTCATCCATGTTATTGAAAACGGCAGAATTTGTCACAACACACACAAAAATGGTAGCTATGGAAGGTGATATGTGGAACAATTTGTGGTCACCATTTCAGTGTATGCATCTATGAAAACATCACATTGTATGTGTGTGTGTGTGTATGCATGTATATATGCATACAAAATAACGTGTAAAAAAACCCAAAAATGTTAAAATAGAATACAAGTATCATAGTAATTATGCACAGGCCAGAATTGTATCCCAGAAGCTTTCAGAAATGGCAGTGATGTCAGTCAGGAGAAGACACAGGCAGAGCTATGAGGCTAGGAAGCAACTGACTTTCTCTGTGGGGTTCTCAATACCATGGTGGGGGTGAGAGGCTTCAGTTACAAACGGGAGCAACTCTGGGACTGAGAAGAACTCGGTGCAACATCTCTAACCTCCAACACGGGACCACAGAGGACTCTGTCCTCCCGCAGCCGTCTCTGGAAGGCCTCTGGCAGCAGTAGCCAGGAGAGGTGAGTAGCCTGCACTTCATATCCCGAGTCACAGGCAGTGATGGCATCGACCTAAAGGCACAAGAGGGACATCGACCAGCACCCAAAAGGACTCAAGGAAAGACACCGAGAGAGGATTGAGGCAGTTCCCACACGGAACACGGGCTCCCCCAAAGGCAACAACACCTGGCCATTGTCAGCTCGGGGGAGCCCCAGCCATGGCTGCTAAGCTCAGACCCCCAAACATTTCCTACTGCTGGGTGCTTAGAGGGAAACGAGACCCTTGGTCTGAGGCCCTCGGACACAGCACAGCAGAGGGAGAGTTCACAGGAGCCGCTAAGAGTGCATGAAAGCCCGCGTGCCAGTCCTGCGGGAGGGACTCCAGCCCCCCTGGAACGCGGCCCCCCTGCCCATCCCCCCACGCCAACCCCAGAGCCCGCCCCCTCCGCTGTCGATCTGGGGGCCAGGCCCACATGACCGGAAGTGGCCCTTCCAACTTCCTCCCGGCGCTGGGCAGTGAGGCCTGGTCGGACAGCCGCTGCCTCGGCTGAACACGAAGGGGGGGGGGGTCCCACGTCCCGTCAGGGGTCAAGGTGAGAGCAGCCCTGGCTCGACCACCGCGGGGACGTTTCCCCGACACCCCCAGCCCCGTCACCCCTGAAAAGAGGGGCCCACGCAGGCCCTGGCCCGTTCCGCCCCTGCTCCGGGGGCTCGGAGACCCCCGTCATGGCCGTTCATCCCAAGTGCCTCGGCTTCCCCCGCCGGGTGTCAGGGATTGCAGGCCTCGGCCCCAGGCTGCTGGACGCTGGCGTGGCTCAGCACAGGGAGCCATCCCTCCCAGGCCCTGTGGAGGGAAGGAGGGGACCCTTGTGAGGACTGGGGGGACTCCGTACTCCGCGACCGGGGCGACGCAGCGTCCCCGCTCCTGACCTTGGCCGGCGGGGGTGGGGCGGGGGTGGGGGGGGGGTAGGGTCCGGGCCCGGGCCCCGGGGACCAGAGGGAACGTGGCCTGTCCACTCGTGTCAACCCTGCAAATGCCAGGAAAGGAAGGCCAGGCTGAGACAGCCCGCCACGTCTAAGAAATACCAGGTCTGAGGCCAGGGGGGAGCTGTGTCCCGAAGCTGCAGCCAGCAGTCAGTGGGAGGGAGGGTCCCAGGTCCTACCCGGAGCCCAAGTGGGGATTCTGCGTCATTCCCAGCACCCAAGGAACCCGGGACAGAGAAGGCCTGCCACAAGTGTTCATTCAGCACCAGGTGCCCCCTGACTCCGTGGGGGGCCGAGGCGCTCCCTCCTTTCGGCCCCGTGGGTCCCTTGGAAGGTGGCGGGGTCGCCTTCAGAGCAGGAGACGGGGGTGGGGGCCTGGGTCGGGCCCACAAGTACCGTGCCGAGCCTGAATGTGAGCGGGGAGGGCCCCCAAACCCGGGACCCAGGGCTCTCCCGCGTCAGTTCGGAACCCCGCTGTCACCCGAGTGGCCCCCAGGCAGGGCTGTCTGGCTGGGGCCAAGGCTCCCCCCACGTGCCTCCACAGGGTGCTCGGCGGGGGGGGGGGGGGGGGGGGCGAGGGGGCAGGCTGACCGGGACGTCGGGAGCCCTGGGGGGTCGCACAGCGGTGCCCTCGAGGACCCTGCAGGGGCGGCCTTGGCCGAAGCCCAGGGCAACTCCTGCCCCCCGCCCCCGCTCTTACAGGTGTCCTCGCTGCCCGCCAGCCGGGCCCAGCGTCGTCATGCCGCGCCGCCAGAAGAACAAGCTGCGCGCCCGCCAGAAACGCCACGAGGGCCAGGGTGAGGGGCAGGGTGTGGAGGGTGCTCAGGCCGCCGCCGCAGCAGCGGCAGCGGCGGCGGCGGCGGCGGCGGCGGAGCCCCTTGGGGAGGCTTCCCCGGGGTCCCCCCGGGCGGGTGCAGCCCAGCAGCCTCAGGGTGCCCGGGCCCCCGGGGCCCCCGGGGCCCCCGGCGCAGGCGCTGCAAGCCCGCCACGTGAGCAGGGCGCCGAGGGCCCGGCCGCGCCCCCCGGCCCGGGCGCCCGCAAAGACCCCCTCAGCCGCAAGGCCGACATGCTGGTGCGGTTCCTGCTGGAGAAGCACGCCAGCAAGGAGCCCATCACGCGGGCCGCGCTGCTGAAGATCGTCAGCAGGAAGTACGAGGCGCACTGGGCCGAGATCCTCAGGCGCACCTCGGAGCGCCTGCAGCTGCTCTTCGGCCTCCAGCTCCGGGAGGGCGACGCCGGCGGCCGGGCCTACGTGCTGGTCAGCAAGCCGGGCCTGGAGGGCGACGGCGGCGACAAGGGGCTGCCCAAGAGCGGCCTGGTCATGGCGCTGCTGGGCGTGATCTTCATGAAGGGCAACCGCGCCGGCGAGGAGGAGGTGTGGGAGTTCCTCAACGTGCTGGGCGTGTACGCGGGCCGCAGGCACCCGATCTTCGGGGAGCCCAGGAAGCTCATCACCCAAGACCTGGTGCGCCAGAAGTACCTGGAGTACCGCCACGTGCCGGGCAGCAAGCCTCAGCGCTACGAGTTCCTGTGGGGCCCGAGAGCCCGCGCCCACACCAGCAAGATGGAGGTGCTGCAGGTGCTGGCCAAGATCAACGACACGGTGCCCAGCTGCTTCCCCCAGCTGTACCAGGAGGCCCTGCTGGAAGAGGCGGCGCGCGATAGCTCCGCAGGCGCAGCCAGGGTGGCCTCCGCTGGCGAGGCTGCGGGCCCTTCGGGAGCCGGGGAGCCGTCCCGGGCCCGGGTGGGCCGCTGCCGCCGAATCTAGCGAGGCGGGTGGGGCGGCTGCTCCTCCTGCTCGGGGCGGAAGGGGGCCCTTGACCTTCCAGGTAGTGCAGAGTCCGGGGGCTGGAGGGAAGTAAGTAGATATAACAGTTAAGAAATCTTCAGTTGAACATTTTAAGTAGTGGGGGGTCTAAGTGGCTTTTGTTTTAACAAAACCTATCTTCTTTTTGATCTTCACATAATTATGTTTTAGGTAAAGTTAAATACACAGATGCATATTAGCTCGAGATATTTAAAGTTTTTTCAAATGTTTTTCCTTTTAAGATAAAGTTTACTTTGCTTCAAGATATGAAGGTATGACCAACATTAGGCTCACATTTTTTTTGCATTTCAAAAGGTTTTAAAGTCTCAGTTTTGCTATTTGTAAAGGAATTCAAATATATTCAGTATTTTGTTCAATATCCAGACAAGATGACATGGTACCAGAACAGGATTCAAGGAGATGTGAAAGAATCCAACAGGAAAATAGATGAGGTCACAAAGTACATGAAAAAAAAAAATAAACTTTTAAAATGTTTAATGTGTTCAATTATTTGTTTGCCTTGTTGCTTTTAGTCTTGGTTTTCTAGTATTAAAAGATATCTGCCCTGGAATATCATAGCTTATTAAAGAATATTTGTTGAAGAACAGTGTTTATTTTCTAGTATCTACTGGATTAATTTTAAAATATTACTTGGGATTTGGTAATTTGGGGTTTCAAAATAATCACATGATCACTATCAATCAGTAAAGATCCAGTATTCCCCAATAAATATGCCAAGTGCTTTACAATATATTGTGTATATTCCAACATTCCGACAAGACAGGGTTTGCCAGACTCCTTTTACAGATAAATGACTTGCAAGATATCAAGTACATAAGGCTGGCAATTAACAGAGTTATGGATGGTCTCAGGGACATAAAATGCTTGGCCTAACAGGGGAGGCCCCATTCAGCAGAGGGGCCTAGCAGGACAATTTTCCTGCCAGGCAACTATTGGCTATTTTGGTGTTCTCTATGGTACAGTGCATCATCTCTGACATATGCTGGATCAAAGCAAACAAAAATATTACAAAGAAGTGGGTGGTATCATCTGGTACCAAAATGTTCAGAGTAATGGTCATTCGTAAGAGACCCAATATTTGCCCATCACTGTACTGAGTGCTTCACACACATTACAGACAGTTCCAACAGTCCTGCAGGCTGGATCTTATCCAACACACTTAACAGAGGAAGGACTCAAAATATTCTCAAGTTCAGGTGGCTGATGAAGTGACAGAACAGGGAGTAGAGCCTGGTCTGATTGCTCTGGAGCCCACACTGTGCCACTCCTCCTTCAGGGCCTGCCCCCTTAGGCTCCTCTTATTCCACAATGACTCACAGGCAGTAAGAAGACTTTGTAGCCAAACATCAGAAGCAGGCCTAAGGAAGGAAGGTGAGTAGGAGAATAAACCACAATTTAGGGATTGTCTGTGGGCTTCATTTACTAGGATTCTGCTCTCCCTCACCCCAGGGTTTCTTGAGAGCTGACTCGGCCCAAGGTGCCAGCTTTTGTTCAGTTCCAGCATTTTGCCACATTAGAATGTCCTCCTGGGTCATTCCTAGTGTGACCCGCTGTCCAACTCTGAAAGCTGACCTGCTGGCAGTTCTTCGCCATCTTTTTCTCTAAAGGACGTTCCTTGTGGCCAACGTAAAGCCGGTCCAGAATCACCTGCCTTCCTCCTGACTTACAACATTCCAACTTCTGGGTGCCTGGGTGGCTCAGTCGGTTGAGCGTCCGGCCTCGGCTCAAGTCAAGATCTCACAGTTTAGGAGCTGGAGCCCCGCGTCGGGCCCTATGCTGACAGCTCACAGCCTGGAGCCTGCTTTGGATTCTGTGTCTCCCTCTCTCTCTGACCCTTCCCCACTCAGGCTCTGTCTCCCTCTCTCGAAAATAAATTTAAAAAAATTAAAAAAAAACCCCAATCAAACCCAGAACCTCTCTGATAGCCACAGAGCCTGTCATACAAAAGGTGATTATAGACAGGTTTAGACACATCCATGTAAAAGATCACTTTAGCCACTGAAGTTTAGAACCTCTGTGTCTCTTCACTCTCAAAACAGGCCCTAAGTGGGCTCGTGAGTAGAGTTTGCTTTCGCACAGCTACCGGTTTGGGGATATGATCCTACAGGTAGAAAAGGTTTTTGAAAGCATCCTGATATATGCAGTATATCTTTAATGGTGTGTTATTTGAGACTGGCCTCTGAACAAATACACTGATGAGCGAGCTTAACTAAGTGGTCAATAACGAAAGCCACCCTAGCAATTTGGGCATGAGGAAAGACCATGGATTTCACTATGCAGCAAACACCTACCATGGCAGAATTCCTCAGGACCCAGAGTATTTCTAGGAGAGGAAAATGGTTTCCTGGTAGACTGAACAGCACTGATTAAAATAATCCGTCCTCCTTCTGCTGCCTCTTATCTCAGTGCTTGCCCCAGAGGAATATCCTGGTTTTCCCTTGTGCCTAACAGTACTTGTAAAGTGTTTGGCACATTCAGTCATGCTGAGGGTTGCCCAGACTCACAAGTTAAGGTTTTGACCAAACGTCAATGAAAAGAGAACATTCTTTTCCTATTGAGAATCCGGAACTTACGGTTAGTCCAGAAAGAAGCATTTGAGAGAGGCTGGTCCTTCCCTGCTGAAGCTTTACAGGATCCTCTTGATAACGTGATGTGATCTTGTACTGTGAATTCCAAGGCAGATTTAGCCTCGCCAGAAACTCCACCAGGAATGGAGGGGATTGGTCTCATAATAAATTCTAATAACTGCTCCTTTGCAGGATAGCTACTATGTAAGCTTATGGGAGAGACTACAACCACTCAACCACAGGTGTTTTGCCCTCCTCTTTGGCACACTGGTAGGCTATATTGCCCAGTTCACTTGTACTTAGGGTCACATGACTACGCTTGCCACTGAGATGTAACTAGAAGCATTTTTTTGTCACTGCCTGGTCTAGACATTTGACAGACAGTATCCCACCTCCACGCTCTGTTCTTCCCCTCTACGGCAAATGCTAAGATTCTCTATTTAGATGATGGAAGGAGCCTGAATCCCTGGGTCAGGTGATAGTACAAAGCCCCTTCCAACCCACATCCAGAAAGGAGCCTTCATTCCATGAAGCCATTCAGATTTCATGTGTGTCTGTCACATCAGCTAGCGGTTCCTTTAACACACAGCTGCTATTTCTGTTAGGCTTGTTTAAATATCTCAGTTACCAAGATAACAGTGCATAGGTTCTTGCAGCAAAATAATACAAACAATACAGAGAAATCACAATTGCCTGCTTTACATCATGCCTAGTAAATTCAGCAACATCCTCCATGGCGAATAAAATTAGCCTGTAGCAGCTACTATGCTAAAAATGATCGTATGATTCTTTTGCCCTCCCAGGACTTTTTTTTTTTTTTCTTCCGAGAAAGCATGCACAGGCATGAGTGGGGAAGGGGCACAGGGGGAGGGGGAGAGAGGGAGAGAGAGAATGAGAATCTTAAGCAGGCTCCATGCTCAGTGTGGAACCCGATGTGGGGCTCCATCACGTGACCCTGGGATCACGACCCAAGCTGAAATCAAGAGATGGACGCTTACCCAAGTGAGCCATCTAGGCGCCCCTATTTATTTTGTAACTGGAAGTTTGTACCTTTTGAACACCTTTACCACCACTTCTGGCCTCTGCAACCACCAGTCTGTCCTCTGTATGTATTCATTTGGGACCGTTTTCGTGGTGGAGTTGTTTTCTTTAATGATTCTCACATGTAAGTGAGATCATATGGTATTCGTCTTTCTCCGAATTATTTCACGTAGTGTAATGCCCTCAAGGACTATCCGTGTTGTTGCAAACGACAAGATTTCCTTTATTTTATGAGTGTGTAATATTTTACATATATTACATTGTATTTATCCATTCATCCGTCAGTGGACACTTAGGTGGCTTCCATGTCTCAGTTATTGAACATGGGAGTCCAGAGATCATTTTGAGTTAATGTTTTCATTTCCTTTAGATATGTAGATGTACTATAAACATATACTGTGATTTTAACATACACTTATCTTTACTTCTGTCATTCCTGCAAAAATGTGTGTTTTTAGCTCAGACATTGCACTCAGTACCACAAAGTTCATTTGTGTTTCTCTTTATCTTATGTGTCTCTGTTTAACATGTTTTATTTGTACTCTTGTTTCTCAGAAAAAATGGAATACAGTTATGACTCTTCTGATGTCACTGTCTACTCTTTCTATCAGCCATATAGTTTCTGGATAAATGTTGAGGGATTAGTTTTTATTCTCACTAGTGGACATATTCCCGGCTTTTTTGCATGCCTGGCAGTTTCTGACTGGATGCCAAACATTGTGAATTTGGCCTTGTTCACACTTATCAAGTACAAGTGTGCTGAATATTGTTTTTTCAATACCTACATATTCTAGAACTTTATTCTGTAACTCAGGTAAGTTTCTTAGAAACACTTATATGTTTTCCATTTTTGCTCTAAAGGTTAGGTACTTCCAAAGCAACATAAATCTACGACTAATCCTGCTTTATGACAGAAACAACTCTCTACGTCCTCTCTCTGATGCCCTGGGCGTGATACAGTTTTCCCTTCTGACTTGTGGGAGCAGGAAGCAGCCCATGTGGACTCGGAAATTCTTTCTCTGTGTGGCTCTCTCACTCTGGTACTTTGTCCTGTGAACTCTAGCCTCCTGGTTCTCCCCTGGCCCTCAGTCTCTTCTTCTCAACTCCTCAACTGCCAGGTTTTCACTTGAACTACCAGTCTGTGCGCTATGGGCTCGAGGCAGCAAGCTGGTGCAATTCTAGGCTCACCTTCTTTCTTTTCAATCTCTTGGGAGTCACTGTCTTTCCTGGCCTGATGGCCATGGTATTGAAAATGGTTGTCATATATATTTTGGCACTTTTTCCTGTTTTCTTGGTTGTTTCTGGCAGGTGGCCAGATCCATCTCCTAGTATTTCATCTTCTCCAAAAACATAAGTAGTAGAGTCCAAATTTAAAAACTACATTTGTGTGACAAACAAGTGCCTTCAAACTCCAAGCCATCAACATTTAAAACACATTAGGGGGCGCCTGGGTGGCTCAGTCGGTTGGGCCGCTGACTCCGGCTCAGGTCACGATCTCGCGGTCCGTGAGTTCGAGCCCCGCGTCGGGCTCTGTGCTGACAGCTCAGAGCCTGGAGCCTGTTTCGGATTCTGTGTCTCCCTCTCTCTCTGACCCTCCCCCGTTCATGCTCTGTCTCTCTCTGTCTCAAAAATAAATAAATGTAAAAAAAAAAATTTAAAAAAAATAAAATAAAATAAAAATAAAACACATTAGAATAGAATTTGAATAGAAAGACTGTGGAACACACGCCCGTGTGTGTGTGTGTGTGTGTGTGTGTATTCGTAGAGACACATTTACATACATATAACTAGTAGAGTATAAACATTAAACATGCATGGCAAAATAACAAAAATGTTCCTCTCCTTCTGTGGAAAGGTACATGATTACTGTATTATTTATGGCTTCCATATTTTCCAACACTGATAAAACACACATGCATTTCCGTTATGTTTATAAAATACTATTAAATATTCAAAATATGATTCATATACCGACATTAGTCAGGGTTCTCCAGAGAAACTGAACCAATAGGAAGTGTGTGTATGTGTGTGTGTATGTATATACATCTCTGTGTATCTATCTATGCATCTATGTATCTATCGGGTTTTATTATAAGTAACTGGCTCACGTGATTATGGAGGCTGGCAAGTGCCAAGATCTGCAGGAGGAGTCGACAAGCCAGAGACCCAGGGTCGCAGAAGGTGCAGTTCCAGCGTAAAGACCACCAGACGGAGCCCCGGAAGAGCTGACATTTCAGTTCGAGTCTAAAGATGGGAAAAAAACCAAAGCCCCATCTCAGAAACATCAGGCAGGAGGAATTCTCTTTCATACTTTGTTCTATTCAGGCCTTCAAGTGATTATATGAGGAGTACCCTCATTAGGAAGGACAATCTGCTTTACTCAGTCAACAAATTTTAATGTTAATCTCATCCCACAGTGCTCTCACAAAAGCACCCAGAATCATGTTTGACCACGGCACGCCATGGCCCAGGTAAACCGAAACATACATCTAACCATCACGACACCAAAACTAAACACACATTCTCTGATGTAACCTTTCGATAATTAGGAAAAAAGTTAAAATCCAAGTATTAGGCTATGTCCATTCAAACAACTTAACAGACTCCCTCCAGAAAGTTTTAAGTTATATCTTAGGAGCAGAAATTATATATATATCTTACACAAATCTTCCCGGACATGATCGGATTCAGTTACTATTTTCAGTATTTACAGGAATGACTGTATACAACTAACAGGGCAACAACAAATAACATTGATTGCTTTCAGTATTACACATGTTGTGTTTCTATCTTTGTTATCCAGGCTTATATAAAGAAATTGTGCTACTTAAAAATACGTAATATTTTCAGTGCTGCCATCAATTCCAAGAAGTAACTGAAAAATGTACTTACTTTTTTGCTTAGAGACTTTCATGAGAACAATGTCAGTAAAGTATATTTTCCATCACAGACTATGATTTAAGACGATGCTTCCTAAGTTAACATGTGAGTATCTTTCACAAAGTAAACACTATGTAAAGAGAAGTGAGATTCATGACTTACTTGACTCTTCTCCTCTACTTTCAACGTTGTCACCTTCTGAGTGGTTAGTTACACACCACATACCTGCTCTGGTTGTGACATTCTTCTGCTACAAAGTTTGCATTCAAAAATTGTCCTGGTAACAAAGGCATTAACGATTTTTTTCACATTGATATAATTTCATATTATTTTATGCCTAAGTTTCTCCCCATTGTACTATGTGCTCCATGTTATTTTCTTTTCCTTTATTAAAGAATTATATTCTCTCTTCTCCAGTGAACATGTTTTATTTCCTAGCTTTTGAACCATGGCTTTCTTCCCAGAACGCATCAATTCCTAAGTTTTACGGCATGCTTTTGATCCAAAGTTGATTCTGCAGATTTTCCATTACACAAGGCATATAAATATCAGTTTACTGTGCAATTCTCATACTATTTTACTTTTTCTTTTTACAAATTTGCCTGTATTCTCCAAAAACGGTAAAAAAGAATGAAGAGACTCCAGTATTTTCCCTAATACCATTATATATTTAAACCAGCTTCTCATAATTGCAAATGAAACTCTTCCTTCTCTTTCCAATTTATCATCTTGTTTCTTTAGTATGCCTTTGCTGCAGATCTAAATATGTTGCCCCATTCTCACTTTTAAAAAAAAAGTTTATTTATTTATCTTGAGAGAGACAGAGCGTATGTGTGTGTGTGAGCCAGGGAGGGGCAGAGAAAGAGAGAAAGGGAGAGAGAATCCCAAGAAGGCTCCACACTGCCAGCGCAGAGCCCAACGATGGCTCGAACTCACAAACCATGAAATCAGGACTCGAACTCACGAACCGTGAGATCATGACCTTAGCCAAAATCAAGCACTGGGTGCTTAACCGAATAAGCCACCCAGGCAACCCACCCCTTTCTTTCTTTTAAGTAGTTACACATTCCTACTGGATCACATAGCAGTTATTATTTTACATGATTATAACATACGTTCTGTCATTTTTGCCCTCCTTGTAACTTCTGTGTTATATAGTCCTTGTTGAACATGGGGAGAATCCTTACTTTTGCCGTACTGAAAATAATGTCTGTTCAATATTCTGTTTTGTCAATTTCTCAGACTGACTTTAGATTTTCAGATTCCATGTCCCTGAAAACCCATCTCTCACAAAGTTCCTAACTCATCTTCATTTTATTCTGATTTGAACATCAAGGTATGACAATCCTCCTACTATCTAAAACTGCATCTTTTATATCTGTATTCCTCTAAAAAAATGTTTCTATGTCATTTTATTACACATTTTAATTTTCCTTTGTAACACTGCTTGATTTATTCATCAATATAATTCAGTCCTATTAGTCCCAGGGACAATTTAAGGATGTAACAATTTACATAAATTGTCAAACTCACAAAATCGCGAGATCATGACTCGAGGTGAAATCAAGAATCAGACACCCAGGCACCCCTACATTTTTTTAATGAGAAATGCCAAGCTGAATTCAACAAGGAGGCAGTACATAAAATGTTCATTATGTACCCCTGTTTGTTTGGGTCCTAGGTTTGGTCCTATCCTTTCTAATATCTGATGTGAAAAGGAGATACAAAAATATTTATTAGTAATTTATAAGGCCCATAAAACGATAATTCAAATCATTATCTGGTACAGCTCTTTTTAATACTACCAAAGCGAAGGAAAGAGAAACAGAAAAAGAGAGAGATCCATTTCCCTTGGTTCCTTAAACATACGAGGAGGAAACCCATAGGGACACGTACACTGCTCTGGCCTCCTCCTCCCAGGGAGTGCAGCAAGCCTCCCGGCTCTCCCCAGAAGCACGGCTCACACCCACCGGTGGCTTCGGTGGCTCAGAGGAACGCACGGACTGTGTACCTTACCAGCCAGTCTGTCTCCCAAGTGACATTCCTCCCACTCTGCCGAGCTTTTGAGGAGACTCTCCTCATCTCCTAGGCGCCCCTGCCTTCACTTTTCCTTTGCCTGTATCCTCCCACGTTGGCCCCATCCTTCCTCCTGTGGGAGAGCTCTTCCTGACAAGTGTCCTGACGGGACACAATCCTTCCTGCCCTACAGTTTCCTAACCGAGGGCACTTAGGCTAGCTTCGTCTTTCTTGTGTCCAGAAGGAGGAAATGCATCCCAAAAAAAGGTTATGTGGCTGTGGAAAAAGGAGATGTAAAACCCCATCTGTGTTACGGTAATGGCCGTGACTTTATGAATTAGATAGTTAAGAAAATGGATTCTAAAGCATCCACACAGGCTTCACAGGATCTACTGTAAAATGTAAATCCTCTTTCCCTGTTCGAGGTGTCACTGCTGAGTGAAGAGATCTCTTGAGGGACTGAGAATGTGGCATCCAGGGCTGGCGAGAGCCAACATAGTAACAGTGCTGCTCCAGAAAAGGTGCAGGTGGTAAGTTTGTCTCTATTTTTCTCTACATTTTTAAAAACGTTTATTTATTTTTGAGAGAGCGAGACACAGAGTGCGAGCAGGGGAGGGGCAGAGAGAGAGAGAGAGACACAGAATCCGAAGCAGGCTCCAGGCTCTGAGCTGTCAGCACAGAGGCTGACATGGGGCTTGAACTCACGAAAGTGAGTTCATGACCTGAGCCGAGGTCGGTCGCTTAACCGACTGAGCCACCCAGGGTCCCCCCTCCTCTTTTTTTTTTTTTTTTGGAAGTTGGTATATTCTGCCTTTAGCAGATACTCTAATTTTTTTACCTTTCCCACCTCTTGAAGCTCAGAGATGATTCCCTGCCTCTCTTTCTATGTTAACACACACAATGTTATCATATCGGGCTGCCTTTGTGGGGCTCTGCATTTTGCTTTGAATCAGTGGCTCCATCACAAGCATATTCTCATCAGGTGGCCAGTTAATTGCACTGAGGCCTGTAAATGTTGTCCTGTGAGGGGAGAACTGGACACTGGTGGACACCAGTGTACCATGAGTTACAGCCCTTGTACTTCAAGCCTTTCGTATAAAATCATTTTAGACTCACCAAGAAGTTGTAAAAAATAGTACAAATTGAGTTCTCGGGGCACCCGCGTAGCTCAGTTGGTTAAGTGTCTGACTCTTGATTTCAGCTCAGATCATGATCCCAGGGTCATGCGGGTCATGGGATTGAGCCCTGTGTCAGGGTCCACGCTGAGAGTAGAGCCTGCTTAGGATTCTGTCTCTGTCTGCTCCTCTCCCCCACCTGTGCTCTCTTAAATACATACATACATACATAAGTTCTCGTGTTCCTTTTCCCCAGCTTTAGCCTGATATATGAGTTTACGGAGAGTAGTACATTTATCAGGGCCCTGAATGGGGCATCTAGCCGGTCAGTGAATAGATGGTGCCACTCTTGATCTTGGGGTTGTGAGTGTGAGCCCCATGTTAGGTGCAGAGATTACTTATAAAAAGACTTAGGAAATAACATTGCTGCCCAAGATTAACTAAATTGTAATCTAATTCAGATTGCCAATTTTAACATGCACCTATTTGACAGGGGAGGAGAGTTCCCTAAGTTTTTTTTCCACATGTATTTTTCATTTTTTTAATGCTTATTTTTGAGAGAGAGAGAGAGAGAGACAGAGTGCAAGAAGGAGAGGGGCATAGAGGGAGACACAGAATCCAAAAAAGGCTCCAGGCTCTGAGCCATCAGCATAGAGCACGATGCGGTGCTCAAACTCTTGAACCATGAGATCGTGACCTGAACTGAAATTGCACGCTTAAGTGACTGAGCCAGCCAGGTGCCTGCCACTCGCATGTATCGATTCATATAACCACTACCACAATCAGGATGCAGAACTGCTCTGCCACCATATCAAATGTCTCCAACACTCTCCATTTGAAGTCTTGCCTTTCCCCAGACCTTAAACCCTGACAACCATGGATCTATTCTCCGTCACTACAGTTTTGCCATTTTGAGAAGATTCTATAAATGGGATTTTACAGTATGTAAGATTTCATATTCAGGTCGGATTTTTTGCTCAGCAGAATAGTCTCAAGATCCATTCAGGATGTTTCATGTATCATTGATTGGTTCTCTTTTTAATGCTAAGGATTCCATTGTATTGATGTACTTCAGTCTTTTATACATTCACCAATTGAAGGATAGTTGGGTTATCTTAAATCCTGGGCAGCTACAAATAAAGCTGCTATGTACATTTGTCTGGGATGCTTTGGCATTTCTTTTCTTTAAATTCCTAGGAAAAGTCTGCTTGGTCGTACGGTAAGCGTGTATTTAACTACAAAAAAACCGACAAACTGATTTGTAGAGATCCTGGATCATTTTACTTTCTCACCATCCATGGACGAGCAATCCAACTGGTTGCAATCCTCACTACTGCTTGGTATTTTCGGGGGTTTCTACTTTCACTGTTATAGTAGGCGTGTCGCTGCAGGTCAGTGTTGCATGAATTCATATTTCCTTAATGGACACTCGTGGTGAACATATCAGCATGGGCCTATTTTCCATTCACTGGTCCTCTTTTGTGAAATGTTTTCAAGGTCCACACACATTTTCTAATTGGACTCTTTTTTTATTATTGCCACTTGGCATAGTCTTTCTTGTTTCATCTGGGTACAAGTCTTTTGTCAGGTGATTTGCAAACATGCACAAATCTTCTTGTTTATGGCTTTTGTTACCTGTCTTTATTTTTTTAAGTTTATTTATTTATTTTGAGAGAGGTAGAGACCATGGGAGGAGCAAAAAGAGGAGGAGAGAGAGAGAATCCCAATCAGGCTCCACACTGTCAGCACAGAGCCTGATATGAGGCTCAAACACATGAACCGTGAGATCAAGACATGAGCCAAAATCAAGAGTCAGACGCTTAACTGACCAATCCCCCCAGGTGTCCCTGTTACCTGTTTTTAAGTGCCTCTTGTAAAGCAAAAGGTTTTACTTTTGATGAAGTACAAGTGATCAATGCCTTCTTTAGGGATCTAAAGTTAGGTGCAAAAACACTTGACTGTGGGGCGGAGGGGCATGCCGTACGCTGTGCTTGCTCTGAGCCTGCAACAGGAGGTAGAGGATAAGATCAGATCAAGAAAAGGTTTTAAAGCAAAAATGAACTATTGGGACCTCATGAAGATAAAAGGCTTCTACACAGCAAAGGAAACAATCAACAAAACTAAAAGGCAACCGACGGAATGGGAGAAGATATTTGCAAATGACATATCGGACGAAGGGCTAGTATCCAAAATCTATAAAGAACTCACCAAATTCCACACCCAAAAAACAAATAATCCAGTGAAGAAATGGGCAGAAGACACGACATTCAGATGGCCAACAGGCACATGAAAAGATGCTCGATGTCACTCCTCGTTAGGGAAATACAAATCAAAACCACACTGAGATATCACCTCACGCCAGTCAGAGTGGCTAAAATGAACAAATCAGGAGACTATAGATGCTGGTGAGGATGTGAAGAACGGGAACCCTCTTGCACTGTTGGTGGGAATGCAAACTGGTGCAGCTGCTCTGGAAAACAGTGTGGAGGTTCCTCCAAAAATTAAGAATAGACCTACCCTATGACCCAGCAGTAGCACTGCTAGGAATTGACCCAAGGGATACAGGAGTGCTGATGCATAGGGGCACCTGTACCCCAATGTTTATAGCAGCACTCTCAACAAGAGCCAAATTATGGAAAGAGCCTACATGTCCACCAACTGATGAATGGATAAAGACATTGTGGTTTATATACACAATGGAATACTACGTGGCAATGAGAAAGAATGAAATCTGGCCTTTTGTAGCAACGTGGATGGAACTGGAGAGTGTTAGGCTAAGTGAAATAAGCCATACAGAGAAAGACAGATACCATATGGTTTCACTCTTATGTGGATCCTGAGAAACTTAACAGAAGACCATGGGGGCGGGGGAGGGGGAAAAAAAAGTTAGAAAGGGGGGGAGCCAAATCATAAGAGACTCTTAAAAACTGAGAATAAACTGAGAGTTGATAGGGGGTAGGGGAGAGGGGAAAGTGGACGCTGGGCATGGAGGAGGGCACCTGTTGGGATGATCACTGGGTGTTGTATGGAAACCAATTTGACAATAAATTTCATATTTCAAAAACAAGGTTTTAAAGTTCTGCTCTCTCTTCTTCCCAGTGAGCCTTGGAACACTGAATTTCCACTGCTACACTAAAGGAATCAGAGACAGCACCTCAGCCTGTACATACCATGGGTTCAGGTAGTGGAGACCCTCTGACTCCAGAGAATATAACAAACACATGAAAACTCTTTAGGAGCACCTGGGTGGCTCAGTTGGTCAAGAGTCCGACTTCAGCTCAGGTCATGACCTCACAGTTTGTGGGTTCAAGCCCCACATTGGGCTCTGCACTGGCAGCATGGAGCCTGCTTCAGATCCTCTGTCTCTGCCTCTTCCCAGTTTGTGTGCTCGCTCTCTCTCTCTCTCAAAAATAAATGAACATTAAAAAAATAACATCTGCGAACTCTTTAAATACAAAAATCTTTAATTATCATTTTAATAAAGTATAAAGAATGGATGAAAAACAGAATAGTTATTATCACAGTGAATCACATGGTAAGACTAAATAGTTTTTCGTGGAATTTTTGAGATGATGTCTATGTATATAGGAACACAAAATCACTCACATACATAGTTGGTAGACTTTCTTAGTATTCTGTATATAACTTACTATAATTGAGGGTCAAACAGAGCCACTGTGCTTGACATTGCAGCGCTAAACAATGTCAAAGCATCAAGAGCTCACAGAATCATCTGGTTTGGCACTTTTCCTTTATAAAGGAACTTTTTTTTTAGACAGAGGATATGTAGAGACACCAAGTCTGGTTGCTGAAGAGAAGGGACAGGTAACTCTGTTTATTTTCTGACAGCCTGCTATGGCCTGAATGTTTGTGTCACCTCCAACATTCCTACATTGAAACCTATGTGATTAGGTCACGAGGGAGGAGCTCTAGTGAAAAGGCACCAGAGAGATCCCTCACCATGTGAAGATGCAGTGAGAAGTCAGCAGCCCGCAATCCAGAAGATAGCCTTCACCAAGCCAACCATACTGTCATCCTGACCCTAGACACCCACCCCTCAGAACTGAAAAGTCTCTGTTGTTTATAAGCTACCCAGTCTGGTATATTGTTATAGCAGCCCGAATGGACTAGGACACAGCCTGTCACCTGTCCTGGGCACTATGCCTTTTGTTGCAGGTTCTTTATCTCTAGCCTGGGATCCTACCTATTGTTTACAAAGGGTCCACTTGAGCAAAATCTCAGAGCTTGTAGAGAGTGGTAGTCAAGGAGCAGTAATCACATATGAGGATCTGCATGATGGAGGACTCAAGTGACCACAAACCTCAGAGCATAGGGACACCTGGGTGGCCCAGTTGGTTAAGCACCCAACTCTTGGTTGTGGCTCAGAGGTCATGGTTTGTAGGGGTGAGCCCCACATCTGGCTCTGCCCTGACAGTGCAGAGCCTGCTTGGGATTCTATCTCCCTTTCTCTGCACCTTCCCTGCTCTCTCGCTCTCTCTCTCCAAATAAATAAATAAACGTTTAAACAAAACACAACAAAACACCTCAGAGCATAAGCACTACTACATCCTTGCCTCTGCTTTCAGACCTGAGAGGTACCAGCCAGCTGTACTCAGCTTTGGCTGAGGTGGTACTCAGGATCTGGAGGGACGTCAGGGCGCGGCAGTAAGACAAGAAGCATCATCCATTTCCTCTGCCCCTCTTTTCTGGGTATTGCCACAAGTTGCCTGCCATTAGGAAAGAGAGCAATCTCCAGGCCTCTGACATTCCCGCAACCACCACCCACAGTACCGCTGATGCGTCACGTAGCAGAACTGAAAATGATACGAAGCACTTCATAAGCCCCATCTGCCACAGAGAACTCACGCAGAGACCCTTAAACCAAGAAGTCAGCTTAGTTGATTCAGTTCCTTTTGCTCATATAGAAAATTAAAGAGCCCATCCCAGAAAGCACACATGCTGAAAAAAGGTTGACAAAAAGCACAGGGACCATTTTCCTGGGATCCTCTGGAGAGCCTCCAATGCATGGTGTTGGTCTTTGCCCTTGACTTGAAGGATTCTGACCCAACTAAGCGATGCCCTTGTTAGCACACTGGATTTCACCCGTGATGGGAATTAGAGTGCTACCAGGGGTTGCCAAAGGCTGGTCTCCTGATGACCTTCCTAGGCATGACCTTTGTGAAGAGCAACTGCACCAATGAGGAGGAGATCTGAGAATTCCTGAATATTATATAGATATATGCTTGGAGAAAGCCCTTCATCTGCAGAGAAGCCAGAAAACTCATGACTAGACATTTAGTACAAGAAAGAAACTTGGAGGTTCAAGCATGCTCCTGATAGTGATCCCACATGCTGTGAATTCCTGTGGGGCCCAAGAGCTCAAAGAAATCAACAAGATGAAAGCCCTGAAATCTCTGACCAAAGACAATGATATGGTTCCATTTCTGCTACGCCAATACCAACTCTTTGGGAGATGGGGAAGGAAGAGCCTGAGCCAGAGCTGCCGATGGTACTGCCAGGGCTCGGGCAGGGCCCAGGGTCATGGCCAGAAGCTTTTCTACCCCTACTGAAGTCTTGGGGCAGACTCTTCACTTCCTGATTGAATAAGTCCTTCCTCCTCCGACGTAGAGAAGAACTGCTGTCGGGCAGGAGGGAACACATAGATCACCATCATACTCCTGTTTTACTGGGTAACTTGGAGGGTTTTCTGCCTTCTTTCCACCCTTCCTTCCTTCCTTTTAGTCTTCCTTTCTATCCTTCTTTCTTCCCACTTAGTTTCTCAACATTGTTCCTTTCAACAGAAAATTTATCCAGCTTCAGAATGTAAGCTTATGAATCACTACTTTGACCACACATTTACCATTGTGCATCAAGTTGAGGAGTAGGAGCTATGCTGTTTTGTATAACAAACTGGTAAATTTTCCATCTTATTTGGTGATTTAAACAGAATAATATGGCAATTGAGCAATTGCTTCTTTGGAAATATGAACGAACCGAACAGTACAACTGTCATGCTAAAGAAACAGAGAGAAAGCAAAAAATGAATGCTCAACTCTTGAATTCCCTAAACATTCAATTTGTTCTGAAAATTTAAACATACACATACCTACACACACACACAGACACACACACTGACTCAGCTTATTCAAGAATGCAGGAGAAATTAAATTTCACTAAATTAGATAATATGTTCATCGACTCATTCATTCCCTCACCGTTAAGCGAATACCTGCTTTTTGGAAAACACCACGCTATTTCTGGGGATGCTAGGATTTCTGTGATAAGAGCAAGTGGAAACTGGTGGGGTATTACGGGAGTGCACAAGGATAATTTAAAAGAAGAAAATAGAAGGTGGGAATGTAAGCAAGAGCAATTAAGAGTAAATTTCCTGAGATAAGTCTGTTCAGGAGTTCAGTAACTGCCATTCTCCGGTTACTGAAGTTCAAGTTTCACCCTGTGGTCCAAGAGGTAAAGGCTATGGGAGTGGTGGACTGGTGCCAAAACCTCAAATGATGTGTCTCTGAGGTGAGAGACGAAAGCAAAGTAGCTCTTAGCAGTTACACGGGATTCCCTGAGAAACTGGGAGAATGTTTCAATTTTGGAGCATTGTGGGTAGGCATTGTGTACCTGTCCCACCGCATGTCAGAACCATGTGCAAAGTTTAAGTGTGGACTTCAGCTCAGGTCATGATCTTGCGGTCCTTGAGTCTGAGCCCTGCGTGGGGCTCTGTGCTCACGGCTCAGAGTCTGGAGCCTGTTTCGGATTCTGTGTCTCCCTCTCTCTCTGCCCCTCCCTCATTTGTGCACTCTCTCAAAATAAATAAACACTAAAAAATGTAAGATTGGAATTTGGAGGTGATGTCCCTGGATCAGGCCTTTGAGGATCTTAGAAGGGTGAGAAGTATTTGGTATCAGGAAGGGACATGAAACAATGGGGCCTACCGGGCAGATTGTGGCAGAAAGAACTGTTCAGGGGGCCCATGATTCCCTGCCTCCTCGTAGCCATGCATTTGGGTACTCATACCCTGGTATCTGAGGAAGAGATTCTGACAAAAGCGTTAGGATGTCAGTCTCATAATCACATTACGTTACATGTCAAAGGTATGACAACACTCGTCTGATAACAGACATTGCATAAGACAGCACTTTACTATCAGATATGCTCTTGCTATCTTGCTTGCCTTGAAGAAGGAATCTGCCATGTTTCAAAAGGCCTGTGGCGAAAGCAAAGTGGCAGGATTGCAGGCTAGGTTTAGGTACCGAGGTTAGTCTCCATATAATAGCCAAAACAACAACAACAAAAAGCCCTCTAAGTCCCAAAGATGAAAGGAAATTAATTCTGGCCAACAAAATGAGCTTGAGAGTGGATATTTCGTGGTCACTTGCCATTTCCAGTCTAACATGCAAGGAATCGCTTGGTCACACCCCTCCTCCCAATAGGAAAACCTATGAACAAAGTGAATATTGGCAACTCATCTTAGATCCATCAGAGAACTGAGGTCACAAGGCTAATGGCCGTCCCCACCAAAGTGGAGAGAGAAACCAGTTGAAACAGAATCACAGCTCACAGGAGCCTAAGTCCAGGAGCAGAAAGCAGTACTGGAGCTGGTACCAGGAACGGAACCCTTAAAGTGTATTTCACAAACTGCTGGAGACTCGCTGGAGACTCGCCTCGAGTTAAAAACTCTAGGCACGTATGGGGTGCCTGGGTGGCTCGGTCGGTTAAGCGTCTGTCTTTGGCCCAGGTCACGACCTCACAGTTCGACTTTGGCTCAGGTCATGACCTCACGGTTCGTGAGTTCGAGCCTCACATCAGGCTCTGTGCTGACAGCTCGGAGCCTGGAGCCTGCTTCGGACTCTGTGTCTCCCTCTCTCTCTGCACCTCTCCCGCTCACACTCTTTCTCTCTCTCAAAAAATAAATAAACATTAAAAAATTAAAGAAAAAAAGCTCTAGGTGGGCCTAGTCTAATAGGGACCCCTAAACTTTTCTAAGTTTTACTTCTAGGAGCCCTAGCAGGTTCTTAGAGTGACAAGAAAAGTCAGGTAAAAATGTCACTGTACTTCCAGCAGGGGAAAGGAAAAAGTAGTCATCCTCAAGACTGCCCAAAGCCTTCATAAGAAGGCTTGCCTACAGAGAAATTATTACCAGAGCCTAATCGAGTAGAGTTTTATCCAGAGCCTTAACCATGTAGGGGAGAGGAAATGCCAACCCTAGCCCCTCTAGCCTTCCAAGAGGAGGAAGGGAAATACCAGAAATAGGCCCTCTTCACTTCCAGTTTCACTGAAGGACTGAAAAAACTGAGAAGCACTTGCGAAGTCACAGCCCAGGGGCACAGGCTCACGACAGAACTGAGAACGAATCATCAGATCATGGAACACTCCCCCATGTTCCAGACATTACTACCACATCAGCACAGCTCCTATACAGTCACAAAGGAATGCAAGGGAAATAATTGTACATGTCCCATCTTCTTTAAGAAAAACAGAGGTGATAAGGGGCGCCTGGGTGGCTCGGTCCGTTAAGCCTCTGACTCTTGGTTTCGGCTCAGGTCATGATCTCGTGGTTTCATGGTTCGAGCCCTGGGTCAGGCTCTGCACTAGCAGTGTGGGGCCTGCTTGGGATACTCTCCCTCTCCCTCTGTCTCTGCCCTCCTCCTCTTGCACTGTCTCTGTCTCTCTCAAAGTAAATAAATAAATAACTTTAAAAAATAAAACAAAAACTTTAAAAAAAGAAAAGAAAACAGAGAAGATGAAAAGAAGGACACCAGAGAAAATTTTGTTTCTGACAAGTGCAGCTATAGCAAACAGTAAACACTGCTTAACTCCAAGCCAGAAAAATCATAATATCTTTCACCTAGTACATTACATCTAGCTTTCAACAACAACAAAATTGTAAGTCATACTAAAAACAAAAAACAGGGGCGCCTGGGTGGCTCAGTCGGTTAAGCGGCCGACTTCAGCTCAGGTCATGATCTCGCGGTCCGTGAGGGCTGTGAGTTCGAGCCCCGCGTCGGGCTCTGTGCTGACTGCTCAGAGCCTGGAGCCTGTTTCAGATTCTGTGTCTCCCTCTCTCTGACCCTCCCCCGTTCATGCTCTGTCTCTCTCTGTCTCAAAAATAAATAAATGTTAAAATAAAAATTATTTATTTTAAATAAACGTTAAAAAAAATTTTTTTTAAAATAAATAAATAATTTTTATTTTAACATTTATTTATTTTTGAGACAGAGAGAGACAGAGCATGAACGGGGGAGGGTCACAGAGAGAGGGAGACACAGAATGTGAAGCAGGCTCCAGGCTCTGAGCTGTCAGCACAGAGCCCGACGCGGGGCTCGAACCCACAGACGGTGAGATCATGACCTGAGCTGAGGTCAGACGCTTAACTGACTGAGCCACCCAGGCGCCCCCCCAAAAAAATTTAAAAACAAAAAACAAAAACAGAGTTTGAAGAGGGAGAGCAAACATCAGATCCAGAATCAAATATGGCAGACATTTTGGCATTATCGTATCAGGAATTTATATTTTTTTATATTTTTAAATTTTTTGATTTTTGAGACAGATAAAGACAGGGCACGAGCAGGGGAGGGGCAGAGAGAGAGGGAGACACAGAATCCTAAGCGGGATCCAGGCTCCCAGCTGTCAGCACAGAGCCCAACATGGGGCTCAAACTCCCGAACTGTGAGATCATGACCTGAGCCGAAGTCAGATGCTTAAACAACCAAGCCACCCAGATGCCCCATAATATCAGGAATTTAAAATAACTATGATTAATATGCTGTGGGCTATAATGGAAAAAGGGAAATGACATGTAAGAATAAATTGAGGGTAATGTAAGCAGAGAGATGTAATCACTAAGAATCATAAGGCAATGCTAGAAATCAAAAACAATACCAGAGAAATGAAGAAAGCCTTTGAAAGATTCATCAAAAGCCTGGACATGGCTGAATAAAAACATGAATGAATTTGAAAACATGTCAAGAGAAACTTCCAGATGAAATGCAAAGAGAAAAAAGAATGAAAAAGATGGAAGAGAAAAGCCCAACACTGCGGGCAATGACAAAAGGTATAATATTCATGTAAAGGGAACACTAGGAGGAGAAGGAGAGAAAGAAACAGAATATATGAAATAAAACTGAGAATTTTCCAGAATTAGCAACAGTCACGAAACCACAGATATGAAAAGCTCAGAGAACGCCAAGCAGTATGATTAACAAAAACTACATCTAGACATATCATATTCAAACTGTAGAAAACCAACCAAAAGAGAAATTCTGGGGGGAAAAAAGCCAGAGAAAAAGACACCTTACCTACAGAGACACAAGGATAAAGACTGCATTGGCCTTCTCTTCACAAGCCAGGCAAGCAAGAACAGAGTTGAATTAAAGCTTGAAAGAGTTGAAAAAGATAAACAAAACTCAACCTAGAATTCTATATTGAGAAAGAATCTCCTCAAGTGAAAGAGAATAAAAGATAGTCACAGACAAACACAAACTGAGGAAATCTGTCACCAGTAGACCTCCTTTGCAAAAAAATGTTTTAAAAAGTTCTTCAAAGAGAAGAAACATGATATAGCTCAGAAACTCCGACCTGTACAGAGACAAGAAGAATGTCAGAGAAGGAATAAATAAAGGCAAAATCATATTTTAATTTGATCTAATAGATAAGAGCTCAAATTAGTAACAGAAACAATCTATTTAGCAATTATGATTGATTTAGCGATCAGAAGCAGGCATCAAGCTCCATGCTGTCAGCACAGAGCCCGACGTAGGGCTCATACTCACAAGCCAGGAGATCATGACCTGAGCCGAAGTTGGACGTTTAACCGACTAAGCCACCAGGCACCCTTAGCAATAATTAATTTAGAAGTCAGTGGTCTAGGGATGCCAGGGTTTAACCGTTTAACCGACTAAGCCACCAGGCACCCTTAGCAATAATTAATTTAGAAGTCAGTGGTCTAGGGACGCCAGGGTGGCTCAGTCGGTTAAGCGTCCAACTTCGGCTCAGGTCATGATCTCACGGCTTTTGAGTTCGAGCCTGCGTCGGGCTCTGTGCTGACAGCTTAGAGCCTGGAGCCTGCTTTGCATTCTCTGTCTCCCTTTCTCTCTGCCCCTTCCCCACTCGCCCTGTCTCTCTCAAAAATAAATAAACATTAAAAAAAGAAAAGTCAGTGGTCTAAATATACTACTTAAAAGACAAATTCTTGGAGGAGATTAAAAAAAAAAAAACAAGACCGTATTACATAGTGTCCACAAGAAATCCACCTTCAATATAAAGATACTGACAGATTAAAGAAAGTAAAGAGATGGAACAAGATACACCTTTCTAGGAAAAACAAACGAAAGCTACAGTAACTATTTTTATTTCAGATGAAGCAGAATTCAGATCAAGGAAAATTACCAGGGATAAAGAGAGGTACATCACCATAAAGGAATCAGTTCTCCAAAATAAATTACTACCTTTAATGTGTATGCACCAAAAAACACAGTGTCAAGGGGCGCCTGGGTGGCGCAGTCGGTTGAGCGTCCGACTTCAGCCAGGTCACGATCTCGCGGTCCGTGAGTTCGAGCCCCGCGTCAGGCTCTGGGCTGATGGCTCGGAGCCTGGAGCCTGTTTCCCATTCTGTGTCTCCCTCTCTCTCTGCCCCTCCCCCGTTCATGCTCTGTCTCTCTCTGTCCCAAAAATAAATTTAAAAAAAAAAAAAAAAAAAAAAAAAACACAGTGTCAAAATACATGAGAAAAAAAAAACACTGATGAGACAAATCCACGAATATAGGTAAGAGACTTCAACACACATATCTCAGTAAGTGACAAATGCAGCAGCCAGAAAATTCTTAGTAGTATAGTTAAACTGAAGAGCACCATCAGTGAAGGTCTAAACAGCAGAAAACACACTTTTTTCCAAGCTCACATGGAACAAACATCAAGAAAGACCATACTCTGCAGCATAAAACACCACCAAATGTAAAGAACAGAAATGATACAAGTATGCTGTAGGACCACAAAAGAAACTGGAAATCAGTAACAGAAAAATAGCACAAACCTTCAAGTACATGGAGATTAAACAACATTCTTCTAAATAAAAGATGGCTCAGAGGACTCCCAAGAGAAAAATTTTTTTAATGTGAACTACATGAAATGAAAATACATATATCAAAACCTGGGGGCACCTGGGTGGCTCAGTCGGTTAAGCATCGACTTTGGCTCAGGTTATGATCTCACAGCTCGTGAGTTCGAGTCCTGCGTCGGGCTCTGTGCTGACAGCTCAGAGCCTGGAGCCTGCTTCCAATTCTGTGTCTTCCTCTCTTTGTGCCCCTGCTCCTCTCTGCCCCTCCCACGCTCTGTCTCTCTTTCTCTCAAAAATAAGTAAACATTAAAAAAAAAAAAAAAAAACCTGTGGAATGCAGCAAAAGCAGTGTTTGGAAGGACATTTGTAGCACTGAATGCATATATGAGAAGTAAGAAAGATCTAATCTAATAGCCTAAACTTCCACCTTGGAAAAGCAGAAAAAGAACACCACATTAAAATCCTAAGTACAAGTAAAGAAATAATAAATATTAGAGCAGAACTCAATGACAATAAAAGTATCAGTAGAGAAAAAACAAAAGCAAAAGCCGATTCTTTGAAAATGTCAATAAAATTGATGAACTTCTAGCCAGGTTAAATAAGAAAAGAAAGGCACAAAAAGTATCCAAAATTAAAGAAGAGACCATTGCTAGTGATTTTGGAGACACTAAAAGGAAAATAAAGAAATGTTAAGAACAATTTTATGCTCACAATTTGATAAATTGGGTGAAAGAGACCAAATCCAGACAAAATCTACCAAACAGTCACAAGGAAAAACAGATCCTCTGACTAGAACCATCTCTATTAAAGAAATTCCATCAATAATTAATAACCTTCTAGAAGAGAAAACAACCATCCCAGAGGGGCTCATTTTCTTTAGGAGGAAATGATACCCATTTTCTACAAATCAGCAAATAAAAAGATGCTTAGCACAATATCGAATTTGGAAATTGGGAATTAAAACAAAGAGATACCACAACACACCTATTAATTAGAACGGTTAAATCTAAAACCCAGAAAAACCCAAATGCTGGAAAGGATGAAGAGCAACAGCGACTCTCATTAGGGGCTGGTGGGAACGCAAAAGCGGCAGAGCCGCATGGAAAGGCAGTTTAACAATCTTACAAAAGTCAACATACTTTTGTCATACAATGGAGCAAATGCACTCCTTAGTGTGTAACCACGAGTTGAAAAATTATGTTCATACAGAAACCCGCACACAAATGTTTACTGCAGCATTATTCATAAATGACAAAAGATGAAAGCAGTCAGGATGTCCTTCAGCAGGTGAATGGATAAACAAATTGTGGTACATCCAGACAGTAGAAGATTGTTCAGCGATATAAATCAGTGAACTTTCAAGCTATGAAAAGACATGGAGGAAGGCTAAATGCATGCTGCTAAGTGAAAGTAGCCTATGTGAAAAGGTTACATACTATATTATTTCAAATGCATGGCATTCTGGTAAAGGTGAACCTATGGAGACATTAGAAAAGATGAGGGATTCAGGGGGATGGAGGGAGGGCGAATAAGTGGAGCACAGGGGATTTATAGTGCAGGGGAACCACTCTGTGTAATACTATACGGAATACTACAATGATGGCTACATAAGTCAATACCCATAGCATGTACAACACAGGGGCGCCTGCGTGGCTCAGTCAGTTAAGTGTCCAATTTTGGCTCAGGTCGTGATCTCACAGTTCTTGAGTTCCAGCCCTGCACCGGGTTCTCTGCTTTGGATCCTCTGTCCCTTCCCTTCTTGCACTCTCTCTCACGTGCATGTGTGTGTGTGTGTGTGTGTGCGCGCGCGTGCGTGCACATGTGGATGCACTCTCCCGCAAAAATAAACATTAAACAAAAAAGCATATACAACATCAACACACAAAGAGCGAACCCTAATGTATGCTCTCCACTTTAGCTACTAATAATGTAGCAATATTGGCTTATTAACTGTAACAAACACACCAGGCTAATGCAAGACAAGATGTAAATAACAGGAGACACTGTGTAAGGGGCTGAGCCGGTATATGGGAACTCTGTACTTCTGTCCAATTTTTCTGTAAACCTGAAATAGCATGAAAAATAGAAAGCTTCTGAATAAACAAACATCCTCTCAGAGTTATATACTCAGAATACTTTCTGTTTTCCTGGATAATCTGTTGCAGTTCACCAATTATTTTTATTGATTTTCTCACTACCAAACCTTACTTTCACTTTCAGGGGGAAAAAAACCCAACTCTTTTACTACAGTTAAATTTATTCAAATTTCTTCTATCATTAATAAGTAAAATATAACAAAGCCTACCACCCCATGAACTCTGCAACTTGAAACTTCCTCTAAATAACTCTGTTTCAGTTTTAGTGCCTGTAAGCATAAACACATACACATACTCAAAATATCATAAAGGCATTAAGAGAGAGAGAGAGTCAACTTGTAAAAAAAAAAATGTGAGCACTGAAAATAAAGCTCTACAGTACTCTACTGCTGGAAACAGTCCAAGTGGTACTTACGGGTGATATTTATTGTATTAATTAGATTGATGACAAAAATGTTTACAACATCCAAACGACTGAACAGCATATTCAACGCAAAGAAGCAAAGGTAGGAAACAATACAGATGAGTGCAAAAGTGATCAATTAGAAGACAGAAGACCTAAGTAATGAAAGCTAGTACTTTGAAAGGGTTTACCTAACCATCTTTATAAGTATTACAATCATCAGTGAAAGAAGCAGTTATATGTGATATTAGGTAAATAAAACCAGGCAAAATTAAGGTGCAGAACAGTTATAGCAATTATAAAATACCACAATAAGTATTACCAAGATCTCAAGATAAATAAATGATGGACAAAGAAGTTCTACCTAGAGAATTTCAGATTTAAAAGAACTCAGGAATTACAGAATGAGAAAATTCCCATCCTGCCGCCTCTAACAGATTCATGGATAAAGATGATGACTGATAACATTACCATCAAGGAAAAAACAGACATCAGCTATCTCCTAATGGAAGCGCACAATTTTACCTCTGGAGTGTGCCTGACAATAAACAAACACCTAAACTTTAATGCAAACAAGATTCTACCTCTAATATTGAGAATTGCTGCTGCTGAATGTTTGGTAATTGCATTCATTCCTCTGTTCTCCATACTATTGTTATCTGTTTGAGAATTCCTATAATAAAATGCTTCTATAAATATAAACATGATGTAAGTATCATGTCTTTAATATAAAAAGTGATATACAGGGAGATCCCATTTTATGGTCATTCTCGGATACTGTGTTTTGTTTTTTTTTTTTTTACAAAATGAAGGTGTGTGCCAACCCTGTGGAAAGCAAGACTATCGGTGCCATTTTTTCAACAGAATTTCCTCACTTCTTATTTCTGTGTCACATTTTGGTAATTCTCGCAATATTTCATAATTTTTCATTATTTTTATATGTGTTAAGGTAGTGTGATCAATGATCTTTGAGGGACTACTGTAATTATTTTGAGGCGCCAAGAATCACAGCCATATAAGATGACAAACTTAATAATTGCTGTGTGTGTGTTCTGACTGTGCCATCAACCAGCCGTTCCCCCCATCTCTCATCTCATCCAGCCGGCCTATTCTGAGATACAGTAGTATTAAAATTAGGCCAATTAGTAACCCCACAATGGCTTCTAAGTGTTTAAGCGAAGGGAATTTCCAAGTCTTCCACTTTAAATCGAAAGCTAGAAATTGTTAAGCTTAGTGAAGAAGGCACGTCAAAAGCCAAGAAAGGCCAAAAGCTAAGGCTCTTGCACCAGTCAAATTTTACATGTAAAGGAGAAGTCCTTGAAGAAAATTATAAGTACTACTACAATGAACACACAATAGTAAAACATGGAAAGTTTCAGTGATCTGGATAAAAGACCAAACCTGTCACATTGTACATACCCTTATGCCAAAGCCTAATCCAGAGCAAGGTCCTAACTCTATCCACCTCTCTGAAGGCTGAGAGAGGTGAGGAAGCTGCACAAGAAAAAATCTGAAGCTATCAGAAGTTGGTTCAAGAGATTTAAGTCAAGAAGCTATCTCCACAACATCAAAGTGCAAGGAAAAGCGGCAAGTGCTAATGTAGAAGCTAGAGTAAGTTATTCTCAAGATCTAGCTAAGATAATTCACCAAGGTGACTACACTAAACATAGATTTTCAGTGCAGATCAAACAGTCCTTTCTTGGAAGAAGACGCCATCCAGGACTTTCACAGCTACAGCAACAAACTCAAGGCCTGGCTTCAAAGCCTCAAAAGACAGGCCAACTCTCTTTTTAGGGACTAGGGCAGCTGGTGACGTTAAGTTAAAACCAAAGCCCATTTTTCCCTTCCAAGAATCCTAGGACCCTTAAAGATTATGCTAAAAATACTCTGTGCTCTTTAAACAGAAAAACAATGCCTGGATGACAGCACACCTGTTTACAACATGACATATGCAACATTTTAAGCTCAATGTTGAGATCTACTGCTCTTAAAAAAAAAAAAAAAAGATTCCCTTCAAGATATTACTGCTCATTGACAATGCAACTGGTCACTCGAGAACGCCAATGGAGATGTATAATGGGATTAATGTTGTTTTCATGCCTGCTAACACAAGATCCATTCTGCAGCCCATGGATCAAGGAGTTATTTTCAAACTTCAAGTCTTATGACTTAAGAAATACATTTCCTAAGACTATAGCTGCTATAGCTAGTGATCCCCCTGATGGATCTGGGCAAAGTCAACTGAAAACCTTCTGGATGGGACAGCTGGGTTGCCGGAGTCCAGCTCCAGCAGATCCAAGGATTCCTGAAGGATGAACGGCGTCGGTGAAAATAAAATAAAATTAAAATAAAAAACTGGAAAATAAAAAACTAAAACTAAAACTAAAATAAAAATGGACACAGACAACAGCAGTGTGTTGAACTGGCCGATTTATTGCAGCAAACGTGGCATTATATATGCTAGTGATTTCCTTGTAGCATACGTCATCTATGTTTTTCTAACATTATCTAATTTTGAAAATGCTCCTATGTATAAACAACCTTTAAGAAATAACATGGTGATTTTCCCCTAACTTTCCTGCATACCCTTTGACTATAGATTAATTTCTTACATTATTCCATTATGCACCTGCGTTTATCTATAATCTACAAAGCATGTGCTTTGCCGTTCTCGTGAAAGGCCCTCCGTTTCTCAACACCTCAAGTGGAACAGTTACAGGGACGTGACCTCCTGACCACATGGGGCCAGAAGAACAGTGTGTTCGCCTCGGTCCGAGGTGCCAGGAAGGGGCCGAAAAGGCCTTAGAAACCCATGCCTCACACGTTCTCAGACCATGCACCTAGGAACCAATGAACCATTCTGTAGCTTAACCGACTAGGTTCAGTCATCATCTGGAATGCCTCCTGGGGGCCAGGTGGGCCTAGGGGTTGAAGTCACCCGTGCCCAGAGATACACCCCTTAGTTGCCGGAGTGGGGCTTTCAAATCCATATGACTCTCCTTTACAGGCCCTCTTTGCTGGCAAAGGCATGAGGCTATCCTTCCTGTAAGGAGAGGAGTCTCCATGGGGGATGGCAAGGGCTAAACGTAAGGCCACACAATTTCTGGCGGAACCTGATTTTCTTCCCTAATGGTTCTTTTCCCAGGGGGCCTGCCGAGGGCCATTCCCCGACAGACAATACCCCAGGTAGTTTTAAGGCCGAATTACCTAAAAGCGGGAGTACAAGAAGCTTCGCTGTCGGCGGGCCGCCCTGCAGTCACCAATCCGTCCACAGCCCGGGGCCTTCCACTCAGGCTGGGTAGCTCGGCTTCTATCACTGGATGGCTCAGTGGGTTAAGCAACTGACTTCGGCTCAGGTCATGATCTTGTGGTTTGTGAGTTCAAGTCCCGTGTCAGGCTTTGTGCTGATGGCTTGGAACCTGGAACCTGCTTTGAATTCTGTGTCTCCCGCTCTCTCTGCCCCTCCCCCACTCGTGCTCTGTCTTTCTTTCAAAAAATAAACATTTAAAAAATTTAAAAAAAAGAAAACCTTCTGGAAAGGATTCATCATTCTAGATATCATTAGGAACATTTATGATTCATGAAAAAAGGTAAAAATGACCACATTAACTGGAGTTTGGAAAAAGTTACTCCAATCCTAATGGATGACTATGAGAATTTCAAGACTTCAGTGGAGGAAGCAATTGCAGATGTGGTGAAAATAGAATGGGACTAGGAAAAAGTGGAACCTGAAGATATGACTGAAACGTTCCAATCTCATGGTAAAACATTAATGGATGAGGAGTTGCTTTCTGTGGGTGAGCAATGTGGTTTCATGAGATGAAATCTATTCCTGAAGATACTATCAAACAGCATCACATGCTACAGAGAAACTGTGTGTGAAAGGAAGAGTCCACACATGTGACGAACTTCACTGTCGTCTTATGTTAAGATATTGCCACAGTCACCCTAACCTTTAAAACCACAACCCTGATCAGTCAGCAGTCATCAACACTGAGGCAAGACCCTCGAGCAACAAAAAGATTATGACTGCTGAAAGCTCAGATGATGGTTAGCCATCATTAGCAATAACGTACTTCTTAATGAAGATACGTACTTTTTAAAGACAAAATGTATTACACATTTAACAGACTACAACAAAGTGTGACATAACTTTGATATGCACTGGGAAACCAAAGAATTCACTGGACTCTCTCCGTTGCAGTGTCTGCTTTACTGGAGTAGTCTGGAGCCAAGCCACAATATCTCCAAGGTATGCCTCTGTACTTCATCTTACCATGTATATCTCAGCTCACTGTCTTACCATATAAAGCAACCAGTCAATTAATTGATACAAAAGGTATTTATTGAGCATCAACAAGCTCTAATTTTCTCCAGACATTGTTAAAAAACAATTCCCTTCTCATTTTCCTCACTTCTAATAGAACTGGTATCCTTTGAAAAGTTTTTTTTCCCCTACGGGACACTATCCTTGATGACTACATAAAACACACTCACCTTTGAATATTTAGTACAACTTCTTAAGTCCTAGCTACTTGCAGTATAATTTCAATATGGCGATTACCACCTTCTTACTTTACATATTTTCAAATGTACTTAAAGTATCCTTCATTCAAATTACATAAAAGTAACACATATTTTATACGCACGCATCATGAATAAAATCCAGTTTAATACATATACACCTGAAACGGCATTTAGAAATTTTACTTAGTTAATCTATCCCACATAAGCAGAACCACGAGTTTGAAGTTTTCGTTAAGCTATTTTTTTTAAGCTATTTTTAAATTAAGGTGTGCACACTGTTTTCTTTTTTCTTCTCTTTTCTTTCTTTCTTTTTTTTTTTTTTAGACATAATGCATTTGCACGATAGACTACAGTATAGTGTGAATGCACAGGGAACCGAAAAATTCATGTGACTTGTTTTACTGCAATACTTATTATGGTAGTGTGGAATTAAACCTGCAATGTCTTTGAGATATGCCTACAAAATGCAGCATTTTAATCAAGATATTGTGAAATTAAATAAAAGAAAACTCATTTCAAATGGGGTCGGGAGGCTAGAACGGGGAGCTCTCATGTCCTACCACTTGTCTTCAACTGCAGACAGGTAGACATGCATTCCCAACAGGAAGAGCTCAGACTCCACTACAAGAGCAGGAGGAAAAACGACTATCTCATTGCCCAGTAACATCCCAGCCAACGAGAGACGGTCACAACTCTGCCAATGAAAAGCCACTTTAAACTCCCAGTTTATTCCAATGGACTTTCTAAGAGCTCCGTCCAACTCCTCTTTCCATCTACCAGAGTATTCCTCGACTTTGTTCTTGGACTTGCCTGGGGTTGTGCCATAGCTTGCCAGTCCCAAACTGAAATTCTTTTCTATTTCCAAATAAACCCATTTTCCTGGTGAAATAACTACATGCTTTATTTTGAAGGTTAATAATATATATGATTAAATAGGCCCACAGAAAAACAGAAATATTCAATCAACAAAATAAGAAACTGAAACAGCAGTCCAACCCAAGGCAACATCAAAATATTTCAGGGCCATCCAGGCTTTGGGGCTTACTGCACAAAATGGTAAAGGAAAAGGTAATTATCTCATGAAAATTCTTTTAAACTATACAAAAAGATTTGCAGTTATTCAACCATTTTATTTTATTTTATTTTTCAACTTTTTTTTTTTTTTTTTTTTTTTTTTAATTTTTGGGACAGAGAGAGACAGAGCATGAACGGGGGAGGGGCAGAGAGAGAGAGGGAGACACAGAATCGGAAACAGGCTCCAGGCTCTGAGCCATCAGCCCAGAGCCTGACGCGGGGCTCGAACTCACAGACCGCGAGATCGTGACCTGGCTGAAGTCGGAGGCTTAACCGACTGCGCCACCCAGGCGCCCCTATTCAACCATTTTAATAGGCTACCTCTTGTTGATACAAAGACCAGATGAGAATCCCTCAATAAAACAACACCGAAACCAAGCTTGCTTGCACGAACACCCTAAATCAATTCATAGTGTTTCCAATATAGCAGAGAATCAACATTAGAAAACACTGCCAAATGGAAATCACTATGTTGACAAAAAAGGGGGGAAAGGGACAGGACTATGTACGAGGATAAAGAAAAAGCCTTTTGTCCCCCAAAATATATAAAGAAATAACACTTGTTGATGATAATAAGTTTTGGCAAACCTGCATTAGACAAGAATTTCTGTGCTCCCCTCAGCAGCACATATACTAAAATTGGAATGATGCAGAGATTAGCATGGCCCCTATGCAAGGATGACAGGCAAATTTGCAAAGTGTTCCATATTTTTAAAAATATGTAAGAATTGTCATTTTCTAAAATCTACAGTGAATATAATAAACGTGAACCACTGCAATAGGGTTGATAAGACAAAGATAAGTGGTATTAAATCCTCTGTCTATGAGTGAATGAAAAAAAAATACCCAGTACACAACCATCACACAAGAATAAGAATACCAAAGTAAATAAGACAAAAGAATAATGAAAAGAAATTGTGGTAACAATATGATCTCTTAATTAAAAAGTTCCAAGTAATTGGTACAGAAATTATTTTTTTTTTGATTTTTAAAAAATTAATTAATTTTTTTTGTTCTTAAGAGAAAGAGAGAGTATGCAAGTGGGGGAGAGGGGCAGAGGAGAGTCCGAAAGAATTCCAAGCCAAGTCCAGGCTCAGCATGGAGCCTGATCCCAGGATCCTGGGATCATGACCTGAGCTGAAATTAAGGGTGGGACACTCAATCAACTGAACCACCCAGGCGCCCCGGTACAGAAATTATTAAGATACATAAGCAACTTCGGAAAGGTGATATATAAAAGATCAATATAGTCAATTATGGAATCTGGCCAACAAAATCACTAACAAATTACAATATGTAATGGAAAGTATATCACTGAAAACAACAATAATAGCCAAGATACACCTAAAACAAAAACAAAAAGACACCTACAAGTTCTTTAGGAGACAACTATAAAAACTTACTGATCGACTTCCGAAAAATAGTACTCAAAAAAGCAGTTTACAATGTTTATTTATACAAAAGAGAACACTGCAAAGCTGTCAATTCTCTTTACTGTATTTACAGATTTATGGCTTTACCTACAGCTACAAAAATGACACCAATTCAGGTTGCTTTTTCCCATAATCAAAACCAACCCTGGAAAAACTGACAAAGAAACAAACAAACAAAACGAATATGAACAAGAGCAAAACAACAAAAATGATGAGCCCCTGGGGAATACTAACTCTGTCTTGACCTAGAATATCTATGTGGGCAGGCAGAGGCCTGCTTGTGACTGAGGACAGTAGGTAGCCTGCAAGAGAGGCAGATGACAGAACTGACTGGAGGGAAGGTTTTAAGTCCAGCCCTTGATCCTTTCAGTATTCCCTAGGACAATGAATTTCTACACCTTCAATAAAGGAACCTAAGGCAGCTCTTTAGAGCCTAAGTGCCAGGACCAAGGGGAAATACCAGGACTGCACCAAAGCAGGGGTTTATATTGGAAGCATGAGTCCACAGGCTGTGCTAATAACCACTTGAAAATATGCCAGTGAATGTGAACTGGCCTTTATTAACATCTTACGAGAACAAAACGCATAAAATAAAACAGACTACTAGCGAGTATCACAATAATTGCACATAAGGATGGAAACTGGTTCCAGAAACCATGATCAGTAAGAATGATATCAGCCAAAGAAACCCCGGGAAGAGTGATCAGGCTAAGGGGCAACCCACTTTTCCATGGGATTCCTAAGGGCCTTGATAGGGGGTGTGATGAGGTATCAAGTGAGCAAAGGAAAGAACTCCAGAGTTGCTAACTCCAGGTTCCTTGAAAGAAATCGAATGGGCTCCTCCACCCAGAAAAGAGAACACAGCAGGATTCTCGTTCTATGGCAGCCACTTCTGGGAAGCCTCAGGCAGGAGTGACCTGGTGAGAAGGAATTCATGAAAGGAGGCTCACAAAGTCAAAGCCTGTGGTATAAGGAGTTGGCCTTAGGCCAGCTAATTAGAGGTAACCAAAGAACTATTAGAAATGAAGCCAAACATTGAGAGACTAATGAGAGGTGCATGCACGACATAGGAGAGAACAAAATAGTCCCTGTCCTGTCCTGTTTGGAGGGCCCCAAGTAGAGTTGCTAAGCTCAGAACCCCAAAAACACCCTACTTGAGGCTGGGAGGGAAATGATACGAAAATACAAAATGTTAAAAATACAAATGATACAAAAATACAAAAAAAAAAGAAAGACACAAAAATACAAAAAAAACCAAAAATGTTAAAATAGAATACAAGTATCATAGTAATTATGCACAGGCCAGAATTGTATCCCAGAAGCTTTCAGAAATGGCAGTGATGTCAGTCAGGAGAAGACACAGGCAGAGCTATGAGGCTAGGAAGCAACTGACTTTCTCTGTGGGGTTCTCAATACCATGGTGGGGGTGAGAGGCTTCAGTTACAAACGGGAGCAACTCTGGGACTGAGAAGAACTCGGTGCAACATCTCTAACCTCCAACACGGGACCACAGAGGACTCTGTCCTCCCGCAGCCGTCTCTGGAAGGCCTCTGGCAGCAGTAGCCAGGAGAGGTGAGTAGCCTGCACTTCATATCCCGAGTCACAGGCAGTGATGGCATCGACCTAAAGGCACAAGAGGGACATCGACCAGCACCCAAAAGGACTCAAGGAAAGACACCGAGAGAGGATTGAGGCAGTTCCCACACGGAACACGGGCTCCCCCAAAGGCAACAACACCTGGCCATTGTCAGCTCGGGGGAGCCCCAGCCATGGCTGCTAAGCTCAGACCCCCAAACATTTCCTACTGCTGGGTGCTTAGAGGGAAACGAGACCCTTGGTCTGAGGCCCTCGGACACAGCACAGCAGAGGGAGAGTTCACAGGAGCCGCTAAGAGTGCGCGAAAGCCCGCGTGCCAGTCCTGCGGGAGGGACTCCAGCCCCCCTGGAACGCGGCCCCCCTGCCCATCCCCCCACGCCAACCCCAGAGCCCGCCCCCTCCGCTGTCGATCTGGGGGCCAGGCCCACATGACCGGAAGTGGCCCTTCCAACTTCCTCCCGGCGCTGGGCAGTGAGGCCTGGTCGGACAGCCGCTGCCTCGGCTGAACACGAGGGGGGGGGGGGGTCCCACGTCCCGTCAGGGGTCAAGGTGAGAGCAGCCCTGGCTCGACCACCGCGGGGACGTTTCCCCGACACCCCCAGCCCCGTCACCCCTGAAAAGAGGGGCCCACGCAGGCCCTGGCCCGTTCCGCCCCTGCTCCGGGGGCTCGGAGACCCCCGTCATGGCCGTTCATCCCAAGTGCCTTGGCTTCCCCCGCCGGGTGTCAGGGATTGCAGGCCTCGGCCCCAGGCTGCTGGACGCTGGCGTGGCTCAGCACAGGGAGCCATCCCTCCCAGGCCCTGTGGAGGGAAGGAGGGGACCCTCGTGAGGACTGGGGGGACTCCGTACTCCGCGACCGGGGCGACGCAGCGTCCCCGCTCCTGACCTTGGCCGGCGGGGGTGGGGCGGGGGTGGGGGGGGGGGGGGGTAGGGTCCGGGCCCGGGCCCCGGGGACCAGAGGGAACGTGGCCTGTCCGCTCGTGTCAACCCTGCAAATGCCAGGAAAGGAAGGCCAGGCTGAGACAGCCCGCCACGTCTAAGAAATACCAGGTCTGAGGCCAGGGGGGAGCTGTGTCCCGAAGCTGCAGCCAGCAGTCAGTGGGAGGGAGGGTCCCAGGTCCTACATGGAGCCCAAGTGGGGATTCTGCGTCATTCCCAGCACCCAAGGAACCCGGGACAGAGAAGGCCTGCCACAAGTGTTCATTCAGCACCAGGTGCCCCCTGACTCCATGGGGGGCCGAGGCGCTCCCTCCTTTCGGCCCCGTGGGTCCCTTGGAAGGTGGCGGGGTCGCCTTCAGAGCAGGAGACGGGGGTGGGGGCCTGGGTCGGGCCCACAAGTACCGTGCCGAGCCTGAATGTGAGCGGGGAGGGCCCCCAAACCCGGGACCCAGGGCTCTCCCGCGTCAGTTCGGAACCCCGCTGTCACCCGAGTGGCCCCCAGGCAGGGCTGTCTGGCTGGGGCCAAGGCTCCCCCCACGTGCCTCCACAGGGTGCTCGGCGGGGGGGGGGGGGGGTGGGCGAGGGGGCAGGCTGACCGGGACGTCGGGAGCCCTGGGGGGTCGCACAGCGGTGCCCTCGAGGACCCTGCAGGGGCGGCCTTGGCCGAAGCCCAGGGCAACTCCTGCCCCCCGCCCCCGCTCTTACAGGTGTCCTCGCTGCCTGCCAGCCGGGCCCAGCGTCGTCATGCCGCGCCGCCAGAAGAACAAGCTGCGCGCCCGCCAGAAACGCCACGAGGGCCAGGGTGAGGGGCAGGGTGTGGAGGGTGCTCAGGCCGCCGCCGCAGCAGCGGCAGCGGCGGCGGCGGCGGCGGCGGCGGAGCCCCTTGGGGAGGCTTCCCCGGGGTCCCCCCGGGCGGGTGCAGCCCAGCAGCCTCAGGGTGCCCGGGCCCCCGGGGCCCCCGGGGCCCCCGGCGCAGGCGCTGCAAGCCCGCCACGTGAGCAGGGCGCCGAGGGCCCGGCCGCGCCCCCCGGCCCGGGCGCCCGCAAAGACCCCCTCAGCCGCAAGGCCGACATGCTGGTGCGGTTCCTGCTGGAGAAGCACGCCAGCAAGGAGCCCATCACGCGGGCCGCGCTGCTGAAGATCGTCAGCAGGAAGTACGAGGCGCACTGGGCCGAGATCCTCAGGCGCACCTCGGAGCGCCTGCAGCTGCTCTTCGGCCTCCAGCTCCGGGAGGGCGACGCCGGCGGCCGGGCCTACGTGCTGGTCAGCAAGCCGGGCCTGGAGGGCGACGGCGGCGACAAGGGGCTGCCCAAGAGCGGCCTGGTCATGGCGCTGCTGGGCGTGATCTTCATGAAGGGCAACCGCGCCGGCGAGGAGGAGGTGTGGGAGTTCCTCAACGTGCTGGGCGTGTACGCGGGCCGCAGGCACCCGATCTTCGGGGAGCCCAGGAAGCTCATCACCCAAGACCTGGTGCGCCAGAAGTACCTGGAGTACCGCCACGTGCCGGGCAGCAAGCCTCAGCGCTACGAGTTCCTGTGGGGCCCGAGAGCCCGCGCCCACACCAGCAAGATGGAGGTGCTGCAGGTGCTGGCCAAGATCAACGACACGGTGCCCAGCTGCTTCCCCCAGCTGTACCAGGAGGCCCTGCTGGAAGAGGCGGCGCGCGATAGCTCCGCAGGCGCAGCCAGGGTGGCCTCCGCTGGCGAGGCTGCGGGCCCTTCGGGAGCCGGGGAGCCGTCCCGGGCCCGGGTGGGCCGCTGCCGCCGAATCTAGCGAGGCGGGTGGGGCGGCTGCTCCTCCTGCTCGGGGCGGAAGGGGGCCCTTGACCTTCCAGGTAGTGCAGAGTCCGGGGGCTGGAGGGAAGTAAGTAGATCTCCTTCATATTTGTTCTAAACTCTTAACTAATATCAACACACATATCATTCGTATTTATTTAGGTGTTTACAAGTTTTTTCCTAGTATCCCTTATTTAGCGCTAGAATATAAAGAATGGCATGGCTCTTACCTCCGTGGCTGTTCCTCAAGGGAGAGTTACAGTGTTGCTGTGTGCAAAACAAAGCCACAGACCATCCATATTGCATTTATGGTCCAGAAGTAGGTAACATGGCATGCAGTAGGGATTTTCATGGCCGTGTGAGAAGAGGAAAACGGAAAAGAGTGGGGAATAGCCAACGGAGGAACACTAGTTAAATAAAAAGAAAAGGTGTTTAATTCATGGTTTGTCTTTTCCATTCATTCTCTTAGTAAAAAGAAAAGATGTATTCTCAAGAATGTTTGTTTTGTCTCTGTGCACTGTATATTCCCTGCTACCTGGTGGATGAAAAGTAAACTCAGATGGGGCCCTTGGGTGGCTCCGTTGGTTGGGCGACCCACCCTTGGTTTCTGCTCGGTCACGATCTCCAGTGTGGTGGGATCAAGCCCCGGGTCGGGCTCTCTGTTGACAGTGTGGAACCTGCTTGGGAGTCTCTCCCTCCCACACTCTCCCTGCCCCTCCCCCCACTCTTGCTCCTTCTCTCTGGACATAAGCATTCAGGGAAAACCAAACTCAGGTGGGGGGGGGGTGGGAGGTTGGGGGTTCATACCAATCCTAACTGCCATTCGTTCAGGCCGGGTATTTTTCTACTGAGCATGTGAAATGCTTCCTATGGTACATAACTTCCAACATTCCTATAGCAAACTTCCTTTACAGACAAAGCACCTGTAAATGCCTCAAGTTCACGGGAGTGGTGAGTGACCTCCCTTGGACTGGATCCCTGCTCTGGACTGGTTTAGACCCATCTCGAGACCCATGCTCTTCCTTTCCTCCCAGCTTTTCATTCTTTCTCTTCTCATCACTCCACACTCTATCTCATGGGATAAACAAAACCCTGACCCAAAGCAGCGTTTTGGAATACACAGCCACAGTAATAATAATGCTACATAAGTGTGTAGCGTGACCAAAGATAAGAAAAAACTGACATCCAGTGTCAACAGGATCACCTGTACATGCAACATCAGACAACCCGAAAAGATCAGGGGCTCTCAAAATCCTGACGGGCCCTGCCTTGTCCCTATAAGAAGTAAATCTGTTAGAAGGAGAGCCCCGGAAGATGCTGTCTAGCTGGCAAAGAGAAGGAAGAGATCACAGTGATTCTTCTCTGGCAGCAGACCATCTGGGCAGCCCCCTACCCCCAGCCTCCCAGTCCTCCCCCCCACCCCTGCCTAATGTCACATCTTCCTAGGGACAGCACCCAAGTCCCTGCAAGGCCCGCAGTCAGAAACCTGCTCGAGGGTTGGCAGGGATGTGGATTTCCCAGCAGCCTCTAACTGAGGAGAGGACAAAATGAGGACCCTAGACACCCACACCCCAGAACATGGGATTACCGAGGTGAGCTGCCCTCACACCTAGAGGGCCTCAAGTAGAGCTGTACCTGAGCATCCCCTCCTCCTTCAAGGTTCTCAGAGATAGAGAAGCCTCAGTTTAAGGGCTGTGTCCTCAGGGCAGTGGAGGGAAGAGTCCTAGCCTGACAGGTAGCAAGGTGGGGACCCCGAATGAGGAAGGAGGAACTGCCCGTCCTGCAACGCCAGGGGCTCCACAACACATACCCTGCTTTCCGCCTCGTGTGGCTGTGGCCGGTGCTCTCCGGCTGAGGCTCCCCCTCATTTCTTCTGGTGGGGAACAGAGGAGGGGGGTTCATGGGGAGGCGAGGTCTCTGGTGCTGGGGCAGCAGCTCCGATTCTGTCCAAGCAGCAGATCCTATCCAACAGGCCTTACTGGCATTTAAGGTGAGGATACTGAGGGCTGATGAGTGGACCCCTATGACAGAGGGGACCACACAGAGCCTCCGGCAGGGGGAAGCCAGGGAGTAGCAGCCGGCCTTCCCCGTCTAGTGTCTCAGGAAGATGACAGCCTTGCCGGAAGGCTGGCCGACTCAGTAGAGGAAGGAGTCCCATATATTCCCCGGAGTCAAGGTTAGACACCCGAGCAAAGCCCAAGGGGCTAGTCACTCGACAAGAGGGAAGTGTCCTAAAATTTAGCCCCTACTATGATCTTTCAGAGGATCCCAACAGCCCCGGACAGATAGGGTTCATCCTGACTTCCAAATCGGAATGTCCAGGCAGGTAACAGCCTTAGTCTGAGGAGCACGGCCTTAGGTGAGTGGAGGGTAGAGTCCCAGGGCTGGTCATGAGTCAAGAGGAGGACCGTGAGTGAGGAGCAAGGGGACCCCTCACCCCAGAAGAGAGGAGAACGCCCAGAGTCCCACCCTTGCTGTCAGTCCTAGGAGGCCCAGGGCAAAGCTTTCCAGCTGAGGTGTCCCCTCTTTCCACGGGAAGTGGTCTCACGGAGGAGAGGGCCTCTGCCTAACGGGAGCAGCCTCGGTCCTCACGGTGTGGAAACCTCGTCCCTAACTGGAGGCAAGTTGATGACTCTAAATCAGGGGAAAGGGACACCGGCCAGAACACACGGGGCCACGCAGAGCCCGACCACTGCTGTCTTCTCTCCGCAAACCCAGGAATGTTGGCATTCCTGTCCCGCTCGTGTCCTCTGGGGGTGTCTCGTGGAGGAGGTGAGGCGCTGGGTCGAAGGGGCGAGCCTCAGCGGAGCAGAGGGAGAAACTCCAGGTCATGCCAAGAATCCGGCATGGGGCCCTACGTCAAGAGGGAACCACCCAAACCATAAAGGTAGAGACGCCACAGAACACCTCGGCCACTGTCGGCCATGGGACCATAGGAAGGGCTGCCACGGGAGGCAACCCTCACAGCCCCCTAGGTGGTCTTAGGCCATGAAAAGCCTTAGCGTGGGGGAACGGGCCTCCAGGTCATGGCAAGAAGCAGTGTGAAGACTGAGTGAGGGCCAAGAGAAACAACGGAAAAGAGAGAAGAACGAACAGTCCCACCGCCCTGTCAGACCTGGCTGGGGGCTCCAGGCAGGAGTATGCAAATGTGTCACCCACTGGCTTCCAGCCTTGGGGGACTCAGGTCAGTAGAAGGAGGCCTCCTAGATCCTGACAGAGTGAGGACTGTAGGTGTCACCAACCTCAGAACGGTAGAGTCCCATCAAGTTTTGTCCCCCGCTGTTAGCTCTCAGAATCTCCAAACAGCTGTGACTAGATGTGACTTATGTGACTTCCACCTCTGGGGACTCGGGGTGGTGAGGCCCTTGGTTGGAAGCAAGAAAAGGGACAACTGCCAGGCTGTGCCAGGGATAAGGGTAAGGGCCCTGAAAAAGGAGCAGAGCATGAAAACCATAAGAGTGGTGCAGCACATCATATCCGCCCTGCTGTCAGTCCCGGGAGACATCGGGAAAGATGTCAGGCAGAGTGAAGGCAACCCTCAATTCCTGTCAGCGTGACAGAGAAATAGGGAGAGTAAGAGATCAAGAGAGGAAGGAATGAGGCCATCCCAGAGTCAAACTGAGGAACCTGAGTGAGGACCAGGGAGGCAAACCATCATAAGTTCCAGATTTGCCTACCACAACTTTGTGTCTCAAGCGACCACAGGCAGGGGTGGCCAAATATGGTCATCCTCACTCTTTCTACTGGGTCTCAAAGCATTGTGGCCTTCCTAAGAGGAGATGTCTTCAGGCGAAGGTAGAGAGGAGCCACCGGCCCTCCTAGGATTCAATGTGAGAACCCTGACTGAAGACTGAGGGGCCCCTGCCCCACCCCCCGAGTGGAAGGGACAACAAAGAGTCCAGCTGCACCTCTGCTCAGCGCTTCAAGGCTCAGGGCAGGGTGGACAGGCAGAGGATCCCCTATTCCTCCCTTATAGCATGTCTAAGGATGTTAAGATCCTTAGCCTGGATGTGAAGCCACTAGAGGGCAGAAGGGTGTGTCCCAGCCCCGAGGTGACAAAGTGAGCAGCCCCCCCTGCCAGCCCCTGTGGTCACCCTGGTTCACTCCCAGGCAGGTCTGTCTGACAGTGGCCCAAGACTCCCAACACCTTCCTCCACAGGGTGCTCAGGACCCAGGCTGACCAGGACAACAGGAGCCCTGTGGGGTCCTAGAACAGTGCCCTCGAGGACCCTGCAGGGGCAACCATGGTCGAAGCCAAGGTGGAATCTCCCCACTGATGGGGCTCACATCATCTCCCTCTGATGTCAGGCAGAGCCAGGTGCCCAGGTGCCTTTGCTATTTGCTGTCCCTAACCAGTGTCGTCACGCCTCAGGGCCAAAAGAGTAAGCTCCGCCTCTGTGAGAAATGCCCCCAAGGTCTTGAGGGTGCTCAGTCTACTGCAGCAGCAGCAGCAGCAGCAGAGTCCCCCATTTTCCTCCTCTCCTGATTTGGGGGTATTCTGCAGAGATTCCCTCTTTCTGGCATTCCCCGAGAGCCAAAGAGAGCCCCATCCACCACTACCTCTATTGTAGGGGTTTCCTGCCCAAGATGTGAAGACAATGCCAAGAGCCAACCAAGCTGAGGAGAGGACAGCACCATCCACTGAGAGCTCCCACAGAACTCCTGTAAGCAGGAAGGCAAGTTATACTGGTACAATTTCTGCTGCACGTCTATAACATGAAGACCCATTAGAAAAGCAGTCATGCTGAAAGGTGCTGACAAAATGTCTAAGAACCGCTTCCCTGAGATCCTGAGGAGAAAGGGATTGGCTTTTGGCCTTGAATTAAAGGAAGTGGGGTGCCTTTGATGCAAGAGTGATGCTAGAGCATCCCTCTGATGCTCCTGCCAGCGTCCTGGACTTCCTGACCACGGGCGTGTGAGTGGCGATAAGGATTTGCCCAAGACCCATCTCCTGGTGACACTCCTGAGCATGAGCTTCATGAAGGGCAACTGGGCCACAGCAGGGAAGAACTGAGAAGTTCTGAGTCAGATTTAGGCATATGGTGGGGGAACAACTTCGTATATGAAGAGTTCATCACCCAAAATGGAATGAGGCTCGAGGACCTGGAGTACCGACTGGTGCCCAACAGTGATCCTCCTCTCTGTGAATTCCCATGTGGGTCTACGAGCCTGTGCTGAAACCAGCAAGAGATACGTCTGGTCATTGTGGGCCAAGGTCAATGTTACCATCTTCGGTGCCTTCCCATCCCATTATGAACAGGCTTTGAGATAGGAGGAAGAAAGCCTCTAGAGCAGACGCTGCCAGGTTGAGCGCCCAAACCAGCACGTGTTCCAGGGCCATTACCACTAACTACGCCCACATCAAGTACAGCCTCAGGGAGATTCTGGACCTTTTCACTGAAGAATGTCGTTAGGGTCGAAGCAGTGGAGGACTCTCTTAGCACTTTCTAGAAAACTAAAAGATGTGTATCTCCCATTTCTTCTATTATTCAAGATGGCGAGAGAAATTAAATAATAACAAAGTAGGCATTCTGCTTGCTATCTCTCTTCCTCCACAACCGTTAACTGAGCATCTCTTCTCGGGGGGGCCTCATGCCAGTACTAGGGATGCTACGCAAAAGACCCTCCCACTGTCCATAGACTTTTAGTCTAGGAGCTGCTGCCCTATCAGCAAGACGGTGACCCAGACTCTAGGACCCATGTAAATGACGAGTGAAAAGAAGGAGTCAGGGAGAGAGAGAAGGTTCCCGATGAGAGTAGCCACGAGCAAGTGCTCTGCAGCTAGGCACTTGGGAGCTTTGCCACTCTTGACTTCCTGTAGAGGAGGTCGTTTGAAGTTAAGCAGGGTAGTGGACTAGATGAAGTGGTGAGAATCGTGAGCGGAGAATGGGCCCTCAGACGGCAGGTCTCAGAGCTGAGAGTCTGACTATAGGTAAGAATGAAATCCTGCCCTTAATCCTTACTTTGGGATGCTGGATACACCAGACAGGCTCTCCACCTGGGGCAGGAAGAGAAGCGGTCCTGGGCTCTGGTTCCTGTGCATGTGAACACAGTGCACAAAACAGATGTTTGAGGCACATGCTGTCTAAGAGGCTTCTAAGAAACAAAGGTGACACTCCTGGAGAGTGAGATGTCATGTCACTATCTCTGCGCCGGGCTGGGAGGGCCACAGGCTATTCCATTCCAGGGGCATTCTATTAACTGAACGATTTTCAGGGGAATTTGGCAAACTCTTATGGAAAACTAGATTCGTGGTGGTGGTGAAAGGAATGAACACAGGTGCGGTTTGGATGGAAAGGCCCCCGGGAGGGAAACTGTCCATGACACCAATTCTAGAACCTCTGCATTGCATCGAACTGGGGGAGACTCCTCCACACCCAGATTAAATAACACATTTTCAAACGGGAAAAATGTACATAGCTTTACTGGCTAAGCAGTACTTCCTTCTTTCCAAAGGTGCTGCAGTTTTTCTGACATCTCATAAAAACAAACGAACAAACAAACAAACAAACAAACCCGAAATCCCAGAGGAATTGGTATTATTGTCTGGGGTCCTAATCATCATAGTAAGAAATGCCACTCTTTAGAAGATCGTTGTTTCAGATGCTTTGCAAACACTGCACATATTCCAACAATCCTACCAGAGAGGACACATCAGACTCACTTTGCAGATGATGAACTAGCCGTTTTCTCCAGTTCACCTGGCTTTGAAGTGACGGACCCAGAACTAGAGCCCTGGTCTGAATTTGTCTAGAGGCCACACCGTGCCACTGCGTGTCTCCCAGATGAAGACCGACACGGTGTCTCTCAATTCACTTTGTTTTCCCCAGTCCTCCAAAATAGATCTGAGGCAGTAAGAAAGAGGAACTTGTAGCCAAAATGTTAAAAGCAGGCATAGAAGAGGATGGTTACTGTGAAAAGAGACCACAATTTGGGGATTGTCTGTGGCTTGCATTCACCTCAGATCCACATACCATTAGCCGTATGGATCCTTGGAAGCAGACCCTGCCCTGGCCGCAAGGCGTGCGCCTGGTTCCAGCACTTTCCTGCAAGACGGCATCCTCGCCCGGGGCCTTCCCTGGCGTGCCCTCGTGTCCAACTCTGGAATCTGTTACTGGTGTGTTATTTGAGACTGGCCTCTGAAAAACACAGCAATGAGCGAGCTTACCCGAGTGGTCAATAACCAAAGCCTCCCTTGCAATTTGGGGATGAGCAAAGACCACGGATTTCACTAGGAATCAAATAGGATGACTCAGAAACACAATGGTTAGATCAGGGAAGAAAATACCGACAAAGGGAAATCACTGCCTTCACAGAAAAGGAGCAAATGCATTTTACAAGAAAAGAACATGTGCTCTACACTTCTACTCACAACACTGCTGACACCAGCAGTATAGGGTTTAGTGTCTTTATCCCCCAAATGGACCAATTCTTAAGCAGCAGCCAGGTGTCCTACAACTCAATTCCATTCTGACAACATTTACTGAAACGAGCATCAAATCTCACAAGTCAAGGGCTCATTCCCAGAAGACTCTCCTATACTTAATCACAAATCTGGGCCTCCCGTTCCTCTGACTGGCTATAAATCAGGGATTCCCACAGACTCTTCTTGCGGTTTGAAGAATTTTCTAAAACGGCTTATAGAAGTCAGGAGTATGATGTACTTAGTAGGTTACTGATTTCTCATGAATGGACAGGACTAAATTACAGCCAAATGTAAGAAATGCATAGGGGCATCTCGCTGGCTCAGCCAGTTAAGCGTCTGACTCCAGCTCAAGTCACGATCCTGCAGTTCGAGCCCTGCATCGGGCTCTGCGCTGGTGATACAGGGCCTGCTTGGGATTCTCTCTCTCCCTCTCTCTCCCTGCCCCTTCCCCACTTGCACGCGTGCTCGCTCTCGCTCTCTCTCTTTCTCTCAAAATAAATACATCAATTAAAGAAAGAAAAAAGAAAAGCACAGAGCATGGTGTGGGGAAGGCGTTCAGGGGTTCCTTGTCCTGTCTCCAGCTGTCCCACCCTCCCAGCACCTCCATGAGTTCAGCCAACTGGAAGTTCTCCAAAACACTTTGGTTAGGAGTTTAACGGAGGCTTCGTTACAGAAGCACAATTAATGAAATCACTGGCTGTTGGCGATTAAGTCAATCTCCGGCCTCCCTCCCCTCCCCGCAGATCAGGAGGTGGGGCCGAAACTTCCAACTCCTTAAATACACGGTTGGTTCCCCCTGGGCAGCCAGTACCCATACTTAGGAGCTTTCCAAAGTCACCTCATGAACATAAACTCAGGTATGGTTGAAAGGGGCTGGTTCTGAATGGTATAAAACACACTCCTTTCACACACCTCAGAACGGTAGAGTCCCATGGAGTTTTGTCCCCCGCTGTTAGCTCTCAGAATGTCCAAACAGCTGTGACTAGATGTGACTTATGTGACTTCCATTTCTGGTGATGACAAATGTATAAGGAGGCCCTGCTACATGAGGCAGCTCACAGACCCAGAGCCTCAGCCAGGGTGGCCTCTCCTGGTGATGGGTGGGGGGAGGGCGCGGGAGCCTTCAAGGACCCGGGTCAGCTGCTGTCGCAGAATCCAGTGAGTCAGGTGAGGCAAAAGATGGCCCTTGGCCTTCCAAGTAGTGCAGAGTTGGGGGCTGGAGGGAACAAAATGAAGATCTTTGCCTTTTTTGTTTGTTTGTTTTTTTCATTAAAGTCATCTGTAAGCTTTTTTTTTTTTTTTAATTTTCAAATATTGTTCAGTTTAGTGAAGATATTCTGCTTCAGAACCTAAGGTTACTAATGCCAGAGAAATCACATTATTACCATTCACGTTTTAGGGTTTGCCTTTTTTTTTTAAACAAGCTCAAATGCCTTCATTCTTTCCTTTTTGCTACAGAACTGGTTAACAGAGCACTGAAATGGGGTTTTTCATGGGAACATGAAAGAGCCTCATAGGAAAATATTTGGGATCACCAGGCGGTGAAACTTAAGTAAAGGACGGTTAACTCTTTGCTTTATTCTTTGGGCTCTTTGCTCATAAAATTACATAACATACACCTGGGTATTGCGTAGCTTATTCAAAATGTATAAGAAATTAAATAAACTTCTTGGTTTATTTTATTCATTTATTTCAATAATAATAAATGCTATTTATTTATTTTCCTCTAGTATCAGTTGAGCACCCTCTCTTTGGAAAGCCCCCTGGTAGCACTGGGAATGTTAAGAAAAATAAGCAAACCAATGCACATAGAACTGTAGACTCTAGCAGCAGTTATACAGTGAAGATGGTGAGATCCACTCCAAGAAATAAATTAATGACAAGTTAAAAAGAAGAGGTGCATAAGGCGAGGTCCTAGGTGAGAAAAGTCTAGTGTAAAGTGTTCGGTTAACGCTCTGTTGGGCTTGGTAAAATGCCAGTCCCTTGGGGAGGTCATTTTAAGCCAGGCTGTGCTGTGGGCTGGATGTGGCCGGGGGAGTGGTGGGCAGCAAGGGGCCAGGTCTTTAGATGATGGTTCTGAGAATTGGGAGCCCAGGCCTATAGTGGAAAACAGTTTTTCACATTTACTCTGGGGTTGTCAGTGTCAGCATCAGTCCCTAGCTGAGGCCTGAATGGAATGGGTCCTATGCGCTTGCCCCAGTGCAGGTGACACAGTACACAAACGAGGTATTTTAGGCAGAGAACGTCCAGAGAGCTTCTGAGTAATAAGGGTAATACTTCATTGAAGTGCGATGCCAAGAAGGCCCTGGACTTTCTTGCTTTTCATGGGATGGGAGTGCCCGAGCTCACTCTGTCAGAAGGGTATTTTAACTAGGTTATTTTGAGTACAATTTGTCCAACTCTTAAGAGAGGGCATGAATTTTGGTGGCGATAAAATGAATGACAACAGGGGTGGTTTGGATGGAAAGGGACTTAAAAGGGAAGTCGTTGGTACCTGACACAAAGAGAAACTTTCAGTTGCATCCAATTGAGGAAGACAGCCCCATACCTATATTAAACAACAGATGCTCTAGTGGAGAAATACTACGGATTTTATTTGCCCTGTAGCATTTCAGTGGATTTGGATTTCTATACTGTTAGTAGTTGGATATTGTCTAGTACAGGCTGGAAATAAAATTCTGTGAAGAAACAATTTTATCATCAGGGGTCACAATCATCTCAGTAATAACGGCCGTTCATTAAAAGCACCAAACTTTGTGGGGTACCTGGGTGGCTCCATCGGTTAAGCATCTGACTCTTGATTTCGGCTCAGGTCATGATCTCACGGTTGGTGAGTTCGAGTTCAAGCCCCGCATCGGGCTCTACGCTGATAGTGCGGAGCCTGCTTGGGATTCTCTCTCTCCCTCTGCCTCTGCCCCTCCCTGGATCATGCTTGTGCTCTCTCTCTCTCTCTCTCTCTCTCTCTCTCTCTCAAAACTAAACATTAAAAAAACAAAAGCACCAAACTTTGCCTAACACCATGCCAAATGGGTAATATCCATCACCTATATGTCTATAGTCCTACATGACAAATGTTATCAGACTCACTTTCCGAATAAAGAACTTGGAATATTCTTAAATTCAAGGCTGGCAAGTGACAGCAATGGACTAGACCCTGGCTCTGAATTCCTTGAGAGCCCACAGTGCCACTCCTCTCAGCCCAAGGCATATGTGTATCACTTACTTCACTGTTCTGCTCATTACTCCCAACTGTATTTCAGGTGTTAAAAACCATGATTCCACACCCCAAATATGGTTTTGGAAGACAAAGCCCAAGGAACAAGCAATAGCAAAATCAATGTTAAGTATGAATAAAGAAAGAGACAGTATTCAGCGTCAATAATGTTATCAACAAAGGAAATGTCAATAAACCTGAAAAGATCAGGGAATCACAGTATCATGTGGCTCAGTCCCTCTATTGTGGAAAACAAATCTATTAGAAGTGAAATTATGTAAGAGGCTAAGTCTGTGAAAAGAAAGAAGAGGTCAGTGTGTGAGAAAGAAGAAAGAAAGAAGAAAGAAGAGATCTGCGATAGCATACCACCGGCCCTGGACCCTGCCTCTACTATAGTTTCATCACCTCACATTACTCCTGGGAATCAACTCATTTGCTGCCAGGTTTGCAGTAGGGAGACTAAGCAGGAGTTTGGAAGGATGAGGTATTTCCCAGGAAGCCTTTCAAAGAAGAGTCAGGAGAGGTGCCTGGGTGGCTCAGTTAGTTAAGCATCTCTTATTTTTGGCTGAAGTCATGATCTCACAGTTTGTGGGTTTGAGCCTCCATCAGGCTCTGCACTGCTGGTATGGAGCCTGCTTGGGATTCTCACTCTCCCTTTTGCTCTCATAATAAACAAATTTTAAAGAAACTTAAAAAAAAAAAAAAAGCAGCTCTTTCTGCCCACAGGTCCTGTCTCCATGCTTTAATAAAATCACCTTTTTGTGCTAAAGAGGTCTTCAAGAATTCCTTCTTGGCCCTCAGCTCCAAACCCCCCACAACCCCCAAAACCTCATTATTTGGTGCCTGAACGCAGGGCTATGAGTTTTTTCACCTGGACTCCGAGCTTCGGTGCAAACTTGGCACCATTGGCTCCTACTGCCACCCTTGAAGTCAGGGAGCAAAGAGCAACCACTTGGACCACCCATTTCAGACTTCCCCACCAATGTCCAAGAGTTTATGACCAAGTTAACACAGTCTAGGAAACTGCATCGTGTGGTGAATCTCAGACAACTAATGAGAAAGCAAAATAGCAACTACCTGTGAGCATGCCTACTATTCTTGCAAATGGACAAGTTAACGTCAGTCAACTGGGTTGTACCATGAGAAATTTTCCCCAGGTTTCTGGATGGTGCTCTGGTCATCAGAAATTTAACTCCCTTGAAACCTAATCTGGATCATCACTGCACAAGAGTGAAATTACCATTTTTAGCTGTTTAACTGACAAATATGTATATTAATGTTTATTTTTTTTTAATTTAAATGTTTGTTTCTTTTTGAGAGAGAGAGTATGTGTGTGAGCAGGGGAGAGGTAGAGGGAGAGGGAGACACAGAATCTAAAGTAGGCTCTAGGCTCTGAGCTGTCAGCACAGGGCCCCATTCAGGGCTCGAACACACAAATGGCGAGATGATGACCTGAGCTGAAGTCGGACGCTTAACCGACTGAGCCACCCAGGTGCCCCTTAATGTTGTTATTTATGCGTCTGAGGCACTGCAGAAGACATGAAATGTTTTTCAACACGATTTGAGGAATTGTTTGAAGAAAAGACTTTCCCCCAAAGCACTGAATATGAAAAACTGTGACCCTGTAATAAAAAATAATTGTATTTGGTTTTTAAACTATAAAAAAAAAAAAGACCCGAGTCCATAGGAAGACTGATAAATTAAGATTGAGGAGACCAACACCCCATAATAACTAGACTCATAGGAAGATTGGCCTGTGACCCCTCTCAGGCCCAGGAGGCCAAGGCAGAAGTGCCAAGATAAGCCTTCCCTCACTTATTTTCAGGGCTCTCAGGGACATTTGAGCTTTGGTCTACATGGGTAATCTTAGGTTGAAAGAAAGCAGAAACCCAGGGCTTGCTGGAAGTCAAGGTGAAGATCCTAAGGGAAGACCAGGATCAGAGAGGGCCCCAAGGAGCCTGAATCCTGATGCCATACTTGGAAAGGCATAAGCAGGAGTAGCTTCATGCAGCATTCCCTGACTTTCCCTCTCTGACACCTTGGGGAGTGATGGACTCGGTCTGTGGCTTTGAGACCTAACAATAGAGGGAGGCATCCCAGGTACTGCCACTCAACATGGGCAGAATCCTGAGTGATGACTGTGGAGACCCCAGACCCCAGAATAGTGAGCTGGCACAGAGGCTGCCCCTGCCATCAACCCTGGGATGCCTCGGTAAGGATGTCAGGCTGACTCGACAAGAAAAGGGTCAGAAACCCGAGTGCCTTGCTCTAAGGGAAGGGATCTCAGGCAAGCGAAGAAAGGAGTCTCAGGTCCTAGTCAAGGTGAGGATCCTGAGTAAGGACCTAGGGAGCTCTTTTCCCTCAGAACTGAATTAATCATACAGAACTCTGACTTTGCTGGCACCCTTTGGATACCTGGGCATTGATGACAGAGTACGACATACTTCCTCCTATGGTGTCATAAAGGGTTGAGAAACTTGGTCTATAGGACTATGGCCTAAGCAGCTGCAGTGGGAAGATTTCTTTTTTTTTTTTTTTTTTCTGGAGATCAAAGGAATACCCTGTGGACTAAGGGAGCCACACACCCCTTAAGAGTAGGAATAGGAAAGCATTAGTTTCTTACTCTCAGCCTCAGGAGACCAAGGACAGGTAGGATCAGATGAGAGTCCCACTTTCTTCTAGGGGTCTCAGGGTGGTGCAGGCTGTGATATGAGGGGCAGGCCTAAGGGCAAGGGAGGGAGGAATTCCAGGCCATGAAAAGGGTCAGGGCTCAAAACGAGGACCAAAGGACTACTCACCACGAGGCAGAAAGGAAAGCAAAGATTCTGGCTCTGCCCTTAATTTCAGCCCTTGAAGAACCAGGGCAGGAGTTTCAAGTAGAAACTGCCCCAACACTTATATATATTAGGTTTATGGGAAATGAAATCCTTAGATCGAAAGTGCAGCTACACTTCAGTGAAAGGGGTGGAGGTGTCAGGCCCTATATGGACCCCAGGTAAGGACCTTAATGAGGACTGAGGACCCCAAAGAGGCCAAGATAGAAAACTCCCCACTGAACAGTCAGACCGGGACAGGAAACATAAGCTGAGGACCCCTTTCACTTCCTTATCATGGGTACCAGGGAGGTTTGTGATGTCAACATCAGAGGAACAGAGGTGAAACAAACAGACACAAACAACAAAACAAAAACCCCATGACTGGCCACTAGTTGAATGATGGTCTTGACTGTGAAATAGGTGATTTCTCAACCACAAGACCAGCAGCTCCTGCTATCACCCCAGTATGCCCGAGGCAGGTCTGACAGGAAGCAGCCTAAATCTCTAATTTCCTTCACAAGCTTCCCATGGGATAAGCCAACTGGGAGGAAAGGAGCCCTGTGGGTGGTGAGAGAAGTGCCCTTGAGGAAAACCAACTGTACCTTCTTTATAAAGGTGCACACACCCCGTCAACCTTCCTCCTCCTCTAGTGGGACCTCACCACCTGCTCTCCTACTCATACTCCTGACCACTGACCTTGATCACAGCCATCATCCCTCAGGGTCAGAAGAATAAGCACTGCACTCATGAGAAATGCCACCAGTCTCGAGGTGACACAAGAGTTCAGGCCCCTGTAGCAGTGGAAGAGTCTCCTCCCTCTTCTTCCCCTGTTTCAAAAGGTAATACCCAGAGTTTATCAGCTAATGACTCAATTAGCACTTCCGAAGAGTCTTGCCCCATCTACCACCATTACTTCTTCAGAAATGTTTGGTACAATATCTGATGGTGAGAATAGCCAAGATGAGAAACATCTATGTTTCTCTGGGCTCCCACCTTTTACTGAGATCACATGCTTTGATGGGTTTGTTGGAACAGTTTCTTCTGTACCAATATAGAATGAAAGAGCCCATTCTGAAGGAATGCTAAAGATTAGTGGCCAAAATTACAAAGAATACTATTCTGAGATCATTAAGAGAGCCTCTGAACATATCGAGATTGTCTTTGCTGTAGACTTCAAGGAAGTGGATTCAACCAGCCACTCCTACGACCTTGTCAGCAAAGTGAAACTCCCTAACAATGGGAGGGTGTGCGCCGGCAGGGGGTTACCCAAGACCGGTCTACCCTGATGACAGTCCTGGGTGTGATCTTCATGAAGGGCGACTGTGCTGCTGAGGAAGACATCTGGAAATGCCTGAATATGACGCAAGTATATGGTGGGAGGAAGCACTCCGTCTATGGGGAGCCTAAGAAGCTCATCACCAAAGATTTGGTGAAGCTAGAGTACCGGGAACACTGCCAAGTGTCCAACAGTGATCCTCCATGCTGTGAGTTCCTATGGGGCCCAAAAGCCCACACTGAAAGCATCAAGATGAAAGTCCTTGAATTATTGGCCAAGTTCAATGACACAGTTCCCAGTGTCTTCTCAGCAAGATATAAAGAAACTTTGGAAGATGAGGAAGTAAGAGCTGAAGCCAGACCTATAGCCACTGTGTGTAACAGGGTCACTTCCAGCAGACTACTGAAGTCTGAGGCTTTTTAAAAAAATCATCGCAGTAAGAAAACATAACCTCACAATAGGGATTTTCATGGAAACGTAAAAGAACCTCATAGTAAATGTATTGTGATAATGGAATATAAAAAAACAATAAAACACGATCAACTTTGGTGTTCTTTACTCCTTTCAGCCTTTTGCTTTATAAAATTAAATAATTTATACCTCAATATGTTTAGTTTTAGGATATGCCAAATCATAACAAGTTAGACCTCATTCTCTCTTTTATTCCCCAAATGTCTACTGAGTACGTGCTTTCTGGAAGGCTCCATGCTAGGAGTGGGGATGCTAAGATAAAGACCCAGCCTTTCCCATAGAACTTTACAAACTAGTAGATGGGATCATAAGGATCCCAAAACTCTGTGTCTTACAAAAAAGTAAAACAAAAACAAAAACAAAAAACGCAATGAGGGAGAAGGGAGGTGCCCTGGGGCCAGGCAGAGTGTAAGTTCCCCAAAATAAGACCGTTTAAGTTTTGGGATATTGTGGGTCAAACCATGTCATGTAATTTCAAATTAAACTATGCAGTGGACTAGACTGAGGTTGTGGCAATGGCGATCAGATGCCATACCCTAAGATGATGCATCTCAGACGTGAGAGAAAAGAAAAATCCTTGAATCGAAAACTACATTGAGCTGTAAGTTCTAAAATTAAGGTTCAATATTACGGGCTCCTTGACATTTAGTGAAACTTACAGGGCCTCAAATTGTCTTACTGGAAGTTCCCCCTCGATATTCTGTACTTACAGATAAGGGCCCCTACCAAACCGTCATCTTTATCAAGGGAACAAGGCACAAACCTTGCTTATTCCTAAGCGGCAGATTTCTGTTCCTTACTAGCATGCAAAATTATTCAAAGAAGCTGATGACACAGCACCACTGGAATGAAAGGTCACCTCAAGCTCTTGACACCAAACTATGCCTCCCACAGACTCGCTCATTCACTGTGTTCTTGACCGGTATCCCCGTGTCGCACTGTGTAGCACGTGGTGCCTTATCCCCTAGCCAGCGAGGAAACGTGGCTAATAACTGGTTGTCTATCTCGTGTCTACATTGTCCAGTGCTGCATGTGTCAACTCCACGTAACCATAGTGTGGAGGCTCCTTCCTTACCTCGGGGGGTAAAGAGGAGGCCATTAAAATAGATTCTTACAAACGACTTTGGCTTCGTAGATAATCCAGAGAGAAATCTCTACTTGGGGCAGTGTATTAACCTGTCAGGAATGCCATAACAAAATAACAAAGACTGGGTGGTTTAAACCAAAATTTATTTTCTCACAGTTCTGGAGGCTAGAAGTCCAAAGTCAAGGAGCTGGCAGGGCTGGTTTGCTCTGAGGCTCCTCTCCTGGGCTCCTAGATGGCCACCCTCTTTATTTGGCTGTCTGTTTGTGTGCATGAATCTCCGGTGTCTCTTTGTGGGTGCTGGTCTTATAAGGACATGAGCCAGACTGGGTTATGGCCTACCATAAAAGCTTCATTTTAACTTAACCACCTCTTATGATCTCATCTACAACTGCAGTCTCATTCTAAGGTACTGGGGGTTATGGCTTCAACATGAAATTTGGGGGGACACAATTCAGCTCTGAAAAAAAAAACAGAAATCATGAGCGTCTTCATTCCAGTCTCAATACAAAAGAATATAGTGCACAAATAGCTATTCTAAACACATTGTCTCCAGGGACTCTCTGAGATAAAAGGGTGAACTCCCTTGAGATGACATACACAGAAGCCACAGTATAGATACTTTCTTCCTGGAACTGGTACAGAGCCCACTCTATTAAAAGAGCATTTTAATTAGGTTATCTTGACTGTATTTTGGTGAATTCTAAGAGAAGGCTACATTTTGGGACTGGGGGTGGGGGAGGAAACAAATGAAAATAGAGGTGATTTGAATGTAAGGACAATAGAGAAAAGCTTAACGAGTTGGTCCTTGACAAAATCCAAGGAGTTCAGAGTTGCATTCAGGTGGGGAAAGAAAAACCACACACCAAAATTAAATGTTCTGGGGTTGCCCGGGTGGCTCAGTCAGTTAAGTGTCTGACTCTTGATTTTGGCTCAGGTCATGATCTCATGGCCGTGGGATTGAGCCCTGCATCAGGCTCAGCATGGAGTGTGGAGCCTGCTTGGGATTCATATTCTCTCTCTCTCTCTCTCTCTCCCTCTCTCTCTCCCTTTCTCTCTGCTCCTCCCCTGCTTGTGCTCACTCTCTCTCTCTCTCTCTCCATCAAATTAAACAAGCTTTTAAAAACATGCCCTAATGGGGAAAATCTATTTAATTCTACCTGCTAAAGTGAATGTTTGGCTGATTCAATCTTCTTTTGTCTAGGAGTATTCCATTTCCTAGGACATATCCTGGATTGAAAAAACATTCCTACGTAGGAGGGTGATATTGCCTAGGTAAAAATCATAACTGTCTTTCATTAAGTGCCCAATATTTTCCAGTCATTCTGACAGATGCTTTATATACAGCATACACACTCCCAGTCTTACAAGATAGTTTACCAAACTCAGTTGGCACATGAAGAACTTCAAATATTCTCATATTCACAAGGTGGTGTCAGAGCTAGACTAGGCCCCTAGTATGCATTCATCCAGGGCATGTATTGGGCTACCACTCCCACCCTGAAACAGACCTTGTATACCTTATTCACTTTCCTTGTTGCTACTCCAAAATATATCTTAATCCATTAGGGGAAAAAATTGGAATACGTATACAGAGCAATAAGAATACCAAAATAAACGAGAGGTATGAATACTGAAAGGAAAGATACAATATCTGATAACAATATGACGATCTGCATATGCAGTGTAGCCTAACTTCAAAACATGGTGGTCTCATGAGATTATCTGCCTCAGCCCGTTACCTACAGTTAAGTATTATAGAACAGAAGTTACCTAAAAGACCAAGTCTGGGGCAGGGGTCAAGGGAACAAATGTATCAGCAGGGTTTCTCCTCTGACATTCCCTCTCCCAACCTAAGTCCACTTTCTCGTTCTTCACCTTTCGCGTCTCCGATCACCCCTGGGACACAGACTCGTCCACTCTAAGATGGGCACTAAAGAGATTACTAAACAGTTCGTAGGGATGTGGACGCGCTCCGGAAGCCTTTCATTAAAGAGACAGAAGCCAAGATGAGGACCGATATAAATGAAAACTGACGAAAACAACACACAGGCATACAGGGAGTCGTGCATCAACCTACCCTCATCTGCTCTCACACCTATGCTGTCAAGCTGACCTATTAAAGAAAAGTATCAAGGAGGTAAGAGGGTGGTGGTGGAGGGAAACCGCGAGTCCTCTCCACTCCAGAACAGAGGGGGCACCAGAGATCCCGCCCCCCGCTGCCAGCCTTCACAGGCCCTATCGTTGGTGACAGGAAGAACAGCCCTCACTTCCTCTTGGGGCGCCTGAGGAAGGGGAGAGACGTTCGTTTTGGCTGCCGCTCCTCAGGGCAGGCAGCTGAGGAATCTTCTAGGCCCGAGCGCAAGTCAAGGTAAGAAGCCCGATTAAGGAATAAGAGAATACCTCCCTCCCCGCAAATAGTGCGTCCCCTGCTCCCCACTGCCCCCCCGCGCCTACTCTCAGTCTTATGGGGCCCTCGGCAGAGTGGTCAGTCAGGCGGAAAGAGATTTCCACCTAGGGGGTCGCAAGAACGTGAAGGCTTTGGTGGGAGGCGCCAGTTCAGCGGAGGGGAGAGAAGACCCTAACGAAAACCAAGGGGAGAAAAAGTAGGTAACAGGTGCCACCAAGGCCATGCCTGGTTCCTCGTGGCTCCCGGGGGAATCAAACATGGCGGTCACACGTGTGTGAAGCTACCCTCCCTATTTGGAGGCTCAGGAAGCTGAAGGCCTTGAATTTAGAGGAAGGGTACTATGCTCTGAAGGAAATGAGAGAATCGAACTCTGAGTGAGGTCTGAGGGAACCGTCGTTTCTAGAACAATGAGGTGGCGCGTAACTTCCAACCGCCATTAGTCCTGGAGAGATCTGGGGAAGGGCAGTGGTATGTGGACGGACACTCGTGTTTTTTTCACTCTGGTGTCACCGGAAGGTTGGGGAGAGGAGTGTATGTTGTGGGGGTCGGTGGGGGTAGGGGGCTGAGGGGGGGTGTGTGGGGGGAGGGGGCATGGGGGGCGGTGGGGGGGGCATGGGGGGAGGCAGCGTCGGGAAGAGGCGGCGGCGTTGAGGAGGTGGCGGCGTTGAGGGAGGAGGCGGCAGCGTTGAGGGAGAAGGCTGCGGCGTTGAGGGAGCAGGCAGCGGCGTTGAGGGAGGAGGCGGCGGCGTTGAGGGAGAAGGCTGCGGTGTTGAGGGAGGGGGCGGCGGCGGGCAGCGGGGGAACAGGGCATTGGGGGAGGGGGCATGGGGGGGCGTCGGGGAGCATGGGGGGAGGGGCATGGGGGGGCAGAGGGGAGAAGGGGCGTGGGGGGCGGCGGGGGAAGCGGCGGGGGGGTGCATGGGGGGAGGGAACGGTGGGGGAGGAGGCGGGGGAGGGGGCGGCGGGGGAAAGGGGTATGGGGGGACATCGGGGGAGGGGGCACCAGGGGAGGCGGTGGGGGGAGGGGACGGTTGGGGGAGGGAGCGTGGGGGGGCGGCGGGGGAGGGGGCGGTGGGGGGTCGGTGGGGGGTGTCGTGGGGGGCGTTGGGGGAAGGGGAGGCAGGGCGGGGTGGTGGGGGGAGAGGGCGTCGGGGACGCGGCAGGGGGAGGGGGCGTTGGGAGGGCGGTGGGGGGAGGGGGCTTCGGGGGCTGTCCAGGAAGGTGGCGGGGGCAGGGGGCAGCAGGGGACTGCGGTCGGGGGAGGGGGCACCTGGGGAGGCGGTGGGGGGAGGGGACGGTTGGGGGAAGGGGCGTGGGGGGGCGGCGGGGGAGGGGGCGGTGGGGGGGTCGATGGGGGGTGTCGTGGGGGGCGTTGGGGGAAGGGGAGGCAGGGCGGGGCGGTGGGGGGAGAGGGCGTCGGGGGTGCGTCAGGGACACGGCAGGCGGAGGGGGCTGTGGGGGGGGCGGTGGGGGGAGGGGGCATCGGGGGATGTCCAGGGAGGTGGCGGGGGCAGGGGGCAGCAGGGAACGGCGGTCGGGGGAGGGGGCATTGGGGGCTGTCGGGGGAGGCAGCGGGGGGAGGGGGTGGCGGGGGATGGCGGGGGGGGTGTTGGCGGAGGGGGCATGGGGGGCCGTCGGGGGAGACGGCAGGGGGAGGGGGCGTGGGGGGCGTCGGGGGGAGGGGGCAGCAGGGGAAAGGGGCGTGGCGGGTATCAGGGGAGGGGGCAGGGGGCAGCGGGGTGAGGGGGCGTGGGGGGCTGCGGGGGGGGGAGGAGGCGGGGGAGGGGGCGTCAGGGGGAGCAGGCGTGGGGGGAGAGGGCGTTGGGGGTGTTGGGGGGCGGTGGGGTGAGGGGGCATTGGGGGCTGTTGGGGGAGGTGGTGGGGGGAAGGGGCATTCGGGTGCGTCGGGGTCGCAGCGGGGGGAGGGGGCTTTGAGGGGGAGGGGGCGTCGGGGGCTGTCGGGGGAGGCGGCGGGGGGGAGGGGGCGTCGGGGGACGTGGGGAGGGTGTTGGGGGAGGGAACATCGGGGGATGTCTGGGGAGACGGCGGGGGGAGGGGTCATTAGGGCTGCAGGGGAGGCGGTGGGGGATGGGGGCGTCGGGGGGGGCGTCGGGGGGGGTGTCGGGGGCAGGGGAGGCAGCGGGGGGAGGGGGCGTGAGGGACGGGGTGTCGGGGAGGCAGCGGAGAGGTGGTCTGGGGAGGGGGCATGGGGGGAGGGGGCGTCGGGTTGCACCGGGGGAGGGGGCCTCGGGGGGGGGCAGCGGGGGGAGGAGGTGTGGGGGGAGGGGCGGGGGGAGGGACGGGGGCGGCGGGGGGGAGGGAGCATGGGGGAGGGGGCATCAGGAGGAGCGGGCGTGGGGGGAGGGGGCGTTGGGGAGAGGCGGGGAAGGTGCGTCAGAGGGGAGGGGGCATCGTGGGAGGGAGCATCGGGGGAGGGCATCTGGAGAGACGGCGGGGGGATGGGGTGTCAGGGCTGCGGGGGAGGCGGTGGGGGGTGGGGGCGTCGGGGGGCGCGTCAGGGGGGGCAGGGGAGGCAGCATGGGGGAGGGGGCGTGGGGGGCATCAGGGGAGGGGGCATCAAGGAGGCGGTCGGGGGAGGGGCATGGGGGGAGGGGGCATGGGGTGAGGGGGCGTCGGGGGCCACCGGTGGAGGGGGCATCAGGGGGGCACGGGGAGGGGCATTGGGGGGAGGGGGCATTGCGGGGGAGGGGCGTGGGGGGGCGTCAAGGGGAGGGGTCATGGGGGAGCGGGCGTAGGGAGAGGGGTCACTGGGGGCAGGGGGCATTGGGGAGGCATTGGGAGGGGGCGTTTGGGGAGGCGGCGGTGGGAGGAGTTGGTGGGGGGCAGCGTGGGGTAGGGGCGTCAGGGGGCTTCAGGGTAGGCATGGGGGGAGGAGGCGTTGTGGGCGGCAGGGGGGCGGTGGGGGTAGGGGGCATCGGGGTGCATTGGGGAGGCGTAAGGGGGAGGGGGCGGGGCGGGGGGCTGTAGGGGGTGGGGGTGTTGGCGGCAGGGGGTCGGTGGGGGGAGGGTGCGTCGGCAGGGGCGGTGTAGGGAGAGGGCATCAGGGGTTGTTGGGGGAGGCGACGGGGGTAGGGGGCGGGTAGGGGCGGCGAGGGGGGCCGGTGGTGGAGGGGGCATCAGGGTGCATCCAGGAGGCGGCGGGGGGAGGGGGCGGTGGGGGTGTCGGGGGTGGGGAGGGGGCTTTGGGGGGGGCGGGTGTTGGGGGAGGCAGCAGGGGGAGGGGGCGTCGAGGATGGCGGGTGGGGGGAGGGGGCGTCAGGGTGCATCGGGGGAGGCGGCAGGGGGAGGGGGCGTCGGGGGCAGGGGAGGGGGGCAGCAGGGGCCGGTGGAGGGAGGGGGCCTGGGGGAGGGGCGTCGGGGGGCAGCGGGGGAGGGGGCAGCGGGGAGGCGGTCGGGGGAGGGGCGTGGGGGGAGGGGGCATGGGGTGAGGGGGCGTCGGGGGGGTACCAGAGGAGGAGGCGTCCGGGGGGCACCGCGGGGGGGCAGTGGGGGGAGGGGGCATTGCGGGGGAGGGGCGTGGGGGTGCGTCATGGGGAGGGGGAATGGGGGGAGGGGACATGGGGAGAGGGGTCGCTGGGGGGAGGGGATGTGGGGGGAGGGGGCATTGGGGGAGGCGGTGGGGGGCTTGGTGGGGGCAGCGGGGGGTGGGGGCTTCAGGGGGCTTCAGGGCAGGCGGCGGGGGGTGAGGGCGTCAGGGGGCTTCAGGGAAGGTGGGGGGAGGAGGCGTTGTGGGCAGCAGGGGAGCGGTGGGGGTAGGGGACATCGGGGTGCATTGGGGAGGCGGCAGGAGAAGGGGTGGGGGGGTGGCAGGGGGTGGGGGTGTTGTGGGCGGCAGGGGGTCGGTGGGGGGATGGTGCGTCGGCGGGGGGCGGTGTAGGGAAAGGGCGTCAGGGGTTGTTGGGGGAGGCAGCAGAGGTAGGGGGCGGGTAGGGGCGGCGAGGGGGGCCGGTGGTGGAGGGGGCTTCAGGGTGCATCCGGGAGGCAGCGGGGGGAGGGTGCGTCGGGGGAGGCGGCAGGGGTAGGGGGTGTTGGGGATGGCGGGGGGGGGTGGCGGGGGGGGGAGGGGGTGTCAGGGTGCGTCCGGGGAGGTGGCGGGGGGGAGGGGGCAGCGGGGGCCAGTGGAGGGAGGGGGCATGGGGGAGGGGTGTGGGGGGGCGTTGGCGGGAGGGGGCGTCGTGGGAGGGGCGTCGGGTGGAGTAAGATTTTGTTTAAAAGCAACAACATTTACTCCCTGAAGTAGGAGGATTTCTAGATCTTTCCATGACCTCTGAATCAAACAATTCTTACTTTTAGAGAACGGGAAAGGGGGATGACTCCCATATTCTCCCAGCATGTTTTAAGGACAGGCTGGCAGGACGAAAAGAATCCCAGGCTACAGTAGGGGCCAAAGGAAAGATTGGAAGGTGGGGAGGGGGAAACCACTGGCTGTCGAAAAATAACAAAAAGTCAGATCCCCACTTTTCCATCAGGACTTGAAGGCTCAGGGCAGGGCAGTCAGGCTGAGTGTCACCCTCACTTATTTACACCAAATCTGAGTACAGCCACCAGTGAGCAGAAGGGAAGTGTACCAGGCGCTAGTTAGAGGCCAAGTGAGTACCCTGAATGAGAAATGAGGACCAAAACAGCCCATGAAGGAGAGGGCTCCACACAACTCTCAGTTGGATGCCCCCCTGAGGGGGACAGGGTGTAAAGAACTACTTTACTTCTTCCTCTAGGGTCTGAGGTATCGAGTTCATGGCAAGAGAATAGAGGAGACCCAGGACTGGTCAAGAGTTTTCAGGATGATCCTGAATGTAAACTCAGAACACCCCCAGAACGCAGAAGAGAGGCTCCCCACTGGCAGCCCCTGCTGTCACCCCAGTATACCCCAGGCAGGGTTGGCAGACTATACTCTAAAGTTCCCTCTAACTTCCTCCATAGAATTCTCAGGGAACAGGCTGATGAGAACAGGGGCCTTGTGGGTTCCTGGAGCAGGGCCCTCTGATAAGCCCCCAGAGGCAGCCTTGGTTAAAGCCAGGGAGGAATGTCCCTGATGAAGGTGCTCACGTCACTTCATTCTCCCTCATCCAGGGATCCGCATCTCCTGATCCTGTTTCTACGCCTGCCTCCTGTGCCTGACCGAAGGGCCATCATGCCTCGGAGACACAAGAGTAAGTTCAAGGCTCGTGAGAGACGCCGCCAGGCTCGAGGTGAAGCTCAGGGTTGCGAAGATGCTCAGGCCAAAGCAGCAGCGGAAGCGGAGCCCACTCCCTCCTCCGCCGCTCAGTGCGAAGATACTACCCAGAGTGTGCCCACTACTGGGTCAAGTGGCGCTTCTCAGCGGCGTAGAAGAAGAGCAAAAACCGCCGCCGCTACTTCTGCCGCCGCGACTTCTGCCGCCGCTACTTCTGCAGCCCTTTCTGGCACTAAATCTGATGAAGAATCCAACAACCAAGATGAGGAAAGGGTGAGCCCCTATGAGGCCCCATTCTACGGTGAACGCCCAGGCGAAGATTCTCTGAGCAGGAAGCCTGGCTTGCTGGAGCAGTACCTTCTGTACAAGTATAAGATGAAACAGCCCATTCTGAAGCAAGACATGCTGAAGATTATCGGCCCAAATTATGAAGATCGTTTTCCTGAGATCCTCAAGAAAGCTGCTGAGCGCATTGAGATTGTCTTCGCCGTCGACCTACAGGAAATCGACTCGACTAGATACGACCTCGTCAGCAAACTCAAACTCCCCAACAACGGGAGGGTGCGTGCTGGCAGGGGGTTACCCAAGACCGGTCTCCTGATGAATATCCTGGGAATGATCTTCATGAAAGGCAACTGTGCTGCTGAGGAAGACATCTGGAAATTCCTGGGTCTGATGCGAGTATATCCTGGGAGGAAGCACTTCATCTACGGGGAGCCCAGGAAGCTCATCACCAAAGATTTGGTGAGGCTGCAGTATCTCGAGTACCGCCAGGTGGCCAACAGTGATCCTCCACGCCACGAGTTCCTGTGGGGCCCAAACGCCCTAGCTGAAACCACCAAGATGAAAGTCCTGCAGTTTTTGTCCAAAGTCAACGATACCATCCCTACTGCTTTCCCGTCCTATTATGAAGAGGCTCTGCGGGAAGAGGAAGAGAGAGCCCAGGCCAGAGGCGCAACCGGGGCTGGCGCTACCGCCAGAGTCATCGTACCTTCCAGCGTCATGGCCAGGAGCATCTTCCCACCTCTGCTGAGACCCGAGGCTTCTAATCCTCTTGACAAGATAATACAACGTCGCAGTAAGAATTAGATTGTTAGCAATGTGAAAGAATCTCACAGTAAAAGGGTAAGGATGAGAGAATAGGAAAAAAAAATTTAAACATGGTCAATCCAGTTTTTCTTGTTCCTTTTAGGCGTTAGTTTTACACAAGTTATGATGTTTTAGTTTTAGATGATTTAGACTTCAAGTTTGCTCAATAAAGATAAATTACATCTTAACTCATACTTCGTTTGTTCAATAAAGATAAATTAAATCTTAAATTATACGGTGTGTTTACTGACTCTTTTGTTCATCACACATGGAGTATCTGCTCACCGGAAAGCTCAGTTTAGCACTGCAGATGCTGATATAAAGGAATCCAGTCTCTACTCATAGAATTTTAGAGCCTTTGAGCTACACTCACACAAGATGCCCAAATACCCTCTCTGGCCTGTAAGTAGGGTAAAAAGAACGGGAGAGGAGGAGGGTGGTCCTTATGAGAACAAGTGGAAATTTCCTAAGCAACACAGCTTGGGACTTTAGGAACCTGCTAGTCTTCAGGGGGATGTAATTGCCATTTACAGTATGTGGTGCACACAGTTGAGGCTGTGGAATTACTAGGGAGAGGCCAGTTCCTTCAACATTTTATGTCGGAATTGAGAGAGAAAACCCAGTGTTAGTCTGCTTAGGCTGCTATAACAACATACCATGGAGTGGGTGGCTTAAACAACGAACATTTTCACATTTCTGGAGGCCGGGAAGTTCACAATCAAGATGCCAGCAGGTTTGATTTCTGGTGAGAGCTCTCTCGCTAGGTTAAAGACTGCCACCTTCTCCATGTATCCTCATGTGGCATAGAGAGAAAATTCTGGTCTCTCTTGCTCTTAGGAGAACACTAATCACGTCACGGGTGCTCTCTCCTCAGGGCCTCATCTAAACCGAATTACCTCCCCAAGACTGCACCTCCAATTACGTTCACATTGGGTGTTAGGGCTTCAACATACGAACTTTGGTGAGTGGGGACACTTTCAGTCTGTAATAAAAAATTGGTGCTATGAGTTATTTTGGGATTATGGATGGGTAAACCAAAGAGAAATCTCCACGCCGGGGCAGAAAAGGAAGGGGTCCTTTGTTCTTATTCCAGTGCAGATGAGTACAGTGTGCAAGCTATGTGATCTAGGCACGACATCTTCATGGAGTTTCTCAGAAATAAGGGTGATGCCCACCTTCAGGTGAGATGCCACTGTGCTGGCACTGTTTGCCTGGAGTTGGGAGAGGCACAGCCTGTTCCATTAAAAGGCCATTTTAATTAGATTATCATGGATGCAATTTGGCAGACTAAGCAAGGGCTTGCTTTTGTTGAGCATGTAATAATGAATGTCAACAGAGGTCATATGGATGGAAGGGCACCTGGGAGGGATGGGAAAACTTGTACCTTGACACAAATTCTAGGAACTTGACTGGTATCCAAATGAGAAAGACAACTCTGTGCCTGAATTAAATGACAGGTGGTCTAATGGGGAAAATTTAGTTCATTTTACTAGGTCAGGTAAATTTGTGGCTGCTTCTTTGTCCAAGAATACTGCATATTCTCTGGCACTTCCTAAATTAAAAAAAAAATACAAGGGAGGTGGATGATACCATTTGGGATCAAAATATTAATTTCCATTCCTTAAATATTGGGTAATACTTGCTAATCATCTTATCATGTGGTTACATATATACATTCCAACAATCCTGTAAGATAGGCCTTACCAAACTCACTTGGAGGATAAAAACAGGCAATTTTCTCAACTTCACAAGAATGGTCACTACCAGAGCTGGAACTAGATCCTTGGTTTGAATTCGCCTAGAGGCCACATCGTTCGCCTTCTCCCCACCCGAGGCAGACCTTCCGCCTCTTAATTCATTTACTCACTCACTCTTCCAAAATGTATCTCAGACAGTATGAAGGCACTTGAAACCAAATTACTAAAAGCAGGCCTGTTGAAGGGAAGGGAAACATGAGAATAAGTCATAATTTGGGGATTGTCCTCGGGTCTCCTTTTCCTAAGATCCTACTGAGAACTAATTCTGTCCAGGGCCTAGTACTGTGCCCAGTTCTAGCACCTTCCATCATTGGAGAACCCTTCATCTGGGACTTCCAAGTCTGCCCTCCTTCCAAATCTGGAACCTGATCTGCTGACCAATTCTTCACTTTGGCCTCCTCTGATGGCTGCACTCCATTATTAGCAGAGCTGAAAACCTGCATCACCTGCTCTAGCCCTGCCTTAGAGCATTCCAACTCCCTGGTGGGCACCTCCTTCACCACGGATATATATCATTTTAATATATCTGTTTATGTGGTAGTATGGAGATCTTCATTTCTCTCTCTCTCAACACACCAGACATTGCCTTCTCCAAAAGTTAAGCCTTCTAATAGATGGTTTAAATAGCTTCTTACTATAAATTTATGAGGAATTTTCTTGACACACTTATTAACATGTGTCAAGTTTACAAGTAGAAGCTTGTAAACTTTGTCAATCAAATTGGAAAACCTTCCCGATTATTGTGAATCCAGAACATGACAACATGGCATTGGAATAGATGTTACTTTATAACATAACTCAGCAGTAAAATTATTTGAGTCCATAAAAGGCAAAATAAAGTAAAAGATTATCAACTTCCATCTTCCCGTTCGGTAAAATTTAACAACACATAGTTGGATTTGCTTAAGAATTTACAAGAAATTCAATCTCAATCAATTGGCTAATATGCTCATTGACTCATTTATTCCCTTAATATTAATCAGGCATCTGCTCTTGGGGACACACTGTGCTATTGCTGGGGATGCTCAGATTTGGAAAAAGGGAGTGTCTGGGAGTAGTAATATTAGAAGGGCGATAGTAAGATATTGTAGTAAACCAGAGGTGTTTACACCAGAATGAGGGTGTTGGAGTCCAGATGAACATGGGGAGGTAGCAGTTAGGAGCAAATGGTGCAAATATGTTTGGGAAACTGCAGGTTTCTTTAGTGAGACTGAAGTTTAGGTTTAACAATATGAGGTAAGACTGTGGGAATGGAAACAAGGGCCATTTCTTCACACGGTGTGCCGAAGGACTGAGAGATTTCAGCTGGGAGTGAAAATGGCTCCTGAATCCTGGGTACACTAGAAAGAAACTTCCCACAGGCCAAGGTCAAATAGGTGTTCTGGGCCCCTTTTCGCTGCATGTGAACACTTTGCAAAGCATTACCTATATCTTATGCCCAAACAAAAACCTGCACAGTTTTTGGTAAGTTTTCTTATCATTTTGCTTCATTCAAAACAGAGTTTTTAAATTTCTCTTGAATTTTCATTTTTTAGTCATGTGTTATTTACTAGTGTTTTATTTAATCTCAATGTTTTGGGAATTTTCCAGTCATCATTTTGGTAATGGTTTCTAGTTTAATTCCATTATTGTCTGACATAGAAACTACATGATTTCTATTCTTATATATTTGTTAGATGTGTTTTATGGCCCAGAATGTAGTCTAGGTTGGGGAGTGCCCCATGTGGGCTTGATAGGAATGTGTACTCTGCACTTAGATGAGGAAGTCTAGAGATGTTAATCATGTCTGATGGACTTAGGATGTTAATGAGTTCCACTATATCCCTATGATTTTCTGCCTGCTGGATCTTCACATTTTTCACAGAAGGTTGTAGAAGTCTCCGACTATTATAATGGATTCATCTACTTTCTCTTACAATTTTTGCCTCTCACACTTTGATGTTCTGTTGTGAGGCACATACCTATTAAACACTGCTGTGTCATCTTAAAGAACTGACACCTTGGTCATTAGGCACTGCCCTTCTCCATCCCTGATAACTTTGCTTGATCTGAGCTCGGCTCTGTGTGAAATGAATATACCTACCCCCATTTTCCTTTGGTTAATATTACCGTGGTCTATCTTTCTCTATTCCTTTGCTTTCAATCTATGTGTCTTTATATTTAAAGTGGGTTTGTTATACACAACACATAGAGGAGATTTCTTTCTTGGTTCATACTGATATCCTGTCCTTTAATTGGTATCTTCAGATTGTTGATATTCCATTCAAGGTTATTACTGATATGACTAGATTAATATCTACCATATTTGCTGATCCTTTCCTGTTTTTATATTTTTGACTTACGCTCTTTTTCTGCCTTTTGTGGTGTTTTACATTAATTTACTTAATTGGGGGAATCATTTCACAATACATATGTATACCAAGACATCTCATTGCAAACATTAAATAAATGCAATGTGTACCTGTCATTCACACCTCAGTAAAAGTGGAAAAAACTGGGGCACCTGGGTGGCTCAGTCAGTTAAGCATCTGACTCCTGATTTTGGCTCAGGTCATGATCTCACAGTTCACCAGATCAAGCCTCACATCAGGATCCGCACTGATGGTGTGGAGCTTGCTTGGGATTCTCTCGCTCCCTCTCTCTGCCCCTCCCCTCTGTCATGCTCTCTCTCAAAATAAATAAAACTTTAAAAATTTTTTAAATGGAAAAAATTACTCGAACATTTTATATGATTCCGTTTTCTCTCCATTCTTAGCATATTGATTCTTTTCACTTTTTTAAACATTTTTTCAGGGTTGCCCTAGTGTTTACGATATATATTTACAATGAATACAAGCTCACTTTGAAATAACACTATATGACTCTATAGATAGTGCAAGTAGCTTATATAATCACAAAGTATTCTTAATTCCTGTCTCCTATCCCTTATTCCATTTCTGTCATTCATTTCACTTATATATAAGTTATAATAATCAAATACACCATGGTTATTATTAATTCAAACAAATTGCTACCTGGTTAAGAATGAGGAAAAATAAGTTTTATTTTACCTCCACTTATTTCTTCTCTAATCCTCTTCCTGTTTTAATATACATCCTATATCCTTTTTTTTTTAAACACACTTCTTTGACCATTTTTTTGCTACATGGTTCTAATGGCAACAAATCCCCTCCATGTTTGATTGTCTGAGAAAGCACTTCTTCACTTTTGAAGTATAATTTTACAGGATATAAAGTTCTAGATTGGTGGTTTTCTTCTCTAGACACTTTAAATATCTCACTACATTCTTCACCTGTTTGTATGGTTTCTGCGAAATAGTCACATGTAGTTCTCATCTTTGCTCCTCTAAAGGTTGGTTGCTTTTCCTCTGGCTTCTATGAAAAATTTTCTTTTATCTTTTATTTTCTGCAGTTTGAGTATTATATGCTACAATATGTAGGTTTCTAACACCAAGCAAGTCCCCATTTTGACTCAAGTCTGACACTATCTATCTTGAGGATGCATAAGATCTCCCAGGTTAAGGGATCAGTCCACACAAGACTGCCCCCACAGCAGAGAACAATCACAAGTCCAAGGATACTAGTTGTACTTGTGACCTACAGGCCACAAAGTTCAAAGGTGATTCTCATTTCCTCACCTCCATTAACAAGACAGGATGGCTATGTACGATTGAAGTTGTTTATTTTCCTTGTCCCACGTGGAAGGCTAGAGAAGGCTGGAGTTGAGTGTCTCCTTTATCCCAGATCAGCTGAGCTCTGACAAAACCCCAATAGGTTCAACTTGTATAATATAGTTTCTTCTGAGGACAGGTCTTTTTGAGAACGGAACAGTCTGGAATATTTCAAATGAATACTTTTCTCTCCCTGCTAGAAGCCAAAGGAGACTTTTTATCTTCATGGTGGAAATCTGTAGAGCTCCTGAAGTAATACTCACAATGTGCAGAGTCTTAAACTCTCAGACTTTTCTACAAAGAGACTCTGGAAATTTCTCAGTTATAGTTCAGGTTTTCCTACCCTGGTACTGGTTCCCATGGAGGTTTCTCCTCCGCTAACTTCTGATTCTCTGTACTGACCTATTTGTCTCTCCACTTGGTGGGGGCGGTAGCATGTCCTGTGGTCTCACTTCATGGGTAGATATAAGATTTGTTGATTTTTCAGTGTCTTCACCTTTACTTGTTGTTAGGATGGAATGATGACTTCGAAACTCCTTACATGACAGATAAGAAATTGGAACTCCATTATTTCCTCAATTATTCTTTCTGCCCCCTTCTCTCCTCTCTGAGACTCCTATTACATTATGCTTTTATAATTGATTGTGTTCCATAAGTCTGTTAAGTGCTGTTCATTTTCCTTAATTATGTTTTCCTTTTTCTGAGGAGTTTACCCCAATTCCTCAGACCGGATAATCTCAACTGACCTATCTTCAAGTTTACTGAGTCCTTCCTTTGCCTTCTCAGATCTCCTGCTGAATCCCTACAGTGTATTTTTCCTTTCCATTAGCGTTCTTTGCAACTCCCGAATCTCCATATGGTTCCTTTTAACAATTTCTCTATCTTGGTTGATATTCCTTACTTGGTGAGACTTAATTCTCACAGTTTCCTTTAGTTTATTGTAGATGATATCGTTTATTTCTTGGATAATATTTAAAATAGTTGATTTAAGGTCTTTGTCTAGTAAGTCCAATCTTTGGGCTTCCTCCTGCACAGATTCTACTGATGTCATCTCCCCCCACACCTCATTATTTCATTGCACATCTCATAATTTTTGGGGAAAACTAAACATTTCAAATGTTATAATGTGTCAGCTTTAGAATCAGATTCTTTTCCATTCATGCTTTATTTTTCTTCATGAATTCTGTCAACAAACTTTTTAAGATCTGCGTTCATTGCTATGTGTGACCACTGATATCTCTGATCAATTCGTTCATATGCCAGCTGGTAATTTGGCAAAGATTTCCTTAATGACCTTCATTCTCTGCAGATGGGCTCTGTGTTTGTATTGGAGTATGCCTTCTTCATCAGCTGGACGGCTTACAACTTTGCCTATACTTCTGCATCCAAAGAACCTGAATGTGAGCCTCAAGTAAGAGATTAGGGCCTTTCAGTTTTATTTTTTGACAGGACCTCCTGGAATTCAGATGATCACCCAGGCTTCCAGGAATATGTCATAGCTTTGTGAAGTCTCCTTTCCCCCCAAGTATTTTACTCCTTAGCTCTTCCAGGGTTTTTATTGTTTGCCCCAACTGTTATCCACTGCCATCCATAAGTATGAGTGGCTAATGCATTTATTTTTATATGTTTTTGACAAACACTCCCTAGAAAATGACTCCACCCTGGGCAAGTTCTGAGTTAGGAGTAATGAAAGGAGTCCTTTGAACTCATCCTTCAGAGACACACTAAACAGGCCAAAACAAGGATAATTCCCAGAGAACAATGACCTTTCTGCCCTCTCTGCCACAAGGGACCCATATCTGGAAAGTGAGCTCCCATCCTCAAGGCTACCACTGATTGGGGGAGCCAGGCATGTAGTAAGTAAAAATTCCACAAAGATCTCTTACCAAGAGTCAGCTACCTTTTCCTGATTTCCCATGGCTGTTGGAAATCTATGATTAACTTTCAGAGTTCTGATAAAGTTGATTCTGACAGTTTTTACCAGTTTATTAGATTTTTTTTTTTTCAGAATAGATTTTTAGAGTTCTCTAGTCGACTACTTTCATGGATTTAACTCCATTCCCTGTTTTTAAGGACAAACATCCTTAACTTCTACGATTGTCAATTGTTTCATAATATGTATGTTACTTTCTTCTGCATGTTTTAAGTGGGAATGGTGGAAGGCTTGTATATATTGCTGGCCAAAGGGAAAAAAAAGTGGCTGAATATGATTAGGGTTAAATAAGATTTTGAACAACTTAATAGTAAAGGCTTTCATGATGGATTTTTGGTTCTTCAATATTCTGGCCTCATTGAATTAATCCTTAAAAAGGCAAAAATTGTTTAAAAATTATTTTTTCAATAATGTTTACATCATATACCATTTCTAAGTGCTTTTTTAAATAAGATGATAAATTCTTTCTGTGACTTATTTTTTTTATCTTCTTTAACGTTGAGTTAGTGAGGGAACTTTTCTTTTTCATACAGACACAATAAATGCACAGCTAAGTGGTTTGCAAAATGTCACACAAAATTAGTAATGACATTAATATTATAATTTTTATCCATAATTACACAGCCTAAAGAATCACGAACTCATTCATTTCCTTAGGAATCTATGGATACAGCTACAGGCTGACCACAGACAGATTGTGCGACAAAAGTAACCTCTCCACAAGGTAACTTATATATAACTATTAGAAAATAAAACATTGAAAAATACTGATTTCGATAAAACTCCTTTGGTATGTTAAGGTTCATGCGTGCATGCATGCCAGATAATAAAACAGTAAGAGAATACCCATTCTTACAAAGAATGCATATAATGAATACTGATGGGAGTCTCATGGGAATTAATATGTACAATTGCTTTCTCTGCATGAAAAGCAGTTTGTGAAAACTGAAATTTAAAGCACAATACTAAAATACTGTGTGAGTCCAAGCCACCTGCTATCCATGAAAACAATAATGCTCTTAAAGTAGTATTTGGAAATTTAAAAATTTGGCATGTAAGTATTGTAGAGTTCACATTATACTAAGATTATCTTTTTTTAATTAAATGTTACTAGTTCATAACATGGTCCAGTGGTGTATAAAATTTCTTCAAGACAAACAATGTTCTTGGACCAGTGGATGACACAGATGCTCACATCTCTTCCTTTACCTGTCACTCATATGACTTATTAAGCACACTTTCAAACCCTCATGCATTTTGTAAATAAGAGTTAATCACTTTTTGATTTACAGTTTGCTTAGCACAAATTCTCATACATAGTGAGGTGGGAAATCTTCAAATAATTACAGCAACCTAAGAATAAATGAATTCCTTAATTTAATAAAATTTTTAAAAGAAATGCCACATTATTCTTTACAAAATGAAAGTACTGCATTACAAAGGCTGTGCATTATATAAGTTATTATTTTTATTAAACCATCCCAAGCACAGAGTACAAATTGTATTTTTGTAGATTAAAATGATTATATTTAATTATAATTGAGTTAAATTTTTATATGATTATTTAGCCTAAAAATAAAACAGCATTGCAGGGCTAAAATAATAAAGGAAAGGATGATTTATGATCTTTTATTTTGTATTGACTTTGCTAGAATATTTTGAAAATAACACAAGTACCACAAATGAAAATGTCATTAATTTATTTGAGAGACAGAGAAAGAGAGACAGTGAACATAAACAGGGGAGAGGGGCAGAGGGAGGGAGGGAGGGAGGAAAGAAGGGAGGGAGGGAGGGGGAGGGGGAGGGGGGAGAGAGAGGGAGGGAGGGGGAGGGAGGGGGAGAGAGAGAGAGAGAGAGAGAGAGAGAGAGAGAGAGAATATCTTAAGGAGGCTCCATGCTCAGCAAAGAGCCCCATCCAGAGCTTGATCCCATTACCCTGAGATCATGACCTGAGCAGAAATCAAGAGTTGGACAATCGACTCAGCCATCTAGGTGCCCCTCACTTAATTATTTTAAACAGTAATTGACAGTGGTCCCAATAGACCTCAAAGGGCTGATACTTAATTTGAACAAAGAAAATTAAATGATGTAAATTCCCCTTGGAAGGATACCTCTATTATGAGTATGAAGTACAGCATCAAGCATATTATCAATAGTCAATAAATGTTCGAAAATAGGCACATCAATTAATTAAGTGCATTACACATTCAATTATAATTGGCATTGCCGAACTGAATCACATTCTACTGGAAATTAGTTATTCCTGTATGGGATTTGTGTTCATTCTTTTAACCAGAATATAAACTTAATCATCACATCACATTATCCTTTCAAGCCAGGTAATAGAAAAATACTATGTAAAGCAAATGACTACAATACCTTTGAATTTTCACCACAGATATCCATGGGACGTGAGAAGTGAAAGGGACCATAAAGGTCCTAAAAAGTGCTTACATTTCACATCACCTCTTTGACTTGGTGTATTCTTTAAAATCAAGCTGATGGACAACTACAAAAACCCATTCAAGAAGCTAAGGAAACAAATGATTTCAAAATTATAGTTACGGACAGCAAGGTCAGTGTTCAGGTAACAAAACTGATTTTCAAAAAATCTTTCAATGTGAGACAAGAGTGATGACTATTTACATCAATTCCACTTATTGCTTTTGACTATCTAGTTCTAAAATGCCAAAGAGGTTTCTGCTGAGAGACGTTACTTTCTTTTCCTCTTTTCAAGTGAAGGGGAGCTGAATGTGCCATGCCAAAACTTATCTCTTTGTCAAAAGGATTATTTTGAGCTAATTATTTTTTATGAAATTGAGACACAGAAGTAGTTCTGAAAACTAATTAAAAGCTACTCTTTTGTAGTAGACATTTACAAGGGAAATCCCTATTTGTAAGGGTGTCTCCCTTTCTGTACCTGGAAGATGGGGGATTCTAAACCTCTAGAAACTCGTTATCACTGGAGAAAGAAAGGGTGTAAACTGGCCTAAGAACCATAACCTTTATTTGGGTTCTCGGCTTTGTAACCACCCATAACCGCCTTCTCCTCCACCCTTCACAATATGTTCTTTTGTCTTTAAAAATTTTTTTATTATTATGTTTATGTTTTGAGAGAGAGACAGACAGACAGAGCGAGAGTGGGGGAAGGGCAGAGAGAGAGGGAGACACAGAATCCGAAGTAAGCTCCAAGCTGTCAGCACAGAGCCCTACATGGGGCTTGAACCCATGAGTGTGAGATCATGACCTGAGCCAATGGCAGGCGCTTAACTGACTAAGCCACTCAGGTGTGTCTAAACTTTTTTAAATATTAAGTTCCTAAACTTTATTTTTCTCCTGTTAATCTGCTTTTTCTCCTGTTAACATGTCTTTCATTTGGGTTCTCAGCTAAGAACACAGAAGGATATAGTGAAGTCACTTTTCCTCACCTGAAAAAGTGTATTAAAACACACAGTTCATCACAGATGTCATTTTGCTCATTTTGTTTTACTGCTTTGTAAGCATTATTACTGTTTTGGAAATAGTATTTAATCATTAACTGTTCTATAATTTGCCAAGGCAGTTAAAGAGACATCTGTGACCTCTAAAATACTAACTACATTCAGGGCGCCTGGGTGGCTCAATGGGCTGAGCATCTGAAACTTGATTTCGGCTCAGGTCACAATCTCATGGTTTGTGGGAAGGAGACCTGCTTTGGGGTCTGCCTGACAGTGGGGAGCCTGCTTGGGATTCTCCCTCTCTGCCCCTCCCCCACTCAGGCACACGTGTGCGTGCACATGTTCTCTCAAATAAACATTACAAAAATATTCAATACATTAAAATCCAAAAAGACTGTGAAAAATAGGCATGTGACCTGCTTTGTCCAATCTGAAAGACTGTAACTAAGATGAATGCCATCAAAATTCCCAGATATTTCTTTAACCATGAAAATGCCAAGAACAAGCAACAGTGAAGTATGAATCCTCATATTGTTTGTGATTTCTGGGTTAACGATGCTACGTGGAGACTATTCGAAAAGGGAACTAATACAGCAGCTATCTAAAGACCCCACTGAAACACGAAATCAAGAATATCACCATTAATCAACATACGAAGAAGACCCACTAGAAACAGGTCACAGAGCAGACACAAAGAACGACCAAATATTTTCTAATTAATGTTGAAGAAAATATAACCAAACATTCAAATATCTGACAGAAGACTCAGGACAGAAATACAATCAAGTAGGGAGGAGGAGACAAGCAAACACGCTAAGATGCAAGTTACGATGGCAAAGCGGAGGGAAATCACTGCAACGAAACAAAGCATCATGGACAAGGAGATGCATTTTAGAATGAACCAGAAGGGGTGCAGGACCAGTTTCCCCCAAATGTGCCACTTTCGTATGCAGACTGTTTTGAGCTGAAGGCAATCAAGACCCAGCTGACTCAAGAAAAACCTTTAAAAAAAAAAGTGTGTTTATTTGGAGAGAGAGAGAGAGAGAGCGCTCACAGCAGGGAGGAAAGGGCAGAGAAGGAGCTAGAGAGAATCCCAAGCTGTCAGTGCAGAACCCAATGTAGGGCTCGAACTCCTGAACCGTGAGATCATAACCGGAGCCGAAGTGAAGAGTCAGACGCTTAACCAACTGAGCCACCCAGGAGCCCCTTAAAAACTTTGACCTTTCCTTTAAACTGCCTAAAAGAATTTAGATAGTGATCTTGGCCAGAAAGACAGCTATTACCAAGAAATAACTTTTTTATCTGAATGACCTAACTATATGGCAGGACAAACTTCTCATTACCAAACAAACATTTTTTTTTTAAATTACCATGTGACTGATCTTACCCCACCCCACCACCCCACCCCTTGAAGCCCCAGACCCCTATTCCATTCCTTACCTCAAGAGGGCATATAACCTCAATTGCCTGGCTGGTACTTGAGCGCATATACTTAGGCAGTCTGCACAGGTATGTAATCATACTCATTTTTCTATTACTGTATCTTGTGTTATTTGATTAGACCAGCCAAAGAACCTAGAGGAAAATTTTTTTTCTTCCCCAACCAACCCAATATACAGTTTAAGCAGCACAATAAGAATGACTGACGATATTAATGATAAAAGAGAACATTATAAAACTGAAACCTATGTCAACCTAAACCATGTTCAAAAGGGACAAGTCCATTACCGGCGGTGAGTGGTTTCATATAACCAAAGAAATGATAGACGCCACTTTTAGGCAACAGGCTTGAGCAAGGAGACCTGAGTTAGGTAAAAGGGCCGACAGCAACTACAGGGCTGAACGCCAACAGACTCATTCATTAAACGACCCACCTAAAAATAACCATAGGTCTGAGCTGACCCATAGGCTACATAAACCACTCACAGGTATCGAAAAAGGAAAATTCCATATACTCCCACATTTTCTCACTACCCCGCTTAACCAGAGCCCTCACCCCCACTGCCTCCTGGCAGACAGCCTCTCCCTTGTTGTTCTGCCAGCTGCTCCCTTGCTGTGTAGTCTACAAACTTCTGTCTCCTTGGTTTTGCTTTGGGTGAATTCTTTCCCCACCTGTGCTGCTGGCCTCCCTCCCCCTGATCGGATGGCCCCCAAGATGTGACACAGTATTGAAATACAAAAATTGGTATTTTGAAGGTTATTACATACCTAAGAACAAACTAGAATGAGCTCTTAAGAATTGGTTAAACAAAAAAAGTGGTTTACTCGTGGTATTAATAGTCAAGTATCTTTGTACTTTTGTATTTTTTAACTTTTTTAAATATAGGGAAATAGGTAATTTTAAATATATGATGAAAATCAATACAGGGGCATTTGGGTGCATCAGTCAGTTAAGGGCCAGACATCGGCTCAGGTCATGATCTTGTGGTTTGTGAGTTCAAGCCCCGTGTCAGGCTCTGCGCTGACAGCTTGGAGCCCGGAACCTGCTTCAGATTCAGTGTCTCCCTCCCTCTCTCTGCCCCTCCCCAGCTTGAGCCCTCTCAAAAATAAATAAACATTTGAAAAAAAAATGGATACAGATATTTTATTGCTGGTACAGACTTTTTTTTTTTATTATTATTACATTTTGTCTTTACTTGGCCCTCCTCTTCTGCCTCCCCTCTAATCAATTAACGCCCCCTCTTCTGCCTTTAAGGTGACCAAGAAAACAGTCTGCATCCCTACATATCCTGTATAAATAGGTATACATATCTAAGTAGTTACTTTTGTTAATACTAATTTCATTACAGTGTCATTAAACTGAACACCTACGTCTGCATCTTGGTTTCTCAATACTCCATGAAAAACATCCAACTCAAAAGGTACAGTTCTAATTCAGTATTTTAATTTTTAATGTTTTATTTATTTTTGAGAGAGAGAGAGAGAGAGAGAGAGACAAAGTATGAGCAGGGGAAGGGCAGAGAGAGAGAGGAAGGCACAGAATCCATAGCAGGCTCCAGGTTCCGAGCTGTCAGCACAGAACGCAACGCGGGGCTCGAACACACAAACTGAGAGATCGTGTCTTGACACGAAGTCAGACGCTCAACCGACTGAACCACCCAGGCGCCCCTAATTCAGTTGCAGCAATCAACTCTCACATGCATGTGTTCTTATGTGCTTTTATTTCTATAGGATAGGACCCAGGGGTGAGTATGTGTATATTTAATTGTAATGTATGTTGCCAAATTACTTCCAAAAACCTTTTAATGCATCAGAATTTCCCTAGCAATTGTGACAATAACTGTTTCCTCGTTCACCATGCACAAAAGAGGTCAAAGCTTTTTAGTTTTAGCTCTTTTAAGAGGTAGAATGAGGAGTGCCTGGGTGGCTCAGTCGGTTACGTATATGACTTCAGCTCAGGTCATGATTTCATAGTCTGTGGGTTCGAGCCCTGCGTCGGGCTTTGCGCTGACAGCTCAGAGCCTGGAGCCTACTTCTGATTCTGGGTCTCATCCTCTATCTGTCCTTCCCCTGCTCACACTCTCTCAAAAAAAAAAAAAAAAAAAAAACAGAAATAAATAAATGTTAACAATTTTTTTAAAAGATGTAGAATGGTATTTCATGGTTACTCTGATTGGCATTTCCCCCATTGCTGGTGAATTTGAGCCTCTTTTCATAGGGCTGTTTCTCTTTGGATTTGCAACTTTGTCAACTATTTACATTTTTTTCCTACTGGATTGCATGTAATATTTTTACACTTGTCATATCTATATACAATACATAAGATCTTTTATTGACTTTTAAAATTCCCCTTTGTATTTTAAAAGTACTCAAAATGGGCTGGAGCACCTGGGTGGCTCAGTCATTTGGGTGTCCAACTTTGGCTCAGGTCATGATCTCATGGTTCATGGGTTCCAGCCCCGCATCGGGCTCTGTGGTGACAGCTCCGAGCCTGGAGCCTGCTTCGGATTCTGTGTCTCCCTTTCTTTCTTTGTTCCTCCCCGCTTGCACTCTGTCTCTCTCTCAAAGGTAAATAAAGACCAAAAAACATTTTTTTTGAAGTACTCAAAATGGAAAGTTGGTATCATTGCTATCAATTAATGTTCAATGTGTTAAATCCACTTAAAGAACTTAAGTAAATTCAGGAGAGGAAACCCAGCTGTTTTCCTGTTAAAATTACAGCTTCTACTGATGAGGTTTTGGAGTGGTGGGGGTTTGGAACTCAAGGCCGAGAAATAATTCTTGAGACGTCTTTGGTACAAAAAAGGTGATTTTATTAAAGCACGGGGACAGGGCCCATGGGCAGAAAGAGCTGCACTGGGGTTGTGAAGAGTGGTGATATACTTTGGACTTGGGGGAGGTAAAGGCAAAAGGGAAGCCTCCAGAAGGTCTTTGATATGCTGAAGAGGACTCTTAAAATACCTGAGGCCTTGCTATTGTCAAGCTAAGGTTGTTTTGCCTCTAGCAGCATTAACAATAGGAAGGTAGGGGGTTCCTGGAGAAAAGTTCTACTCTGTATTTGCCTCAAATATTTGTTAATGGGCTGCAGGTTCTATGGAAATTTAATGTTACCTGCCATTTCCTTCTTGCCTTTGTTCCCGGCTTCACAATGGAGGGGAGGGTGATGTTGGGGCTCCAGGAAACTGAGTCTGTAAGGTTTCTGGAGATTAGGCTATTGATTAGATTGCCTTTTTCTTGTAATTTACTAAGATATTTGTAAATAAATGGAGACTCAGGTCCTGCAGGACTATGATCTCTATCATTTAGCCATTTTTTTCCCCCTTTCCTTTGTTCTTGGGCAGCCAGGAGTGTCCGAGGAATATCACACATATCCCAGATGTTGGAGGGTGGGGTATACTACCTTGTGTGTGGTCCTCAGCTTGCCTTAGGCTCCCTTCTCACTACCATCGGTGTACTTTTGAATATACTAGTCTATATGAATCCAAAAAGTTGATTTGACTTAATCAAGTAGTAACTGGCAGATTTTGTTACAAATTAATCTACTGCTGACTGACTTTTAAAAATATAAATTCAATTAACAAACATGCGCAATGCTTACTTTAGCTAGGAGGCAAGGGAAAGTTACTCAAATAAGAGGGCTGACAGCTTTCAGCAAAAAGGAGAAGGCGAAGGGAGAAAAGCAGGGAAGGGATGTGTTTTGTTTTGTACAACCAACAGTTCCAGCCAAGGACACATCCAACTAGGTCTTTCACCTGAGGGCCCCTTGCTAGGTATCTGGCCAGACAGCCTCTTACATGAGCCACTCTGAGCTGGACTGGAGCTAAGGACAGATGCAGAAGGCCCCTGAGGTGACCTGAAGTTACCTTTAACTCATTATAATACTAAGATTTCCTCCCAAGGGTGGGATTTTTCCCCATCTCCTGAACACAGGATGTTTGCATCACTAAGTTGACATAGGAAGCATGCGCAATTGAACCAAAGGTGCCTATGCAAGCTCCCTGCCCGCATCCTGTAATACACTGAATAAAAACTTCCTGCACTAGGTCCATGCGGACATAGTACTTTTAGAGCTATCTCCTTACTTGTAATAAGTGCTGTGGGAAACAAAGGCAGAAGGAAATGGCAGATAAAATTAAATTTCCCTATAACCTGCAGCCCATTGACAAATACTTGAGGCAAATACAGAGTAGAACATTTCTCCAGGACCTCCCACTGTCTTAATGTTAATGCTTTGCTAGAGGGAAAAACAACCTTAGCTTGACAATAGCTAGGCCTCCAGGATCCTGTGAGTCTTCTTTAGAATATGAAAATCCCTTGTGAACTTCTGCTTGTCTTTATCTTCCCCAACTCCCAAGTATATAATCAGTCTAGATCAGGGGCAGCTCTTCCTGCCCATGGGTCCCATCCCCGTGCTTTTATAAAATCAATTTTTTTGCACCAAAGATGTCCCAAGAATTCTTTCTTGGCCATAAACTCTGAAGCCCCATCACTCCAAAAAACCCCATGAGTAAAATAATAAAACATTCTATGCTTTCAACCTTCTCTTGGGAGGTGCTCAATTTGATGCACCCCAAGCAGCGAACACTTGAGTTCAGTTACCCTTACTCTTTGCCAGTCAGGGTCTGGACATTCTGCTAATTTACTTCTGATACCAACTCTGTGAAGTTAGATATTGTGTATCGTATGACATACAAAAATGTCACAGATTTTATGAGATCACTCTGCCAGCTATATTGAAAGGAACAATCCAAATGACAGCCCTGCCTTAGTTTAAAGCTAGGTTCTCTTTTCTGCTTATTATGGATCTTTGATAAGAAATACAATTGCTGAGAAGTCTGTTTTGCTTGCTGTTTGCTACGAGCATTGTGAGGCCTTTCCTGAATGTAACCCGCTGTGTAGTAGAATGGGCTGTAAAACTTCCTAAATGTAGTCTGATATGTAATAGAATGAGTGATTGTACATAAACTAACCGGCATTTCTCGCTTCTGTAAACCTGCTTGCTCAACACACTCCTCCCCTTCCCCCTTCCCCTTTCCCCCTTCCCCCTTTTTCCTCCCGCCGCCACAAGTAATGGACAAAGCCTTCCCGCCAAAGGACAGACAAAGGACGCCCAATCAGAGAACAACAAATGTCCTTACTTTAAAATCAACTAATCAGGCCCCTCATAATTTGAAGCCTCCCCTGTGCTATTTGTCTCTGTCTATAAAAACGCTGTACCAACCCTGATCGTGGCCTCTTGCGTCACCGGCGACGAGTGCGCAGAGGACCAGGTTCGAACCTGCAATAAACGACCCTTGCCGCTTGGCTTTGACTTATGACTCTGGTGGTCTTTTGTGGGAGGTTTTGGAACTTCAAGCATTACAATATATCCTTGAGCTGATTGTATTAAGACAAGAAGCAAAAGAGAAAAAAACAATGCCTAGGCAAAGTTTTCTTGGTCTCTCCTGATGATGGGGAATGATCAGGAGTGTTAGGTATATTTATTTGCTACCAAGCACTGTTATTACACACTCTTACTTTCTTTTTGGTCCCTTAGGTAAGGGAATGAATAATAGATTTTCCACCTCTCCAGTGGGAATCCTGAAGTTTCTACTCTGATATTTCGGTATTTATTTGGTGTCTTTTATACCCTTCTCTATGGTACTATAGAAATTGGGATGACATGTGTAAATACTTCCCCAGGAAACTTTCTTTTTTGGACTAGATTTCTAAGTCAATAACAAAATTAATTAAAGGCCAAAGAAAATGTGATTCCTCCCTTTCTTTTTCCTCTGCCTAAAGCCTTCAGGAAAGATCAAGACTTGGTTTTTAAATTTCTTTGATTATATTTAGCTCATCAGCAAACTATTTCCACTTCTGTATGATTTTCATGTAAGTACAGATGTAATGCCTGAAGTTCCAAAACCTCCCACAAAAGACCACCAGAGTCGTAAGTCAAAGCCAAGCGGCAAGGGTCGTTTATTGCAGGTTCGAAACTGGTCCTCTGTGCGCTCGTCGCCGGTGACACAAGAGGCCACGATTAGGGTTGGTATAGCGTTTTTATAGACAGAGACAAATAGCACAGGGGAGGTTTTTACTTGTGGCGAGAGGAAGAAAGGGGGAAGGGGGTAGGTGAGGAATGTGCTAAGCAAGCAGGTTTACAGAAGCGAGAAATGCCGGTTAGTTTGTATACAATCACTCATTCCATTACATATCAGACTACATTTAGGAAGTTTTACAGCCCATTCTACAGTGGGTTACAATCAGGAAAGGTCTCACAATGCTCATAGCAAACAGCAAGCAAAACAAACTTCTCAGCAATTGTATTTCTTATCAAACATCCATAATAAGCAGAAAAGAGAACCTAGCTTTAAACTAAGGCGGGGCTGTCATTTGGATTCAAAGCTGTTCCTTTCACAGATTTAGGTGTATATATACCATAATCATAAATGTCGAAGGAAATTGTCAAGATCTTCTCACCTCCAGATAGGGAAATGGACTGTCCACATCAAGAAAAAATGTTTGTCCCTGTTTTTCTGCGGTTTTCTTTAGCATCTTCAAAGATAATGTTCATTGATTTGAATTACTGTTATGATGAAAGCCAAGAAGATGTACTTGTCTCAGTTGAATATTTATTAAAGCCAAATACAAGTATATTTCTGTTGCTTTTCTTGCTTGCTCTTGTGTGTCATTACTTTTGTGTAATTAATAAATATATTTTATTACTACTTTCCTTTTTTCCCTACAGTTACAAGTAAAATAAACTTCATTTTAATGTTTGGCATTTTTTGGCATAAACCACTAAAGCCTGTTTCCAAAAACGTAACTACCAGCCTAACAGATATTTAAGGATGATATAAAATACAGTTTGCATCTTGAACACCTTCAGATGTTCAGTAAGAATAATCTTGATCTTCCTCCTTAAACATTTTTCAAAAGTGATTCCTTAGTTCTGATTTGTATATGATTTCATGAATCTTCATATGCCAGGCACCAAGCACAAATTGTGATAAGTGTTTATGTTTTCAACCTGGGTATTTTTTTAAGTTTTGCAACGTGAAGCCAATTCATCAAATATATTTGTTCACAATATGCACGATGCATTTTGGCTTGATCCCAGTAAACTTCTTCCCATCCTGTGTGCTTCAGAAGTATCTGCTTGCTTGTCACTGTTGGCCAGTTGTGGTTTATGTAGATCAGAGTTTGTTTGACATAGTTCTACTTATAGTTTAGGTTACATTCTAAATCTGAAGTGTGAACAGTACCTTCTGTTCTTTTACATTCTCCCTACTATAAATGTTAAAATTATTATGTTTCAAATAAAAGAACAAAATCTGCTTTTTACCAATAAGTCCATAAAACGCCAGATGGCTTCATCAACATCTTGGGTCATTTTCAATTTGATGACTTATGTTTGAAGCATGAACACCTTATTATATCTCCTGCCTTGAAAGTATTAGGGATGGTCTGCTCTCATCAGCACTGATCCATGCATATTAGATTCTCAGAAAGCTCTGATTTCATAATCAGCATCTGCTTTGTGTACCACAAGGAATCCCCATGATCTAATAGTTTCCAAATGAAAGAAGGCAATATTATATATTTTTTAACAAAATGTTAAAAAATTTTTGGAATTAACTGGAGAATAATTTTAATATTCTTGGTGTATTTCATGTCTGATTAAGGTAGACCATATTTACTGATCAGGAAAAAGCCAGCTTTTATAAATCAAATATTACAATAATTCTGTAAGTTCACCATTGTTTCTAAGTGATAACTTGCATTTTTGATGCTATATTTGACTCTAGTTGGGCATTTTCACTGCTTTAAAAAGTGCCCTATCTTTCTCTTCTGTATTATAATTTGCAAGTGCACATATAGTTAGGCTACCTTTAAATTAAAACCGTTCCATTCTTAATTGGTAGATAAAATTTAACGGAAATAAATAGAGAGTTAAAAAAGGAATGGTAAGACAAAATAAAGGAATGGTGAGAGAAAATAATTCCCAAAAAATAACCATAAAAGTTAAAACTCATTAGAAGACGTGAATACTAGCATCTGCATGGCGAGAAATACAACCATTACTATAGAAGACAGAAGAAAAGTACAAAAATGAGAACAAGAAGGGATTAGTTCCAACAGGTAGCTTTGGACAAAAGAGAGAGAATAATCACTGTACAAATTCAGTGTCCTTGAGGGGGGCGGGGAACAAGAAGAACTGGAGCAGAGGTGTATATATATATATGTACATGCGTGTATATATATATATATATATATACACACACACATAGGAAAAAGTTTCCTTGAAAAGACAGAAAACGCCAACTTTCAGATCAAACAGTGAAGGAACATTTCATTAAAGAGATATAATCAGAAGTATACAGTTAACCAGCAGGTACATGAAAATGTACTCAATGTCACCGATATTGAGAAAATGCAAATCAAAACCACAATATCACCACATACCTCTTAGAATGGCTATTATCAAAATGAAGTAATAAGTGTGGGTAAGGATGTGGAGAAAATGGAACTGTCATGCACTCTTGGTGGGAATATAAATTGGTGCAGGCAGTACAGGAAACAGTATAGGAGTTCCTCAAAAAAATAAAACAGAACTACCATAAGCTCCAGTAATTCTGATTCTGGGTATTAATTGAAAGGAAATTGACAAGCTAGCTTGAAAATATATGTGCACCCCCAAATTCATAACAGCATTATTTATAATAGCCAAGACAGTGAAGCAACCTGCATATCTATAAATGGATGAATGGATAAACAAAATATATAGGAATATTTATTATATATTATTTTTTACTTAAATATTAATAAATATTGGGCTGCCTGGGTGGTTCAGTTGGTTTAGTATCTGACTTCAGCTCAGGTCATGATCTTGTGGTCCGTGAGTTGGAGCCCTGAGTTGGGCTCTGTGCTGACAGCTCAGAGCCTGGAGCCTGCTTCAGATTCTGTGTCTCCATCTCTCTCTGCCTCTCCCCCATTTATACTCTGTCTCTGTCTCTCAAAAATGAATAAATGTTTAGAAAATTTTAAAAAATATGAATAAATGATTTGTTATCGATGAAACATATATATTATATGCATATAATTGAATATTATACAACCATAAAAAAGGAAATCTTGCCATTTCTGACAACATGGATGGAGCTTGAAATACCAGGCAAAGTGAAATAAGTCAGATGGAGAAAGACAAATACTGGATGATATAATCATATGAGAAATCCGAATCTAAAACAAAACAAAACAAAACAAAAAAACAACCTGAACTTACACAGAGAAAACACACTGGTGGTTGCCAGAGGTGGAGGGAGGGGTGGGCCAAATGGGTGAAGATGGTAAAAACTTACTAAATTCCAGTTATAAAATATCTAAGTCACTGGAATATAATGTACAGTGAGGTGATTATTATTAATAAAACTATACTGTATATTAGAAAGTCGTTGCATCTTAAAAGTTCTCATAAGGAAAAAAATTATAAGTATAGTGGTGATGGCTGCTAGTGAGACTTGAAGTGATCATTCACAATATATACAAATATTGAATCATTATGCTGTATAGCTGACACTAATACAATGTTATATATCAATTATAACTCCATGAAAAACAGATACAATCACATATGACCAATTAAATATCTGAAAATAAAGATGAATGAAAATTTCCCATCCATCAACCCAAAAAGGGAGTTTAGAAAAAAAATGCAATTTCCTTTTTAAGGAAAGTAAATACACTCTGGCAGGATCCATACTTGGAAGAAGGCACAAATTAAATCAAGAAGAAAATGGAAAAAAAAACGTTGGATCTAATCCATTCAACAATGATCAGCACCCAATTAAGTAACACCTCCTACCATTCTGTACTGGTAATGAGATTACATGAAATGTAGCATCATGAAGGTGACAAGCGTTAGAATCACCAAAGCAGTAATTAAGCCAAAGGCAAACCGAAGATTTTATATGCTTTGCTATTAAATCTATCTCACATCCTCCATTTAAGACTATATGTAATACAGAAAAATATTTCACATATATATGGACAGGTATGGATGAATACAAAAGTAATAAATATGTATATGTTTATAGGTAAATACATATGCATTGAAGTCTATGTATGCTTTGCCTAGGTATGTCAGTGTATATGCCTATATATGTATTTATGTACACATTTTTTTATCCATGAGTGTGTCTGAGGACAAGAATGAACAACTACATTGATTACATAGTAATTCTGAAGCATGAAGCATATGTAACATGTATGGATATGTTATGCACACAATCATATGAACGATAATGAATAAAAATGTTAGTAGTGATGTTTCCTACAAGGTTATATTACAGGACAACATAAAAAATACAATCTTGAATGTTTCCTATGTTACCAACAATGAATTTGCACTACTTATAAAATTTTAAAAAATGCCTAAATATAAACAGAGAAACAAAACATGATTAAATAATCAATTAAGCATAACAATTTAATTAACAAAAGCCTTAAATAATTAAGCGAGAACACATTCTTTGGACCCCACGCCTACAGAATAACTAAGAATAAACTACTTGTTAAGTATCTATAATCTTACCCATTTCTGACTTTTAAGAATTACTCACATTGTAAAAGGAATGTTATAAGACTGTCAGCACATCACAAAGAACAGTATAATTTTTAGTTGTGCATAGATAACTTAGGTCAAAGGCCATTTCATACAGCTGGAAACAATACTGCTCTGAGTATTAGAAGTGTTAGATTTTTGTCTTGGTTTGATGCTAACTCAAACTGGGAAAGTTACTGGGGAAAAAAACCCACAAAAACAACTTCATGTGTGAGGAGCATTAACTGAGAACTTGTTAACCACTCCTGTGTCAAACAAGTATGCATTAAATATTGATTTACTTAGATACAGAATGAAATGTGTATGCTAGTTGAAATATAAAGTACTAAGTGATAATACCCTGCAAAGAATAACACTGAAAAATAGATCATCTCCAACTCTGAACTGGTATACTGATACTTTCTAATGTCCACTCTCTTGGTAATAAAAATGTTTGCCTACACTGTAAAAAAAATGAAGAAGTAAACATTTTTAGAAGTTTAATAACGTGGAGGATAGAATGACGTGTGAAAAACAAATGATTTAATGATCTGCAGATTGGAGAGTCAATTTCTAAAACTACTCTGGGGAGTAATTAATAGAATATATTGAAATAAGAAGGCACCTATCTTATGACCCAGCAACTCCACTTCTAAGTATTTATACTAGAGACATTCACACATGTCCCTTAAGAGGCATGCACAAAACTGTTTTATTTATTTGGACTGATATCCATAGTTACAACAAATGGAATAAAAGCTGTATGTCCATCAAGACAGTACTGATGAAAACCAGAGTTCCATGGAATACTCCGCAGTACTTAATACGCTTGTGACAGATATGTGTTTATTGACTTGTAAAATATATTAATCAAGGTGACTTATTGAGAAAACAGGAAGTGCAAAATGATCACATACTAGTTATATTTAAAAACACCAAATGACCTATGGCAAAGACAAGTAAAGCTGTAAATCCGTGGGAGAGAGATGTCTGGCTGATGGTACTTACCAACGTAGGAAAGAAAAGGGCCTTGGTAGTGATATTCGAGGAAGATTTTATCTGTGATGGTGATTTTTGAAAATGACAATACATTCATACATTGTATTGTAACTGGCATTTGATAAGCTTTGGTTAAGATAATGGGAATATTTTCCATTCATATAATGCTGTGGCATGCATGTTTGTTTCCCTCCCAAATTCATGTTGCAATCCTCATGCCCAGGGCGATATTAGTATGGGGGGCCTTTGGGAGATGACTAGGTCAGCAGGATTCTGAATGACATTTTTATAATGATTTATAGAAGAGGCCCAAGAGAGGTCCTTTGCCCCTTCCCCTACGAGAGAACATAACGAGAAGTCTGCAGTCTTTAAGAGGGCCCTACCCAACCTTGGCAGCAACCTGATCTCAGATCAACCCCTAGAAATGCAAGAAATACACTTGTGTTATTTATAAGCCACCCATTCTCTGGTATTTTATTTAAGCAGTCTTAATGGACTAAGACATACATCCACTGATTTATATAAACACAATGCTCAATATGCTTTAAATATACTATAGCATGAGGGTTCTTATATTAAATATAAGAAAGGTACAAAATTCTATATTGAGGACCATGCAAAAATACACAAAGAAAAAGAAGAGATAAATTGTTTCTGAATGATAAATTTTGTTATTTACATGACTTCAATTATTGTTAAAGTAATTAAAATTCAATACCAATTATGTTTTAGAGAAATGGAAATTAATGTTATAATAAGAGACTGGATTTCTTTGGGAAGAAAGAGATGAAATACTCAAGTATATCTGGCAAAAAGAGAATAGATGATGACTTATTCTATTAAAAAATTAAGTACTTGAATCAAGTGTAGATATATGCCTGAACTTATAAGGATATAGACCATTTTATAGATGAACTTCGAAATGAGTTGGAAGGGATAGATTATTTATTATATAAAGAACAGTGCAATTGAGGAGAAAAAAGAAATGTAGAAAACCACGTCACACCTTACAACAAAGTTCATTTCAATGTACATCTTAAAAAAAGGAAAGGTGAGGGGAACCTGGGTGGCTCAGTCAGTTAAGCTCTAGACTCTTGGTTTCTGCTCAGGTCATGATCTCGAGGTTCCTAAGCTCAAGCCCCGCATCTGGGGCTGTCAGTGTGGAGCCTGTTTGGGATTCTCTCTCTCTCTCCTTCTCTCTCTCTGCCCCTCACCTGCTCAGGCTCTCTTTCTCTCTCTCTCAAAATAAATAACCTTAAAAAAATTTGTTTAATGTAAAGGTGAAAAATAAAAACTTGGAAAAAATACTCAGAACTTAAGGGACTGAATATCTGATACTTAGTTTGGGATTATGTTTCTAACATATGGAACAGATACAGAAACATAAAAGGAAAAATTAATAAATCTGATTAATAAAGAAAAAATGCTTTACATATAAAAATGTATGTAAAAGAATTAGTGAGCTAGAAAAAGATATCCAACAAACATGGTAGTCAAATAATTAAATCTTTAATATATGTAAAGACTTTATAAAGAAGAAATGTCTAAACAAGAAAATACTATATATACATATATGTGTATATATATGTATGTATATACGTATGTATGTATGTATGTGTATACACACACACACACACACATTTTTTTTAACTTAAATTTAAGTTAGTTAACACACAGGATAGTATTGGCTTCACCAGTAGAACCCAATGATTCAACTCTTACATATGGCACACAGTGCTCATTGCAACAAGTGCCCTCCTTAATGCCCAAAGGCCATATTTTAAAAAATGGGAAAATGATACTGTAGGGGAGGACTCCTAGTCCTTGAAAATCAGATAGCACAATTATTATGCAAAAATACCTGGTCAAAGATCAAACTTGTTGTTTGACCTTGTTGAGGGAGTGCTCCTGACAGCACTGAACTTCATTCAAGAAACAAGGAAGACCTCTATGCATTTATTTAAACAGAAATGTGTTGATGATCACGGTAGTTACTTCTGCTACAGCGATCTACTCCCCTAGTAGAGAAGAACAGTAGTATACAAATTATTCAGTTGTTTTATTTCAAAGAAACATCAGTCTGGAAAGTGTCACTGGCCAATACATACATTATTAGGAAACCCAGGAGCCAGGGAAATTCAAGTATCTATCCAAGACACTATCCATTTAATCCTGCTCTGTGTAGTCACCTACCATCTGCTGAATTTCTCTTTCTTGGCTGAATAAATGCTAAATTTATAGAGGGTCCGTCGTTTCCTTTTGCCAGTACACCAACTGTCTGAAATTTTGCAGTTACAGAGATGGTTTGGTTATGAAGATTCTTTAGTGTCATGTTTTGATTTTAGAAAGGGGTATCTAGACCTAAAGGAAAAAAACAAGGAATTTTGTGTGATGAAGCAGATCTGTGGACTCAAGATGTTTATATTGTTGAAGGAAGTTTATTTGATAAGGAAGTTGTGTCAAGAAGAGTTGTCTCCAATCCCCTTATGTGTGAGTGATCAAGCCTTGTGGACAATTATACAGAAATGAGCAAAAGTCAAGGGAATCCAAGAATCACTTTCCAGATTCCTTTAATGCTGTTATTCAAAACTGTGTTGATGGGACAACAGTTGCCAAACTTTAGAAGGCATAGAATCACACAGATGGTTTCATAGAAAAGATTTCCAAGAAATTTCATTTCCAACAAGTTCCCAAATATTACTAATGCTACTGGTACTGAAAATACACTTTGAAAACCATTGATCTAGGATCCCCAAAAGAGATTTGAAATCCCCGAGGTCCGGACTATATCTCAGATACATCTAATGACTTCATCTTTTCATTCTACCAGGTGAAGTAATGCTCCACTGATAGTAACTTTCCAGGTAGGGAAATGTTGACATTACGTGTATGGAAAAGAAATCCTAGATGACAGATGTTTTAACAATTATTGACTTGAATTCCCCTGAAAAGACTGGTTGGTGAGAAGAAAAATCTTGGGGAAGCAAAAAACAAGTTTAATTATTGCCTTAAGTGTGAGCAATTTTATTTTAATAAGCAAATTATTTTTTGCCTTTTCCGCCTTCCCATCTACAAGAAAGCTTTGGTTCTGCAGCTAATGGTACCAATTCGTTAGTTTTAAGAACAATTACATGGCATTGAGAGAACTGGATTACAGGCATAAATTTCTTCTTAGGATCAGGTGCATCAAAAGTAGAAAATTCAAGTATTATTTAGGAATGAAACTTTGGGAAAGACAAATTAAAAATGTTTTCTTTGAAATCTCTTTTAAAAAGGTGGAAAAAAATGTGTATACACAATGGCCAAGATCTTGGGGCAGGGATACATTTATTTAGTAGCTGGACAATTGTCAGGTACCAAGTTCATATAAGATTCAAATAGCTGACTTATTTCAGACATTATTTTTATGTACAAAAGATGGCCTATTGAGTCAGAGCCAAAAAATATAAAGAGAAGGGATGTGGTTGGCAACATGCTTGACTTCAGTGAAATTAGTCAAAGGGAACAAAATATGCAACCCCAAAATATCACCTCTTTGTTTTTAGGATTGTTTTGAAATCATTTTAAAGCAGCAGCAGACATAAGAAAAGCTCAGAAAATGAGTAGAAATTACTCTTTTACGAAGACATTTATGTTTATAAGGAAAATCTTCATTTGGGAGGGTGTCACCCTCTCTGTACCAAGAATAGGATGATGAATATCTAAAAAACTCTTATCAATGGAAAGTCATGACTTAAGTCTGCATAACTTCACCTTCAATTACTGTATTTTGCATAAAAAACTTTCATAACTGCCTAACGCTTACCCCCCCCCCCCAACATCTTTCTTTTATCTGTAGCTGGAAATGGTCTTTAAGGTGGTAGCTTGGGCCATTGTGGTTAGTTACTCCATTTTCCTGTGCATCTCCTATGTATACAGGAGGTATACATGTTTAAAATTTTTTTTCTTTTCTGTTAATCTGTCTTTTATTAAAGGGAATCTCACCCAAGAGATCCTACTACACAAGAGTGGAGTGAAAATTATTTTTCCTCCTCGACACTATGATAGATCTGTCTTTTCTCTGGGGCAATTCAAAAACTCATCATGAGGAAATAGCTTCTGAACAGAGGAAATATAGTATCTTAGCACTGCTCTCCCTCCCCCACTTTCTTACTGCAAAAGTTAAGGAAATGCTGTAGAGAAAAAAGGCACCTGGAGCAGGTAAGAGGATAACAAATGGAAAGCACTGAGTAGGGGGTAAATCTATTGTATTGGAAACCTCAGGAAGGAAGTGTCACCAGCTAGATCCCAACACCTGACCTTCGCTGCTCAGTCAGCTTGTTCTCATGACTTTGTCCCACATTTTCCCTAAGCTCTTCATTCCAGCTTAGGTCTTAATTCAGGCAAAAGATCACAGAGGCATAGCACCCCATAATGGAAACCAAACCTACCACTCAAGCAATAATGATTACTTGGAGGTAGAACTCCTACTGCCCACACAATCCAGACCAGTTTGAACTTATCTTTCAACTCATGCCTGCACAGATAGACCACAGACTAACCAACAGTTATCTTTACCTCACTATAATACTGAAAGCTGTGTCCAACCAGGAACACAAGGCTCATTTACATAACGTGCAATATATGTATAGGCTTGTTTCTCTAAGGTGCATGAGCGACCTTATGCCAGGCTCTACATAGGATGACAAGGTCCCCTTTCTAACTATCTATAGTAACCCTAAATAAATGGGTATTCACTCTTGACTGGGGAGTCACAACTTTCAAAGTTATTCTGGGTGATCTTCTTACCTACTGCAAATGAAGTTTACTTTGTGCACCAATTCACCTCTTACAGTTTCTATTTGTGACTCACCAAGGAGCAAACTCACACTAGTTAGGTTACAAATTTGATGACCCAGATGGAACAGTTGTCCTTCTGAGGTTCTGCCCTTCAGTTCCCTGGTTTTGCAACAGACAGACCAGTGGACAGTGACAGCTCACCCAGGCTAACCTGTTCAAGCTACTAGGACCAGGAGTGGAGTCCTTGGAGGGCACCCTCCCTTCTCGGTACTTGTGCCCACCATTCTGGCCTTTTGTCCTCACCTCAAATCCAGGGGTGACTCTGATACTTTTACTCAGAGGGAATTCTGTTGGGCTAAGTAAGTTATGGCAGATCCATGGCACAACTGTTAGAGGTAAAACTAGAGTTGTGTCACAAAGTCTGGGCAAGCCAGTTTAACAGTCAGAATACTTGGGGAAATGACAGGGCCTCTCTGGTCAACACTCTGGAAGACTGAACACTCGATTAGACTTCCATCCAGACATTGTGGGTGACAGAAGATCACATGATCCGGCCATTGGAGACTTGGATGCTCCAGCCTGACAACATAAGACTGATCTAACAAAGACTAGTCTAGGATCTGGGAGATTAAAAGAAACCTCCATCCAGCCTGGTTGTTGGGTAAGGCCTAGGAAGTTAAAAGTAATCTCTGCCCTAACTGGATGTTTGGTCTGTTTGTTATTACTCTGTTTGTTTTTGTTCCCTGTTTAAATCTCCACCCTTGCTACTTGGCCCTGGGGTACCTCCTCCTCCTTCCCTTACAAACCTGAACAAAGGAAGCAACAGCCCTGTGGGTCACTGGAAGCATTTACCTGGAACAGGTAAGAGCTCTATTGAGTTGGTTAAAAGAAAAGCACTTGTAAAAACTGGGCATTCTAAAACTCAGAAAAATAAAAACTAACCTAAATGTTTTTCAAGTTCATGTGATCTGGGATAATGTCTGGCAAATTAAAATACACATGTCTTTTGGTGTTATCAACATCAAATATAATAACCAACTTTTATTCTATCTGAATTTATTAAATTCATATTGTACCTGTTATAATGTGTCAGCAAAAATGACTTAGAAAGATGGTTGATTTGGGAGCACCTGGGTGGCTCAGTCGGTTAAGCTTCCGACTTTGGCTCAGGTCATGATCTCACAGTTTGTGGGTTCAAGCCCCAAGTTGGGTTCAGTGCTGACAGCTTTAAATAGCTTTGAAAATCTTTGGTAACCTTAAACTTTAAAGTTTTGCTAAGTTAAATGATAAATTGGGTTGAATTCATTAGATATCTAAAACTTTTTCAAATAAGAATACTAAAGCATTGATTACTGAATGTAGGTTTGTCTGCTTTTGGCTTCTTTTGCAGGTAACTGAGGATACTTGGGTCTGTTAGTGAATATGTTTTATGCTTTATTAAAAAGTTGTACTCTGAAAAAAAACATGATTTGAGAAATTGTGAAATATAGTCATAAATTTCTGATGTAAAGATCTGGTGTCACACACAGTTCACAACTGATTACTACTGCGTTTTCACTGGAGACTAAGGACCTTAAAAGTAAAAATTCTGCTAAATATAATGGAGACTGCTAGAAATAATAAGAGAAACAACCTGGATGCAAGTAAAATAAGATGTGTTTTTGAAAAGAAAGATAAAAGGAATGGGAATACATTTTTCTTGAGGGAAAAAAAAATCTTGTCCAAAAATGTGACTGGTTATTAAAGAGAGGCTTAAGACAAAATATGAATGAAAAAGAAAGTGATAGTAGGTCTGTAAGAAAATCTTTGAAAAAAAATCATATGGATGGTCAGGAATGAAAGAATTTTAAAAGTACACTATTATTAGATGGAAATTTGGCTTTTCTCTGGTGAAAAGACAAAGTTTTCTTAGATTATTGGTCTACTCTTGATAACAAGTTGTAAACAAAGTTTTTCTATATGCCCAGAAAAACAAAATTTCTATGCTTTGTCTTTAACAAGACTTTGATTAGTTAAGTAAAACTTTTCAATATTAAAGAAGCTTAGTTTTGCTAATAAGTTACAACCTTTTGCAGAATCTCATATTGCCAGCTTGGATAAATGGATGATTAAATATTAAGCTTTTGGGGTGCCTGGGTGGCTCAGTCGGTTAAGTGTCTGACTCCTGACTTCAGCTCAGGTCATGGTCTCACGGTTTGTGAGTTTAAGCCGTGCATTGGGCTCTGCACTGACAGTGAGGAGACTGCTTGGGATTCTCTCTCTCCCTCTCTCTGCACCTCCCTTGCTCAGGCTCTCTCTCAAAATAATAAAACAAAACAAAACAAAACAAAAAACAACAAAAAAACCTTTGTGAGGTTTTTAACAAAGTTACCAAGATTCAAATTCTAAATGAAGTCTTGACTAATTAGATTTGCTTATTTGGTATGTTATGCTACATGGGAAGCGAAGTCAAACAGATGATGATAAACTTTCTTGGATTATATTATATATGGAAATGTTCTAAAAATTATATGAAATTCTTTAAGTTTTTTTATTGTTTTATTTATTTTGAATAATTAAAATAAATAAATAAATAATTTATTTATTTATTTAAAATAAATTATTTATTTATTTATTTTGAGAAAGAGAGAGAGCACACAGAGGAGTGGCAGAGAAAAAGAGAGAGAGAGAGAGAGAGAGAGAGAGAGAGAGAGAATCCAAAGCAGTCTCCGTACTGTGAGTGTGGAGCCCAACGCTGGGCTCAATCTCATGAATTGTGAGATCATGACCTGAGGCGAGACCAAGAATAGGATGCTTAACCAACTGAGCCACCGGGCACCCCTGAAATTCCTAAGGTTTTAATACATCCTCTACAGGGTCATCACTCAGTATTCTAATTATTGAAATGTGTGTCACAAGAAATATCCAGAACAACTTGTTGACTACATTATAATGAACTCTTATCAGATCTTTAACCATGTCCATTTTTTGAATATTTTTGTCATTTACAGTTATTGTGCTCATGCTCTTGCAAAACGTGTTTCATCTTCAAGGAGATTCATGAAAAGGACTTTTTGACAAACACAGGTTTTTGTTATCTTTTAGATCATAAAACTGAGTAAGAATTTCCACAACTAATGGAAAAGCTGCATTCCGGCAGAACAAGAATTAATAACATGGAACTGAATAAATTGAGGAAGATGATTATACTTTTATGAATCTTGTTTGAAATGCTGCTGACTTTCTAATGTCCAGTCTTCCAAATTTGAGGAACCTTTTTCTCTTAAAATATCTATGACTTAGAGAAGTACGTTAAAATATACCTTTGTGAACAAATTGAAACATTTTCTTTTCTCCTTACATGAACCCTCCAGAATTCAGAAACTCTCAATGAGTATTCTTCCTTTCTTTCATGGCAATTATGATTATTTGCATAAATTCAATGAGAATTTTTTTTTGTTTTTAACAGAACACCATTGGAAACATTGATTATATTACCAAGGCTTTCAGTGGAATATCATATTTGAGAAAGACAAGCATAAAAGTATGTATGACCTGACAGCTTTTAGAAACTAAGGCCAATTTTATGGAGCCAATAAAGTCCCTTGGAAATGTTGGCCTGATACTTTGCTTAGAGAGTTCTCAGCAGCTTTACCAGCTGAATAAAGGTCACTTCCTGCCAGGTGCAGGAAACGTCAGGATATTTTGGAGACCTTGAGAAGAGGAATTTACTGAAATATATAGGTATTTCAGGCAAATCTGAAGTCAAGTATTTGGCTTAGCTTCTGGCCTTGAGAGGATATTAAAAATTCAATTTGAGGGGCGCCTGGGTGGCGCAGTCGGTTAAGCGTCCGACTTCAGCTCAGGTCACGATCTCGCGTTCCGTGAGTTCGAGCCCCACGTCAGGCTCTGGGCTGATGGCTCAGAGCCTGGAACCTGCTTCCGATTCTGTGTCTCCTTCTCTCTCTGCCCCTCCCCCCTTCATGCTCTGTCTCTCTCTGTCTCAAAAATAAATAAACGTCAAAAAAAAAATTAAAAAAAAAATTCAATTTGAAATTCCTTATAAAAGTTCCAGCAAAGCAAATTAAAAAAACAAAAACAAAACTTACATGGTGAATTACTACTCTTGCTGAGTTTATGTAAATAATTAGGCTGAGTTTGTTAAACTTGGATTTGTTTTACACATGCTTTAGTCTTAATTTGGCTATCTTTGAGGGAAATGAGAGTGATTTTAGAGAAAAACTGTTTCAATAACACATCTTGGTCAACATTAGATTCTGAATGTCTCTTAGTGGTTGTTGTTTGTCTATAAAGCTGGTCTAGATCCTGAATTCATCTGGTTTCCTTACGTATCTGGCTATGAATCGCCAAACTACGGTTTCCAACTTTGTTTCATTCCCTTGACTTGGGATCATCGAGAACTAAAACAACCTTTTTCCCTATCGCCCTGCAAACTAAAGTTAGGCAACTTAAAGCACTAGTATGAAGCCTCCAGACTTAGCATTACCTGATTCTGACAAGCTGATTTGTATCTACACAAAAGGCATGGAATAGCTGTACGGATGTTAACCCAAATGCTGGGGCCCTTAAAAAGTACGGTGGTGGCTTGTTTTTCTAAACAATTAGACACGGTGGCCAGAGGTTGGCTCCCTTGACTGAAAGCTATAGCAGCCACATGCTTCTTGATAAAAGAAGCGGAAAAAGTAACTACGACCCAACGTATGACTGAACACACTACACCAAGTTTCTAGTTTACTGGAAACCTAGGGACATCTGCGGCTGTTACAAAACAGAATGTTACAGTATCAGGCCATGCTGACAGATAACCATTGCTCCCCCCCGCCCCATTACAGCTGCCACCCTACTCCTCACCTATCAGCAAGTATTTGATCAAATGTACTCTAGCCACAAAGATCTCCAGAGTAAACCTGTGTCCAACGCAGAAGAAATGTGGTTTGTAGACGGCAGCAATTTATGGAAAATAGACTAAAAAGTTCAAGATATGTGGTAGTATTCCTAAAGGTTATTGTAAAGGCTACAAGACAGGCCCCAGGCACCACAGCCTAAAAGGCAGAAATAACTGCCAATTAACCAGAGCATCAGAATTGACTAAGGACAAGGTGTGGTGTTAACTATTTATACTGATTCCAAATATGCTTTCTCTGTAATTCAAGCCAGTGGAGCCAAATGGAGGGAAAGAGCACTTATAGAGTGAAAACAGAAATTAAATATGGCAAGGAAATGCACAGAGTGCTAGTGTCCACACATAAGCCTAAAGAATTAGCAATGGCTCACTGTAGAGTCCATCAAAAGGGAAATCTAGAGGTAACAAAGGGAAATAATTGGGCTGCTGCAGTCACAAAACGGTCTGCCAGGTCTGGGGGGGATCTTGCAACTGTCACTAATTCCGTCTCTACCACTGTAAAAGCTCATGCCACCCTACCTCCTGGATGAGATCAAAGAGGTTGTAAAATTGGACAGAGGATGGAGGGTGAATAACGAGATAATCTGGGTACCTAAGCCAACCAGACTGACGAATCCTTAAGACTACACATGACTCAACTCACCATGTTAAGGAAGCTTTATACCTACCGTTAATAAAGACTGTCAGCACATAAATGATGAAGGAAATTTTTGAGAAAGAAAAAAACAATGTGCCTAATGCCAGACAAATAACGTACAAACCAGAACTCCAGTACTGGAAGGTTCAAGTACCTTCTGGTGTTTGTAAATACATTTCCCTATAGGACAGAAAGAGCTAATAAAGCAATAAAGTTCTTTTATTAAGACATAATTCCCTGATTTCAATCATCAAGGTCAACCCAAAATGAGAATGGGCCCGCCTTTATATCAAAAATGATTTCTGAGGTAACCAAGGCTTTAAATATTAAGTGGAGGGTACAAACTGCCTGGAGACCTCAGGCTTCTGTGACAACAGAACATGCTAACAAAACCCTGAAAAAGACCCTGACGAAGTTGTGCCAGGAAACACAGGAATACTGGTTCAGTTTACTACCGGTAGCTCTGACCAGACTGAGAGCTGTCTCAAAGGGCAAACTAAAAGTTCATCCCATGTGGAATGACTTATGGGAGGCTTTTCCAAAAGGCTCTGACTCCTTCTCACCTGGAAGTTTCTCTGGCCATTAGGCATAGAGTTGATCTCCAACAGGGAGTGGATGCATTCAACACGTATGGAAATGTTTGCTTCCTTCAACCCATCGGAATTAACCTTCACCCCAATGAACCGGGGGAATGGATTTACCTCAAAATGTGGAAAAATGGGTCATCCTAGGATCGACTATATCCTATATGGACAGGGCCCTGCCTAGTCCTATAAATCACACACTCTTCCTTAAAATTGCAGACAGCCATACCTTGGACTCCCCGTACTGAATTCACCATACCACAGCGAAAAGACCTCTGCATCAGGGCCCCAGGAGGATACGCTACCAGCACCGATGACAACAAATATTCCTGGAAGCTCCTCGCTGGCCTGAAACTTCTGTTCCAGAGATACCCTCAAGATAAGTAGAGCCTCCTTAAATAAGGGTTCTCACATTTAAACTATAACAATCTCTATCTGTAGGATACTAGTTCTGGATTCTTCAGCCGTATTGTTTGCTGCCAGGTCCCTTATATAGGTGAAGCCATTTTCTGTGACTACTCAATAACAAATGCCACAGCTTATTGTTACTACATGGCAAAACAGATAATGTTCTAATCCCCTCCACCTTGGTCTGATTTTAAAAAGAACACCTCTTTTTGATGTCACTTCTGGTCATGGTAATCCTAGAGATGCCGAAAGCCACAAACACACTTGAGCCAAACAAATATGAAAAACACCAGTGTCTGGCAGTGACGTAAAATGTGAATTAAATTCTTCATTTCATCAGTGGAGCAAAAAGTGCTGGATAAATGTGATCAGTGTGGCTACGGCAGCCTTCACATCCCAAGTTTAACTAGGTTTAGTGACAATAATTTGCAGTGTTGGTAATTCTAACAGAAAGAGTGCCCCACCATCAACAGCTCAAATTTTTTTCAATATTTAGGGTCTATCTGGCCATGAGCTAAGTGATTTATATACATTTTCATGCTTCACCCACATGTTAATCCTATAAAACAGCTACTATGTTAATCCCTGCTTTCCAAATGAACCTACTGTAACTCAAAGGGATTTAATATCTAAGAAACCACCAACACACCACCAATAAAGAACCGAAGGAAATACCATATTCTAGCTCTGTCCGGAAAATAATTTCAATGTGGTAAACACATAGGAACTACCTAGAATCCGAGAGAAAATAAGCCTCTAAAGGTTTTTAAATATATCTTTTTGATTACGTTACCAAAAATATCATGGCTCCTGATTTCTATGTGCAAAAGAGTGGCTTGTAAAAACTACGTAATATTGAAGGAAATAATAATCCTCACAACCCATTTCACGTATAGAATAATGACAGAGGATAAAGTTTGCAGAAGAAAGAGCTCGAGCCTTACTTAAAAGCAACGAATTTGCCAACAAAGAATAAAATCAGCAGTAGTTAAGAAACTCTCCTAATTAGCAGGGGAAAAGCGGGATCACAATGCCTTCCTCTCAAGGTTAAACCGTTGCTGTGAGCCAATATTGCTGCCTATCTCCCATTTTTCCTTCCCTAAATGGGAACATTTTGCTGTTATCCCATTCCAGGACCCCTTTGGTATACTGGATGTTCACAGAGGGAGAGAGTTGTATTACTTTCCTATTGATGCGGTAACAAATTATCACACATTTAGTGACTTTAGCCAGCATAAATTTATCATGTCATAGTCCGGGAGGGCAGAAGTCCAATAAAGGTGTCGCTGGTACAAAATCATTGTCAGCAGGACTGGGTCTCTTTCTGGAGACCACGGCTGAGAATCCCTTTCCTCACCTTTTCCCACAACTAGGGCTTGCCCACGGGACATGACTCCTGACTGCTTCCTCCACTTTCAAAGGCGGTAACGGCTGAATGGGTCTCCACAACACATCACTACGATATCCTTCGATCATTTCTTCTTCTCTGACACTGACTTCTCTTCTGGCTCCCTGTTCTACTTGTAAGGACCCTGTGATTACAGATAAGAGCACCCTCCCAGATAAGCTGTGATAATTTCTTTATCCTAAATTCAGGTGATTAGAAAATTTAATTTCATTCTCTTTTGTCATGTAAATTATCATATCCATCCGTTCTGGGGCTTAGGGCTTGAATATTGGGTTTTTTTTTTTTATGTTTTATTTATTGTTGAAACAGAGAGAAACTGAGCGCGAGTGGTGGAGGGGCAGACAGAGAGGCAGACACAGAATCCGAAGCAGGCTCCAGGCTCTGTGAGCACAGAGCCCGATGCAGGGCTGAAAATCACAAACCTGAGATCATGACCTGAACCAAAGTTGGAGGCTTAACCAACTGAGCCACTCAGGCACCCCAGAAGTCACTTATTAAAATGGCAGACCCACAAACCAAAAAGAACAAGGGTATCTAAATATTACTTAAAGAGAACCACACACAGGTTTGAAACATTCCTAGTCAGCCTTATACAAATGATCAATAATCTTTTATAAGTTTGAGCTTTTATTCTTATCTTTTAATAGCTACTAATGACACTTTGAGTACATATGAGATAACGCTGACTGAATAGTTATAATCAAAATAGTATATTATTTTACAAGAATGAGAACTGTATGGGGCACCTGGGTGGTTCAGTCAGTTAAGCGTCCAACTTTGGCTCAGGTCATGATCTCACGGCTTTTGAGTTCGAGCCCGTGTCGGGCTCTGTGCTGACAGCTCAGAGCCTGGAGCCTGCTTGGGATTCTGTGTCTCCCTCTCTCTCTGCCCCTCCCCCATTCATGCTCTGTCTCTCTCTCAGTAATAAATACACATTAAAAAAGTTTAAAAAAAGAGTAAGGACTAACTGGTCACGAAAGCTGTTTTTACTCACTCACCTTTTTAACATTGATCCCTTATCTTTATCACCTCATCTGAAAAATGAGTACCTCCCCACTTAGTTTATGTAACTCCTAAGAAAAAAATGTAGGGGCACCAGGGAGACTCAGTTGGTTAAGCATCTGACTTCTGCCCAGGTGATGACCTCATAGTTTGTGGGTTTGAGCCCCGCTTCAGGCTCTGTGCTGACAGCTCAGAGCCTGGAGCCTGCTTCGGATTCTGTCTCCCTTTCTCTCTGCCCCTACCTCACTCATGCTCTCTCTGTCTCTTTCTCTCTCTCTCTCTCTCTCTCTAAAAAAAAAAAAAAAAAGAAATGTAAAGCCCTTAGCCTAAATGCTATGTTCACAAGGGAACATCTCATAAAGGTCTATTACTTTTAAATTGAATTAACTTATAACCTTAGATATTGGTCATTTATACACATATGAATGTCCATACAAAGCAGTTGATTTATTTTGTTCACTAGAAATATCACCTTAAAAGATCATGAGGTAAAAACACAAGTAGAACATGAAACAAGTAGCAGTTTTGGCCCCCATATACCAGTGTTGTCCAATTCCCTCTTCTCACTGGAAATACCCTTAGCTGAAGATTAAGTATTGTTTTAGACACACTGAATTAACAGATTAACAATACCGCTTCTTATCATATATACCTCAGATCAGCGACTCACCATACAAAGCAATCAGCCAGTTAATCTATCCAATAGGTATTCATTGAACATCAACCAAGCTCTTATTTTTTTTTCCAAAAAAATGTAAAAAGCCATTTCCTTCTTATTTTCCTCACTTTTGGTTTAACTGGTATTCTTTCCAAAGTTTTTTCACTGCACACCACTATGTATGATGACTACACAAGTGAAATACAGAAAACACACTGGCCTTTGAACACTGAGGACAACTTAAGTTTAGCAATTTTCCTTATAATTTAAAGACAGCAGCATTTTCTCACTTTAAATGTTTTCAAAGGTACTTAAAGTAAGCTTCAAGTTATAGAAAGGTAACATATATTTTATATTCAGACATCACAAATAACAACAGTTTAATTCACATATAGCAGAAAAGGAATTTGGAAATTTTATTTAATCTACCCCACTCACAACTATAAGAGCCTTGGAGTTGCCATCAAGTTAAAATAATTTGAAGAAAAATAAAAATGTCAATCAACAGTTTTGTTTGAGCTACAGGATGCCAGCAAAATGATTGAACTGATTTTATTCTTTCAATTGACAGTATGGACTTTTTACTACTGACTGCAACTAGCAGATGTTTTGGCATAATGTAGAGACAATTAAAGTATCCTGAACAGATGAAACTCCTATCTTCTTCTCAAAGACATGTAAAAAGAATTTGACAACTTCATTTGGAAATAAATTATAATATTTAATGACTACCAACTCTTTGGAAAGCTTTTGTACATCTATTCTAAGCTCTGTACTCTTTACTTGAAAATCTGAATTTTCCTTTTTCCATTTCTAATAAAATTGGAGGGCATGCATTCCCGCCCTTGTGTAAAATACTTCTCACGCCATTCCTCATACACCACGATAGTCTTTAGGCACTCAACGTGACTACCATAGCTATATATTGATTTCTCTGTTCATTTAACACATATTTATCACCTATTTACAAGACACTATACTTGGTGCTTTAAAAAATCCATAAATGCCTTCAATATACTTAATGTTATAAAGACATGCACATTTATAACGATAATTAACAATACTTCTCTTTGTTAGTATTTATCCTATTTCTTACTGCTTGTGGGATATCCACTTTCTCTGCTGAGGCATGGACTCCAGGAAAGTGAGGACTAAGTCTAACAGATTTGTGGCACAAAATAGTTACAGGATACATATTTCATGAATGAACAAATGGTTTAATAAACTTAGTACAAGCTATACTGATACGTTATATTTAACATCCTTAATTTTCTTGAATTGTGTTGTATAGTTTGGATAAATGCCATCTAAATGTCTCCTAACTTTATTATATAAGCCTTGCAAGGAAATAAAATATAACTTTCAGGTTGTGAAGAGCCAGCAAACCTGTGGTGTTGAGTTTATCCTTGGTTTTTCATACTACTAAAGTTGGAGTTAAATCTTTTTTTTAATTATATAATTCATTGTCAAGTTAGCTAACATACATCATATACAGTGTGCTCTTGGCTTTGGGAATAGATTCCTTTAATACATCACTTACATACAACGCCCGGTACTCATCCCAACAAGTACCCTCCTCAAAGCCCATCACCCATTTTCCCTGCCCCGCCGCTCCTCCACCCCCATCAACCTTCAGTTTGTTGTGTGTATTTAAGAATCTCTTATGGTTTGCTCCCCTCTCTGTTTTAACTATTTTTTTTTTTTTTGGTCCTACCCTTTCCCCATGGTCTTCTGTTAAGTTTCTCAAATTCCAGGTATGTGTGAAAACATACTGATATATATCTGGTCTTTCTATGACTGACTGATTTCACTTAGCATAATACTCTCCAATTCCATTCACGTTGTTGCAAATGGCAAGATTTCATTCTTTTTCATTGCTGAGTAGTATTCCATTGTGTATATAAACCACAACTTCTTTATCCATTCATCAGTTGATGGACATTTGGGCTCTTTCCATAATTTGGCTACTGGTGATAGTGCTACTATAAACATTGGGGTACATGTACCCCTATGAATCAGCACTCAGTTATATCTTAAGTTGAGGAACAGTTAATTTAAAATACTCAAATGACAATAGCTTGTTTTGGAATACTGGTAGTTTCACAGTGACTTGTTCCATATGGGATATTACTTTGAATCTTATAGCTATATTCTGGTGATATAGTTAAATACAAATTGTTATGATAATACACCCCCCCAAAATTCAAGAAAATAGAAATGTGATTTGCCTTGGATAAATTTTTAACAATTTATGACCTGATTTTAGGAATAAGCTGAGCAATTTACATAAAATCAGCAGGGATATGCTTTTCCTTAACATTCTTACATGTCTTTACAGAATTTTTCACTAGGAATCGTTATTTCAGACGTTATTTATTCCAGATGAGAAATAATAGACTGACCTAACTTAATTCTTCGCTTGACATATTATTTTTACTGGTTAAATCAAAGAATTATACTCATTATGGATAATACTGAAGAAAAAGATAACATCAATACATTGGTTAAACTCTCCATAAAATACCTAAGATATTAATGAGGTCTAGAAGGAAAGTGAAAGTTTAGATTCAGTTCAACATTTATCTAACACTATAGACTTGGCTCACTGGCCACTGAAGTACGTCAATGAATAAGAAACAATATCTATTCTCAACTAACTCTTAATCCCACAGCAAAAAACAAAGTAATTTTCAAATGTAAATTCTTAATAAGGTAGAAGGCGGCATATATCCTAGGAAAAGAAATAGGACACTAAGGGAATTCCAAAGAGAATATATAACTTCGAATTATTCCTCTAGGAGAGAAGAGGTGTTTGAAATCAGTGAAAGAACCAACAGAGGGTATTCAACATGTTTTTAAAAATAGTGGCTCAGGTTTTTTTCCAATTCTTTTGGAGAAATGAAGACCTATCTTAATGATGGGAAGACATGGAATTAAATTAAAATTCTCTTTTGGAGTGGTATTTTGATTTCCATCCTTAGTATGTTAATGTGGTAAAATGAGGAATAGAGGCTCATATTTGAATCCAGTAACACAGAACAGAGGGCATATTAAGAACATGAGTTCAGACTTTGAATCATGTTTTTTTCACCTTGAAGGTGAGACAGTTTTCTTGAAGGGGAGACAGTGATTTTCAATTTTGTTTAAAACAACTTTGTAACAATCTGACATATTAAAAACACCCAAATCTAAAGGGCAGTATTAAGATGAGATACCACAGGATAAGCAGCATGTATCAATTCCACATTTACCCATGACCATATTTCATTTAAGGAGCTATCAAAAATACAGATATATCCCTTCTTCAAAAATAAAAACAAAAACAAAAACCCCAAAAACCAAGATTATTTTCCATACTATCTGATAAATTCCTTTTTTTCCTGACTTTATTGAGGAGTAATTGAAAGATAGAGTACTATCTATTACCATGTACAACATGTATTACCATGTACAACATGGTGACTAGATATATACAATGTGGAATGATTACCAAGATCAAGACAATTAACAAATCCATGATGTCATATAGTTAACTCTTTTGGGGCATGTGGTGAGAATACTCAAGATCTACTCTTAGCAACTTGCAATTGTATGATGCCATATTATTAGTTACAGTAATCATGCATTCCATTAGATGCTCAGAACTTCTTTTTCTTATAAAGTTTGTACCCTTTAACCTACATCTCCCCATTTGCTCCTCTCCCCAGCCCCTGACAACCACTGTTCTGTTCTTTCTATGAAATAGGCTTTTATTATTTTTTAAAAGGTTCCACATGTAAGTGATGCCATGCAGTATTTATCCTTCTCTGTCTGGCTAATTTTGCTTGCCAGAATGGCCTCCAGTTTCACCTATGTTGTCACAAATGGCAGGATTTCCTTCTTTTTCATGGGTGAATAATATTCCTTTATATATCCTAACACCTTCATCCATCAGTCAAAAAACATATAGATTGTTTCTAAATCTTGACGACTACAAATAATGCTACAATGAACATGGGAATGCAGAGAACACACAGTGAGGAAGGACAGGCTCTTCAATTCATGGTGTTGGGAAAACTGCATATCCACATGCGTACATCTTAGATCGCTTATAAAAATTAACTCAAAATGGATAAAAAACTTAAATGTAATGTCTGAAACCATAAAAGACCTAGCAGAAAACATAGGGGAAAAACTTGCTTGACAGAGGTCTTGGCAATAATTCCTTAGAATAGACACCCAAACAACAGACAACATATGCTGGGAGTATACCAAAATAAAGAGCTCCTGCAAAGCAAACAATAAATTGAAAAGGCAATCTACAGAATGGGAGACAAACCGTCTACCTGATAAGGAATAAATACTCAAAATAAAGAACTCATACCAGTCAATAGGAAAAAAAAAAGGCTAAGGGGAGCCTGGGAGGCTCAGTCGGTTAACCGTGTGACTCTTGGTTTTGGCTCAGGTCACGAACTCATGGTTTCATGAGTTCGAGCTGCACCTTGGGCTCAGTGCTGGCAGCATGGAGCCTACTTGGAATCCTCTCTCTTTCCCTCCCTGTCTGCTCCTCCCCAGCTCATGCTCTTTCTCAAAATAAATAAATATTAAACTTAAAAATTCTTTTAAAAAAAGAGGGGCACCTGGGTGGCTCAGTGGTTAAGCTTATGACTTCGGCTCAGATCATGATCATGCAGGTCCAAGAGTTCAAGCCCTGTGTCAGGCTCTTTGCTGACAGCTCAGAGCCTGGAGCCTGCTTCAGATTCTGTGTCTCCCTCTCTCTCTGCACCTCCCCTACTCGCACTCTCTCACTCAAAAATAAACAAACATTAAAAATTTTTTTCAAAATTAAAAAAAAAGACAAAAGCTAATAATTCAATTAAAAATGGGCAAATGAGGTGGGGCGCCTAGGTAAGCGTCCGACTTAGGCTCAGGTCATGATCTTGTGGTTCATGGGGTTGAGCCCCACATCCGGCTGTGTGCTGACAGCTCGGAGCCTGAAGCCTACTTCAGATTCTATGTTTCCCAATTTCTCTCTCTGCCCCTCCCCAGCTTCCACTCTCTCTTTCTCAAAAATAAATAAACATTAAAAAAAAAATGAGCAAAGGAGCAAAACAGACATTTTTCTAAAGAAGAGCTACATTGGTCAATAGGTACATGGAATGGTGCTCAACATCACTAATCATTAGGGAAATGCAAATCAACACCGCAATGAAATTATTCCTTACACCAGACAGGATGGCAAGTATAAAAAATATAAAACATAACAAATGTTGGTGAGGATTTGAAGAAAGGAAACCCTTATTTATTTTTGGTGGGAATGTTAATTGGTACAGTCATTATGGAAAACAGGATGACTTTCTCAAAAAATTACAAATAGAACCAGAACTATCCAATGACCCAGCACTCCCACTTCAGGGTATATATCCAAAGGAAATGAAATCAGCATATTTAAGAGGTATCTGCATACCCATATTGATGATAACTTTTTCAAAAAGGTCTGATAAAATTTGATTTTCTCTATCAATTTTGCTGAACTTTTTACCAATGCAGTAAAAAACCCGACTCAACAAGGACCTGCTGACTCTAAATAAAATCATTTATGATGCAGCTGCTTCCAAATTTGTGTTGTGCAATAGGTGCCTACCGGATTGTTCTGATTCTAGTGGAAGAGATGACCTAGGTCCAAGAGACAAGAGTGTGAAAGGAAGAACTTAAATATAGAAATAACTACAAGAAAATGTTGGATTAAGATGTATAGTGGGAGAGAAAAGGAAGTCAAAGAACTCATGTGCTGAGAACAAACCCGAATGATCCATCCATTCAACATGATCGTTATAAGGAGAAGCAATTTCATGTTAAAAATGGAAACGGTAGGAGATGTTAATTGAATGTGAAATGGAAGATCCCACTTAAAGTCAGGACTAGAATATAAGGTAGATATTCCAATGACACTAAGTGGATACGAATGCTTATAAGAGAGTAAGACTTTTTTTTGAAAAGTATGATTCAGACCAGTAACCTCACAGCACACTTACATGATTTCCAGCAGATCGTGTCACCTTTTTGACTAGGTGCCATGGTTAGCATAAGTTTTAAGTTTTTTTTACACTGTTGGATCAAGTATTTCGCCTTATGATGGCAAATCTCAACTGAAGAGTGAGGTCACTTATTACTTCAATCACCAGGATACCACCAAAAAATAAAGTTATAATTATTCTTTGTGGGGACCCTAATGGAAAAGTTTACATGATCTCAGTTCATGTGTTGGACAGGAAAGGAAAAAGCTGGCCAGGAAGCCAGATTCTGTGGTGCTGGCATGTAAGAAGAAACCACATACATAAAGGTAGTTTAGGACACGGAATGTAAAAACCCAGGTGAAGATCTCCATGGGTTAAGGAAGAAATGAAATCGTAGGCTAAGTTTCAGTCAGGAATAATTATTAGAGCAGTACAGGGTTGGACTAAACAGAGTACAATGCTTTCTGTTCAATAAAGAAGTCACCCAGTATTTATATGGGCAGATTTGATTACTTGAGACTAGCCTCTCCATAATTTGTTATTATTACCCTAAGTGATGAAACCTGACTAGTCATGTGATTAAAAACGTTCTCTTGCAAATCTTTGCTTTACTGTAGTAAACAAGGTGCAGGAATTGGAAGCACAAGACCAATGAGCACTGTGATGCATACAGCGTATATATGGATGAACACACACAGGCTTCCATCTTGCTTGAGGCAGCCCCAAGTGGATAGATAATATGAACAGTGCCCTTTGTGTGTGATGACAAGAACATAAACATTATGTAATCTTGTCTTGCATATAATGCTGAGGACAGTTTTAACATAGCATTTAACATTTTTAAACTACACAGGGTCATAAGGTTATTTCTATTTTTACAAGGCATTATATCAAATACAGTACTACAATTTTATAAAGACATTGGTCAAACTATATAGCCTATAATTTCTGATGGTTAAGTGCACTTTGCACTTGTCTGGGTGACTGAATGTGAAATGGGACAAATCTTAAATTTTTCTTTACTTGTTTGTTTATTTTTGAGAGAGAGAGAAAGACAAAGCACAAGTGGGGGAAGGGGCAGAAAGAGGGAGACACAGAATCTGAAGCAGGCTCCAGGCTCTGAACTGTCAGCAAAGAGCCCAATGCCGGGCTCAAACCCACAAACTGTGAGATCATGACCTGAGCCGAAGTCGGACACTTAACCAAATGTGCCACCCAGGCTCCCTTGAAATGGGACAAATTTTAACAGTCCCAGGGAACATTAATTTAGGAAAGAGTTAAAATTTTGTATCGTGTAAATTGCAACATTTAAAATTTCATATTCTTTTCTAATCCTACTTTATTCTTCCTAGTATTTAATGTTTATAGATTCGTAATATAAATATGTTTCTTTGAAAATAAATTTTAAACATTTTCTATTAATATTAAAAATCAAATAATAAAACACATGTATCTGAAATAAATATAGAAAATCTTCTTAACCATTCCCTAGCTTGTAACAGACTCCTAATATAACTTTTCTGGAAGTAATGTTCAAAATTTAAGCTATAACACATTGAAACGATATAGGCTTATAATTCCATGTCTTGATTGGTTTTAGGGGAAAAAATTAACTCAAGAGGAAATTTAAAGTTTTGACTCATTCTAAATTTTTTTTTTTTAACATTTATTCATTTTTTGAGAGACAGAGCATGAGTAGGGTAGGGGCAGAGAGAGAGGGAGACACAGAATCTGAAGCAGGCTCCAGGCTGTGAACTGAGAACACAGAGCCCAACGTGGGGCTCGAACTCACAAACCATGAGATCATGACCTGAGCCAAAGTCAGACACTTAACCAAATGAGCCACCCAGGCACCCTGAATTTTGGCTCATTCTACTGCCCACATGCACATGTCTCCAAACAAGTGATGGCCATAACTACTTCTGGTGCCGGGAAACTTTACGATGTTAAGTAATGTCTTCACTCCTCAATTTCTTGTGCTATAAAATTTTCTTAAGGCTTTTGACTCCCTTCCGTGTAGGATGAGGATGTCACTGCCTCCATGCATCCTCCACATTCTTTTCCTCTCTCATCTCCCACCATCTGTCACCTACAGATTTACTTTTACACTTGTCAAGGTTGTTAAATCCTACATTTTCTTCTTCAACCGTAATCATAACTTTCTTGCCTTGCCTATAAATTTGCAAAGCTTAAAATTAAATTCACTGTAAAGTCAATATAATGCAGATACTATGAGTGCAGAAATAGTATTTCCTGACCAACCGAGCAGTATGCCAAGATTACCAAACTTTGTTTTGGGTAAAATGTATCGGCCCTAATTTATTTGAAGTAAAACATTTCAGTAATCAAGATTACGTATACACATGTTTGGACCATAGCTGCCTTGGGACACTGTGTTTTTCCCTGAATTTAATGATTTCACTTTTATTTGAGGGAAAAAGAGAGAGCGAGAGTGAGAGGGAGAGTTTATTTCTATCTCTAAGACCTCTCAAGAACTTCAGCCTGATATATCCAACTCCCTGTCTCCTGCCCCCTCAAATGTGTTTTTCATTCACTCTTCTTGTCCCACTAAATGGACACTCTGTTGTTTGAGTTCTTCACGTGCAGTACTTGGCTGTCAATCTTAACTCATGTCTTTTTCTCTCCTACACATCCACTCGAGCCCAAACTCCTGTCAGCTCTACCTTTAAATCACATCTCAAAACTATCTCTTGTCGTTTCCCTTGTTAAAGTTCTACTCCGAGTAAGTGTCATCTTTCCTCAGAATTATTTTACCAGTGCCTTTATTGGCTTTCCTTCTTCTACTCTTTCCCCGTAACAATCCATTTTACATACAACAGAGGGACCCCATCTCATTCAGAATTAAATCTAGTATTTATTACGGCCCTAAGTTTACATGAGGTCATTCATTAGGTTTCTATTTTCTTCCACTCCAGCACTTCGGTTTACTCTCTACACTTCAGGTGCACTGTCCTCTTTCACGTTCCTACAACTTGAGATTTCCGCCCAAGGTAGCTGTTATGAGAACGTCTCCATCCACACCACCGAATAGCCGGTGCTGTCTTTCTTTCACTGGGCTCGCTTTTCCCTTCATAACCATTGTAATAGCATCCCAAATGACACACTTCGTTGGAGTTGTTTGTATATCCTATCTCCTCCAACTAGAGTATTATCTCCTTGAAAACGTGTTTTCTGTATCCCGCCCCCCCCCCCCGCACTGCTGCACATACTGCTGTGTGTAGAATCAAGTATGTGCTCCAGAAACGTTCACTGCATGAAGCTCTCAATTAGACGCTTGAGTATTTCTATCCTCTGAGTCAAACAGCCTACTGGAGGGTGTTGCCTTTGTTCTACAAAGACATCTTTCCCAAAGACCTTTCTCCTCCTACTGCCAAGAGCTGCATTTTTCTGGACCGGGACACATTGCTGAAGAGAGTTTCTTAACCCACTATCCTGTGATCCACCTGCTGCTTCCTGAACCCTGGGCCTTCCTCTCTCTTGATTTTATTCTCATTTTGCTGAAGGAAAACTTACAGTAAATTTTCAGAATGTATGTTTTGGAAGGAAACTACTTAATTCATTGCTTATCTGAAAATACATTCATTTTGCTGGTTAGGTCATTCTCCATTTTAAATGCTTTTCTTAGAACTTTCAAATCAGTCCCAATGTGTTCTCCATTTAGTATCTCCAATACCAAGTATGATGCTTTTTCCCCCTTCTTTTAAACATTTTTAACATTTTTTTTAATCCCAGGTGTTATGCAATCATGTTACATTTATGTGTGGGTCTTGTACTCTTTCTGAATTCAGTTTTCAATAAGCCCTTACATTCTGAAGATATCTTCTTTTTCTGTTACAGGGCACTTTCATCTAGTATTTATTTTCCAAATTCTTGGTTTTGTCTTTCTAGAGGAAACACAAGTGGATATTGTAGAATTTAAACAAATACTCTGCATTTTAGAGATTTTGAATACTTTTCATAGCTTGATTTTTAAAGCTATTTTCTAGAAGATACTCTCAACTTGCAATTTTACCTCTCATTATTTTATTGTAGCAATATTCTTTTAAAGATAATTTATTGTCGGGGCACCTGGATGGCTCAGTCGGTTGAGTGTCTGACTTCTGCTCAGGGCATGATCTCACGGTCTGTGAGTTCGAGCCCCGCGTCGGGCTCTGGGCTGACAGCTCAGAGCCTGGAGCCTGCTTCTGATTCTGTGTCTCCCTCTCTCTCTGCCCCTCCCCAACTCATGTTCTGTCTCTGTCTCAAAAATAAACATAAAAAATAAATATAATTTATTGTCAAGTTAGCTAATATACAGTGTATATAGTGTGCTCATGTCTTCGGGAGTAGATTCCCAAGATTCATCGCTTACAGACATGAATAGACACTTTTCCAAAGACATCCAGATGGCCAACAGACACGTGAAAAGATGCTCAACATCACTCATCATCAGGGAAATACAAAACACTTATATTCTTAATTGCAATGAACTCTATTTATTTTTATAATCACTGTTTTATCGAGTACCTTGTTTTGAGAGAGCTTTACTCTTTAAGTGCTCTGAAATAAAAATAAAGCAGTTTTTTCTAATTTCCCATAGACTTCGAGAATTAACTCTGTTACCTCTGACATCCATTTTTCTTGTCATTATTTTTACCTCCCCCCCACCTTTTTTTTTTTTTTTTTTTTTTTAAGAAGTATGATTTCTTCACATGTGTCAGGGTCCTTACCGTGGATCATGCCAGTCCAAGAAGGCCTAAGCGCCTGGCATACATTTCCTGTGTATTGTGAATGCAGGTCTGTTTTCATTAGGCTTTCCCTTTCAATAGTAATTCTGACATAGGAACTGTGTGATCACGTTTGGGGATAGGTAAACAGGACTCTGTCTGTAACGAGCGAACAGCAAAACAGCTTGCAGGCCGCAGTGTCTTCATATACCAAAAGGACGGAGGTTTTACTGCAGCTGTGAGCAGACTTCTGCACTGGAACTTACAGAACAAAATTTTGGTGATGGTGGCACTGAAATAACTCACTTTTACGTTAAGAAGGCTAACTCTTTAACGGGGACCTCTTTTGCCTAATGTATTATAGAATGAAAGACAAGAGGCCAGGTTCTTGCCTTCTCTGACAAGATGGATCCCTTACCCTGCATTAGTGTGTAAAACCACACAACTGTGGGGTCACTTCATGTGAAACAAAGGGAATCACTGGAGGGCCAAGTCTCCTGGGCCCTTGAATTTTTTATGTATCCTCTGCACTGCCTCTTTCATGGCTGAGAGTAAACTAAAGTAACTCAAGCCAATTGTCAGTTATTCTCATTCATAGGAATCGGAACTGCCCGAGTTTGTTCTATCTTATTTAATACACACAGCCACATTAACAAAACAAAACAAAACAAAACAAAACAAAACCAAAAACAAATTCATAGTTTGATGGCAGGGGGGATGAGGGAAAAACCAATAGGAATGTGAGAAGCCTTCACAGGTGTGTGGACTGAATCAAGTCCACGTCATTCAAAGAAGAGCGTCTGAGACGTGGCCTGAGATGAGCCTTCGAAAGCACTAGGCAAAGAGAAGGCTTGCTAAGGCAAAGGATACCTTTGGATAAATACTCAAAGCAGGGACATTGAGCTGGTGCTGGCTGGTTTGGTGGTCAAAGCCAGGCAGGTGCACACAATCTCGAAGAAGTTTCCTAAGTGGCAAACTCGGGAGCTCTGGACTCTCACCAAGGGGAAATGGGGTGCCAAGAGCTAGGCCCAGAGGACACCAAGCTGCTTTGTACCAAAACCTTTCCGGAGACTGTTGCAGCTGCTCGGATACCGCACCTGCGTCGGGCCAGCTAGGGCAGCCAGACCCACTCCACCTCTCGCCGCCCTCGCAGCGGAGCTCCAGCAGACAGGGTAATCAGTCTTTGTGTCTGTTTCCCTTCTTGGTCCCTACCTTGGCTGCATGCCAGCACGAGAAAGGCTTTTCTAAGTACAGTATGCATTGAGATTTTAAGTAGTGAAATCTAACACTTATTTTTCTTTTGTACATTCTGGAATTGGTGTTATACTTAGAAAGGCTTTTTCCAGGATGGGGCAAATAAATGTCTTCTTGGTTCCCTTAATAGTTTATTACTTCATTTTTCACATTTATATCCTTGATTCCTTTGGAATTTATTCTGGTGTACAGCATGATGTAAATTTCCAACTTTCTAAAATGTATTTTTATTACTGTTTTAAAGAGCCAACCTCATATTATGGAAAGCCTGCGTGTGTGTGTATATATATATGTATGTGTATATATATACACATACATATATATATACGTATATATATGTATATGTATATGTATATGTACACATATATGTATATATATACACACATATATATATATACACACACACACACACATTTATTTTAATAGACATCCACAGTGATCCGGGTTTCTCTATGAAACATTACTACACTGTTTTTAATTACTTAGCTTTAAAGTAATTTTGCTATCATTTAGGTGCAGGGCCCCATTATTATTATTTTCATAATTTTTCCGGCCATTCTTATATATTTTTTGCTGCGGGTGTTGTTGTGTTGTCTATATTGAATCTACGTGAGTCCTTGCAGGAAAGAGAGTATACCCAAAAGGTGTTAATTCAGGAAGAAGCATGCACAAAGAAAGTACATACAAAGATGATGGAAAAGGGGTCAAAGAAAGGGATAAAAACATGCATTTTTCATTACCTCAGTTCCAGAACGTTTGCCAAAAGTGTCCTTCACTTTCTTGTTTATACTATCTGCAAATAATGACCCTCAATAAAAACCATACAATGTACTGAAATGTTTTAGAAGTTTACTCAAGTTTCATGGGTGTATGTGTAAGAAAAGAAGGCAGTAAGTAAAATAAATCAGAGAGAGACAGATATGATTTCACCGACATATGGAATCTAGAAAGTAAAACAAAGGAAGAAACAAAGACAAAAATCACCCCGAAAGAGACTCTTAAATACAGAGAACTGATGGCTGCCAGAAAAGAGGAGGGCGAGAAGATGGTAAAGATGGGTGAAGGAGAGTGGGAGATACAGGCTTCCAGTTATGGAATGAATAAGTCATTTGAATAAAAGGTACACCATAGGAAATACAGTCAGTGGTATTGTAATAGCATTATATAGTAACAGATGGTAACTACACTTACGGTGAGCAAAGTACAAAGGATAAGCTCGTTGAATCACTGTGTGGTACACCTGAAACTGATGTAACACTGTGTGCCAACTATAGTGCAATTAAAAAAAAATAGCCCACTAAATGCCACAGAAGGGGCACCTGGGTGGCTCAGTCACTTAAGCGACTGCCTCTTGATCTCAGCTTAGGTCATGATCTCCTAGCTGCTGAGTTCAAGCCCCGTATCGAGCTCTGCACTTACAGTATGAAGGCTGCTTGGGATTCTCTCTCTCTCCCTCTCTCTCTTCCCCTCCCCCGCTTGATCAAAAAAAATTGACTAAAAATAAGTTTTTTTTAACTCCACAGAAACAGAATGATTATAAGGATAATATCTTTATTGCAGTAATGGTCAAGAGATTCATAAGGAAGTTGCACTTTTAATATTTGTTGGTAGGAAAAACCAAGAACCTATTTAAAAGTAATTACTGCATGTATTAAAACCCTTATTAGAATGTTTCACTTTTTTTTAAAGTAAGTAGTATGGTTTCCTGTCAGAATGTCCAGCTTTAGAGAATGTGTGGGAGCAATGTAAAGTTTTTATTTTTACAAACCACAAGAGGTATTTAGAGGTCCCATTAAGAGTATATGAAAGGGCACATGAGGGGCTCAGTCCGTTAAGCTTCCAACTCTTGAGTTTGGCTCGGGTCATGATCTCACAGTTCATAGGATCAAGCCCTGCATGGGGCTCTGCACTGATAGCATGAAGCCTGCTTGGGATTCTCTCTCCCCACCTCTCTGCCCCTCCTCCACCCACACTCTCTTACTCTGAAAATAAATAAATTTTAAAACAAGAGTTTATTAAATACACATCACACATATCAACATTTTAAGAAAGATCAATGACTTTTGGTATTTTCCATTATGTCAGTAAACCAAGGCTCAGATTAAGTCTATAGCACAAAGTTCACTTCCTATTAATCTTAAAACAGGGCTCAAGGATCTCAAGAAAGGACAACAATTCTTTCACGCTGAGACACAAATAACTGATTGTGGCATGAATTCCCTTACTACACCCTGAAATAATAGTAACTACACATTTTAAGACAAGAACAAAACAGACTAAAAGGATCAAACTACTAAATGAGTTAAAAAAAATATTCCCACATATTTTGGAAGGTATTTGAGGAATTACAAAGGCTTCCTAGCATTTGAAGGTCAAAATGAGTAATTCTGCATTTAACCAAGGAAGACTTTGGTCTAACCAAAGGAGAAGTGCCTGCCCTTTAATACCAGCACATTTAAAGTCAAAGACTCAGTTTAAAGATTATTAATATTGAAAACAACTCTACTTAAAACCATTTCATATATAGGATGAACAATATGAAAATCACCAATTTTCATCATTTTTGACCTGCAAAAAATGGCAATTTCATACAGTTCAACCCAAGGTTTCTATTTTTATGGTATAATTAATCCATCACTTGAAATTATTTTCTAGCAAATCAAACCATACAACTATGAAATGGCACACATCGAAGAGGAGAGGACTCACAGTCTCTGAATTTAGTTCTCTGTATCTATAGAAGACAGTGTTCATTTACCTACCTATAATTAGCCTTTTTTGGGGGGGGGCAGTATAACAAATTAAGACAAACACAGCAACTTGCAACAGCACACTTTTATTATCTCACAGTTTCCAAAGATTAGGAGTCCAGGTATGGCTGATTGGGTCTGCTGCTTAAAGTCTCACCGGCTAACAGGAAACTATAGATCAGGTTGTATTCTCATCTGGAGGCTTGATTAGGGAAGGATCCACTTGCAGTTTCCATTTCGAACTCTATCCACTTCCCTTTTGACTCTAGGACTAAAGCCTTCTGGCTTTTTGCTGCGTGTTGGCTGGAATTCACCCCGAGCTCCTAGATGCTCACAGTGGGCTTGCAATATGACAGCTGATGTGCACTATTAAGGTGGGCAAATTAAAGAAAAACCAAATTCTTCTTGTAACCCAATCTTGAAGGTGATGTCTTGTTACTTTCACCATATTCCATTTATTATAAGCAAATAATTTGTTCTGGTTGATCAAGGGGGTGGTGGGTAGGGGGCGAGGATTACACAGAGCTATCAATTCCTGGAGTTGGAATCATTTAGAAGCATCTGACAAGCTTACCACCATGCTCCTCTCTTCCAATTCATGTGTAAATCTTGGTAAGTCTGACACCCATCATGTTAATTCCTTTGCCTGGCTACATGTAACTCCGACACGCTCCATGAGACATAAGGGGAACCCAGCATGAAGAGCTAGGCAACATAGTTTTTTCTCATTGTTCAGTCCTATTTAAGACCATGAAGATCATTCTGTGACCATCAAGGGAGCTAGTTTTAAGAGAAAGTCAACACTTGGGATCTATCAGAAGAAACTGGGTTCTTAATGATCATTTCGAACCACAGAATTTGCCAAAGGTGATCTTCCTAATGCAGGATATCTTGTTTGCTTAATAAAAAAAAGTGTACTCTTGCTTAAGTCCTCTGAGTTCTTCATTATTTGCAAATGTGCCTTAACTGACAGAGTATCTATTATGTCGAAAAGTATCTTGCCTTTTATGAAGAGTGGGACTGGATCATCTTCACATTGTTTTCCTTCCAACTAGAAAACTGGTTATTATTTCTTACATTCCAAGATATTTGGGAACATAGCTCCACTGGATGCAAAGATCATATACAAAGTAAACCTGGGTTCCAAAGGGCTATTGACCCATACTTTGGTCTGAAATGGTTTGAACAAAATGCTAAAATACAACAAATCGTTACTTCTGAAAATTATGTCTTACCACACAGAATAGCATGTGTCAGTCTTTAATGGGCATACAAATCACAGAAGAATCTGGTCAAATGCAGACTCTGATTCAGTTAGGACATAAAGGCTGAGAATATGCATTTTCTTTTTGCAATCTTCAAAGTTATGTCAATGTTGCTTAGTGTGAATATCATGTTTTGTGTAGATAACATGTAGACACTCACACTACTGGGAATAATTTTATTCAGAAGAGGAAAAAAATGAGCTTTTAGTTTTGCCAAGAAAATGAATTCAAAAGTACACTTAAAGTTTATTTTTTCCCCTCACTTTTCTTTTTCTTTGATCCCTGGGAGATAATCATGAGCATAAAGGATGTTTAAAAAATTTTTAAAGAAAGTCTAACATGTGAAATAACAGTTTGTTTCTCATTTGTATTTTTTATAATTCTGTTAGATCGATGAGAAAAAAGAAGCTTTTCACTGTTAATTATCTTGATATTTATTGGGGAGGAAAGTGTATCTTAAAATAATGAGGCCAAATGATTCTTCAATTCAGAGGAAGCACGTCTGGGCATTTTTTTTTTTTCTTTAAAAGAAGAAAGCTTACCTTTGATGAGCTGACGGTTACATTATGTTCTTCTTTGCAGTCTCCTGTGACTACTGATTTACATCAAAGCTATGCTGACAATTCAGCATTTTTACTCTGTTCTTTGGACTGAGTGGAAATGTCAGGTAGTTTAGTTTAGATTATTCACTTCAAGGCAGAGGAGAGGACTTTTATTTAGGTTGAAAAGAGCTGCAAATTAGTACTATCCTGGAACCTTTCTAGAATGCCACTTTCATTTGAAATCCACAAGCCTACATCACATGACAAAAGATCAGAAACCTTTAAAGGAAGAGCCAGTAATTTATTTGGAATATATGTATCTCCAACTGAAATGTTAATTACTTTTAATTTGCGGGTGATTGACTGCCCTTAGTAAGATTTATCTATGCTTTTTAAAATTTACTATTAAGGGATTTTCAAGACTCCTGCTTTATATTTTTCAACTGCTTAGGACGCTTAAATACTCCTTAATAAGATACGGTCCTCTGGATGACAGGAAATATCCAGTCCAATGTAATAAAGGCTATGTTTATGCAGCAATAAATCTCCACTTTAAATTTTGTTAACACTATGGTAGTGTAAAGGCCAATATAATGCAGCCACGAAAAAGCTTTAATATATTTCATATATGAAAATGAGTTTTCTATTAAGATTAACTATCTCAAGGGGTGCCTGGGTGGCTCAGTCAGTTAAGCGCCCAACTTCACCTGAGGTCATGATCTGACGTTTCATCAGTTCGAGCCCCACGTCGGACTCTGTACTGACAGCTCAGAGCTTGGAGCCTGCTTCAGATTCTGTGTCTCCCTCTCTCTCTCTGCTCCTCCCCAACTTGTGCTCTTTCTCTCTCTCTCTCTCTCAAAAACAAAAACATTAAAAAGATTTAAAGATTAATTATCTCAAACCAACTACAGGCTTTTAATGTTGACATATAATTTTACATAAATACCCCTATCTCTTAAAATTCAGCTTAACTACTTTTATTAGCATAATACCTGTCTTATATGTTGAAAAGTAGGCTTTAATTCATTCTTAACCAAAACATTTCTAAATTCTGAAGTCAAAGGGGATCCACCAATGGTAAGTTACTATATTTTGAGTATTTGTAGTAAACCACTGAGAAACCACAATTTGGTGGAAAAAAACAGAAAAAAACTATAAAATTTAGGGAATAAAATATAAATTACTACACAGAAGTAATTTGCACTAACACTTAGGCATGCTGACTTCTAATATTTTAATGCCTATGTGCGTGTGTGTGTGTGTGTGTATTGTGTATATACATACATTGTGTATATACATACACACAAAATTGATGCTATGATTCAAATATTCACAAAGCAAGGGCAGGCCTTTTTTTTACACCAATGAATGGATAAATAACTGTGGTATATTCATACTATGGAAGAGTATTCAGCCAACCATTTTAAGAATGAAGTATTAATACATGCTATACTACCTATGAACCCTGAAAGCATGCTAAGTGACAGAAGCTGATCACAAAAGACCTCCTATTGCATGATTCTAATTATATGATTCTAATTATGTGAAATGTCCAGAATGGGCAAATTATAGAGATAGGAAGTGGTTGAGTAGGGCTAAGAGGAGGAGGTATGTGGGAAACGGAAAGTGAGGGCTAACAGGTATAGCATTTCTTTTGAGGGTGATTAAAATGCTCTAAGACTGATTGTGGTCATGGTTGTTCAACTTGAATTTATTAAAAATAACTGAATTATATACTTTAAGCAGGCGAATTCTGTAGTCCATAAACTATATCTCAGTATAGCTTTGTTTTAAAATGTTCATTTATTTTTGAAAGAGAGAGAGAGAGAGAGAGCGCGCGCACATGTGCACATGCTCCTGTAAGTGTGAGTGGGTGAGGGGTAGAGAGAGGGAGACAGACAATCCCAAGCAGGCTCTAAGCTGTCAGTGCAGAGCCAGATGCAAGGCTCAAACTCATGAAATGTAAGATCATGACCTGAGCTGAAAACAACAGGTGAATGGTTAACCAAATGAGCCACCCAGGTGCCACATAAATAAAGCTGTTAAAAAAAAAAAACACTAAACATGAAATTACTGACAAATCTAGGAATTGTTACCTTGAGCATTTGTCGCAGAGATTTAAAAGCTTACATTCATCCTAAAAAAAAAAAACCCCAAAAAAACAAAAAACAAAAAATGAACAAACAAAAAAACTTGTACAGGAATGTTTCTGGAAGCTCATTTCTACTAGCTCAAAATGAGAAATGCATCAGATGTTCTTTAGCAGGTAAATGGTTAAGCAAACCATGGTATCTCCGTACTATGCTGCTAAGCGATGAGAAGGAACCAAGTGTTGACACGTGAAACAACGTGGAGGAATCTTCAGAGAATTATGCCAAGTGGGGGAAAACAGTGAACCCCCAAAGGTCAGCTACCTTATGATTCCATTGATATAACATTTTTGATATGAAACAAATCAAATAAAGAACAAATCAGTGATTTCCAGAGGTCAGAGACAAGGGAAGAGGTTGGCAGAAAGGCAGGCAGAAGAGAGGAAGGTGTGGTTATAAAAAGGCAACATCAGGAAGCCTGTCATGACGGAACTGTTCTGTATTTAGAATGCGGTGGTTACCCAAACATATGTATGTGATAAACTGTACAGAACTAGATATACACACACAAACGAGTCCCAGTAAAAATGGGGAATTCAGAATAAGATCAGAAGATTGGATCAAAGTCAGTATCTTCACTGTGGTATTCTACTGTACTTCTATAAGGTATTGCCATTGAGAGAAACTGGGTGAAAAGATTTTATTTCTCATCCTAGGGCCAAAGCAGACATTTTTGAGAATATGCATTTCCAGGTTAATGAGGCCACCATGCTGCGCGCATGAGCCAAAGGGTTAACAAAGATTATCCAAGTTGCCCTATGTTGTCCATGATTAAAAATATTTTTGTGATTTTTAAATGTTTTCATTTTTGTTCTTTAAAAAAATATTCAGTTGAAGTACAGTTGACACACAATGTTATATTAAGTTCAGGTGTAGAACACAGTGATTCAGTAAGTCTGTATGTTATACTCTGCTCACCACGAGTGTGCGACCCCTGGTCATCAGACAATGCTAACACCACTGACTGTATTCCCTATACTGTACCTTTTTTCCTAGTGATCAATTTATTCCAGAAGTGATCAACAATCTGAAAAATTGAAAGTGATACCTGAACTTAATGTAAATGTTGATCTCATTCACAACCATGGTTATCCAGAAAGATTTGGTTGAAATAGATGTATTTCTAGCTTACTTCTCTATCGCAAAGCATTTAGCCTCTGTATAAATATGTTAATTTACACATTTCCGATGACAAAGAAATTGTTCATAACTTTACTGATTCTTAATATCAACATTCTTCAAATAACAAATATTATCTAATTAAAATATGTTTGAGGTGGAAGGTGAATAAAATACTGCACCAAGGCACAATTCACAAAGGAAAGAAGGCAAAAGACTTAAAGTGTGGTCACTCAAGTTCTTCTCCTGAATTTCTTTCTGATTAGCTCTACCAAGCTATAAAAAGGTATAAAAAGATGACCAAGACATTGGGCTCTGTACCTAAGAATGTATTCCCCGAGTTCCTATGTGACTCTATACTCCAGAGTAAAATTTAAAAATCACTTGGAAAAAATTCTGTCTTGTTTCAGGTGTCTCCCAAGGCAAAGACTAAAACAAAAACATGGTATAGGAAACATATTTGGGATATGATTCCGAAAAGAAGACAGAAGGGTATGGGGAGAGGTGAGAGAAAGGGGGGAGGGGGGGAAATCAATTTAACAGTGAGTAACCACTGTTGTCGAAAATACAGAGTTGTTTCTGCAAAAATCTCCTGAAAATGCTATCCCATTTTCCCTTTGAAATGTGGAAACTGGGGCTATCTCTTCACTCGATCTCACCCACATTTGGGGAAGGCTGGCCCTCAGCTCTGTAACTCCTGTGCACTTACAGGCTGAGCTTGAAAATGAAACCTGGGACTTGAGAATAGAACCTGGGGGAGATGTCAGAAACATGGCCCTGAAGGTGGGATGCACACAGGTCCAGGTGAGTATGTGCTCCTTCTTCAAACAGATACTTCAAAAATAAATAACCGGAACTGTATAAAACTATGTCAAACAAAAAGCTTCTGCAAAGCATAACAATGAACAAAATGAAAAGCCAACCTATGAGAGAAGATATCAGCAACCAGAGAACCGATAATGGTTAAGATCCAAAATACGTAAGAAACTCACAACTCACATACATACATACATACATACAATCTGATAAACTCCATAGTAAATAAATAATTAATGAAAACAATCCGACTAAAAATGGGCAGAGGAACTAAAAAGAAACTTTTTCAAAGGACACATACAAACGGCTAACAGTACACAAAAAGATGCTCAACATTACTAACCAGCAGGGAAATAAAAATCAAATCCTGAGTGAAATATCAACTCACACCTGTTACAATGGCCACTGTTAGAAAGAGAAAGAGAAAGAGAGAAAATGAGTTTTGGAGAAGATGTAGAGTGAAGGAACATTTGTGCATGGCTGGTGGGAATGCAAACTGATGCAGCCACTGTGGAAAACAGTATGGAGTTTTCTCAAAAAGTAAGAAAAGAAACACCATATGCTCCAACAATTCAATGTGTGGGTATATCTCTAAAATAATTGAAATCTTGTTCTCAGATATTTGCGTTCCCATATTCGTTGCAATATTATTCACAACAGCCAAGAATTGGAAACTAATGAAATGTATACTGACAGATGAATAAAGAAAACGTGGTATATACATACAAGGAATGTTATTTACCCAGAAGAAGGTAGGAACTCCTATCAAATGTTACGATAAGGATGAGCCTTGAGGACAATACATTAAGTCAAAGAAGCCAATCACAGAAAAACAAAGACGGCATGATTCCACTTACAAGAAGGATCTAAAGTCAAACGTGTACAAATAGAAACTACGACGGTGGTTGCCAGGGGATTGAGCAAAGAGTAATGGGTGACTGGTATTTGATGAGTACAGAATTTCAATCATGCAAAACAAAAAAAAATTCTACAGATATGCTGTACAACAATGTACTTAGCATTAACAGTAATGTAAAATTCAAAATGTTTTAAGAGGGTAGGGCTCATGTTATGCTTTTTACATTGGACAAAAGTGAAGGAGACAAAAACAGAGGGTATTTTGGGCACTAGACCTTCCTTTTTTTTTTTTTTTTTTTTCTTTTCAACGTTTTTTATTTATTTTTGGGACAGAGAGAGACAGAGCACGAACGGGGGAGGGGCAGAGAGAGAGGGAGACACAGAATCGGAAACAGGCTCCAGGCTCCGAGCCATCAGCCCAGAGCCTGACGCAGGGCTCGAACTCACGGACCGCGAGATCGTGACCTGGCTGAAGTCGGACACTTAACCCACTGCGCCACCCAGGCGCCCCTAGACCTTCCTTTTAAGAGTATTTTTTAAAAGTTCTTCAGGGAGAACATAAATGATAAATGTCGGAAATTCGGATGTAGATAAAAGAAGAATGTGAGATAAGGGATTTAGGAAGGCATAAGAAAATTCTTCTTTTTGTTAATTGATCTAGTAAATAACCATTTGTTTAAAGAAATAATACTGACAACACATTTGGTGATTATATCAAGTAGATACATAAAATGAAGGGCAGCAGTGTTGTAAGGACTGAGAGGGAGAAAATGGGAATCCTATTATGGGTTAAGTGCACTACCTGGGGAGTGACATAGTGTTATTTGAAAGCAGACTTGAAAGAGTTGTTTTTTTGTATTTGTTTTTTAAAAAAGATTTTAAGTAATCCGTACACCCAACGTGGGGCTTGACCACACAGCCTGGAGATCAAGAGGCGCCTGCTCTACTGACTGAGCCATCCAGGTACCCCCAAGGACTTAGATTAGTTGTAAATATGTGTTACAACTCTAAGCAAATAAAAACTAAAAAAATAAAAATAAGCGTAATTGATATGCTGGAAGACAGAAAATGGAATCACCCATAAAACATGCTGAATTAACAGAGAAAGCAGAAAGAGGTGGTGATGAAGCCAATCAAAGCGCTGTCAACTGAAACCATTCGGAAATATGGTAAATACTACTCAAACTATTTACATTTTCACTTTAAAAATAAATTTCCTAGGGAAACCAATGAAAATACATAGAAGGTCAGAAGAGTTGTTTACAAGAAACACACTTTGGTTTTTTTTTAATTTATTCCAGTATTTACTTTTTTAAAAAACATCATTTATTTAAGAGAGAGACAGAGAGAGAGAGAGAGCGAGAGCGCACGCACACGTGCTCACGCATGAGCAGGGGAGAAAGCAGAGAGAGAAGGAGAGAGAGAATTACAAGCAGGCTCTACACTGTCAGTGTGGAGCCCGACGAAGGCCTCAATCTCACAAACCACGAGATATGACCTGAGCTGAGATCAAGAGTCGGACACTTAACTGACTGAGCCACCCAGGTGCCCTAAAAAAAACATTTTAAATATCAAGACAGGTACCAAAGTAAAAGTATGGAGAAAGATGAAGCCTGCTGACCAAGAAAGCTGGAGTGTCTACATTATTGCACAC